>NC_046357.1:0-711875 GCF_000738735.6 Corvus cornix cornix | reverse complement strand
GTCCCCGGATTCAGGCGGGAAGCGCTGAGAGGAGCTGGGAATCAAAGGCACGGAGAGGTCGGGAATAGCGGGAAGGCAGGAGGAGGCTGAGCTGGGGCTTAGGCCCGGCTTTGAGTCCGGCTTAACCTCGGCCATGTGAGAAGGGGCGGATGCAGGGATTAAAACCAACCCAAATCCCGGGATTCCGGACTGGGAATGGTTGGATTCCAAGAAGCCCAATCCGAGGAAAACCAGGAAAAGCCGGATTTTCCTCTCCAAAATCACGCCGAGAATGAAGAAAGTCAGGAATTAATTAACCCAAAATTCCATTCCTAAGGAATTAACGAAGTCAAGGTGCTCTATTAATTAAAGAATTAATCAAAAGCAAAGGGAAAGCCGGGATAATTCTCCACATTTTCAAACCTTCCAGGTTATTTTAGGATCGGTTTTATTGCCCTGGATTTGCGAAGCCGGCTCGAGATCCCGAACATTCCAGCCTTTCATCCCAAATTTCGGGTGGAAGTATTCAAAGAAGGATTAATTCTCATCGTTAATTACCGATCCATTGCTGGCGGAGCTGCCTCTCCGTCAGCATTCCCAGGAAATCCATGGATCTCTCCCGATTTTCCAGCCCCGCTCTGGGGCTTTTTATTCCCTGGGAAGAGCTTTATTCCCATTATTCCCAAAAAGATTTTAGGGAACGGAATCAGGGGGGCCGTGGGAGGATCTGGGAATCCCCATTCATTAATAGCGGGATGGGGGCGGGAATTCCCCTTTTCCAGGAGCCTTTCCATTCCCAAAAAAGCCTGGAAAAAAGCCGGGATAGAAAGGAACGGCGGCGCTCTTCCCGAAGAACTTTCCCTGTTGTTTCCAGAGGGGCTCCCGGGCGTTTGCCAAGGATCCCAGAGATTGGAGGATGAGCAATCCCAGCAATCCAGGGCTGCACGGAGGCATTTCCTGGGATTCCCGGAATTCCAGGGAATTCCCAGCTCCCGAGAGCAGCTCCAAGGGCTCCACCTGGCTCCAGGTTCCTCTCATCCCGAGAATTTCCGGCAGCCCCATCCCTCATTTCCCCGGGATTTAACAAGCTCCAGCTCCCACATCCCGCACGGGGCCGGGATTTTTCCGCAGAAATCCTGATGCAAATGGGCATTCCGGGCGTTTCAAGCGGGAATTTGCATAATGCCGCCTTCACGGCGCGATTAGCGGGAAGAAAACCATGGATCGGGATGAAGGATCTGCAGGATGAGCCGCCCTTATCTGGCGGCGTCCAGCGGCTCCGAGAAAAGAGGGGCCGGGAGTCTTTTTTCCCGGGATAAAAGGGAATGGGAAGAACCGGGAATGCGCTGATGGGAGCAGAGCGATCCCGACGGAGCGTTCCGAAGGGGTTTTTCTTTCCGGCAGCATGGAAAAACGGGAGAGGCCGAGGCCGAGCCGACGGAATGCCGAGTTTCTCGTCCTCGCAGGGCGACGTTCCCGAAATCCGGGCTCAAAAATCCCGGGAATTTGCGGCGGGAGCGTGCAGGGGGTCAGGGAGGGAAAGGGCGGAATTCCCGCGGATCCCGAGGGAGGGAAGGGAGCTCCGAGGTTGGGAATTCCATTCCTGGAGCAGCCTGGGATTTCCCTGTGGATGCAGCGGCCGGAAAACTTCCGGGAATTGTTCAACACCAAAATTCCATTCCCGATTCCCTCCTGCAATTGCCAGAAGAAATTCCCAAGTTTTGCCAGCGGCTTTAAATCCAAGATTCCCAGCACACGCGAAGCTGGAAGAATTCCCAAATCCTTCCAAGGCTGCTTGGATTCCCAGCCCATCCGGTGGGAATGAGGCGCTGGCCTCGTTTTTCATGGAATTCCAGCCCTTCAAACCCACTCCGGATATTCCCAAGAAACTCCGGGATAAACAAATTCCCTTCCTCCAGGACCCAAAGAACAACCCCTGACAGAAAGGGATGGAAAATCCCGGGAATTTTACACCCCGAATTCCCATTCTCCTTCTTCCCGAGGGATTTTGGCCGCAGGCGCCGGAAACGTCGGGAAAACTTTGGGAGAGGTTTGGGCTGCTGCCATTCCTGGGGATTTCTGGGAATCCCGAGCACTTTAATCCCGATTTTCTATTTTTAGACATTTTTCTCTATTTCCCCCTATTTCCCCATATTTTTCTCTAATTCCCGTATTTTCCATATTTCCCATATTTTTCTCTAATTCCCATATTTTCCGTATTTCCCTTATTTCCCTATAATTCCCATATTTTCCATATTTCCCATATTTTCCTACAATTCCCACATTTCCCATATTTTCCACATTTTCCTCTATTTTCTATATTTTCATCTATTTTAGATTTCAAGAGATTTTTCCCTGTTTTCCACATTTTTCTCTATTTTTTATATTTCGATATTTTTTCTCTATTTTCTCTATTTTGATATTTTTCTATCTTTTCCATCTTTTTCTAGATTTTTCTCTATTTAGGTATTTTTCTCTATTTTCTCTATTTTTCTCTATTTTGATATTTTTCTCTACTGTCTTTTTCCCTATTTTCTATTTCCTATATTTTCTATATTTTTCTCTATTTTCTATCTTTTTCTCTATTTTCTCTATTTTTCTCCATTTCCCATATTTTTCTCTATTTAGATATTTCTCTACATTTTCTATCTTTTTCTGTATTTTCTCTATTTTTCTCTATTTTCTCTATTTTTCTCCCTTTAGATATTTTTCTCTATTTTCTATCCTTTCCTCTATATTCTCTATTTTTCTCGATTTCCCATATTTTTCTCTATATTCTCTATTTTTCTCTATTTCCTCTATTTTTCTCCATTTAGATATTTTTCTCTATTTCTACATTTTCTCTATTTTTCTCTATATTCTCTATTTTTCTCTATTTCCCATATTTTTCTCTATTTCCTTTATTTTTCTCCATTTAGATATTTTTCTCTCTCTATTTTTCTCTATTTCCTCTATTTTTCTCCATTTCTACATTTTCTCTATTTTTCTCTATATTCTCTAGTTTTCTCTATTTCCCATATTCTTCTCTATTTCCTCTCTTTTCTCTATTTCCTCTATTTTATTCCATTTCTCTATTTTCTCTATTTTCACTATTTCCCATATTTTTCTCTATTTCCTCTATTTTTCTCTATTTCCTCTATTTTTCTCCATTTCTACATTTTCTCTATTTTTCTCTATTTCCCATATATTTCTCTATTTACTCTATTTTTCTCTATTTTCTCTATTTTTCTCTATTTCCCCTATTTTTCTCCATTTCTCCATTTTCTCTCTTTTTCTCTATTTCCCATCTATTTCTTGATATTCTCTATTTTTCTCTGCTTCCTCTCTTTTCCTCGATTCCCTCCATTTCCTCCACTCCCCTCCATTTTCTCCCTTTCCCCATTTTGGGGATTTCTCTGCATTCCCGACTTTCACTCTCCCTTTCACCGGATCATTCCCAGCTCCAGCCTTTCCCCGCCGCTCTCCCAGATTTCCCTCTTTTCCGTCTTTCCCTCCGTTCCCACCGCAACCTCCCCTCATCCCGAAGAAACGCCGCCGTTCCCCCTTTGCTGCCTCTCCGGCACAGCTCCGGCCCCGGCCCGCTCCGGGGAAATTCCAGCTGGGAACAGGGAGCAGGCCGAGGGAGAACCCACTTCAATCGGTCAGCACCGAGAAATAATAATAGTAATAATAATAATAATAATAATAATAGTAATAATAATAGTAATGGATGTAGGAATAATCAGGATCAAACACATCCATGATGACCTGGACGCATATGGGATGTGTATGATCCATATAACACATGGAATCCATGGAATAGACGGGATAGATACCAGATAGGGAGAAGAAATGTGGTACGCATCAAATGGATGGGATATATAGGATATAGATGATATATAGATATCATATAGATGATATCATATAGATGATATCATATAGATGGTATGTAATAGGGACCACAGAAGAAATGTGATACACATCAAATAGATCTGATATCTAATATATAGGATATATCATATAGATGATATAGAACAGAGATCACAGAAGAAATGTGGTACACATCAAATAGATCTAATATCTAATATATAGGATATATCATATAGATGATATAGAATAGAGCTCACAGAAGAAATGTGATACACATCAAATAGATCTGATCTATAGAATATATCGTATAGATGATATAGAATAGAGCTCACAGAATCAATGTGATACACATCAAGGAGATCTGATCTATAGAATATATAGAATCTATAGTCTAGATGATCTATAATAGGAATCACAGGTAGAAGAAACGTAATACATATAAAATAGATCTGATATATAGAGTGTATCGTATAGATGATCTGTGATAGGGATCATAGATAGAATGAATGTGATACACATCAAATATATCTAATATAGAATATATAGCATATATTCTATAGATTATATAATAGGGATCATAGACAGAATAAATGGGATAGGTATAAAATATCTCTAATATAAGATATATTCTACAGATTATATATAATAGGGATCCCAGAATAAATGTCATACATATAAAATATATCTAATATATAATATATAGAATATATCATAGAGATTATATGTGAGAGATCATAGAATAAATGTGATACACATAAAATATATCTAAGATATATTCTATCGATTATATATAATAGGGATCACAGAATAAATGTCATACATATAAAATATATCAAATATAAAATATATTCTATAGCTGATCTAGAATAGGGATCATAGATGGAATAAATGTGATATATATAAAATATACCTAATATAAAATATATTCTATAGCTGATTGATACTGGGGATCCCAGAATCAATGGGATCCACATCCACTATAAAATATATCCTATAGATGATATATACCGGGGATCCCACAATCAATGGGATCCACATCCACTATAAAATAGATCCTATAGCTGATATATACCGGGGATCCCACAATCAATGGGATCCACATCCACTATAAAATATATCCTATAGATGATATATACTGGGGATCCCACAATCAATGGGATCCACATCCAATACATCCACTATTGATCATCTATAGCAGGGATCATCGATGCCATTCACTGATGGCCCAGAGGAGGAGGAGGAGGAGGCCCAGCCCTGCGGAGCTCCGGCCCTTGGCGGAGATTCGGAGCCGCCCCTCTCCATCCCCTCTCCGTGCCAGGCGTTATCCCGGGAAATCCTGCTCGAGCTGGGTGCCTGTTTTATGGAACACACCCCCCCAGCTGCTGGATATCGACGGGTTTGGGTATAGATCGATAGCCGGATCGATAGGGCAGAGATCGATGGATGTGTATCGATATGGCACAGATAGTGATCGATAGAGCTCGATTAATGTAGAGAAATGGGTATTTCTAGGGCTAGTGACTGATATATGAATGTAGAGATATTAAATAGATATAAATATATTTATAGGGCTAGTTACTGATATATGAATATAGAGATATTAAATAGATATATTTATAGAGCTAGTTACTGATATATGAATGTAGAGATATTAAATAGATATATTTATAGAACTAGTTACTGATATATGAATATAGAAATATTAAATAGATATAAATATATTTATAGAGCTAGTTACTGATATATGAATATAGAGATATTAAATAGATATATTTATAGAACTAGTTACTGATATATGAATATAGAAATATTAAATAGATATAAATATATTTATAGAGCTAGTTACTGATATATGAATATAGAGATATTAAATAGATATATTTATAGAACTAGTGACTGATATATGAATACAGAGATATTAAATAGATATATTTATAGAGCTAGTTACTGATATATGAATATAGAGATATTAAATAGATATATTTATAGGGCTAGTTACTGATATATGAATATAGAGATATTAAATAGATATAAATATATTTCTAGGGCTAGTGACTGACATATGAATATAGAGATATTAAATAGATATAAATATATTTATAGGGCTAGTTACTGATATATGAATACAGAGATATTAAATAAATATATTTATAGAGCTCTATAGTCATATATGAATACAGCTATATTAAATAGCTATTAAATATAAATAAATATATTTACAGAGCTATATGCTAATATATGAATATAGCTATATAAAATAGATATTAAATATATAAAAATATATTTACAGAGCCATATGCTAATATATGAATATAGTTATATGAAATAGATATTAAATATATAAAAATATATTTATAGAGCTATATGCTAATATATGAATATAGCTATATAAAATAGATATTAAATATATAAAAATATATTTATAGAGCTAGTTACTAATATATGAACATAGCCATATTAAATAGATATTAAATAGATATAAATATATTTATAGAGCTACTTATATATTAAGATAGCTATATTAAATATATAAAAATACATTTATAGAGCTAGTTACTTATAGATGAATACAGCTATATTAATATATAAAAATATATAGAGCTAGTTACTTACATAGGAATATAGCTATATCAAATATATAAAAATATATTTCTAGAGCTATATACTTACATATGACTATAGCTATATTAAATAGATATTAAATATACTAGATATGTAAATACATTTATAGAGCTATATACTCACATATGAATATAGCAATATTAACTATATAAATAGATATTTATAGAGCTATATACTCATATATGAATATAGCTGTATTGATTATTATTTACAGCTTATTGTTCTTTATGATTATCATTCTTGATCAATTATTATGTATTGATAGGGAAGGATTTATTTAGGAATTCGGATTTAATTCGAGGTATTGATTTGCTTACAGGGATTGATTGATTGATTGATGGACTGATTCCTTTAGTTCCAATATCCAATCCTGATTTACACATTTATACATTTATATACCTATATATTTATATATTTACATATCTATGTATTTCTACAGCTATATATTTCTATATCTATATATTTATATACCTATGTATTTAGACAGCTATATACTTATATATATATTTATATACCTATGTATTTATATTGCTATATACTTCTATATTTATATATTTATATACCTATGTATTTATATAGCTACATCTATTTATATTTCTATATTTCTATATCTATATATTTCTATAGTGATATATTTATATGTTTATATACCTATGTATTTATATAGCTATATATTTCTGTATTTCTATATCCATGTATTTCTATAGCTATATATGATTATATTTACATACCTATATATTTATATATTTAGACACCTATTTATTTCTATATTTCTATATCTGTTTAGCTATATATTCATATATTTACATATCTATATATTTCTATACCTATATATCTATGTAGCTATATATTGATATATTTATATACCTCTATATATATAGTTACACATTTATATATTTATGTATTTATATAGCTATATATCTAGATATTTATATGCCTGTATATCTCTATATTTCTATACCTATATATCTCGATATTTATGTAGCTATATATTTATATATTGATATAGCTACATATTTATATATTTACATATTTATACGCCTGTATATCTATATATTTATATATTGATATAGCTACATAATTATATGCCTGTCTATCTATATATTTCTATACCTATATTTCTAGATATGTATATATTTAAAAATTTATATATTGATATACCTGTATATATATTTATTTAGCTATATATTTATATATTGATACAGCTGCCTATTTATATATTTATATATTTATATATTTATATACCTGTCTATCGATACATTTCTATATCTATATATCTAGATATTTATATATCTAGATATTTATATAGCTGTGTATTTATATATTGATATATCTATATATTTATATATCTATCTCTTTATATATTTATGTATTTATACACCTGTACATTTACATATTTATTTAGCTATATATTTATATATTGATAAAGCTATATATTTATATATTTACATATTTATATATTTACATAATTATATATTTATATATTCATATATTTTTATATTCATATATTTATATATTTATGTACCTAGGTACCTATATATTTATTTAGCTATATATATTTATATATTAGTACATTTATATATTTATACACCTGCATATCTACATATTTATTTAGCTCTATATTGATATACTGATATATTGATATATTATTTGTCTACCTGTACATCGATATATTTATTTAGCTATATATTTATTGATATACTGATATATTGATATATTTATATATTGATATACTGATCTATTGATCTATTGATCTATTATTTGCCTACCTGCACATCTCTATATTTATTTAGCTATACACTGACATACTGATATACTGATATATTTATATATTGATATACTGATATACTGATCTATTGATCTATTGATCTATGATTTGCCTACCTGTCCACCTCCATATTTCCACCCCCGTCCCTTTCCCCAGCTCTGTGTTTATATAACTGTCCATTCACACACTTCCCCAGCCCTGTTATCCCTGTACCCATGCCCAAACCAGCCAGGGCACCGGGCAGCTCGAGCCTCACTGCGACTGGGACTGGGACTGGGACTGGGACTTCCACACGGGTGCTGAGCAGCCGGAGCCCTTCCCTCCCTCCACGTGCCCGCTGTGATTTGGCAGCTGCGCCCCTGCCCGTGGCTACTTATCGATCACAGCCTGCAGCGGGCCGTTCATGGACTCAGAGCGCAGCCAGGGCTTCAGCAGAGCGGCACGGAGCGCTCTGAACCCGGCACGTCTGCCTTCACCGTCACTGATGTTTGAGATCAGCATTTAATATCACATGATGTTTGATATCAGCATTTAATATCACAGCTGATGTCTGAGATCGGTATTTAATATCACACCTAATGCTTGGTATCGGTATCTAATATCACAGCTGATGTCTGAGATCGGTATCTAATATCACACCTAATGCTTGGTATCGTTATCTAATATCACACCTAATGTTTGATATCGATATTCAACAGATTGAACCTGGCACATCGGCCTTCACCGTCACGGCTGATGTTTGAGATCAATATTTAATATCACATCTGATGTCTGAGATCGATCTTTAATATCACAGCTGATGTCTGAGATCGGTATTTAATATCACAGCTGATGTCTGATATCAGTATCTAATATCACACCTAATGCTTGGTATCGGTATCTAATATCACACCTAATGTTTGATATCGATATTCAACAGATTGAACCTGGCACATCGGCCTTCACCGTCACGGCTGATGTTTGAGATCAATATTTAACATCGCAGTGGATGTCTGATATCAGCATTTAATATCACATCTAATGTCTGATATCAGTATTTAATATCACATCTAATGTCTGATATCGATATTTAATACCACATCTAATGCTTGATACCATATTTACCATCTCTGTCTATGATCATATTCAGTATCTTTAATATCTATATTTAATCTCATATTTAATGCTTATATTTAGAGGTAACACCAGATTGAATGATTAATATCAGTATTTAACATCATATTTAAGGTTTAATATCTGTATTTAACATCATATTTTAAGTTTCATATCCACAGTTAACAGAATGTTTAATGTTTAATATCTATTTAATGTTCAATATCTATATTGAACATCACATCTAATGCTTAATAATGAGATTCAATATCATATTTAATGCCTTTAATATCTATATTCACGATCACAGTTAAGGTTTAAAATCAATACTGATACCATATTTAATGTCTCTAATATTGGCAGTTGATAGCATATCAATATCTCTAATATCTAAGTTCAATATCACATTTAATGTTTAATATCTCGATTCGATAGGGGATTTAAAGTCTAATATCCAGATTTGATACCATATTTCATATCTCACATCAATACCCGTTATCACATTTCCTATCTCACATCGATACGCATTATCACATCCGCCATCTCTGATATCCATACCCGTTATCACATCCCCTATCTCTGATACCCATATCCGTTATCACATCCCCCATCTCTGATATCCATATCCGTTATCACATCCCCCATCTCTGATATCCATATCCGTTATCACATCCCCCATCTCTGATATCCATACCCGTTATCACATCCCCTATCTCTGATATCCATACCCGTTATCACATCCCCTATCTCTGACATCCATACCCGTTATCACATCCCCTATCTCTGATACCCATATCCGTTATCACATCCCCATCTCTGATATCCATACCCGTTATCACATCCGCCATCTCTGATATCCATACCCGTTATCACATCCGGTATCTCTGATATCCATACCCGTTATCACATCCCTATCTCTGATATCCATACCCGTTATCACATCCCCCATCTCTGATATCCATACCCGTTATCACATCCCCTATCTCTGATATCCATACCCGTTATCACATCCCCCATCTCTGATATCCATACCCGTTATCACATCCCCCATCTCTGATATCCATACCCGTTATCACATCCCCTATCTCTGATATCCATATCCGTTATCACATCCCCTATCTCTGATATCCATATCCGTTATCACATCCCCATCTCTGATATCCATACCCGTTATCACATCCCCTATCTCTGATATCCATACCCGTTATCACATCCCCCATCTCTGATATCCATACCCGTTATCACATCCCCTATCTCTGATATCCATACCCGTTATCACATCCCCCATCTCTGATATCCATACCCGTTATCACATCCCCCATCTGATACCCATACCCGTTATCACATCCCCCATCTCTGATATCCATATCCGTTATCACATCCCCCATCTCTGATATCCATACCCGTTATCACATCCCCTATCTCTGATATCCATACCCGTTATCACATCCCCTATCTCTGATATCCATACCCGTTATCACATCCCCTATCTGATATCCATACCCGTTATCACATCCCCCATCTCTGATATCCATACCCGTTATCACATCCCCTATCTCTGATATCCATATCCGTTATCACATCCCCCATCTCTGATATCCATACCCGTTATCACATCCCCATCTCTGATATCCATACCCGTTATCACATCCCCCATCTCTGATATCCATACCCGTTATCACATCCCCTATCTCTGATATCCATACCCGTTATCACATCCCCCATCTCTGATATCCATATCCGTTATCACATCCCCCATCTCTGATATCCATACCCGTTATCACATCCCCCATCTCTGATATCCATACCCGTTATCACATCCGGTATCTCTGATATCCATACCCGTTATCACATCCCCTGTCTCTGATATCCATATCTGTTATCACATCCCCCATCTCTGACATCCATACCCGTTATCACATCCCCCATCTCTGATATCCATACCCGTTATCACATCCGGTATCTCTGATATCCATACCCGTTATCACATCCCCTATCTCTGATATCCATACCCGTTATCACATCCCCTATCTCTGATACCCATACCCGTTATCACATCCCCCATCTCTGATATCCATACCCGTTATCACATCCCCTATCTCTGATATCCATACCCGTTATCACATCTGGTATCTCTGATATCCATATCCGTTATCACATCCCCCATCTCTGATATCCATACCCGTTATCACATCCCCTATCTCTGATATCCATACCCGTTATCACATCCCCCATCTCTGATATCCATACCCGTTATCACATCCCCCATCTCTGATATCCATATCTGTTATCACATCCCCCATCTCTGATATCCATACCCGTTATCACATCCCTTATCTCTGATATCCATATCTGTTATCACATCCCCTATCTCTGATACCCATACCCGTTATCACATCCCCCATCTCTGATACCCATATCCGTTATCACATCCGGTATCTCTGATATCCATACCCGTTATCACATCCCCTATCTCTGATACCCATACCCGTTATCACATCCCCCATCTCTGATATCCATACCCGTTATCACATCCGGTATCTCTGATATCCATACCCGTTATCACATCCGGTATCTCTGATATCCATATCTGTTATCACATCCCCTATCTCTGATATCCATATCTGTTATCACATCCCCTATCTCTGATATCCATACCCGTTATCACATCCCCCATCTCTGATATCCATACCCGTTATCACATCCCCTATCTGATATCCATACCCGTTATCACATCCCTTATCTCTGATATCCATATCTGTTATCACATCCCCTATCTCTGATATCGATACCCGTTATCACATCCCCTATCTCTGATATTGATTTCTTTAATTCGAGATATCGATTCACTTACAGGGATTGGTTGATTGATTGGTAGATTGATTGATTAATTGATTAAGTCCCAATATTGACTTATTCATTTATTATTTATTTCCAATATCCAACATTTATTTATTTATTTTCAATATCCAACATTAATTGATGTATTTATTTATTGATTTATTTCCAATAGCCAGTATTTATTTATTTCCAATATCCAATATTGATTGATTGATTTTATTTATTTATTTCCAATAGCCAATATTTATTTATTTATTTCCAATATCCAATATTGATTAATTGATGTATTTACTTATTGATTTATTTCCAATAGCCAGTATTTATTTATTTTATTAATTTATTTCTTTATTGATTGATTGATTTCCAATATCCAATATTGATTTATTTCTAGATTTATTAAACTATTTATTGATTTATTGATTTATTTCCAAGATCCAATATTGATTTATTTCTTTATTATTTTAATTAATGTCTTTATTTATTGATTTCTTGATTTCCAATATCCAATACTGATTTATTTATTTCTTTATTAATTTATTTTGTTATTGATTTCTTGATTTCCAATATCCAATATTGATTTATTTCTTTCCTTATTTCTTTATTAATTTATTCCATTATTGATTTCTTGCAATATCCAATATTGAAAATAAATTTCTTTATTAATTTATTCCGTTATTGATTTCTTGATTTCCAATATCCAATATTGATTTATTTCTTTCCTTATTTCTTTATTAATTTATTCCGTTATTGATTTCTTGCAATATCCAATATTGATTCCTAGTTATTAGTATTATTATCGTATAGTATACAGTTATTGATTTCTTGATTGATTTCTCTCGTTCCAATAGCCGATATTGTCTGATTGATTGATTGATTGATTGATTTCTTTCTCCCTGTCCCCCCTGGATCCTGAGGGGCCTCTGCTCCCTTCCCAATCCCGGAGCAGCCCTGGACACTTCAATCCTGGCTCCCAAACCGCGGCCCTTGGGAACGCCCCGAGGAATCCTCTGGGAAGTGAGGGGAATATTCCCAGTGCAATTCCGGGGCCAGGGGCTGCCATTCCCGCTCGGAATTCCCGGTGCCATTCACAACTCCTCGCTTGTCACTCCGGAGCGGGGCCCGGAATTGCGGCGCTCCCGCGGGAATGGGAGCCGGGAGCATCCGTCAGGAATTTTCTGGAGTTGAAAGGCTCCAGAACGGGAAGAGCAGCCGGGAAAAACTCATCCGATCCCATTTATTTTCCCACTCCCCGGAAATCCTTCTTTCCCTGAATTCCACCGGATTCCCCAGGTGCAAATCCCACTTCGAATCTCTGGGAAGCGATCCCACAAAACCCGACTCCAACGGCAATCGCACATCCATCCATCCATCCGTCTGTCCGTCCATCCTCCGGCCCCACGCAGGCAGAAATCCCTGTTCCCGCTTCCCAGTGCCCATCCCGGCCAGCATCCTGCGGGATGGGGTTTCAGGGAGAGCCGAGGATCCGGGAATTCACGGCAGCAATCATCTCATCCATCCCACCAAGCGTCCCCAAACGCTCCCGGCACGGCGAGGAGCAACCTCCGAGCGACCAGGAAAGGCTCCGAAAATTCCCTGCGAGCCGGGGGGGGAAAAAATGGGAAAAAAAAGCAACTCGCTGCAAATCCTGCCTGGAATTTTTTCCAGGCCTCCTGTTCCCAAATTCCCTCGGCAGCTTCCACTGGCCGCCTTTTTTTGGGAATGATTTGGCGTTTTGTTTCGTTTTTTCCCCTGGCTTTTGTTTATTCCCAGGGAAGTCCTGCTTCCGCTGCCTGCTCCGGGAGTTCTGCATGGAATCAACTTCCCATGGCAGCGGGGAGCGGGGGGGGGAAAGAGGGCAAAAAAAAAGCAGGAATTGCAGCGTCCGCACGGAAGCGAGGGAGGCAGAGCAGCCCCCGGGCCGGGATTTGGGAAGGGATTCCTGGCATCCCGCGCGCCGCTGGCAGCGCGTCAAGAGCCACACAATGCCCGGGCGCTGCCAGACAATGCCAGCTCCATAAATCCCAAAATCCCGCGGCCGGGCGCACTCGGGGATGCTCCGGCCCCTTCCCAAGGCCGCGTCCCTCTTTGTGCTCCGCCGGAGCCGCGAGCGGATCGTTGCCACCTTCTGCAAAGCAGCGGCAGAGCGGGGCCGGGGCCTGGCGGTGCCCCGGGATGGCACAGGCAGCCAGGATCGGCATTCCCGCTGCTCCGGGAGCAGGGATCGTTCCCCGGGAATTCTGCCTTCTACCTTCGGCTACTTGCGAGAAAAGCCCAAGGAAGAAACACACGGATGAATCGCAGGAAAAGAACCCCGAGCCACAAGGAACCCCCACCTCTGCCTCGCTCCGTTCAGTCCCCCCGAGGGAAATCTGAGGAAGAAGGAACTTG
The DNA here is from genome assembly GCF_000738735.6 of Corvus cornix cornix. NCBI lineage: Eukaryota > Metazoa > Chordata > Aves > Passeriformes > Corvidae > Corvus > Corvus cornix. Next base: position 697,336 of record NC_046357.1, on the reverse strand, counting down.
CTCCAAGTGCTGGGAATTCTCCCCCGTGGCCCTGCCGCTGCCGCCCGCTCCCAGATTTTATTCCCGAACTCGGGATGAACGGCAACGCCGAGGAACTTTTGGGAAGCTCCCGAGCCTGCCGTGCATGGGAATGTCAAGCTCTGGAAAGGGAATAACTCGTTGGAAAGAAAATAAAAACAGGGAAGAAGGAAAAACAAAAAAGCCTTGGGATGAAACGAGGGAAGCGGGGCTTGGATTCGAAGTCTGGATCGCTTTTCCGGCGCTAATTCCCGGAGTTTCTCCCGCATCCTGTGTTGTGCCACGCATTCTTCCCAAAATATCCCAAACAAAAGGCCCCCGACTCCGGCCAATAAATAATTCCAAAGGAAGACTGGGATGGAATAATCAATCCCAGCCCTTCCAGCAGCTGTTCCCTTATTCCGCATGCCTCCACATCCCGGCGCGCGGATCCCGCCTCGCCTCCAGCCCGCAGTGCTCTCCCAGTTCCCTCCCAGTCCGAACTGGGAGCCGGCTCCCCGCAGCCGTGCCCTCCCTTCCCGGTGCATTTGAGGACCCTTCCAGCAACAGTTCCCCCTTCCCCCCCCCGCCCCAAATATTTTCAAATATTCCCAAACACTTTTCCAGGGGGGGAAAAAAATCCCCCACCAACGCAGCCCACCCCAGCCCCCTCCAGATGGCGAGCGGAAACCTTCTGCCGGGCTTCTGCGCCAATTCCAGACGCTCCGCTTCTCCTGCTGCTTTTTTCCCCCTTTTTCTTCCCGCTGCGAAGGAGGGGGGGGCACGAGGAGAAGCAGCAGCCGCTTGTTTGCCCTTCTTTGGCCGAGTTCCGCGCGCGGGGCCGCGGATCGGCCGCGCCGCTCGCATCGCCAAACTTTTCCGCGCGGGCGGGAAGCTCGGGAAAAAGTGGGAGAAGTGGGAGAAGCGGGCAGAGGGCGGCCGGGAGCCCGTGCTTACCGCCTTGCCGCTGCAGCAGTACAGCACGGAGCCTCCGCCCGCGCCGCCCACGGGGTACGCGCAGTACATCGTGCGCTCGCCTCCGCTCGGCCGCGCTCGCCTCCGCTCGGCCGCGCTCGGCTCGGCTCGCCGCTCGGCTCGGCTCGGCTCTGCCCCGCTCGGCTCGGCTCGGCTCGGCTCGGCGCAGCTCGGGCGCGCCCGGCCCGGCCCCGCCGGGGGCGGAGGCCCCGCGCCCCCCCCGCGCCCCCGCCCCTTCACCGCCCCCGCGGAACGGGCCCGGGAATGGCCGCGGGAACGGCGACGGGAATGGCAGCGGGAATGCGGCCGCGGAGCCTCCCCGCCCCTTCCTGCGCTCGCCTCCGGCTCCTTGCCTCCTTTCCCCTCTGCTTTCCCTCCGCTCTCCTTCCCTCTTTCCCCTCCTTTCCCTCCGCTCCAGCTCTTTTTTCCGCGGGCTCTTCTCCTCCTTTCCCCTCTTTTTATGCTTTTCCCATCTTTTTCTGCATCTTTTTTTTCCTCCTCTTTTTTTTCCTCCTTTTTTCCCTCTCCTCTTTTCTCTTTTTCCCCTCTTTCCCCCCTCCTTTTCCTGTCTTTCCCCCTTTGCCATTTTTCTCCTTTTCTCCTTGCCTTTTCCCTGCTTTTTCCTCCGTTCCCCCTTTTGCTCTGCTCTTTCCCCCTCTTTCTCTCCCTTTCCCATTTCCCCTGATTTTTTTCCCTTTCCCTCCTTTCCCGCTCTCCTCCCTCCTTTTTCTTTCCTCAGCTCCCCTATGCCCCTTTCCTCTCTTCTCTTTTCCCATTTGCTTTCCTCTTTTTCTCCCCTCTTCTCTCCTTCATTTCCTTTTTTCCTCTCATTTCCCCCTTTTCCAACTTTCTCCCTTTCCCCCTCCTCCTTTCCCCTTTTTTTCCATCATTCCCCTCTTTTTTCATCGTTTTCCCCTTTAATTCCCTCTTGTTTCTCTTCTCTCCTTCTCTCCCTCTCCCCTCCTCTTTCTTTTTACGTTCCTCCTGCTTTTGCTATTTTCCCCCTTTTTTCTCCTTCTCCATCTCCACTTTTTTTAACCCTCTCCCTCTTCCCCTTTTCCCACTCTTCTCTTCTCCCCCTCCTCTTTCTCCCCTTTTCCCTCCTCTTTTTTCTTTTCCCCCTTTCTTTTTACATTTTTCTGTATTCAATCTTTTTTTCTGTTTTCCCCTTTTTTCCCTTCCTTCTCTTTTCACATCCTCCCCTCTTTCTTTTCTGTTTTCTTCTTCATTTCCCCCTTTTTTCTTCCCCTTTGCACCCCTTTCTCCTCTTTTTCCTTTCCCCTTTTCTTTTTACCTCTTCCCTTTTTTATTTTTCCCTTTTTCTCCCCCCTCCCCCTTTCTTTTTACAATTCCCCCTCTTCTTCTCCTTTATTTCTCCCTTTTTCCCCCCTCTCCTTTTCCTTATTCCCCCCCTTTCTTCTTTCTTTTTCCTCTCCCCTTTTCTCCCTCTTTTCCCTTCCCCCTTTCTTTTTACATCTTCTTTTTTCTTTTCTTTTCTTTTCTTTGCTCTTTTTTTCTTTTCTTTTTTTTATTTTTCCCCTTTTTCTTCCCCTTTCCCCCTTTATTTTTTCCCTTTCCTTTTTTCTCCCCTTTTTTCCCCTCCCCCTTTCTTCTTTCTTTTCCCCCTTTTCTCTTTTTAATTTCTCCTTTTTTTATCCCCCTTCCTTTTTACCATTTGCCCCTTTTCTTCTCCTTTATTTTTTCCCTTTCCTTTTTTTTCCCCTTGCCCTTTTTCCCCCCCCTTTCTGTGTGTGCTGCCCCGCTGTTTTTGGGCTGTGGGATGTGATGAGGGAAGGGAAGGGAAGGAAGGAAGGGAAGGGAAGGGAAGGGAAGGGAAGGGAAGGGAAGGGAAGGGAAGGGAAGGGAAGGGAAGGGAAGGAAGGGAAGGGAAGGGAAGGGAAGGAAGGGAAGGAGAGGAGGAGAGGAGAGGAGAGGAGAGGAGAGGAGAGGAGAGGAGAGGAGAGGAGAGGAGAGGAGAGGAGAGGAGAGGAGAGGAGAGAGGAGAGGAGAGGAGAGGAGAGGAGAGGAGAGGAGAGGAGAGGAGAGGAGAGGAGAGGAGAGGAGAGGAGAGGAGAGGAGAGGAGAGGAGAGGAGAGGAGAGGAGAGGAGAGGAGAGGAGAGGAGAGGAGAGGAGAGGAGAGGAGAGGAGAGGAGAGGAGAGGAGAGGAGAGGAGAGGAGAGGAGAGGAGAGGAGAGGAGAGGAGAGGAGAGGAGAGAGAGGAGGGAGAGAGGAGAGGAGAGGAGAGGAGAGGAGAGGAGAGGAGAGGAGAGGAGAGGAGAGGAGAGGAGAGGAGAGGAGAGGGAGAGGAGAGGAGAGGAGAGGAGAGGAGAGGAGAGGAGAGGAGAGGAGAGGAGAGGAGAGGAGAGGAGAGGAGAGGAGAGGAGAGGAGAGGAGAGGAGAGGAGAGGAGAGAGGAGAGGAGAGGAGAGGAGAGGAGAGGAGAGGAGAGGAGAGGAGAGGAGAGGAGAGGAGAGGAGAGGAGAGGGAGAGGAGAGGAGAGGAGAGGAGAGGAGAGGAGAGGAGAGGAGAGGAGAGGAGAGGGCCGGGGCTGCCGCACACCATCTCCTCGCGGCGCCATCTGGCCCCGCTGCTGGCGCGCTCCCAGCATTGTGCGCAGCTGCCGCCCCCCCCCGCGCTCCCAAATCCAGCCCCGCCACAGCCGCGCTCCGGGAAAAGCCCCGCGCAGCCCGGGAAGCGTCCCTTGAGCGGCCCGAAAGTGGCCCCGAAACAGCCCGAAAGCAGCCCGAAAAATAGAGATGTTAACGCTAGGAAGTGCAATGAAACTGCCTGAAAGTAGCCTTAAAACCAGCCCCAAAGGCTCCTGAAATGGCCCTAAAATAGCCCGAAAAATAGAGATATGAACCCTAGGAATTGTAATAAAACAGCCCGAAAAGCATCCCAAAAAAGAAGAGGTAGGAACCCTAGGAACTGAAATCAAACAGCCCTAAAGTGGCCCTAAAATAGCCTGAAAAGCATCCCAAAAAAAATCGATATTAACCCTAAACAGCCCTAAAAGCAGCCCCAAAGGTTTCTTTAATAGCCCTAAAGCATCCCAAAAAATAAAGCTATTAACCCGGTGAATTGAAATCAAACAGCCCTAAAGTGGCCCTAAAACCAGCCCCAAAGGTTCCTTAAACAAGCCTAAAACAGCCCTAAAAGCATCCCAAAACCCAGAGATTTTAACCCTAGGGACTGAAATGAACCTGCCCTAAAGTGGCCCTAAAAACAACCCAAAACCCAGATATTAACCCTAAGAATTGAAATAAAACAGCCCTAAAACCAGCCCGAAAGGTTCCTTAAATACCCCTAAAACCAGCCCTAAAGGATCCCAAAACACAGAGATATGAACCCTAGGAACTGAAATCAAACAGCCCTTAAACAATCCCTGGACCCAGCCCAAAATTATCCTAAAAAACCCCTTAAACTATCCCTAAAAACCAGCCCTAAATGATCCCTAAAAACCCTTAAATAATCCCTAAAACCAGCCCTAAAAGAGCTGTAAAACTTCTTAAGTAATCCCTAAAAACCAGCCCTAAATGATCCCTTAAAAATCCTTGCACTATCCCTAAAACCCAGCCCTAACTGATCCCTAAAACTCCTTCAATAATCCCTAAAACCCAGCCCTAACTGGTCCCTAAAACTCCTTCAATAATCCCTAAAACCAGCTCTAACTGATCCCTAAAACTCCTTCAATAATCCCTAAAACCCAGCCCTAACTGGTCCCTAAAACTCCTTCAATAATCCCTAAAACCAGCCCTAAAAGAGCCTTAAAACCCCTTAAACCCAGCCCTAAAGTATCCCAAAACACCAGAACATCCCGAAAACACGGCTATGGAAACAGCAACGCCGAGGAATATCCCGAAAAACCGGGATCCACCCCCAACATCCACGATTCCCAGCAGAGCCCCACGGAAGGAGCCCTACAAGCAAACCATCAGTGAAACATCCCGAAAATAAAGACGGATTCCCATCACCGAGCCGGGAATTTTGACCCCATCCCACCCAATCCCTGCAGCCGGAGGGGGAACAAGGAATTCCTTGGAATATCGGCTCCAGCCGCTCCCCTCGAAGGGACGGCAGCTCCCAGGGGGTTCCCAGCTTCCCATGGGGATCCCTCGTGGGGAAACTGGGATGGGCGGGAGCTTCCACTGGGGTGGGAAAACCGGGACTGGAAGGGTTTGTCCCATTCCTCACTGGGATAACCGGGATTAGAAGGGTTCCTCACTGGGATAACCGGGATTGGAAGGGTTTGTCCCATTCCTCACTGGGATAACTGGGATTGGAAGGGTTTGTCCCGCTCCTCACCGGGATAACCGGGATTGGAAGGGTTTGTCCTGCTCCTCACTGGGATAACCGGGATTGGAAGGGTTTGTCCCGCTCCTCACTGGGATAACCAGGATTGGAAGGGTTCCTCACCGGGATAACCGGGATTGGAAGGGTTTGTCCTGCTCCTCACTGGGATAACCGGGATTGGAAGGGTTTGTCCCGCTCCTCACCGGGATAACCGGGATTGGAAGGGTTCCTCACCGGGATAACTGGGATTGGAAGGGTTTGTCCCGCTCCTCACTGGGATAACCGGGATTAGAAGGGTTCCTCACCGGGATAACCGGGATTGGAAGGATGAGGCTGTCGAGCTCACAAGGTCATGTTTGGAATGGCGAATCCAAAGAATTCCCAAAGGTTCCGGGTCAACGGGTGCCAAAACCGGCCGAAAGGGATGGAAAACCCTTCTCAGTGCCAGAGCTCCCAGAATTCCTGTCAGTTACACCGGGAATATTCTCGCCCTCACCTCTTCCCAATGCCAGGTTTCGACTGGATATGGAGGAGAAAGAAAAGAGGGAGAAGGAGGACAGGGAATGGATCCCTGCTTTCCCACTAAGAATTCCAGGATGGAAACTTTGGGAAGAGCAGCACCCAGGGAGCTGCGAGCGCTCTCCTTGCTCGGCTCTCCCCATGGATGCCGAGATTCCAGCCCCAAATTCCCCCGGCTCACAGGAAAATGCCGGAACTCCTCCAAGTCCAGGGGCCTTGGATAATGCCATCCTTGGGCTGTTCCGAACCCCGCTGCGGGGCTTGGAATGCCCAGATGGGAGGAATTCCGGAATCCCAGGCAGAGCTGTCCCCAGCAGCCTTTCCCAACTTCTCTGCCACTTCCCAATTCCTCTCCTTCATCTGTTCTATCTGGAAATGGGAATGGGAATGGGAATGGCGAGGCAGGATCAACCCACCCCAACATTCCCTGAATTTTGGGAGAGGCGCTGGCTCAATGTATGGAAGCTCCAGCTCCATAAACCAAGCCAAGGCTTCGCCCAGCCAGAGCCAGGAATTCTCCTGGAACATTCCCGATGGGAAAGGACGGGAAGCGCATTTAAGGCTCCCTTCATACACGTTCCCAGGGCACGGGGGGGGTGGTTATGGATCGGGAGATTCCCACTCTGGAAGCATCCGAGCCCTCGGTGTCGATGCTGTGCCACGGATCAGAGGCTGCCGGAGAACGATTCGCTATTCCGGCCTTCAGGAAAAGCCAATCCCACTGGGATGAACCCAATCCCGCCAGGGTCTTCGGGAAAGGCCGCCCCCATTCCCGGAGGGATTTCAAGCCCTGTGGATGTGGCACCTGGGGACACGGATTGGTCTGGAACGGCCTCGCATCCTAAAGGACTCCACCATTCCACGCGGGTTCTTTCCGTCCATACCGAGGACGGAAGGAGATCTCCCGATAAATCCAGCACAGCCACTTCCTGGGATTTTCCAGGAGCATTCCCTGTTCTTTGGGAGCTCCAGAAAATCCCCAATCCCATCAAAATCCACCTGCCATTAAAAGCAGCAATTTCAGGCCCTCACAGCCATGGCCCAAACCAAGAGGCGCTTCCGGAACTCCGCGGAATCCCGGCAACCCGGCTAAAATCCCAGTTTTCTGCCGGGAGCGGTGTCCAGGAGCTGCTTCCAGGCTGGAAGGGCCCCGGGAGGATGCCGGGGCACGCGGTGCCGCAGGGCACGCGGCGTTCCCGGCCTGCTTGTCGGGAGCAATTCCCTCTGCCCTCGCAATGCCCCAGCTTCCCGGAGCGGCTCTTCCCAAAAACCATTCCCGAAACGTGGAGCAGAAGCCGAGGGCCGGGTGGTGTGGGAGGGGGGAAGAGCTCCGGGCCGCTTCCCGGCGGAGGGCGGCGCGGCGGGGAAGGGGTTAACAGACATATGCTGCATAATTAGGAGATGCATTAATGATTATGAATAGGAAAGCGCTCGGCGGAAGGCAAAAAAAACCCCGGGAAGAGGGACAGGCACCCCTTTTCCTGGGATATTTTTGGTTTTCCGCGGGATCCGGGATGGCCGGGGAGAATTCCCGCTCCTCGGAACGGCGCCGCCGCTTCCAAGGGTAGCTCAAATTGGAATCTTTCATCCACCATCCATCAAACCCGGGCTGGAGATTTTGACAAACATTAAACACAGTAAGGAGGCAATTATGTATGCATGATTTAATCTGCAACTCATTAATATGCAAATGTATTCATATGTTAGTTACTAAATTAAAAATGCAAAGAAGCCCTTATGGTGATTCTCCAAATTTTTGCACAAACAGAACATTCCAAACGGGAGCAAAACGGGAAGTTTTGGGGGGAAACCTGCGGATTCCGGGAAATCTTTGGGAACCTGTTGCAACGGAGACGGCTCCGAAATATTCCCTTTCATGGCGAGGGAATGGGAAAATTGGGAATGAGACCAGAATCTCGGGAAGTCTTGGGAGATGTGCACTAATTATCCGACCGGCTGCATTCCGGAGCCGGCAACCGAAACCCGCCTGGTCATTTTTGAGGGATTGTGCTCCTTTTTGGGAACGGCTCTGTGCCCATCCCAAGGCTCTCTGAACTCCCTTCCGCCCCCCTGGAATGGCAGGGATGCAAACCCCCCCCTCTGCCGGCACCCGAGCGGCTCCAGTGTTTAGGGAATCTTCTGGAAAGGTGGGAAAATCCAAGGGCTGAGGGCGGCCACAAAGTGCCTTTCATTCCCTCCCAGCTGCGCTTCCCAGCAGAACAGCCGTGCCAATGGAAGCAGCCATTTCACCGGGAATATCGCCCCAGCTCCCATCCGGAGCAGCTCCCACCCCCAGCAGGGAAGGCAAATAATTCGGGATGTTGTGAAGATCCCTGTCAGCCCCATTTCCATGGATAAGTCACTTCTGTCCCCACACGGCTCTGAGGCTGATCCCGGGAAGCCGGGACCGAGCCGGGAGAGCCTTGTGAAGCTCCCAGGAGCCCTGAGCCGGGCTGGAATGCAGCCGGGCAGCCCGGAAGGGAATGGGGCCTCAGGCTCCCTCCGGAGCAGCGCTATCCCGCAATCCGTGTGGGATTGCCCATGGAAAGTGCCCAGGGCCAGGCCGGATGGGGCCTGGAGCACCCCGGGATAGCGGAAGGTGTCCCTGCCCCCAGGAGGATCTTTGAAATCCCTTCCGACCCAAACCGTCCTGGGAGCCTGCGATTCCATGCCGTGATTCCAGGATCCCTCCGGAGAGGAACTCCTTCGTGATTCCTGGATTCCGAGCGCTTCGAGGACCGGGAAAGAGCATCCACTGCTCCGATTTGCCCGATTTCAGCAGGAAAAGCGGGGAGCCAAAGGGAAAACCAACAGCAAGGGGCCCAGCTGTTGGGATTTAAATGGAATTTCGGAAGCGATTCTGGATTTTTGGGTAGGCCGGGCCTGAAGCATCACCGTTCCCGAATAAATTATCCCGCGTTCCACGGGATTTGTTCTTTTTACTGTCACAGGAAGCACATGTTGGAGGCAATCTGTTTCCTCATCCCAGCGCTTCCCTGGCTGCTCGGGAAGAAAAAACTCCCGGCACACTTTCCCCCGAGGAAGCAAGAGGTGATCATAAATATCCCGAAATAGCATCCGGCACATCCCGGCGCCGTTCACACTTCCCCAATGCCAAGGGAGGACTCGAAAAAAAATAATCCTAACAGATGCTCCGGGGTCAGCGAGGGAAGCGCGTGCTTCCCGCAAAAACACCCTCCGCAGAATCCCAAATGAACCGGGAAAGGCCGCCCGTGCCGGAGGGGCTCCGGAGAGCACCGGGAAAACGCACCGGGAATTGGGGCAGAGATGCTCCGGCAGCTGGGAACGGGATGGAGAGGGGGAATGGGAAGGGGAGGGAATGGGATGGGATGGAGAGAGAATGGGATGGAGAGGGAATGGATGGAGAGAGGATGGGATGGAGAGGGGGATGGAGAGAGGGAATGGGATGGAGAGGGAGAATGGGGTGGAGAGGGGGAATGGGGTGGAGAAGGGGAATGGGATGGAGAGGGGGAATGGGATGGAGAAGGGGAATGGGATGGAGAGGGGATGGGATGGGGAGAGAATGGGATGGAGAGGGGGAATGGATGGAGAGAGGGAATGGGATGGAGAGGGGGATGGAGAGAGGGAATGGGATGGAGAGGGGGAATGGGATGGAGAGGGAATGGATGGAGAGAGGGAATGGGATGGAGAGGGAATGGGATGGAGAGGGGGAATGGGATGGAGAGGGAATGGGATGGAGAGGGGAATGGGATGGAGAGGGAATGGGATGGGGAGGAGGGAATGGGATGGAGAGGGGAATGGGATGGGGAGGGAATGGGATGGGATGGAGAGAGAATGGGATGGAGAGGGAATGGATGGGGAGGGGATGGGAAGGAGAGGGGGATGGAGAGAGGGAATGGGATGGAGAGGGGGAATGGGATGGGGAAGGAATGGGATGGAGAGAGGGAATGGGATGGAGAGGGAATGGGATGGAGAGGGGGATGGAGAGAGGGAATGGGACGGAGAGGGGGAATGGGATGGGGAAGGAATGGGATGGAGAGAGGGAATGGGATGGAGAGGGAATGGGATGGGGAGGGGGAATGGGATGGGGAGGGGATGGGATGGAGAGAGAATGGGATGGAGAGGGAATGGATGGAGAGGGGGATGGAGAGAGGGAATGGGATGGAGAGGGGGAATGGGATGGAGAGGGGGAATGGGATGGGGAGGGGGAATGGGATGGAGAGGGAATGGGATGGAGAGGGGGAATGGGATGGAGAGGGGGAATGGGATGGGGAGGGAATGGGATGGAGAGGGGGAATGGGATGGAGAGGGGGAATGGGATGGGGAGGGAATGGGATGGAGAGGGGGAATGGGATGGAGAGGGGGAATGGGAGCAGCTCCAGTTCCCATCCTGCTCCTGCCCCTAATCCTGCTTCTAATCCTAGTTCTGTTCCTGGTCCTAATCCCAGTCTGAATCCCAGTTCTGCTCCTGCTTCCAACTCCCATCCTGCTCCTGGTGCTAATCCTGGTCCTAATTCCAGTTCTGCTCCTGCTCCTGCTCCTAATCCTCATCCCGGTTCAGCTCCCACTCCCGGTGTGGCTCCCGCTTCTGGGCCCGCTCCCAGTCCCGTTCCCAGCTCTGCTCCCGTTCCTGCAAACCTTCCCCAAAATTCCTGAATGAGCAAAGCCCCTCTGGCTGCGGGGAGACCTCGGAGCCTTCTCCAGAGCCTGAAGGGGCTCCAGGAGAGCTGGGGAGGGGCGGGACACAGGGAATGGCTTCCCACTGGGAAAGAGCAGGGATGGGTGGGATACTGGGAAGGGCTTCTCTGTTCCAGGGTAATTCCTTCCTCAGCATCCCGCTCTCCCACCCTGATCCCAGCATGTCCGATCCGTCCTGAAAGGGAAGGAAACCTTCAAGGAATCCATTGATTGGGATCCAGTCAATCAGGAGCCGTCCTATCCCAAATCCATGGGAAAAGCCTGAGCCGAGGTAGGAATTAATACCCTTCATGAAGCACGGGGCTCTCCCCTTGGGAAACTCAGCGTAATTCCCGAAGGAAAATGGGATTATCAAGAACCGGAGCAATAAATCATGGAAAACTGGGGATGGGATTCCTATGGATTGCAAGCATTCTTAATTGGACTTAATCAATATTTCTTTCTAGCAAAGGGATTTCCTGGACCCCTCTTTCATCCCAAGGAACCAACCCCATTCCCACTGAGCTGCTTTCCCTCCAAATTTCCAAGAACTTCCTTAAAAGCATCCCCGAGAAGCTGCCGGCTGGCATTCTGCAGGAATTTTTTGGGCAAGTCCTTCCTGAAAGCTCGTGCACTTCCCACGGCGCGCTGAAGAGGGAGTCTCTGTCCCAGCTAAACCAAATCCCACTAATCCCTCGCCGCAAAAACTCCGGGATTACAGGCAGACGGATTTCTTGGGAATCTGCAATACTCCACTATCCCAAAGTGGGTCAGTTTCCCAGGAAAACCCACCCATCCACTGGAGCACCCGCATCCCTTCCCAGGGGGATCATCCTCGCTGCAGCCATCCCGTGCCTTTGAATTCCCTAAATTGCTGTAACTGGAATTTCCAGACCTTTTCATCTCTCTTAAAATGACTCCACTGGGAGGGGCCTCCAGGCTTTCCCTCCCGTTTTCCCTCTTTTCCTTGGATCTGTCCCCAGGAAGTCCCAAGGACACTTCACCCCATCCCGGTGCTCCTCAAGGACTGGGATTGCCCCCCCCGCCCCCTCCCTCGGCTGGATTTTAGGGAAAGGGCAGCTCTGGAGCAGGATTCCCGGGGAAGCGGTCACGGCACCGGAGCTCAGGGAGCAGCAGCTGGACGACGCCCACGGCGGGATTTGGGGACTGTGGGATTGTCCTGGCAGGGCCGGGAGCTGGATCCCTGAGGATCCTTTCCACGACTCTCGGGAAGCTCCCAGCAGAACCAGCATGGAGCAACACTCCCCAAAACGCTGAGCAGTTCGGGCTGGAGGATCCGGGAGCAGCGATCCCACGCCTCCCTCCCGGGAACGCGCCGGATAAAGCCGGTCCCAGCACCCGGAGCGCTCCCAGGGAGAGCGGGAAAGCGGGAAAACCGCCCGGGGGCTGAGGGACACATCCACAGCAAGTTTGGGATCCGACGCGGGGATTGCAGCGAATCCTGGCCTGGCATCCCTCCCTGAATCCACCTGGAATTCCGGATTTTCCGGCCAGTTGCTTCCATTGTTTACTGCGCTCGTTTATTCCCGCTCATCCTTGGAATTGCCACGACCCAGCGCCGAAGGAGTCCCCGAGAACCGCCGCGTTCCACTCCGTGCTCCCGGCACAAACCCCACCCTCCACATCCCCCTTTCCCCAGAAACCCGGGAATATTCCCACCCCGTCCACCGAGGACGCCCGTCCATTCCTGTCTCCAAACGAAATCCCACATTCCAGAGGTGATTCCGGCATCTAGGAAGAACAAACACCCCAACCCCCTCTATTTGCACTTAAAAGTCCCAGTTCCCACCAGAAGCAGGGAACGCCTTCCTGCACCTGGCAGGACCCGGATTTTCATCCCTGAATTCCTACAAGAACCAATTCCGTGGGATTCGAGTACCCAGGAACGGCTTCCATACCGGAATTCCCGTGCCATTGGCCCGGCTGACGAAATAATTCCAAGGATTTCGAGTTCCCATTGAAGCCGAAGCACTGAGGGAAAGAAATCCCAAACACACGTTGGGATTTCATTTTGAATGAAAAGAATTCCTATTAATTAATCAATCAATCAATCAATCAATCAATCAATCCTATTAATTTATTTGGGCTTTCCCTTGAGAATTCCCGGATTTTAGCCACTGGAAAAAGATGTGGGATTAATGGGAGCAGGGTTTGATGAATCCCTGGGATTAAATGAGGATGCTGATGTGTATTTTCCCCTTTTTAATTACACTTTGTTAATTAGAAAGTGATTATTAACGAGAAGAATTTAGCCCAGCCACTCCAAGAACTTCGTCATTGTTTCGATTCCAGATTCCCGTTTCCCAGCTGCAAATTTCCCTGGATTTGGGATAACACCGTCCAATCCATCTGATTAATTTTTATCTCCTCTGATATTAATTAATTATCTATTTTCCGTGATTAATTGCTGCTAATAACCAGATCTGGAGCTCAAATAAAGGGATTTCTCCGGGAGGAAAGGGAAAATTCCCCCCCTCCAGAGGGGTTGATTTGATACCGCTATCAACATGATATGCAAATGAGGCTGGTATCGATATCAGAATGATATGCAAATGAAGCCATCGATACCGACATGATATGCAAATGAGGCTGAACGTACTTCTAAAGTGATAAAGAGACAGAACAGGAATTACACAAATCCAACAAAATGCACTTTTCCGCCCTAATTTGGTGCCGTAGCGACCGAAATGTCGGATGTTTTCCTGCCCAACCTCACTTTTCCACGGATTTTAATGGATTTGAAAGGATGTCAAGCACCTCGGCGCAGCTTTTTTGGGAAAAATCCCGCAAGGAATGCACGAACTCGTCCAAAAGATGAAACGAACGGAATCGTTATTTGGACCACGGAACAAAGGAGCCCACGGAAGCAAAGCAAAGCAGCAACTCCTGACGGAAAACCACGAGAATTCCAGGAAAACACGGAAAAACGAGCCGGACGGTGCCTGGAATCCCCGCCAAACGGAGGGATCGGGGATATTCCCGAAATTCGGGGGCAACACCGGCATTAAGGAGCCTCTGGCAACACCTGGCTGGCAGCGCTTGGCAGCCGGAACCCCCGGCCCTGCCGGAATCCTGCTGGGATCCGGGAGCCGCCCTCCCGCATGCCGGCCCATTCCCGGCAATTCCCGGTCCGTCCTTCCCGCCGCAGATCCGTCGGTCGGCCCCACGAAGGAGCCCAACGTTCCTTACCTTTTCCCGAGCCTCATCCCCCGGGAATGGGCTCCTGCCATCCCTGATCCCAAACAAAGCTCCCGAGCAGCCGCGGTACTTACGGAGGAGGGCAAACCCGGAGGAACTTTCCGAACTTTCTTTGTCTGAACTTCTGGAAGAAAGGGAGAAAAAGGGGGATTAGACATCGGGATTTGGGTGGGATGGAAGGGGTTTTTCCCGAAGGTTTTCCCTGTGCCCACAGGGATGTCGCTGCAGTAAAGGAGTAACGCTGGAGAATAAAGAATTCCAAGGATAAAGGGCTGGGATGTGATTTCTGGTGGAACTCGGGGAATTAAAACTTGGATTTGGTGCTGCGGGCTCGGGAAAAAAAAGGGAATCTGGAAGGCTGGATAAGCCTGGAGGAACGGCCCAGGAGAGGGCTCCGTGTGCTGCTTCCCAAACGTCCTGCAGCGGGATGAGGTGGGATGGGGGGAAACAGGGAATCACTCAGCCCCAGAGGAGCTGTGCAGGGGCCGCCGGCGGACACTGCCCCCGGCGTACTGGGAGCACTGGGAGCACTGGGAGCAGCATAAAGGGATGGGAACAGGGAATGACTACCCACGGAGGAGCTCTGCAGGGGTCTCTGGGGTACTGGGAGCACTGGGAGCACTGGGAGTACCAGGAGCGGGATAAAGGGATGGGAACTGGGAATGACTACACACAGAGGAGCCGTGCAGGGGTCTCTGGGGTACTGGGAGCACTGGGAGTGGGATAAAGGGATGGGAACTGGGAATGACTACACACAGGGGAGCCGTGCAGGGGTCTCTGGGGTACTGGGAGCACGGGAAGCGGGATAAAGGCGGCAGGGATGGGAACTGGGAATGACTCACCCATGGAGGAGCCGTGCAGGGGTCTCCGGCGGGCGCTGCCGGCGTACTGGTAGTACTGGGAGCCCGGCTTGCTGGGGGACAGCGCCCCGGGGGTGGCCAGCTCCATGTCCCCTCCGAGCAGGCTCTGCTGCGGGGACAGACACACAGAGCTGTGGGCAAGGCCGGCCCCGAATCCACACTTCCCTCATCATTAGCTCCTTCCCAGCCCTAAAAATAACCCGGGAATGAGCGCTCGGGAGCGCGGAGCAGGCGGCGAGCGCCTGGCGCCGCGTTAAAGGAGACACCACCGCAATTCCCACTCAGGGAGCGGCGCCCAAAGGCCGGGAAAAGGAGGAATCCCGCGCTCCTTCCCAGCGCCGGGAATTGCGGCGCCCGCTCGGCCGGGGCGAGCGGCGCTTGGGAAAGTTTGGGAGCTCTGCCGGGGCGCTCGGAGGGAATTGTGCTGCTGGGATTTCCGACCAGTGAAATGCCAGCCGCCAAACCCCCCAAAATCCTCCCTGGGGATAAGGAGGCTCCGCTGCCTCGGGAAAAGGGTGCGGGGAGGAAACGCATCAGGGCTTCGGCCGCGGTAACGCGGATGGGAAAGGCACGGACGAGGATCTAAACCCTGAAAGAGGTGTGAGGCGCAGCAAGCAGAGCTGTGATACGGCAAATAGAGACCGGGTCATATGGATAATGCATTGAATGCATACTGTACTGCTTGTGGGGGGTTATAGATAAGGTGTTGGAGATAAGGTATTAGTGTATCGTATAGATAATGCATTGAATGCATACTGTACTGCTTGTAGGGTTATAGATAAGGTGTTAGAGATAAGGTATTAGTGTATCGTATGGATAATGCATTGAATGCATACTGTACTGCTTGTAGGGGGTTATAGATAAGGTGTTAGAGATAAGGTATTAGTGTATCGTATGGATAATGCATTGAATGCATACTGTACTGCTTGTGGGGTTATAGATAAGGTGTTGGAGATAAGGTATTGGTGTATCGTATAGATAATGCATTGAATGCATACTGTACTGCTTGTGGGGGGTTATAGATAAGGTGTTAGAGATAAGGTATTAGTGTATCGTATAGATAATGCATTGAATGCATACTGTACTGCTTGTAGGGTTATAGATAAGGTGTTAGAGATAAGGTATTAGTGTATCGTATAGATAATGCATTGAATGCATACTGTACTGCTTGTGGGGGGTTATAGATAAGGTGTTAGAGATAAGGTATTAGTGTATCGTATAGATAATGCATTGAATGCATACTGTACTGCTTGTGGGGTTATAGATAAGGTGTTAGAGATAAGGTATTAGTGTATCGTATAGATAATGCATTGAATGCATACTGTACTGCTTGTGGGGGGTTATAGATAAGGTGTTAGAGATAAGGTATTGGTGTATCGTATGGATAATGCATTGAATGCATACTGTACTGCTTGTAGGGTTATAGATAAGGTGTTAGAGATAAGGTATTAGTGTATCGTATGGATAATGCATTGAATGCATACTGTACTGCTTGTAGGGTTATAGATAAGGTGTTAGAGATAAGGTATTAGTGTATCGTATAGATAATGCATTGAATGCATACTGTACTGCTTGTAGGGTTATAGATAAGGTGTTAGAGATAAGGTATTAGTGTATCGTATAGATAATGCATTGAATGCATACTGTACTGCTTGTGGGGTTATAGATAAGGTGTTGGAGATAAGGTATTAGATAGTGTATCATATAGATAATGTATTAAATGCATACTGTACTGCTTGTAGGGTTATAGATAAGGTGTTGGAGATAAGGTATTAGATAGTGTATCATATAGATAATGTATTAAATGCATACTGTACTGGGTATAGGGTGTTACAGATAAGGTGTTAGAGATAAGGTATTAGTGCATCATATAGATAATGTATCAGCTGCATACTGTACTACGGATAAGGTGTTACAGATAAGGTATTATAGATAATGTATTAGATAGTGTATCATATAGATAATGTATTAGATGCATACTGTACTGTGGGTAAGGTGTTATAGATAAGGTATTAGAGATACGGTATTAGTGTATCATAGATAATGTATCAGCTGCATACTGTACTGTGGGTAAGGTGTTATGGATAATGTATTAGGTATCTATAATGTATTAAATAATGTGTTAGAGATAATGTATGAAATAGTGTATCATATAGATAATGTATTAAATGCATACTGTTCTATGTATAATGTATTAGAGATAATGTATGAAATAGTGTATCATATAGATAATGTATTAAATAGGTAATGTGTTAATATATGAAACAGTGCATCATGTAATGTATTAAATGCATACTGTACTGTGGATAATGCATTACAGATAATATATTAGATACCTCCGAAGTATTAAATATCTAATGTATGAAATATAATGTATTAGTGTGTTAAATAGTGTATCATATAGACAATGTATTAAGTAGGTAATGTGTTAATGCATTTTACTTGTAATGTGTTAAACAGATATTGTGTTAGAGATAATGTATTATGGATAATGTATTAAGTAGTGTATCCTACAGATAATGTATTAAATGCATACGGGACTATGGATAAGGTATTATAGACAATGTATTAAATAGGGAATTTTATACATAATGTATTAAATAGATCATGTATTCATGTATTTTATATGCAATGTATTAAATAGATAATGGCCTATATATAATGTATTAGAGATAATGTATTAGATATCTAGAATGGATTAAATATCAAATGTGTTCAATAGCATGTCTTATAGATAGTGTATTACTGGTGTATTATATATAATATATTAATATAAAATGTATTAAATATTCTAATGTATTAGATATACAGTGCATTACCTGGAATGTATTGATTATCTATCATGTATTTAATATACAATGTATTAAATATCTACAATGTACTACTATGTAAGGTATTATATCTACAACGTCTTAAATAGATAATGTATCATACCTAATGTGCTAAATAGAATCTTTTCCATGTACAGAATGTATTAAAATATCTAGAATGGATTCATGTACAACGTATGAAATATCCATGGTGCATGATATAGATAATGTATTACACAGAATGTATTTTATGTATAATGTACTCACAGATGGGGCATTAATACACAATGTGTAACACATACAATGTATTAAACATACAATGTGTTCAATACTGATCGTGTGTTACATGTTATATATTAAACAGAAGGTCTTAAGCACCGATCATGTATTATGTATTATATATTAAATAGAATGTATATATATTAAATAGAATGTATTAAACACCTATCATGTATTATATATTAAATAGAAGGTATTAAATGCCTATTATGCATTATATATTATATATTATACAGAATGTATATATATTAAATAGAATGTGTTAAACACCTATAATGTATTATATATATTAAATAGAATGCATTAAACACCTATAATGTATTTTATATATATATTAAATAGAATGTATTAAACACCTATAATGTATTATATATATATTAAATAGAATGTATTAAACACCTATCATGTATTATGTATTATATATTAAATAGAAGGTATATATATTAAATAGAATGTATTAAACACCTATCATGTATTATATATCTATTAAATAGAATGTCTTAAACACCTATAATGTATTATATATATTAAATAGAAGGTATTAAATGCCTATAATGTATTATATATTATATATTAAATAGAATGTATATATATTAAATAGAAGGTCTTAAACACCTATAATGTATTATACATTATGTATTAAATAGAATGTATATATATTAAATAGAATGTATTAAACACCTATAATGTGTTATATATATTCAATAGAATGTATTAAACACCTATAATGTATTATATATAGATTAAATAGAAGGTCTTAAACACCTATAATGTGTTATATATATATATTAAACAGAGTGCATTAAACACCTGTAATGTATTATATATTAAATAGAATGTATATATATTAAATAGAAGGTATTAAACACCTATAATGTATCATATATGTATTAAATAGAAGGTATTAAACACCTAGAATGTATTATATATATTAAATAGAAGGTATTAAACACCTAGAATGTATTTTATATATATATTAAATAGAACGTACTAAACGCCTATAATGTATTATATATATTAAATAGGATGCATTAAACACCTATAATGTATTTTATATATATATGAAATAGAATGCGTTAAATACCTGCAGTGTATTAAATACCTAGGATGTGTTACACAGGTAAGAAGGATCGAACACATCACCTATTTAGTCAATCCAAGGAATGCAATATCCAATTCCAAAGCACGGCACATGGAACGCACGGAGTCCAGCCCGTGCTCAACGCCCACAGGGTACCGGGGATGGCAAACCCGACCTACAGCACACGGACCGCACGGAGTCACAGCCACCGAGCTCCCGGAGGCCGGGGAGAAAAGCCGCGGAGCCGGATCAGGCACACCGGAGCCACCCAAAAACGACACCCAGCACCCAAAGCGCTCCGGCCGGCCCCGAGCTGCGGCCGAGCCGGGCCCGCCCGGGCCGTCCCTAACGCCGGGGCCGCCCGTGGGATCCGCGGGCAGCGGCGGAGGAGCCGCAGGGAGCGCGGCACGAACGCCAGGCGCGGACGGGGAAGGGCGGAGAGCGCGGCTGCGGAGAGCGCGGCTCCGGGAGCTCCGGGTGGGCTCCGCGGGCTCCGGGTGCGCTCCGGGTGCGCTCCGCGGGCTCCGGGTGGGCTCCGGGTGGGCTCCGGGTGCGCTCCGCGGGCTCCGGGTGCGCTCCGGGTGCGCTCCGGGTGCGCTCCGGGTGCGCTCCGGGGGCGCGGCACCGACCCGCGGCCGGCGCGGCCCCGACTTCCCGCAGCAGCCCGGGCGCAGCGCGCTGCCCCCCGAATTCCCAACTTTCCGGGGCCGCCTCGCAATCAACTTTCGGCGAGCGGAGCAATTAGCGGCCTCGGAAAGGAGGGAATGTGTTTTCCCTAATCGAAATTCTAATCACCGTGTCACTCACAACAGCCTTAGTGCTGCTTCGCTGCCGCCCCATTCACATGCAAATGAGCCCTAAATAGGCCAATTATGGCTGTGCCCCCGTTCCCGGCTTAACCCGCTGCGCACTGGGAACGCGCGGCGCCCAAAGAATTCCTCGTGGGAAGCGGGGCCGCTCCGGCGCCTTCCCGAGCGGCCCGGCACAGCGCGGGCTGCGAAATTCCCGACTCCGGCGCTCCCCGCGGGGAAAAGCGTCTCGGGATGGACGGATGGATGGATGGATGGATGGATGGCTGCTCGCCAGCCGGCGGCATTGCAAAACGCTCCCGAGGCCGTGGGGAGCGAGCAGGGATCCATCCCTGGACACTGAGCCGGGATCCATCCCTGGGCACTGAGCCGGGATCCATCCCTGGGCACGAGCCGGGATCCATCCCTGGACACTGAGCCGGGATCCATCCCTGGGCACTGAGCCGGGATCCATCCCTGGACACCGAGCTGGGATCCATCCCTGGGCACTGAGCTGGGATCCATCCCTGAGCAGAGCCGGGATCCATCCCTGGACACCGAGCTGGGATCCATCCCTGGGCACTGAGCCAGGATCCATCCCTGGACACCGAGCCGGGATCCATCCCTGGGCACTGAGCCGGGATCCATCCCTGGGCACTGAGCCAGGATCCATCCCTGGGCACCGAGCTGGGATCCATCCCTGGGCACTGAGCCAGGATCCATCCCTGAGCAGAGCCGGGATCCATCCCTGGGCACTGAGCAGGGATCCATCCCTGGGCACCGAGCTGGGATCCATCCCTGGGCACTGAGCAGGGATCCATCCCTGAGCAGAGCCGGGATCCATCCCTGGACACCGAGCTGGGATCCATCCCTGGGCACTGAGCTGGGATCCATCCCTGAGCAGAGCCGGGATCCATCGCTGGACAGCGAGCAGGGATCCATCCCTGGGCAGAGCCGGGATCCATCCCTGGGCAGAGCCGGGATCCATCCCTGGACACCGAGCTGGGATCCATCCCTGGACACCGAGCCGGGATCCATCCCCAGCGCTCGGGATGGGCGCTCCAATGGCCACAAACCCTGCCCGTGGAACAGCTCCTGGTGCCCAAGCCCGAGCACTCATCCCACACCCCTCATCCCACATCTCATCCCACACCCCTCATCCCACACCCTCTCCATCCTCCCATCCCGCTCCCACAATCCCCCAGGTGCCGTTTTCCCGATATCTGTGCTTTCACGGACGATATCCAACACCTGCAGCGGCGGAAAAGCTTGGGAATGAATCGATGGGATACTGCAGGAAAATTGGGAATGAGGAAGGAAGAGAGGCCAGAACTGCCAGGGATGTTGGGAATGTCCCGGAGAACTGAATTTTAGGGAATGTCTGGGAGCATTTCCCAGCTAAGAGTGGAACATCCTTGGAAATCAGTGGGATTTTAGGGAATATTTTGGAGCATTTCCACAAGGGAATATTTCCCAAGGTTTCCTGTGAATATGCTCAGAAAGCAATGGGATTTTAGGGAATATTTGGGATTTTAGGGAATATTTTGGAGCATTTCCACAAGGGAGTATCTCCCAGGGCTTCCTGCGAATATCCTTGGGAATCAATGGGATTTTAGGGAATATTTCCCAGGTTTTCCTGTGAATATCCTTGGGAATCAATGGGATTTTAGGGAATATTTGGAATTTTAGGGAATATTTTGGAGCATTTCACAAGGGAATATTTCCCAAGGTTTCCTGTGAATATCCTTGGGAATCAATGGGATTTTGGGGAATATTCCCAAGGGAATATTGTCATGATTCTCCAAAAAGAGCAGGAATTTAGGGAGTGTTCGGGATCACTTCAGCAGGAATCTTGGCTTCCTGTGACTATTGGGAAACCAGTGGGATTTAGGGAATGCTCTGGATCGTTCCACAATAAATCCCGGTTTACTGTGACTATTGCCTGGAACCAAAGCGGATTTTCGGGAATGGCTGGCAGGGCTGTCGGTGCGGCGCGAATATTCCCCGCAGACGGAGGGAATTCCAGGGAAGGGAGCAGCATTGGGCTCGGGAATTCTCTGCAGCCACGCGTTCGTCTCACGCCTGGGCTGCAGCCTAGAGCCAGAGGTGCCGGATCTGGGCCGGGCCCTTCCATATGTCGGGAAGGCTGGGAGCCTTGGGATGCATCCCGAAACGCGGCTCCTCTGGAATCAGCCCGAGCCCGGCGCTTCCCGAGTCTCCGAGAGGAGAGGAGAGGGAAGGAAAGCGGCCGCACGCCCTCCGGAGCCTCGGCTTCCTCATCCCAACTTTTTCCTCTGGAAAAAGCTGCGGAGCTTTCCACGGCAAAGGAAAATCCCCCATTCCGCTCACCGCAGGAACGCACGGATCAAGGTCAAGGGGTTATTTTGGGAGAGGCCTGGGCCGCCCGTTGCATCTTCCCGCTGGAATGGGAATTCCGCAGCCGGGGAGGAAAACTGGGATACAAATAAATCCGCACTTATCCCAACTCCTTCCTATTCCCACTCGGTTCCAAGGACAGGGGAAACCTTCCCAAAGGCTCCCCGCTCCCAGCTCCGGAGCGTCGGGAATTAGTCGGGATCAGAGCTCGCATTCCTCAGGAAAAGGAGGAGGTGTCCAAGGGCCTTTGTCCGCAGAGATAAAACCAGTTCAGGATTGGAGCTCAAAACAATTCCCAAAATTCCAAACACCAGCACTACAACAAAAGCCTGAAATCCCAGGGTTTTCCTCACGGAGCCAGGCCGCTGGAATTTCCAGGAACGCCAACATTTTGGATGTTTAGGCGTGTTCCCACATCCTTCCCGTTTTCCTGCCTCCAAAGCGGGAATAACGAGACAAAGAATTAGAGCTGGAGAGGGAGAAGATGCACAAAACCCATCCAGATGGGAATGAAATTATCCCTCCTGGAAAAGCCAAATGCCGTTCCTGCCGCAGAGCTCGGCTTTCGCTGTTTAGAGGAAAATTATGTGGAGCTCACTTCCGCGCCCGCCTGGGATGGAGGAGGCTCCGCACAAAACGCGGGATATTCTCCCTCCCTTTGTTCTGGGAACAGGTGCCACGGAAGTGCTGCACTGCCCTGCTAAAATCAAGCCCCATTCAAGGGCCTGCAACCCGAAATCCAAAGGCACGGACCAGGGAAAAATCCCTCGGGGAACAGGGAATTCTCTTTTCCCTGCCGGATTTTTTTGGGGCGTTGATCCGGTCCCGAAGCCAGGCGGGAGGAAAGCGGGATGAGCTGGGAAGGGATGAAGCCGCTTTCCCGAAGGATTGCCAGGGCTTTGGGCTCGGAGCGTCCCTGGGATTCCCTTCTCCCGGAGAAGCCGCGCTCCGGAGGGAGCAGGAGCTCCCGGCCTTTCCCCGTCTCCCGTCCCACACAGACCCGTTGGCAACCATTCCCTTTGGAAGGGCATTCCCCACGGATTATCCCGCGTTTGTTTGTCACATCCTGGGAGCTGCTGCCGCCCTTTAGCCGGCACATCCCGCTCTTTCCCAAGCCGCCGCTCAATTAAAATTCCTGCCATTCTGCGGGATCAAAGCTCCTTCCCGGGATTATTCCCGGTCGGACGCTCCGGCTTTCCCTGCCCTGCTTTGTTCCCCCGCTCCAGCCGGGAATGCGGGTTGGGATGCGGCCATCCTGCCGTTCCCACCGAGCCGGCTGCTCCCGCTCTCCCGGCGCCCTTAATGAGGGCTTTTCCCAGGAAAACCGGCAGGCCGGGATGCGGGCGCTCCGTGCCCGGCCAGGTGCCCACCTGAATGAGCAGAGCGGCTCCCAGTGCCAAGCTGCTCCCAGCCTGCGTGGCTCTCCCGCTTTTCCCGAGCAAATTCCCGACCAAGGCAACGGGAATTGGGCGGAATGGCAGCTAAGCCCCCGTTCTGATCATCACCATCATCTTCATTCCGGGTGGAATAAAGCCCCGAACGAACGAGAGGGAATTTTATTTCCCAGCCCTTTTCCCACGTCTCCTTCTCTCCTTCCGGATCCGGGATTTCCCCTCCTCATCCCAACTGCTCCTCAATTCCTGAATTTTCCCACTTAAATCATGGCAGATCCAGGGCTGAACCATTCCTTGGATATTTCCTTCTGGGATTCCAATCCTCTGCTTTTCAATTCTCATCCCGAATCTCCAGCTCTTCCCAATATGGGGATTCCTACCAATCCTTGGGATTTTTGGGAACGTGGCAGCTCTCTCTCAAAATCTCCCGTGGCATTTCCACCCAGTATTGTCCCTGATCCCCCGTGGAAATTCCAACCCTTCCCTATTTTCCACGTGGTTTCCCTGCCCATCCAGCCCCAGCTGCTAAAATCACTGCGGAAAATCGGGAGCTGCGGAGGGAAAATGCAATTTTCCCCCTGAGATCCAATTTTCCCCTGGAATTGGCATTTTTGGGAAGGGCTCCATGGAGGAAAAGAGACCAACTTGACGCCCTTTGTTCTGTTTGCTCCGTTCCAGGACAAACCATTTGGGGATTTATTCCCTGCCTCCGGAGCTCAGCCCTCGATCCTTGCATTCCAGTCTTTCCCACGGAAAACCAAGGAATATCCCATCATTGTTCACCTCCTGCATGAATGAATGCACTCCCAAATCCCGGAGAAGCCATGGAATGATGGGGGAAAACATGGATTGGAATGGATGGAGAAAAAAACTCATCCCGATTTTTGTCAGGATGAGGAATTATGGGATATCCTGGTATCCCTGTTCTCCACAGGGATATTCCCAGGCCAGGCTGAGGTTCTGAACATCTGGAAATTCCCATATTCCCAATTTTTCAGCCTTTTCCAAGCCGGTACCAGGATGGGACAGAGGGAGGACTAAGGACAGGCAGAAAGGAGTATTTTGGGAATATTTCTCCTGGAAAAATCCACCAGAACCCTGTTGGATTTGGCACTTCAAGGTGAGCTAAGGATGCTCCACCCAGGACTTGCTTCCCTGGCAAATTATTCCCACAAATCCCGGGAAAAGAGCCCTGCTCCCTGAAGGAGTTCCGAGTTTTCCGGCGGAAAACTTCGGCTCCAAGGGCCTCACAACAAAAATCCCAGATCCAGCTGGCTCCGGGCTGGAATATCCTGCCACGGCTCCATCCTAAAAAGGGACTTCCTGGCGCAATTCCTGATTTTAGGGATGGAGTTGGTGGAATGGGCAAACACAGGGAAAGCTCGGCGGAGGTGACGCCGCTTTCCGGGAATTCCGCCATTAGGACTTCGGAGAGACCAAAGGCACTTCCAGGCCAAAACGCTCCAAGGATTTCTGTTCGTCCTTTTCCCGTTCCTCATCTGGGAAGACAAAGAGCCTTTCCCAAAGGCCTCTGGAAAACTCCAGCTTGAGCAGCTGGAAGAGCCGACCTGTGGCTGCCGTTCCCAAGTCCCGTTCAGTTTTGAGGGAATGTTCCATCCCAACGAAGGCCACTGGCGGTATTCCCAACGGGAACTGCCTTTTTGTGCCTCCCTTTGGAGTTCCCTGGGCTGCTCTTCCCAAGCTCTTCCCGCACAGCTCCACAGGGGAAGCGCTGAATCCCGAGGCAGCGGATAAAGTGCAAAGCCGCGGTAATTCCGGGGAAAACCACAAAGCTGGGATCACCTGGAGCCTGAGACGGGACAACAAACGAGTTCAAATCCATGGATATGGGAAGAGGGAAAGCTGAGCTTTTCCAGCTGCCACAGAGAAAATATGGGATGCTTCCGGGAGGAGGCCCGATCCCAGCAGCAGCAACTCGGCCGGAAATCAGGGAATCATGGAATGCTGGGCTTGGAGGGCCCTTAAGGATCATCCCCTCCCACGGGCAAGGACTCCCTCCCCTATCCCGGGTTATCCACGGCCGCCCTGGAAAAGCGGTGCCTGCGCACCCTCAGAGCCAGGAATTCCGGGAACATCCCACCCAAATCCCCTCTCCCAGCCCGCTGCTGTCCCTCCAGCCCTGTCCCAAGCCCTGCTCCCGAGGCATCCGTGCCATCGGATCTCCGGGATACCAGCAGGCGCCACACGCCCCTACAGCGTGGCAGGGAGCAGAGGGCTCCATATGCGCTCCGGGATGCGGGGAAGAGCCGCTGCCCAATTCCCGGTGCTGCCAGGACAGCAGAGCGGGCGCCCGCTCCGGCTCCACATGGAGCTTCTCACAAGTTTTCCAAAGCTGGGCTGGGAATCAATCATTTCGGGAAGCGCGTCCAAGACTGGTCAGCGCGGAATCAACTCCCACGAGTGATTGATTTGAGGTGGACGCGCACGCCGGGAAGGGAACGGGCGGCGCTCGGGGCCAATTCGCACTTCCCCAGGCTTCCCAAGGCTGCCGGAGCGGGAGCGGGAGCCAGCGGGGCACTGCTCAGGGCACCACCAACGGCCCCGGTCCTGGGGGATGTTCCAGCCCGGCCTGAAACGCTCCCAGGGATCCTCAGAGCTCTGCCCACCACTCCCAGCCAGGAATTCCGTCCCGATGGGAAGGAAAAGGAAGGATCCCAGGGGAGCTCAGAGCCCCTGGCAGGGCCTGAAGGGGCTTCAGGAGAGCTGCAGAGGCACTGCACGGAGGGATGGGACACAGGGAATGGCTTCCCAGTGCCAGAGGGGATATGGGGAAGGAATTCCTGGCTGGGAGGGTGGGGAGGGGCTGGGACAGAATTCCCAGAGCAGCTGTGGCTGCCCCTGGATCCCTGGCAGTGTCCCAGGCCAGGCTGGGATAACCTGGGACAGCGGGGAAGGTGTCCCTGCCATGGCACGGCATGGAACTGGATGATCCTTAAATCCCTTCCACCCCAAATCCTTTGGGATGTTCCCACCTCTCCATCCCTCCCTGTCACGTGTGCCACCAGAAGGGTTCTTGTTTTAGGCGGGCTCAGCCCAGAACTTAGTCCCGGTTTTTATTATTCCCGGCAGGAATAGCCGGGGGATTCACATCCTCGTCCATTCCCTGCAATCTCTCCTTGTCCAAAGGAACTGCTCCTTTGTTTTTGGAGCCAGGAAGCACCGGGATAAATCATGGAACCATCGGAGCACGGCTGGAGCGGCTCCTCCCAAGGAAAACCTCCCGGAGCTCCGTGGTGATGCCAGGCCAGAGCGATGGCCAAGGGCAGCTCCAGCACTGGGAATACTGGGAAGGAATTCCTGGCTGGCACTGGATGGCTGGGGAAGCTGTGGCTGCCCCGTCCCTGAGGTTTAAGAAGTGTTTAAATCCTAACAACACCGTCCCACAATTCCTGTACGGACAAATCCGTCAGGGAACGGCTCAGGTGGGAAAGGATGTTAATGATCATCTCATCCCATATCCCTTCCCCTATCCCAAGCTGCTCCAAAGCCCCACCTGACCCCACTTTGGGACGGACTCCGAAGGCACCTAAATCCCATTATTCCACGCCTTTGGGTCCCTTTTGCACGAGAAGGCAGCAGGAATGACGATCCTTACAGGAATTTTGCAGAGTTACTGGACGAAAGGAAAGTTCCCAGGGAATTCCCAACCCGAGAATGGAATGAATCCCGCGTCCCCATCCTCGGGAACGGCAGCGCTGCGGGAAGAGCCGCTGGAATTTTCCTGGCCAGGTAGAATTCCAAGAAAGGCCTGTTTTCCTGCAGCGCCGCCATGGCAGATGTGGCTCGATTATGAGCGGGAGACTCCCGGGAATTGCTGCCTGGATCCCACCATCCATCAGCAGCTGTTGGGAGGGAAGGGAAGGGAAGGGATGGAGCGGCACTCGCGCCTTCCGGAGTGTGGGAAGGGTTCCTGGGATAACGGGCAGGGAACGGGATAACTCCCAAAGAAATGGGTTTTTGTCCTGGTGCTGCTCCCAGCGTTTACTCCATCCCTGGAATGTTCCAGGCTGGGCTTGGAGTAACCTGGGATAAAGGGAAGTGGCCCTGCCCCTTCCAAGTGATTCCATGACTCCTCCAGAATTCCAAGGCTGGGAAGAACATGACCTGGAAATGGCCTCCCCTTGGCAGGGAGCAGTTCCCATCCTTCCTTCCGGCTTTTCCACAGGGCGTGCGAGCACGCCTCAGGACCCAGCACCGCTGGAATCCGGCATGGCTCCTCTTGGAAGGGCCCTCTGAGCCCACCCCAGCCCCGCTGCCCGCGTCCCCAGGGGCCACATCCACCCCTTCTGGGAACAATTCCGGCGATTCCGACTCCGTGCCATTCCGGTGGGAAGGGCCGCACTCCTGCTTCCACCAGGACCTCCCCAATTCCTCCCATTCCCACCTCGTTCCCCACGGAACGTTCCAAATCCCCGCACCGCACCGGCATGGCGTCCATCCCCACATTCCCGAAAAACAGCCGGGACGGAGCGCTTCCCTTTCCCACAGGGAAATGCTCTGTGTCCCGCCTCTGCCTTGGGATCATTCCTGGCACGTGCGACGCCTGGAGAGCTGGGAATGTTAGGAACCGATCCCATTGCCGGGACAGTTTTCCGAAGCACGGGCACGGGAAGGGAGGAGCAGAAGGAACGAAGGGCCGTGATTAATGCCGCTCCTGGAACGAGCGAGGAAAGTGTCTCTCTAAAAACTCAATTGTCTGCGAACAAAGCACGGAATTTGGCCATGGATGGCGTTTTTAGGCTCGGGATTTCTCCGGAGACTTCCCAAGATGCAAATTCCGAGTGCGGGGAGGCAGAGGCACAAGCGCTCCACCTTTGTATTCCGCTGGCATTTTATTCTTTCATTCAAGTCCTCCCCTTCTCCGAGCTCCGGCGCGCTTCCCTCGGGAAGGCTTCGCCGTTAGCCTGCTGGCCTTGACTTCCCGCCAACAACAATTCCCAAACAAAAAGGGACAACAAATCACATTTCCACAGCCATTCCCACCCCTCGCTGCAACCCCGAGCCCATCCCGCACATCCCGGGAAAAGCCGGGTCTCGGGCGCCGCCATCCCGCGCTCAGGGCTCACTCTTCCCACGGCAGTCGGGATTGCGGGAATGCCGCGCCGGACGCAAAGGGCAGCAGCTCCCAGCGGCGCTGAGGTCAGCCCTAGGAGCTGCATCCCGGCAGGAAAAGCTCGGGAAGAGGCCGTTTCCGCGGGATTGGCACTTACCTGGTGGCAGCCCTGCAAGTTGGAATCTCGGCCATATGAGGAGTACGAGCCTCGTTCTGTTTTACCTGGGAATGAAGGAAAAGGGCAGATAAATGCATGGATCACGGATACAGAGCTTTTCCAAGCTTTTTATCTGCTGGTCATCCCTCGTTCCCAAGGCCGGCTCCATGGATAAACCGGGCCCGGCTGACCCTGGGATGCAGGGAGGCACAGAAAGGGGTTAGCGATTTCCCTGGAAATAACGCCCTCATCCTGGCTGTGCTTCCTGGAAGTGGCATTCCATGGAATTCCAGGGGCTGGGTGAAGGTGGGAGCTGCACCCTCCATGTCCCAGCTTCCAGCCTCACCCAGGAGCTGCTGGGAATGTGCTTCCCTGCTCTCTCCCGGGAAGAGCTGAGCAACTGACACCTGGGAAGGAGACCCAGATTGGGAACGGGGAATTTGCCACCGAGGCCGGGAGCTGACCGGGGATCTCAGGCCTGGTTTCGTCCCTCTCAGCTTTCCCAGGAAGCTCGTGAGGCTCCCATGGCAGAGCCTGGCCGCTGGCAGCGGCCGTGCTGTCGTTGCAGAGGGAAGAAAGGGGATTTTTGGGACTGAATGGGTGAAGCGAAGGAGGGAAGAGGAGGTTTGTGCCGAGCATTAAGTCATGGCTGAGCAGCACCGCCCCACGTGCTCCCAGACAAAGAGCAGTCAAGAGGGCTGATCCCAAACATATTGCCAGGGAAAGACCACCCTTCTGGAGAGGAGAAGCTCGGCAAGAGGGGGGGAGGCACGGCAGAAATCCCTCCGAAAATTCCCGGCTTTCCGACAGGCCGCGGCACAAAAGGCGCTCGGCAGCACCAGCAAGAGGGAGCAGCTGCTGCCCGAGCTCCCTGGCGATGCCAGGGCCGCTCCACACCCAGCTCAGTATTCCCAGTCCCATGCCAGTGCCAGGCAGGAGCCACAGCGAGGCGGCTCGTCAGACAAAGGAGGCCGCAGTTCGGTTAATCGTTCCCAAAAAGTGCCCACATCCCACATTCCACAATTGGAACATCCATCTCCCAGGTTGGAGTGACACAGTTGGTTTGTTCCCAGTGCTTGGGAATCGCAAATTCCTTCTCCTCATCCCAACTGGAGCCCCTGGAGCTTTTGTCTCCCCATTGTTTCGCACATGAACTTCCAAGATAGATTTGCAATTCACGGGGCACGGCAGGAACTTTGGGAAGCGCTTGGATCCGGTGATCCCAAACCCATGGATCGCCCTCAGCCTGGGAACACTGGAAACAATTCCAGACTGACACCACGAGGCAATTTCAGCTGGGAATCGACGGGCAAGAGAACACGCCTGGAAGGGCATGTGCCACCTCCCAGCACCCCGAGAGGGCCAGGAAGGAGGAGGAGGGAAGCTGGGGGGAAGCTGGGGGGAAGCGGCTCCCCCAGGAAAAGCAGGGACGAGGGAAGCGGGTCGGAGCCGGCAGCCGGGGCGCTCCGAGCAGCCCCGCGCTCCCGCCCGCGCTCCGGAAGCTCCTTTGCCATCGGCTCAGGCTCGGCTTAATTTCAGTTGTGAAAAAATATTTATCCCGATACAAAAATAAACCCCCTGCAAATTACAAGTTGTCAGGGATCAGATCCACTCCTATTTGTGTGGGGGAGGAATCGGGAACAGCGGAGACATGAATCATTCCCAGTAATTTGAGTGTTTCCATGACATCAATGGGCACTCGGCCAGGACTCTGTCGAAGTCTGTGAGGTACCAAAGCGGCTCCGCAGCCAGCGGGAGATTGACTTTTTTTTTTTTAGGATTATGCTCCTTGGAAAAGATTGCATCTCCAGCATCCACTTTTCCCACCGAGCCCGTGGCTCCTGAGCTCCCGAGGGAGTTTTTCCTCGGATTTCTGCACCCCAGAAATCCGTCGGGAACGAACCCCGTGAATTTGGGGGAAACTCAAGGAATGGTTAAACCCCGGCCCCGCAGAGATTGTCACCGTCACCAGAAGGATAAAATCATCCCCCGTCCTTCTCCACACCTCAGGAGGGGGGGACACCTTCTCCCTACATTCCCTAAATTACCCATTTCGAAGGAACTCCGTTCTCGATGCTGCTTCCCTGCCTCCCATCCTCGGGCACATCCCCAGCCCCCGACGCGATCGGTGGGAGCAGCCGCGAGGAGCGGCTCTTTAAGCACCTATTTGTGCTGCCAAAGAAAGGCTTCTCCCGACTTCCCGCATTTCCCGTGGATTCGGCGGCTTAACAACGCCATTCCCGGCCATTTCCCAGGGCTAGGCAAAGCTCAAGGTTCTCCCTCCTCGAGATTTTTCTCTGGAAGGTTTCAAAAGAGAAAAAAAAACCCCAAGGAGAGAGCGCGGCTCCGGCGCCGCCGCTTCCCGCCGCATCCACTGCGGAATTTTCGAGCCAAGCCTCCGGAGCGGTCGGGAATGCGGCAGCCGCTGCGGATATTTTTTGGCACAAAGACAACGGTGGCAGTGCCAAGCCCCATGGCTAAAACTCCTCCGAAGAGGCAGGAGGGAAGCATTCCGCGCTCCGCTCCCTTCCCGCGCGGAGCGGCCACGGCCGCCTTTTCCGAGGGAAAAGTCCCCGCTGGAATATTGCGCTGGGGGAGGCCGGGAAAGAGGAGGGGGGAGAATAGAGGGGAAGAAGAGGGACAGCCTTGGCAGGGATCGTTTCCAACGTGCCGCTCCTCGCCGGCCCTTGCCGTGGCTTTGGGAACAAAGCTCCGTGGCCGGAGCTGCCCGGCACAGGGAATGACTTTGGAGGCTGCGGCTGGGCTTTGGGGAAGGCAGGGAGAGCTTGGGAAGCGGGAAGAGCGCGTGGGGAAATACCGGGATCTGCAGTGAACGGCCACAATGCCAATCACGGGAGAGACAAAGGAGCAACTCCGCGCAGCTCCTGTTTTCCTGGCATTTCAGCTCCCTGCTCTCCGAACACCTGCAGGAAAAAATCCCCCTCCCTCCCCAAATATTCCCTCCATGCTTTATTTAATGGCCAGGAATCCGTGCAGGAGGAAGCCATGGAGGAGTTGGGAAAATTAATTAGGAAATTTCAGCAACTTCCAAAGGATAAATGCGAGGGATCCCATTCCCCTGCTCGTTCCCTGCCCCGGGGAAAGGGCACCTTGGCGGTTTTTGGGAAGCAGAAGGAGACGGATGAGGCAGAGGAAAGGAAGGGAAATTATTCCCGTCAATTCTTTTAATTCGGTTTTTCCTTGGATTTCGTATTTAAACGTTTTTTTTAAGGGACGAACCCAACGGGAGTATTTTAATTCCAGTTCTGCACGCCCGATCTTTGGGTCTGGGGCTTGCTCAGACCGAGGGAAACTTGGCTGGGGACAGCAGAAATGATCAGGAATTGGGATTTTAATAGCTCCCAATTTCCAGCCGTCCTTTTGCTTCAATCCATGATTTAATTCCAGGTTTTTGTGGTAATTAAGGATTGTCCGACGGGAAGGAGCCCGACATGCTCCCCGTTAAGGACAAAAGAAATGACAAATTTAAGGACAAATTAAAGGAGAATTCCCAAACCAAGCCGGGAACGAGGAGCACAAAGCTGGAGAACATTTGGGATCGAGCAAGGGAAGAGGCTGAACTTCCCAAATCCCAATTAATACACACACCGGTGATCCCGGCTGGAGCAGCAGGAACCCTTTCACTCGGCCGCCATCCCGACCTCTGCATCCCAAATTTTCTTCCAGTTGGGTTGCAGGGGAAAGGGAAGGTGGAAGGGCTCCGAAGCCCAATCTGCCAGCACCGGGATCGGCTCCCTGGATTATCCATTAAAAACCAGGGCTTTTTTTTCCCTTGGAGCTCCCAAAATGCCTCGTTTCAGCTGAGAGATCCAGCTAAAATTCATAGGGAATTATCAATTATCCAAGGAAAACCTCATGGAAATAAATGAGGATTTTCTCCCAAATATGAGCACCTCAGTGGGGGGAAAATAAATCTATTTTAAAATATCAAATATTTATTTGTGTCCCTGCTTTCTCCACGGACAACATCCCGAGGTTTTCCTGGGAAAGATGGAATGAAAAATCTCCTGTCCACCTTCCCATCGGAGCAGGCAGCAGAGCGCTCCTGTATTTTTGCAGAACTTTGGAATATTCTGTTCTTCAGAAGAGAAAGGAAAAAAAAAAAAGGAGAGGGCAAAGGGGGGGAAAAAGAGGGAACAAAAAAAACCAGGGGAAACAAGGGAAATAAGCAGGAGGGGGAATTTTCTGCCTCCCAACTGCGGGAGCAGATCCCTGGCACCAGGAGCAGCTGGCGGGGAGCTCATCCCCTTTGTGCTCCGCTCGCCTTCCGAGCACTCCGGCGGCTCCCGGGCGGCTCCCGCGGGCACCGAGCTGGCACGGGGACAAGCAGCCCTGGGCAGCGGCCCCACGGAGCCCAGGTGTTCCTGCTACAGCTAAGCCGGGCTCAGCCAAGCCGGGCCTGAGCCGCGCCGGCCACCCAAACGCTGCCCGTGCCGACGTGGCCCCAAAATCCCAGTTTTTCTCTGCGTTTTCCATCACAAAGGAGCTCATCCCTGGGAACGGAGGGCTCGTGGTAATGAGCTGGTGCTGCTTTGTGCTCCACGGCAAGGCCCGACAACAAACCCAGGAGGGATCCGGGCCGTTTCGGGCCACGCAATCGGACACGCCGCCGGCAAGGAGCCGTCGCATCCACAAACCAGGCACAAAGCTCGGGAAAACACTCATCCCGGCAACCTGAAGGGAAACCGGGCTCGAGACCTTGCGGCCAGGGTCGAGGCAGGAAACAGGGATGGGAATGGAAGGGATGTTCCGACGGCACGGCAAGGCAGGGATCAGCTCCCCGCAGTGCCACCAAACGCCAAGGGAACGAAGGCCGGGAGCCCCTCGGAAAACAAAGCTCCGGAGCTCGGCCCACGGGAAGCAGGGCAAGGTGGGGCGGAAGCGGGGCCTCGCCAGGAAAGGCGAATTCCCAAAGGTGCCGGAGCTCTTCCCGATGCACGCTGCATGCAGGTATCCCTGCCAGGCTCCGCGGGGCACCGGGAGCGCTGCCTGTGGAGCTGGGGAAGGGACGGCACCCACCGGCGCTGCCCACGCCACCCTCACCCGCCGAGAACTCGGCCCCTGAACCGGGGCATCCAAAGGGAAAGATTCCAGGAAGCTGCCCCGTGCGTCACCGCTCCATAGGCAGCGGCACAATCCGTAACATTCCAGGGATTAATAAGCTGGATATCGAATCCACGCGCTAATTGCGAGCGGAATAATAAACTTCCCTAATTAAATTAGGGATTTATGGAAACAAAACGCCCGTTTCTTCCCAGGCTGAGGGAAGAATATGGATATTTAACGAGGGGAGGAAGCTGGGAAATTCCTTGGAGCCGTGGGATGCTCCCAGGGCCCGAGGCCACGCGGAGATGCAGTGATGGGAAGAAGTTTGGGAGACGACCCCTCGTTTGCAGCGATTCCATGAGCATCTTTCGGGTCCTTTGGAATTTCAGGCTCCGGGAGATAACAAGTGAACAGCCTGAACACCTGGAATATTGTTGGGAGAGGAGCAAAACCTCCCATGAAACAAGGGATTGTGCTTCATCCTGTTCTTGGAAAACAATGGGGAAAGGGGCTGGGGAGGGAAAAGGGCCACTGGAAAACGGAATCAAAGGGAAATCCGAGGCGCTGGTGAATAGGGGAGGATTAAAGTCACAAAAAGGAACAAGATTCCCACAAAATCTCAGATAAGAGCGCGCTGTAATCGCGCTCCGGCCCGCGGGAATATCCAGGGATTGGATGGATATCGCTCTATCCCAAGCGAGCCTCCGAGCGGGATTTGGAACGGAACCAGCCCATGGGGTGATCCCTCCGGGTCTGTTCCCATCTTCATCGTGGAGCTGGAAAGCTGGGATTCCACCAGCATCGCTTCCAACCGAGGCAGACAAGGATCCGAAGCCATGGGATCCAAAGGGGAGGACACAAAGCCACGCCGGACATGGATAAGGAGATCCAGAGCCTACGGGAGCAGATTTGGGATCAACGGACACCTGGACACAACATCCTGGAACGTCCATTCCCAAAGGGACCGACACTCTGAGGAATCTGGGATGGGACAGAAGGAGCAGGGACCTTTCCCATGGAAGATTCCATGCCCACGGCAGGAGGTGGGAATGAGGTGCTCCTTCAGGTCCCTTCCAACCAAAGCATTCCCAGATTCCAGGATTCCGTGGCACCAGGGATGGCAGCACCAGCGTCATCCATTAGGTATTCCTAGAAAACCACAGCCGACCCTTCCACGGAGATTAAAGGCTCCGTTAGTAATTCCTGCCCAAGATCCATTTATCCCACATATTCCTCATCCCATAAAATCCCAGCTCAAAACATGGATTTTTGTTCTCATTTTGGGTTCAACAAAACCCACTTCGGACCCTTTGGATCTTCTGAGGGGACACAACAAACTCCAAGGTTCCCAGAGGATGGGAAAACAGCGGGAATTCTGGGGCTAATGCCAAATACTCCAGAATTCCCTATTATCCCCCATCAGCAGTTCCAGCAGAGGGCATGCACACCTGCAGGAGAAATGACACTTCCCGAATATTCCAGGATCTCTGTGGCCTGAGAACCCACGCCAAGTCCACACACGCTCTCCAACACCTCTGGAACAAGGACAAAACATTCCAATTCCTCGGTGAATACATCGCACCTGGAAGGAATGTTATGCCGAGGAGCAAAATCCATGGAATCCTGGAATCGTCTGGGTTGGAAGGAACCTTAAGGCAGGGCAGGAACCTTAAGGCAGGAACACCTCCTGCTATCCCAGGCTGCTCCAAGCCCTGTCCACAAGAAGCCAGGGAGATGCTCCCAGGGCTGAAGCCGGGCTGGGAGAGCTGGGAATGTTCACCTGGAGAAGGGGAGGATCCAGGGAGAGCTCTGAGCCCCTGGCAGGGCCTAAAGGGGCTCCAGGAGAGCTGCAGAGGGACTGGGGACAAGGCATGGAGGGACAGGACACAGGGAATGGCTTCAAATCGGCAAAGGGGAGATCAGGATGGGATATGGGGAAGGAATTCCTGGCTGGGAGGGTCGCGAGGAGCTGGAATGGAATTCCCAGAGCAGCTGTGGCTGCCCCTGGATCCCTGGTAGTGTCCCGGGCCAGGCTGGGATAACCTGGGACAGCGGGAGGTGTCCCTGCCACGGCAGGGGGTGGCCGTGGATGATCCTTCAGCTCCATTCCCCCCCCAAAGCATTCCAGGATTCCCTGACGCCCACGGAGGCGCATCCAGCGCCTCTTCCAGCCCGCGCAGGGAAGCACGCGGGAGCGGGAAGGCCGAGGCTCTCTCCTCTCCCTCCCGTGCTCATCGCGGCCGATGTGAGCGGATCTGACGCGCAGCCGGCCGGGGTCAGCGCCGCGGATAACGCCTGGGAAAATTCCACGGCATCTAGGTCGCTGCCCGCGGGGGAAAGGAGCGCGCGCCTCCTCCGCCCGTCTCCATCCCAATCCTTCATCCCGCAGCCCGCAGCTCTGAGCGCGATGCAAGAAAGGAGCCGAACGCTCCGAGCGAAAATCTGCTTCCAGGACAATCCATTATCCCTGACAAGTTAAATGTTCCATGGGAGACCATATGGCACCGGAGCAGGGCCGGCGCTGCGGCGGCGAGCTCGGCAAATGCATCACAATTACGGACCTGACGGGAGACCCCGCTGCCCGTGTCTGCCACAGCCCCTTCCTGCCCCTCCCGGGAACCCTCTGCCCCCCAAAATCAGGGACTGAAGTCGCGCCGGACTCCGGCTCAAGGCGTTTTTATGCCCAGAAATGCGCTAAATCTGGGATATTCCTCACATGGAGAACAGCGATCTTGGAGCAACATGGGACAGCGGAACGTGTCCCTTCCCACGGCATGGGGTTGGGAGCTGGATGATCCTTTGGATACTTCCAAGCCAAACCATTCCATGGCTCCACTCTTGGAGACCAAGGAAAATGGCGAGGTGACGAAAAAGAAGGAAACGGCCCCAAAGGCGCGGGATGAGTTCCACAGGAGTGTCACCCGCAGTCCCCACTCCCGAACCCTCGGGATGAGTTCCACAGGAATGTCACCCGCAGTCCCCACTCCCGAACCCTCGGGATGAGTTCCACAGGAGTGTCACCCGCAGTCCCCACTCCCGAACCCTCGGGATGAGTTCCACAGGAATGGGGAGGTGTTTCCCTATGGAGCCTCCCCAGCACCTCTGTGTCCGTGGGTTTGACCAGAGAATTCCCACATGGAAAGAGAATGGCACTACTGATCCCAAAGATCTCCACCTTCCAGATCCATGACTTCCTATGGAAGCAATGCTGGAGCCCCAGGCATTCCCAGGAGCCTGAATCCATCCAATCCTGGGTATTGATGAGGCTTTCCCAACGCCTGCTCCGCAGGGACTGGGAATACCGGATTCCCCACCCCTATGGAGATGGATCCTGACTGCCATTGATAAAAAATGGGCCAATTAGAAGGGAAAAATATGCAAATGAGCTGTCCCTAATGAGGTTCTGCAATGATTTGGTGCTGAAAACAGGAGCTGGTGCTGCCAGAATTCCTTGTGGAAAAGCTCTTCCATGGAAAAGGATGGAAGGACTTCCATAAAGCTGTTCAGGAGCAATTTCCCACCATTTTTAGGGCCTAGAGCCAGGAATTCCCCAAATTTCTCGCGCCAGGATCCCCTTCCAGGGATGTGCCACACGACCAGGAAGGCTCCGGGGAATACTGGGAATTGTTTCCTGGAGAACCAAGGTGATCCTTGGAAAAACCCAGTGTCTGCATGGCCAGCTGATGCTCTGGGATGAAAATCCAAGGCAAAACAGGGATTTCCTTCTGAATTTCAGGAAATTGGGATTTAAAAAAATCCTTATTAGGAATAGGAGTGGCTTTATTAAGGAATTATTAAATATTTATTAAAAGCTTAATTAAACAATTCCTCTTCTGCCTTAAGGAATTTTTCCAGTTGGAATTTCGGCAGGAGGAATTTAATATCCCGAAATAAGGGATTTGTCCATTGTTATTCCTTGCAGGAAAACACGAAGGAAAACAATTCCACTGTTACTCCTCTATTCTTGGGAAGCCACATCTGGGATGCTCCGGTCACCCTTGGCTCTCCCATGGGAAAACCTCCTGGAAAACCTTCCTTGGGATGTTGCAAATGGAAGTTTCTTGCATTTTTAGCTGAGATTTCAGTGTTTCCCCCCCCAAATCTCCCAGAAATTCCGTTCCAAAGGATTTTTTGTCTCACTGGGTCCATCCCAAATAGATTATGGCTCCTGAAAAGATTCCATGGCTGAGCCTCCGGGCCAGGAAGGAAAACACACGGAAATGGATGTTTGCTTTGTACAGGCTCCTGGAATAAACTCACTGCTCCATGATTTTCTCCCTGACTCTTCCCTGATTATCCAATGGATGCAATCCATGAGGCAGAAATGGAGGGGAAAAGAGAAATCCAGTGAAAACTGTGGAGATTCCACCATGGAATCCTGCTCCGGGATCTGATTCCCAATGCAAACGTCCGTATAAAAACCGGATCCAGGGGGCCGTGAAGGCCAGGGTTGATCCTCTGCATTTCGTCAGAAACTCAGGAATTCTGCCTGGGCGTTATTCCCAAATTCCCCGTTTTCTGAGCCCTTAGGAGAACAACAGGGCTAGGAAAGAATTTTATTTGCCCTCATCCATGATTTTAAGCAAGAGATGCTGAAAAAGGAGAAAGTTCAAAACCTTGGAATTCTTCTTATTAAAAAGTTCCGTGTTTCCCATCTAAAATCCAAGGGAGCTGGAAACAATCCGGCTCCAAGCCTGGCGTGCGGCAATTCCCAAAATTCCCCTGGATCCACGTGAGGGATGGGAGGAGGGATGGGTGGAGAACCTGCCCTGGGGAAGCGTTCGGGTCCTGGAGCCGTCCCTGGCTTGGCCACAGCCCCACACTTGGGAAGGAGTTTTGGAAGGCTGGGATATTGAGAAGGAATGGGAATCTCTGCCTGCTGCTCCTGGGATGCACCACGGCCCATTCCCACCTCCCTGGTCCTTCTGGGAACGCCCCAGGGCTGGTGGAGGACGCGGAGATGGATCCCAGCGCCTCTCCCAGAAAGGCGAGCGAGAATTTGGCTCATCCCAAAAGCCCGAATGAGAAGGAGAAGAAGACAATGGTGGTGGTGTTTTGAACTTTGCCAGGCTTTGGAAAAGCCAGGGAGAATTCCCAGGGAGGCTCTGCGATCCCAGAGTCTGCCACGATGGAGTCGGGAATGGGCTTCACCAAATCCAGCAGCAATTCTCCCACTATTTCCCTTATTTTGGATTCATTCCTTGAATCCCTTGAATTCCCTTTTCCCCCTGGAAACGATCCCTCATTTCTGACGCAGCGCTCTCGGGCCTGCTTCCGTTCCACATCCCATTGCTTCCCGTTCCCCAGCAATGAAAGGAAAGGAAAGGAAAGGAAATGAAAAGCCACGGTTTCCTTCCCTCCTTCCCACGGAAAACCAGCAGAACATTCTTGGATATTTATTTAAGCTTGGTAATGTATTCCCAGGTTTTTTGGGAATAAAATCCAAATATTTCTCCCCTTATCCTGCCCCAAATTCCTCACTGGGAGCAAACAACGATGAACTGGAGCATGTAGGGAATGTCTTGCCAGCTTCCCAAAGTCCCATTCCCCAAGGAGGAGCCACGATATATTCCAACATATTCTTTGGAAAATTGGGAATTTGGTTTTTTTTATCTCATCACCTTTTTGATCCAAATTTGGAATTTTTAAAAATGAAACAGTTTTGGGTCCAAACAAATAAATGTGGTTTTCCCTCCGTGTATCCCTCCTCCTTTATTCCCGGTTTGTTTTGTTAACTATCCCAACATTTCCGTCGATGCCGTTTCAACACTTTTTACATCCCAGATTTTTATCGCTGAGCCCAAACCCATGGATTTGGGGAGGGGGGAGAAGCCCAAATCCCAGTTGTTCTGCAGAGAAGGGAATTAAAAAGCTCCCAGAAATGTCGGGATGAACGGATCTATTCCGATTGCTTACAGGTGCCATTACACCATCTGCCTGGGCATCCTGCCCATCCCAAAGGAAATTATCCCAAAAAATAAAACCCGAGCATTCCAACCCATCAATGCTTTTATATCGAAATATAAATCCAGCTCTAAAGTGTGAGCTACCGAAAGGCCCTAAAAAATCCAATTGTTTGGGAAGAATGGATGCTGGAAGAGCCGGTGGGCAGCGAAGAGAGGGAATTGTGGAATCGCTGCGGATCACACACATCCCTGGAGCAGCATCACCTTCCCACTCCCCCCTGGATCCCAGGCTGGGGTGAACGGACACACACAGCCAGTGCCAGCGCAGGGAACTGCAATTCCAGGCTATCCGCCTTTCCTCTGGAATTGCGCTGGCACCGAGAGCTCCCCACGGTGCTCCCACGCATCTCCCGCTCCGGGCTCTCCCCCGGGGAACGGCCGGGCTGCGGCACGCACGGACACCGGGACACGGCTCCGGCCGCTGCCCCAGTCCGGAGAGGCGGAATTCCTGGAGGCCCTGCCAGAAACTGAGGGCCAGAGGCAGGGATGGGAATGCCGGGATGAAGCAGCAGGAGCAGCGGGGATGGGATCCTGCTCTCTGGGCCTAGGGATCTGTCCGGGCACGAGGAACCCTTGGGTGCACAAACAACCGGGGAGAGAACGAGATGAGGCTGGGAGAGAGCAGGGGCCGGCAGCGCTCGGAGTCAAAGGGAATTGAGAGAGGGGGAAAAAGTTCTCCCGAAATTCCTGTATTCCTGCTGCCGGTGCATGGAAATCGGGGTTGTTTTTCTTGCCGGCTTTTTTTTTTTGGGAGGGGGCCAGGGCTGGAAGGAGTTAACGGCTCCCTCCCCTTCATTTGCATCTGGTGCTTTTAGTGTGTGTGTGTGTTTTTTTCTTCCCTGAAAAAGTTGGCAGAGCCGCCGATTTTCCATAATGCAAGCATTTGGGAATTGTGAGCGGAATGAAACCGATCCAATCTCCTGACTGCGACATGAATTTTCATTAATTACAACCTTGTCAGCAAAAGCATTATCAAAGCTGAATATGAAAATGCTAATGAGTTCTCATTTGCATATTTTTCTTTGTTGGAATGTCATTAATTATTACATTTTATGATGATGAATGCAGCTGTCGAAGCTCTCCGATGCATAATTAGCCATCAGAATGCCAGGAGCCGATCAGCAGTTTTGGGGGAAAAGGGAAAAAAACAGGGAAAAGGGAAATAATCCCCCAAATTTCCCGACGGCTCGCGCCGAATCCCCCCCAAACTTTCCGTGGCCGACGCTCCTCCCGTTCCCAGCCCGCTCCGGGGAGCGGGAGCACGGGGACGGATTTCTCCTGGGTTCATCTCAAATTATTTGGGATTTTTTTTTTTTTTGTTGCCGCTTCCACAATCGGAGCAGCTCTTAATAAAAAAAAAAATCGTTATTCCAGCTTAATTAATGCCACGCTTAATTATAACACCATGATGTCAGCGGTTTTAATTAAGCATTGGCTCGGGTACAAGAAAACTCCTCGCCGCAGTAAGAGTCGCTAGCCGAGGCTCCTGCCAGCCGGGAGCGGCCGGCCCTGAATCCTCGCGGGAGCCGCCGCTCCCCGGCCCGGCCGTGGCCGCTTTTCGGTGGGTCCGAGCGCGGCTCCGGCTCCGGAGCGAGCGGATGGCCCGGCAGCGCCGGGAAGGGGCTGCGGCTGGAACAAACAGGCGAGGAGCGGGAGCAGATGGGCCCATTCCACATGACCAAGCCAATCAATCACAGCTGAAGGGCCCAGGTGCGGCGCAGCCGCGCAGCAACGCCCCATTTCACAGTCTGTCACACACAGCCACTCGGCCCGCCACCGCTGACCCCGCTGCCAGCCCGTCCCGCAGGACCTCAGCTGCACGCAGCTCCCTGCTCCTTCCCTTCCCTCTCCTTCCCTTCTTCCCTTCCCTTCCCTTCCCTTCCCTTCCTTCTTCCCTCCTTCCCTTCCCTCTCCTCCCCTTCCCTCTCCTCCCCTTCCCTTCCTTCTCCTTCCCTTCCCTCCTTCCCTTCCCTCTCCTCTCCTCTCCTCTCCTTCCCTCCCCTTCCCTCCCCTTCCCTCCCCTTCCCTTCCCTTCCCTTCCCTTCCCTTCCCTTCCCTTCCCTTCCCTTCCCTTCCCTTCCCTTCCCTTCCCTTCCCTTCCTTCCCTTCCCTTCCCTTCCCTTCCCTTCCCTTCCCTTCCCTTCCCTTCCCTTCCCTTCCCTCTCCTTCCCTTCCTTCTCCTTCCCTTCCCTATTCCCATTCCCATTCCTGCCCCGCTCCCACTGACATCTTCACAACCAGCGCTGCCACACCATGCTCAGGGCACCTCAGCCCTGGAGGTGATGCTCCAAGGTTTTCCCAAAGGCTGGCAACAGATGCCAGCTTTGGTGGGGTTCATGGAATGGTTTGGGTTCAGAGGGAGGTGAAGCTCATCCTGTTCATGCCCTGCCAGGGCAGGGACACCTTCCCCTATCCCAGGTTATCCCAGCCTGGCCTGGGACACTGCCAGGGATCCAGGGGCAGCCACAGCTGCTCTGGGAATTCTGTCCCGGTCCCTCCCCACCCTCCCAGCCAGGAATTCCTTCCCAATATCCCATCTGGCACTGGGAAGCCATTCCCTGTGTCCTGTCCCTCCATGCCTTGTCCCCAGTTCCTCTGCAGCTCTCCTGGAGCCCCTTTAGGCCCTGCCAGGGGCTCTGAGGTTTCCTTGGATCCTCCCCTTCTCCGGGCTCGCCAATGCCAAGGAAGAGCCCGGAGCTCTGTTCCCTATGGATACCACATCCCACCTAACTTGCATCCCAAGGTGTTTTCCCCAATTCCAGGAGGAGGAACGATGGATAACCCTGACGCAGCGCTGCCTGTCTCACCTGGCTGGAATGGGAACGAATCCCAGCCACGGCACCAGCACAACCCGAGTGTCGCCTGCCACCCCAGCCCCTTCCCACCTCCTAACCAAACCCGGGAAGAGCCACAGAAATCCCACAGAAATCCAGGCAACCAGAGAGGGAAGAGCCGTCCATGACTTGTGTCTGGAAAATGAACCGGGAGAAAGCCTTTTGGAAATTTCAGGAACACAGCGATGAAGGATCAAATCCCCTGTGGAGACTTGGGAAGGATCCCACATCCCAGTGGAATCTGGGGATACCTGCTCCCCATCCAGACACTCCAGAAAGCAACACTAAAGCTTCCCAAGTTGAAAGAAGTCCCTTTTTTCCCCCCGAATTTCCCAGTCCTTTGGAAGTTGCCTGAACGGCAACAGCTGCTGCATTAATAATATAAAGAGAAACTGGAATTTCTGAGAGGATTTGAGGAAGGCATGAAGGCACTGAGATGAAAATTCCAAGCTCGTTATGAAGCAGCCGATTTTCCCGGGAAAGCTGTGAGTTGGTTTTGTCCCACCCAGCCGGCCAGAGGTGCTGCCCAGCATTGTTTTCCCCACACATTTGCACGGCTAAGCTGCCCCTTTTTCTTGGCTCCAAAGGAATGGCGGTACGAAAAGCAGATGTGAGCGCCGGATCCTTTCAAAGGAAATTTCCCAAAGCCGAGCCCATTCCAGCTCCAGATCAAAGGCACTAAAACACCCATCTCCTCCCCCTTCCCGGATAATTACCGGGATTCGATGTCCTTTGTACGAGGTACGGCTCGCAGGGGATAAATAACCATGGGTGCGTGCTGTGCTCCCTGCGCTCCTTCTGCCTCACCTGCTGCCCAGGGACGGCACTGATCTGCATTCCGGACATCCCCGTTCCCTCGGAGCTTCCTGACACAGCTGGAGCAGCATCCGTGTCCAGCCTGGCCTTGCACCCTGCCATCATCCAGGGGCCCAGGGTGCCCAGAGCAGCTGTGGCTGCCCCGGGATCCCTGGCAGTGTCCAAGGCCAGGCTGGACACTGGGGCTGGGAGCAGCCTGGGGCAGTGGGAGGTGCCGCTGCCCACGGCAGGGCTGGGAATGAGATGATCCCTAAGGTCCCTTCCCACCCAAACCGTGCCACGATGCTGTGGTTCTGCCGGTCCGTATCCCTGCGCGATTCCCGTGTCACGTCCAAGCCTCTCCGAGGCAGCGAGCAGTGAATCACCACTGCAGACGGGATCCCAATCCCGCAATGCCCCGCTCCACCCATCCCATCCAGCCGGAGGAGACGGATAATTATCCCTGAGGAACAGCGACGCAGGCCTGGGCTCTCTGTCCACCCGCACCTGGGCTCCCTGCACCTCCCCACT
This sequence comes from Corvus cornix cornix, assembly GCF_000738735.6. Classification (NCBI taxonomy): domain Eukaryota; kingdom Metazoa; phylum Chordata; class Aves; order Passeriformes; family Corvidae; genus Corvus; species Corvus cornix. The sequence continues at coordinate 653,662 of NC_046357.1, read as the reverse complement.
GGGATTTAATCCAGTTCCACCATGGATTCTCCTGCTGACCTTGGGAAGTCACAGCTTTGCAGTTCTTCATTTAGGAAGATCCCACCGGGATCTGCCTGTGGCAATCCCATGGAGAGCAGAGGAATTTCCTTTAACAGAGTGACACCAAAGCATGAACAGGAAAATAAAGGATATTCAGGAAGGAGGGAGCAGGAAAGGAGGAATGTGCTCCATATTCCTTTGTCTTTTGTGCCTAGTTCCTCCCATCCTGAGTTCTTGCCTTCCCTGACTCCTCTGTCCTTCATTATCCTCTTTCCTGTTGTTATGCCTCGAACTGGCAAAAATTCCCAACTGCACAGGCGTGAAAACTGGCCCTGATTCCAAATATAAGCCCCGATGTAGGCCAGGGTATATTTGGCAAACACAAATCCTCGCCAGATTTACACAGCTCTAATAATAAGGTGACAAGGACCGCGGCAGGATTACGGATGCGGCCTCCCTCATCCCCACCAAGCGCCAAAGGACTTCCCTTTGACTTTGATTCAACCTTTCTGCACGGATCGCACCTCGTTAACTCCGGGGGGTAGGAAGGGGAGGAAAAGGAAAGCCCCAAAAGACCGACCAAAGCTGTTCCAGGCTGGGGGAGCTTGGGATGTGCTGGTTCCCATCAGCCCTTGGATGCGGCGCTCTCGTTAAGCAGGAACACGAGTCCTCGCGGAGCATGGAAGAGGCTCTCGGTATTCCTTAGGGATTTCCAGCCCCAGCAGAGTCCGGGTTCCCACTCTGCTCTGTTCCATGCCACAGAAGCAGGTTCCTATCACCCCCTTTCGCTCCTCACCCATGGGAGAAGTCCTTTGGATGTGTTCAGAGCTCCCCAGGATCCCACAGCCCCTCATTCCCGTCTCCATCCATGCCTGGCTGCTCTCCTGCAGTCGGGAGGAGAGGGGCATCCATCTGCCTGAGCCACACCCACAGCTGTGGGGATCCAGCCCCTGGAAGCGCTCCAGGAGCCCCTGGAAGCACTCCAGGAGCCCCTGGGATGGTGGAAGGGGTCCCTGCTCACTGCATGGGGTGGAATGGCAGAGTCCTGAAAATCCCTTCCAACCCAGGCCGTTTCAGGATTCCATGATTCATCTGGAATAATCCCATGGCCTCTCCTGCACCACCATCTTGCTCCAAATACCTCCCCCAGCACATCTCTCCTTTCCTCCCCTTCTCCTTGCACTCTCCCTCTCCGCCCCAGGAGTTCTTTCACTCTGCACTTTAATGTGGAGCTGGTGGCTGATGACCTTAAAGCCTTTTTCCAACCTGACCAATTCCATGAGTCCCTCCTGGAAGCGTTACCACAAACGTGGCAGTGGAACTGATGATCTTTAAGATCCCTTCCAACCCAAATTCTATAAATAAATAAATTCGAGGAATAGCAAATTTTTAGGGTTTTTAGAACCGGACAGAGCCATGGCCAAGTCCAGGGCTCTGCCTTGAGGACTCTCCTGCCCGGATCCACCAAAGCTGGATTTGATATTCCCTCTTTTTAAGTGCAGCTTGTTCCTCTCGTTCTGTCTCCTCAGCAAATCCCATTACATGATGGAGGAAAAATGTGGCCTGGGAGGAGGGAACGAGCGGAGCTTCAAAGCCGAGTCCTTCCCAACATTCTCCAGGTGTGCGCCACATGGGCCGGCCCTGGAATCGCAGCCGCTCGGGGGGCGATGACAGCTCTGCAGAGCGGGATCAAAACCATTCCACATGGAAAAAAATATCAAAGTCGGGCGAAGAAGCCTTCTGCCAGGCAAGGAGGGGGAAGCCAATCCCACAAATCCGAGTGGGAAGGACGGGGTGGTTAAACGGGGAGAGGCAGCTGGGGCTGCCACGCATCGCTAACGTTTATGGGCCCACAAAGCACATCCTGAATATCCCAGCTTCCCAGCGGGACGGGGCAGCAAGGGAACTCCCGGCCCAACCTGAGTCCAAGAACACTCAGGCTGCGGGAGCCGAGAGCTCTGGGCTGATCAAAGCTCTGGTTCTGTTCCGCACAAAGAATGCCACACCGAATTCCAGGGGAATTCTAAAAATGTGCTCGGGAGAAGCTCAAAGATCATGGAATGGTTTGGGTGGGAAGGGACTTTGAAGCTTGTTTTGTTCCACGCCCTTGCCATGGCAGGGACACCTTCCACTATCCCAGGTTATCCCAGCCTGGCCTGGGACACTGCCAGGGATCCAGGGGCATCCTGTGCCAGGGCCTCCCCACCCTCACAGGGAACAATTCCTTCCCCATATCCATCCATCCCTGCCCTCTGGCACTGGGAAGCCATTCCCTGTGTCCTGGCCCTCCAGGCCTTGTCCCCAGTCCCTCTGCAGCTCTCCTGGAGCCCCTTTAGGCCCTGCCAGGGGCTCTGAGCTCTCCCTGGAGCCTTCCCTCCTCTGGGCTGAGCATTCCCAGCTCTCCCAGCCCGGCTGCAGCCCTGGAGCAGCTCCACGTCCTTGTGCTGTAGTGGGCTCCAGAGCTGGACACGGTGCTCCAGCCGGGAATACACCGTATCTGGGAAACCATTTGGAAAAATTCACCGGCTGTTTGCTGAGCCTGAGGGTTCCCTCAGAGGAAAATTCCTCCTGCCCCGTGCGAGCTGTTGCTTATGGATGGCCCCAAACCCAGTCTCCCACCCAGCAGCCTGAATTCCTTGTTGGAAAAGACATTTTAGAGGAGTTCAGGAACAAAGGCTGCCGCCAGGGCTGTCCCTGTGGAAACTGAGGGCACTGAGGATGGGCAGGAGTTGGACAGTTGGATGTTTTCCCCATACACACGACACAGACCTTTTTTTCTTTACTTAGGAATTCTGGGATGGCTCCTCTCTGGTTTAATCTGCGCGCTGATGTTCTCACCCACCGTGTGATCACCCAGTCTGGAATAATCCCTATTTCCTTCAATATTTCTTGCCTCTCTCCTGGGAAATTTAGAGCCGATTCTGGCATCTGTTCCCCGTCCTCTTTTGTGAACACTGAGGCGAAAAATCCATTTATTTTTTAGCAGTGTCTACATCATCTGTCAATAAATTCCCCTTTCCGGCTCTAAGAGGTCCTAAAATTCCCTGTCCTGGCCTCCTCCTCTTTCTGCATCGTCGTGATTGTTTATCTTCACCTAGGGCCTGCTCCTGCTTTTCCCTTTGCTTCCCTTCCCCGAATCCGGCGTTTTACATCTTTTATTCCCCGTTTCCTTCCTTGCCTTTCATTTTTAATCCAGCCCGTTCCTCCTGGATAATTCCCACAAATACAAAGAGAGATACAAACACACACGCCGGCAAAACTGGAGTATTTTGTTGTCAGCCTAATTTCTTCTTCCTCCTCACACTGAATCACCACGTTCGCTTCCCAGAATATCCCTCTTTTTTCGGACTAGGGAATATTCAGACCGCAGCTGCACAGTAAAAGTTTGCGGGAGAAAGGAATAAATGGGAATACTCTGATTTCAGTTAGGAAGGAATATAATCTAATTAAAGTCCTGCTGGTTCCTGTTAAACCCGTGCTCCGGAGCTTTTTATTTCGCATGGTCCCAGGATCAAAGCCCGGCCCCAGTCCCGGCTGCCTCGTCTGGTGTGAGAACCGGTGCTGTCCCTAATTCCGACCATATGGCGAGAGGGATCTGCTGGCATGAGGCTGGGGAGAATTCCCGTGCCCTCCCGTCAGCCCCGTTTTATCCTCCCCACCGGAGCTCCTTCCCGTCGGATCTCATCTCCTCCGTGCCTCCGACCCAACGCGGCCGAGGGAAGAGCGCTTCCCCAAAAAGCCGCCAGGCGGGAATTAAAACCTGAACTCCAAAAATCCAGAGGACTTTTTGCTTCCAGACAAGGGAGAGGAAGGCTCACCTTTTGTCCTGGATGGAGAGGGAAAAGCCCGGAGGGGATGCCGAGAGTTTTAAGCACGGCCTAAAGCGCAGCCAGCACTAAGGCTCAGCCCCCCCGGGCCCTGGCACCGGCAGCTCCGGCTCTTTTTCCAGCACAATCCAGCCAAAGCTCCCCCAAAAAGTTGATTTTATTTATCTAACTCCTCCTTTAATTCCCCATCTCTCCATGCTGGGAAGTTCAGACTTCAGGGCTGGGCTGCGAATGCTTATTAATTAAACTTGGCTTTGTTGGACACTCTGGGCTTTAACTAAGAGCATAACAAACCCTTTGTTTTTCCCTGCTTAACGGAGCGTGACTGCCTATGGAAATGACCCACTAATTCACCAAATTTGTTTTGTTTCCCAGATTTTCCCACATGTCCATTTTCCAGCTGTAATGCAAATCTCCGCCCGCAGCCGGTCGTGTCCCCCCGAAGAGCGTTGGGACCTCGAGGTGATGCACAGTCATTAAGGGGCTGCAGCCACTGCAGCCACAACAACTCCAGCCAGAAAACCCCAAAAGGCAGGAATTCATTTCTAAACCCTCCTTTTGGGAGTGCTTTTAACTTGGTTTGCATTTTTTGTGTTGCCTTTTTTTTAAGTCGTTCTTTCGGATCGTGGAACCATTTTTGTTGGAAGGGACTTTAAAAGTTCATCTTATTCCAACCCCTTCCCACTTCCCAAATGCAATAGATCTACAAATGGAGTCCTTTGCTCTTCAGGAATATTTTCAGGAAGTCACTTCCAGGTTTCTCTCAATACCCAAACAGTTGGGAGCTCAAAATTCCCTCTGCCCCCAGCCTCAGCTCAGCTGGAGAACAGCAACAAAAGCTCCTAGGAAAGCCAAGCTCCAATAATCCCTGGAAAAGGCAGGAGCTTGTTAACTGCTGGATTTTACTGGGAAAGCTGCTTCCCTACGCAGGAGATAGAGACATTGGAGCCTGGAGAGAGCACTGGAGCCTGGAGAGAGCACTGGAGCCTAGAAATCAGAGCATTTCTGGGTCGCTGAGAAGGCAGAGCCGGGCTACAGGCAGGAGTCTGGGATTATGGGCAGGAGTTTGGGATCAACGCAGGAGTCTGGGATTATGGGCAGGAGCCTGGGATCATGGCAGGAGCCTGGGATCATGGCAGGAGCCTGGGATTATGGGCAGGAGCCTGGGATCAACGCAGGAGCCTGGGATTATGGGCAGGAGTCTGGGATCAACACAGGAGTCTGGGATTATGGGCAGGAGCCTGGGATCATGGCAGGAGCCTGGGATTATGGGCAGGAGTTTGGGATCAACGCAGGAGCCTGGGATTATGGGCAGGAGCCTGGGATCATGGCAGGAGCCTGGGATCATGGCAGGAGCCTGGGATCATGGGCAGGAATCTGGGATCAACGCAGGAGTCTGGGATTATGGGCAGGAGTCTGGGATCAACGCAGGAGTCTGGGATTATGGGCAGGAGTCTGGGATTATGGGCAGGAGCCTGGGATCATGGCAGGAGCCTGGGATTATGGGCAGGAGTCTGGGATCATGGCAGGAGCCTGGGATTATGGACAGGAGCCCAGGATTATGGGCAGGAGCCTGGGATTATGGACAGGAGCCCAGGATTATGGACAGGAGCCCAGGATTATGGGCAGGAGCCTGGGATTATGGACAGGAGCCTGGGATTATGGGCAGGAGCCCAGGATTAGGGCAGGAGTCTGGGATCATGGCAGGAGTCTGGGATCACGGCAGGAGCCCAGGATTAGGGCAGGAGCCCAGGATTAAGGGCCGGAGGCCGCTCCTTCTGCCTCCAGAGACGCCAACTGCAGGCTGTCACACAAAATAACTCCTTAAAAACGCTTGTTTAAGTACAAATCCCAAGGAATGTAAACTTCCCTGAAAAGTCTGTAGGACAAACTCATATTTCAAGGCTTCGCTCCTGCACATGAATTGCCACAGTCGACAGTTTCTATTTATACATCTGCTGCTGCTTCCCAAAGAAATGGAGATGTCCTTGTCATTTCTTTTCTCCGGGACCGCAGTTGAATGCTGAGCTCGGAATCCTGACTGGCAGCACTTACAAATCCATTAACTCTTGATTGGGAACGGGAATTTTTCCATCTCCGCCTTTGTGGCTCCTACAAAGCGTTTTTAAGCATCTTTCAAGGCTCCAGGAGATCATGTGGGGTTTGGGTTTGGAATACCTCCAAGGATGGAGAGTCCCTGGCAGTGTCCAAGGCCAGGCTGGATGGGGCTTGGAGCAGCCTGGGACAGTGGAAGGTGTCCCTGCCCATGGCAGGGGTGGGCATGAAATGATCCTTAAAATCCCTTCCATCCCAAACCATTCCATGATTGCACGACTCAGAAGGCAGCACAAGGCTGCTCCAAGCCCCATCCCTGACATTCCTGGACAGTTTGGGCCGTTTCCCTCCAGGTTCCCTGTGCCCCTTTCCCAGCTGCAGAGCGGGAAGCGAAGCCACCTGCCATAACAGAGGTGGTGTGAAAAGGAATTAATGTTCCCGCCGTGCCAGACACTGAGGGAGAAAATGCCGAATCTGCCAGGCTGCAATGTAATCCCATTTGAGGAAATGTTGAAATCATTCCTGCAGAAGGTTAAAAAAATACGGAGCGGGCTGAGTCAGATCCACAGCATGGAAAATTTCATCCCAAATGTTTACAGTTTAGCAATTGAAAGCGAGGCCTTTTAATGCTGTGTTGGGTAAACTTCACTAATCTGCAAAAAATTCCAGTTCTCCTCATAACAACGGGAACGGAATCAAAGCTGCCGGGATGAAAAGCATCGGCCGCGGCGATGTTCCGACCGAGACGGGGAAAATCCCATTAAAAATGGGCACGGGCACGGAGCAGCCAAGGAACACTGGGTGGAGTTTGGGGTTGTTCGGAGCACTTGGAAGCACAAACCTAAATATTCCTGCTCAGCAAAGCGAGGGGAGGGATGGAATTCTAAAGAACCGGCAGCTGTCCCACTGTGACCACAACAACCACGGCAGAGTATTCCCAGAGGAGCTCCAAAGGTCACCCCATAAATCAGTGGCACCCAGAACCCACATCTAATGATAGAATCGTGGAATCTGCTGACTTGGAAGGGATCCACGGGGATCATCCAGTCCAGCTCCAGGCCCTGCACAGGGCAATCCCAACAACGCCAGCCTGTGCCTGAGAGCATTGTCCCAATGCTCCCGGAGCTGCTCCTTGCAGGAAAACGCTCCGTGAGAGTTTAAAAGCAAATTCCTCCTTGTGGGAAGAGGATTTAGCAGGATAAGGTCACTCCCAAAGAGGACACCTGGGAACGGGAGTGGCAGTGGGAAGCACCAGCACATCTGGAGCTGGGGCATGGATGAGTGGTGGCCTTGGCTGGGCTCAGTGGTCTCTTTTCCAGCCCTAATAATTCCATGATCCCGTACCCATCACTTCCCATCGGGAGCAAGTCCATCTAAGCCAAGAGAACACACCAGTATAAACCAGTTCAAGCAGGATGACTGTCAGGCTCTGGACCAGAAGGAGGAGGGTGGGAAGGAAACGGCAGCGCGGCTCTGCCAGTGCCAAACCCCAACACCCCGATGTACAGGGACCCTTCCCTGGGAGAGCCCGGAGCGGTGCCAGGAAAAGGGAAATGATGAAAAGCAGTTGGAATAAGCGGAGTCGGAGCCGGCAGCCTCGTCTGAGCAAAGGGCCCTGCGCAGCGTCCCTCACTGCAGTGTTTAGATTCCTCCCAAAATCCCAGATTCCGACACGAGCGGCGCACGGCAACGCTCCCACACACCATCCCGGAACCACAGCGTCCTGCCCGGGGCTGCTCACAGCTTCCCATTCCCATCCCCATTCCCAGAAGGCATCACGATCCCCAGCCCAGGCCCTGGGTGCTGCTGGAGCAGGAGGGATATGTGCACCCATCCCACTGGGAAAAGCCCTCCGAGGGCATGGAGCAGGACCCTGAAGAAACAGCAGGGGCTTCCCCAGCTCCTCATCAGGAACTTCGGGAACCTGCATCCTTGTTACCTAGCCCAGGTGCCTCCAGCTGTGCTTTTATGAAACCATTATTTCTTAAACCGAGGGGAAAGGGTGTTTTCCTTAGAGCTGGCAAAAGCAGGAGCGAGGTTTCTCTGGAACGCAGGGGCAGGGAGAAGAGGGAGAGACCCTTCCCAGCTCCCCAGACTCCAGTTAAAGGCTGCACTGGGAAGCAGCCGCAGTTTCCCCTGGGCCCCGTGGCGTGAGTGCAGGAGGGAGTGCTGAAATTTCCAGGCTTTCCTTGGCTTCTCCCAAGCCTTTCACAAAGTGCCGTAACCGTGCTTTGGCTGGGAACCCGCACGGACGGCTACAAGCTCCAACACCATCCAACAACTCCCAACTATTTCCCAATATTTGGGGATGAGGGATGTGTATTAGAGCTGAGGAATGATGTATCGCAGCCACAGCTCCGTGTTTCTCTTGGAGCAGGCTCAAGGCTTTAAAGGGAAGCGTTTGGTTCGCTCATGGATGGAGCACGGGCGGGATCTTGGCCCAGCCTGAGCACGACCAGTATTTTGACATCATTTATTTACTTTAATCAAACTCATTAATCAGCCTTAATTAAAGAACACAGCGATGGCTCCCTCATAAATAATCACGGGGTGTCCAAACCTTTTAGCGCAGAATCCCAGGATCATTCCAGTTGGGAAAGATCTCCAGGATCATCGGTGCAGCTGCTGGCCGATCCCCACCGTGTCACCAGCCCTGAGTTCCTCGGACAGCTCCAGGCACGATCCCTCCCACTCCACACAACATTCCCAGTGTCCCCCACCACCTCTCTCTCTGTTCCCTTTGGGATTTATTTATCAGGATTTCAAAAAGCTTGTCCTGCTTTAAAAACCCCGCTCTGAGTGTGTCCAAGGAAAAAGCCAAACCTCATTTTGCATCACAGACCCAGCAGGGAAACACGGTTACAGATATCAACTATTGATAAAATCAATGGAGGGAAAATAATAAACACCATCACAGCACAGTTTTCATACCTTAAAAAATGGAAAATTAAACCACATCCCTGTTCCCACCCTCATGCCAAGACCCAAGAATGAGGCTGAGTGCTTGAAGCCCCCCTGATTTGATTTCTCGTCCATTGATCCCGCTTCCCCCACCCCAGTAAGGGAGGAAATTCCATGTTCTTACTTTGTATTCTGGAATTGACAAAGGGAGGAGAGAGATTGTCGTGTGAGCCGAGGTCTCTGCTCGCCATGTGGTCATAGTGAGTCCCATCTCCATAGTTCTGCCGAGAAATCGGGAAAAAACACAGTTTTACACCTTGGAACAGCATCTCCCCAACCGGGAGTCCACAATTCCCTACTCCATTTGAAGGCTGCTCTAAGGAACATCATTCCCTTGAATTTTTTTCCTGCCGACTGGTGGAATGACACATTCCGGAGCACTTTCTGTGCTGTTTCTAACATCCAGTTCATCAGAAAGAGAGCCCTGACTGGAGGCCTGGGATGGTGTTCCTGAAATTCTGTGTGGGGCAAATCAGCATAAAGCCCTCTCCGAAGAGTCTTCCTGCTTAGAACACGGAAGAAAGGCTCCGGAGGAACCAAGTCTCCCGCTGTGGAAATTCCATTCCAGCAGGAGAAAGCAAGGTCAGGCTGTTTGCGGAATAATTCCGCGACTTAATGCCCAGCCTCGATTCAAATTCCCGAATCCTTCCCAGGCTCGTGCTCCTTTTCTTTCTATCTCCCAACTTCATTCAGGGGTTTGGAGGCAGAAATAATCGGTGTGTGCCAATTCCCAATTTCCTTTTCAAAACATTTTTCCCTCGGAAGCAATACAAGTGTCAAGGGGAAAAAAAAGGGCAGGAAAATCAAACTGACAGATGGAAGCGGGAATGACGTCAGGGATGCAAAGCAGCATGGAAGAAGAAAAGGTGGTGGGATTCCTTCCTCGGAGGCAGGGATGGGGGAAATAAGGGATCCCCTTCGGCTGCCGTGAGGGGAAGGACACAGACTGAGGATGAGGAGGGGATGAAGACGGGGATCCTGCTCTTCCTCGCCATTCCAGGGCCTGGAGCTGCCGGAGTCCTGATCCTTCCAAGTTAATTGGGAAACAATTAGGAAGCAATTGAAACAAATGTAAATAAGGGCACGAGGAAGGCACTTTTTGCCTGACCTAGGAATATTCCATGTGTTTGTAGGGAATAAACAGGGAATAATCCGTGAGCCACGGGCAGCCTGGAGGAAGGGCAGAGCTGGGATGCTCCGGCTGGGAAGTGGGGCTGCTTCCACGGAGCTGCTTCGGGCTGGCAGTGGCTCGCGAGGATCCAGCTGCGCTGCTGGAAATAGCTGCTCTTCCCACCAAGGCATCCCAATCCCAAGGTGTCGAAAAAATGTGGATAACTGTCCACAGGCACAATTGAACTGACTGGGCCCAGCTGTCTCACAAATCCCAGCAACCATCGAGCCGGAGAGCGGCTCGGAAGCTGCATTCCCACAGGGAATTCCGCTCCTGCACGAGGAGCACGGGAGATGCCGTGCCCCATTCCCAGCCTGGAGCAGAGGTGGGCTGGGCTGGAGCTTGGATAGCCCAACACTCAGGGGGATGTGCCAAAATGCCCCAAATTCCAGCCACGGCCGAGGAGCAGGGTTTGAACCCCACAGCGCAGTGGCCGAGGCGGGAAGGGCAGGGATGCGGCTGCTCCGGTGACAGCCTTGGTATCCCCTCTCCAGCTTGGTCATGGAATGCAAGCCCCAGCACGGGGATGGGTGCTGGCCCTCTCTCCTCAGACTTGGGAACACCTCCCCTCCCGAAAAACCCCTACAAATCCAGCTGCAGAGAGTGAAAGACTGGGGAGCAGCCTCTGCTCCCCTTTGGGGTGGGGAGCTGATAGATCCCAGCAATAACGGTTAATTAATATTCATAGAAATCATGGAATCATGGAATGCTTTGGCATGGAAGGGACCTTATGGATCAGCTCATTCCAACGCCATTCTGTGGGCAGGGCCACGGCCCCCTCGCCCAGCTTCCCACGGAGCCAAACGCACTGCCAGGCTCAGGTTTGAATATTAAAATATTAAAACATGAAAAGAAGCCACTTTAATGAGAATCCAACTTCCCAGGCCGGCTTTTCCGCATGCTCCGCGGCCGGCTCAGCCGAGGATCGCACGTTTCCATCTGCAGGAAGCGTGGCTGGGGGATAAAGATTAGATTCTACTTACCCGGGATGGACTCGGATGTCCTGCATTCCCCCAGGACCCTGAGCTAGTTCTGTCTTCTACATCTGGGGACAAAAAAGTTCTTTAGGCTTGGTGGAAATCATTCCCGCCTTTTGTGAGGGCACTGGGAAATTAACGCTTCAAATTAATCTCCCGGTGCCTTTAATTAAGAGCCAGGCACGAGGAGCCGAGGCCAGGAAGTGGCTCCTGACCCCCGGCTTAAATGAACTCATTGAAATTCACGGCGGGAAGGAGCCGGACCCTCAGGAATGCTGAGGTCTGAGCAGCGAAATTCCTTCCTGGCTCCAAAGTGACTTCAGTGAAACAGCTCCCATCCTTCCCAAGTCTCCAGCAGAAAACAGGGATCGACAAACACTTCAGACAGCACGAAGGCGGAAGGGAAAGTACAGGATGTGTGTTTTACCCGCCAGCATCACCCAAGGAATGCAGGAGGGCTGGGCCACATCCCTGCCTACAACAGGGAATTGGGAATTGCCATTCCCAATGCTCCGTCTCTGCTTCCCACTGAACGCTGTGGGATGGAAGGGATTTTAAGGACCAAGCACTTCCATCCCCTGCCACAGGGATGCCTTTCGCTATCCCAGGTTGCTCCAAGCCCTGCCCCACCTGGCCTGGAACGCTTCCCTGGGCAAACACTGATGGACTGGGCCACACTGCTTAAACCCACGCTTTGGCCATGGTAAACCCACCCAGGTGTGAGGATCAGTGGGAATTCCAGCTGGAGGAACCGAGCAGGTCATGAGCACTTAAAATCTGGGTGCTGCCACTGAATCCGGGCGATTTCCAAGATTCCAAACCCGACACATTTGCGGAGTTTAATTCTTTCCCCCAATTAGGAATTCTATTCTCTCCATAACAGATGAACACGTTAATAGCACGAGACACTCGGAGGTAAATATTTAATTAAGCTCCAGGAAAAAAAAAAGGGAAAGAAACTGTGGATCATTTACCTGACAGATCCGATCAACCATTCCATTAGGTTAATTAGGCAGATTTTTAAAAATCAGTTGTGTTATGTAACAGGCAATTAACTCTGGGGAGCCCCGATCCGTCTCCTGATCCAAATCACGGGATATTACCCCATTGATTCCGATGGGCAGCGTCCCAGGCCGGAGCAGGGCTCCCAAAATCCGGCAGGGAGCAGGAGGGCTCAGCCCTCGGGAACACGGCCCTAGTGTCCGTTCTCAGTGACACTCCAAGGAAAGAAATCACAGACTCATGGAGTGGGTGGGGCTGGACGGGATTTCAGGGATTATCCAAGCACACTGCCAGCATGGGCAGGGACACCTTCCACCAGAGCCGGGTGCTCCAAGCGGGAACATGGCCAGGAATGGGGCAGCCACAGCTTCTCTGGGAAGCTGTGCCAGTGGCACCACCCTCAGAGGGAGGGATTCCCTCCCAGTAGCCCACGGATCCCTGCCCTCCTGCAGAAAGGGACGAGCCGCGACTTGTGCTGGAGTTGCATCCCAGCCGCCTCCCAATTTTCCTGGTATTCCACCCGAAAAGTGCCAACTGCTCCCGACCCTCTGCGAAGCATCAATGAGGAGCCTTAATGAAGTAAGCCTGACGGATAAATCCATTTCTTTCTCCCTAATCAAATCCAAGCAGGTTGACATAACCCAGGAACTTAATCCAGTTATTCCCTGGTAATTGGAAAAAGGCCCTTTAGTTCTCATTAAAACAATCTTTGGGGATCGGCAGAGAAGGCGGCTCCAGTTTTAATGCTTCCCGAGAAAAGCCCCAAGATCCAGCCCCCTTCAGGAACCCGGATTATCTAATTCCTCCATCGGAGCCCAACATGGAGTTGTTGTTTCCGACCACTCCGACTTTAGCTGAGCTCCAGAGGGAAAGAAGGTGGAAACACAGATCCAGAACAAAGCAAGCTCCAGCTGGAGGAAAAAGCGGGAGTTTTACAACCTCCTAAATTTTCCGCTGGGATACTGAGAACTTCACAAGGTCATGGAATCGCTGTCAAGGTCGGGAGAGACCTTCCAGAGCCCCTGGTTTGGTGGAAGGTTCCCTACCCATGGAAATGGATGTGATCCGGAAGGTTTGGAAGCTCCTAAGCCTCATTCCAGGAATTTCTTACGGCCTCTCCAGGGCTGGATTACTTTAAGGCAGTGAAACCCCAATGACACCAAAGTCAAGGCAAAAATTCCTTGGTGCCTTACTCTCGGACATGGATTTATCCCAACAAACTCCAACGCTTCCGCCACCGGCTCCTGGAAATTTAAGCACTGGGATATTCCCATCAGCAATTGTCATGGGCAGGTTTGGGAATTCTCCTCAGGAAATATGTGATAAATCAAGTGGGATTTACAGGATCAGCCAATCATTAGGAGGGACCTAAGGATCATCCCATTCCATACTTTCCATTCCGCCAGGCCACTCCAAGCCCCACCCAACCTGGAACGGGGCAGCCACAGCTTCTGTGGGCAACCTGGAACAAGGTGAGCCTAAGAAAGGCCATGGGATTTGCAGGAATTGTGTCCAAACCAGGGAGGGTAGGGAGACATCCGGGACTGCCGATTATTATCATATTCCAACATGATAAACAGCCACTTTGGGATTGCTGCTTCCCAAAACACCTTACACCAGGCCTGCTAATCCCAATTAACTTCAACACGCCTGGTTGGTGGATTGAGACCTTTCCTGCTGTTTTGCTCTTCAAAAGAGCTTGGATTTATCCGAGTATTAGGCTGAAAAACTACATGAAAAAACCGAGCTCAACAAAATACAGAAGAAGGATTAAAGAGGAAGATCAAGGGAAGAAGAAACCTGGATATTTGATAAGCTAAAGGACTGGAAAATTTAAAATGCACATCCATTGATCCCATCTTTTTTTGAAGGTTTTGCTCTAAATATCATCAGGACATGAGAAGAAAAGCCCAAAACAACAGGCAGGGAGGTGATGTGGAAGAAGGACGGGATGAAGGCCTCCAATACTTGGAAAATTCATTTCTGGAATCAAACAGGCATTTCATTTTCTGCCTGAATTTCCAAAGCTTCCACAAATATCCATGGAGAGTTGGAGACACCACTCTGCAACACCAGCAGCGTAAACAAACCTGAACTGTTCCCAATGTCATATTCCCAACAAAGAATTCCATTGTGCTGCTGGGGGGTGAGCTCATAATTCCCCACATTGTCCCGGGAGCCAAACACGGCTATTTTCCAGGACATAGACTTTGTGTGCACGGACGCAGCTCTCCCAGCTCTGCTCCATGCCCTCATCCCAGCCTTTAATCCGCTCTTCCCAAGGCCAGAGGGCACCTCCTGGCTCTCTGCATGAGGCTGGGGCTGCTCCTGGAAGTGTCCGAGGCCACGCTGGATGGGCTTGGAGCAACCTGGAATAGTGGGAGCTGTGCCTGCTCCCTAGAAACCCTTCCAGCCCGAAGCATCCGGTGATTGCTGGTGTGGAACACTGGGATGCCCTGGGAGGGCTCCTGACCCCAGGAGTCAAAGGGGACTTTCTTATTTTAGCCTTGTTTTGTTCCCTCGCTGGGAGAAATCTGCACCAAGCTTCAGCATAAATAAATTCCCAAATTTCTGTCATTTGGGGAGCCTATGAAAACAGGAGCTTTCCAAGGAACATCAGAAGGCAGCTGGAATGTTCTGGGAGATGCTACAAAACACTGGGGTGATGCTACAAACAAAACACTCCTGGGATGTGGAAGAGAAAATCATTTTACCACAGAATTCCAACTTGGAATAATGCCATATTCCTCTCTCCTGTTTGTTCCCTCGCTCTCCACAACTCCCTGAGAGGACAGCGGAACCAGCTGGGGACTGGGCTCTGCCCCCAGCAAACAGGGACAGGTTGAGAGGGAAGGGCTTTGAGCTGTGCCAGGGGAGAGTCAGGCTGGATATGAGGGAACATTTCCTCATGGAAAGGGCTATCCTACCCCGGCAGGGGTGGAGCCCCCATTCCTGGAGGGATTTAAATCCATGTGGATGTGGCACTTGGGGACACGGGGCAGTGCTGGTGCCCCTCCATGGTCTCAGAGGGCTTTTCCAACAGCAACAAAAGAATCCCTATTCTTCTCCCCCAAAGTTTCCCTAAAGCTCTTCAGGCTTCCCTGAATCTCTGAGGGAATGAATCCCACCCTTTGGAGCTGCTCCTGCAAAGCCGCAGAGATTTATGGATACCCATGGAAAAGCAACTTACACCCTCAGAGTTGGATCAGGCATGGAGAGGAGGAAGAGGGAAGGAAGAGGGAAGGAGAAGGGGAATGGCCACCTCTAAACCCAGTGCTGTACTAAGTGAGAATTCCCTGCTGCCCCCCAGCCTTCTCCAGAAAAGGAACCGAAGACTGGAATGGGAACACGCAGCCCTGGGAGCGGGTGCGGGTGACATCTGACTGGGATGAGGAACGCTCCAAGTGTCTCCCAGCTAATTGTGCTTTGTAATAGCAAAGCTGAAACGAGGATAAAAAAAGCCTGACATGCCCATGAATGCCAAATGAATTCATCCCGCTCCGCGCGAGCACGGGGAACACGGATTAATTCATCACCGTGGGATACACAAAGCGCTCCCACCCGTCAGAGCCGGGAGAAAAGGATTCCTTTCCTTGGGATACACACGGAGCTGGCCGCAGGTAGGGCTGGCCAGAGCTGCGCTCCCTGGGGAGGAGCTGTCCCGGGCACCCAGCCACCAACAGGGACACGGTGCCTCTGCCACCCACTCCTTCCCTAAGGAATCACCAAGGGAACCTCCTAGCCTCAGGAGTTCATTGGGATTTCACTCCTTTCCTCGAGGGCTTCTGCTCTTCTTACAGGCTAACAGCGAATACCAAACAGAACCATCAACCCCAGAATGGTTTGGGTTGGCAGGGATCTTCGGGATCATCCCACTCCACCCCTTGCCATGGCACACCTCCCACCAGAGCAGGTTATCCGAGCGCTGGCCAGCCTGGCCTTGGACACCTCCAGGGATGCAAGGACATCCACAGCCTGGTCCAAGGTTAGATCCAAATGTAGCCACAAAACCTCTTCCGGCTTCAACACCTGCACAGCTGCTCCCTGCCCTTCCCTGGGTCCAGCTTCCCCAGATCCAGACTCTGGGGCCTTTTCCCTGGACTCTTAACTCCACAACTCCACTGCACTCACTCATAATGGAAGCCTGAGAAACTCCCTGGCACTTGAGGAAAACTTCCCCTCTCCGGAGAACAGCTGAGCCACGACTGCAGCCCTTGAAGCCTCTGCCAGGGATGGTTTCCGTAATGCCGGCACTTGATTTTGTGTGGAAAACTCACGGAGCGAGGGGCCCTTCAAGGCTTCTTCATCTCCTACCTCTGAGCTCTGCCCTTTGCCCCTGCAGCATCTGCTCCCTTTCAACCTGCCCATATGCTCCGGAGAAACTTCCAGAGCTCCAGCCTGTTCCTGAGAAGGCAGCAATTCCTTGCTGAGGGAACTCATTAAAACTGAACATCCTAAGGAACCACCTGGAAGGGGAAGATGGAAATGCTTCTGTGTCTCACCCTCCTGGCTGGACACGAGGCCCATGCCTACACTAAGGACAAGTTTGGGCACCTTACTGGAAACCCACTGGCTTTAGATCATCCCTCAAATCATCATCCTAAATCAGAGAATGCCGCTGGAATTCCAGCTGGGAAAAGGCCCTGGCTTTCTCCAAGATGTTTGGAGCACATTCTGTACTTTTTCAACCAATGGGTCATTAAGAACTAAATTATCCTTAGGAGTGTCTTCTGAAAGGAATAAATGACATCCCTGCACCAAGGAAGGATAAACTCAGCCACATCTCCCAGAATGTGCTGTAGGACCCCGCTGGAATATTTGTCCCTGTCACTCACCCCGACAGTGCAAACCAAGCCCGAGCTCAAGGGGTGGAAACTTTCCACCCACCCGTCTGGAGACAGTTCCTCTTCAGCCGCCCTCTGCCCCCGAGGGGTGCATTCTGAATCAGAGGGGCTTTCCTGCAGAGCCCGGGGGGAACTCCCAACCTTCCTCCCCTCTGCTGAGCAAACCCAGCCCTGGCCCCACCCCAAAGCTCTGAGGGCAGCTCCGAAGAGCTTCCCAAAGTGCGGATCCAGAGGATCGAAGGATTTCTGTGGAAGCTGCTGAGCTCCCTGTGACGGCCACGGAGGCAGAACGCGGGCGACCGGGGCCCAGCACATCCTGTTTACAGCCTGGGCTGCTTCCGAAGGCATCCAAGCATGGCAATTGTTGTCCTTCGGAATATGGTAATTGGGATATTTTTACCGAGCTCCAGAACATATTTACAGCCCACAGCAGACTTTCAACAACAATGCAACTTGGAGAGCTGTAAATATGGGACACTCATCCCCAAACACCCAGCTATCCTTCAACACGTCTTGGCATTTGGGACAGCAGCTCCATTCAAAACATATGGCAGGGAAAGCTTTCCCATTCCAAGGAACGAGGGGCTCTGCCCCCTCCTGCTTTCGCTTTCGGGGCACTTCAGGGACTCTGGCCTGGATCTCCACTCCCTCCCTGTCCAGCTGGAAAAGGAGAGGGCAGATTTCCACCATGAAAAGCATCAGGATGGCCAGGAACATGCAGAGGCAGCACCGGGGGTGGACAAGGCCACCACACCAATTCCAACCTGGGCAAGAGCTTAAATCCATTACTCAGTTTCCCTCAATAAAATCCTGAACAGTTTGGATTGGAAAGGATCTTAAGGATTCTCTCATCCCAGCCCCTGCCACGGGCAGGGACACCTTCCACTGTCCCAGGGTGCTCCCAGCCCCAGTGTCCAGCCTGGCCTTGGGCACTGCCAGGGATCCAGGGGCAGCCCCAGCTGCTCTGGGCACCCTGGGCCAGGGCCTGCCCACCCTTCCAGCCAGCAATTCCTTCCCAATCTCCCATCCAGCCCTGCCCTCTGGCACTGGGAAGCCATTCCCTGTGTCCTGTCCCTCCAGGCATCCCTGTGGAAAGGGCAGGTCCCTCTCCCACCAAGGCGTTGGCAGCATTTGAGGGGATTTCCACAAGTCCACGTACGGAGCTGGAGCCGTGGAGAGGCCCAATTTATTTTAATTATCAGTGTTTAGAAGCGAGTAAACAAAGAGAGATGGGTTTAATGAAAAGGGACGAACAGCATGGGAGCAGCTGGAAGGGGTTTTTTCTATCCCCACTGCTATTTTATTCCAGTCTTTAGTCACTTCTATCCCCAAATAAAGCAGTTTTAATCTAGGCCAGAAATCTAAGACCAGTTTTTATTCACATGTGCAACTAAAGCTGCGGACTCTCCATCCCTGGAAGTGTTGGAGAGGGCGTGGAGCAAGCTGGGCTAGTGGAAGTGTCCCTGGAGGGGTGCAATGGGATGATCCTTAGGGTCCTTCTCACCCAAATCATTCCAGGACCCTACAGTGCAACGCAGGAATCTCAGTGTTAATGCTGAAGTACTACAAATCTCTGGCCCTCCACTTAATTTATTCAGGGCTTGCCTCTAAAAATCAAACCCCACAATAAATTGTGGTTTCTTTGTGCTTCCTGAAAGGCTTTTTTTATCACGCCCCGTTTGTTCCTCGGAGGAGCAACTCCAACCCGCGGCAAAGGGCAGGATGGGTTGGCAATGACCTGAAGGGAGCAAATCTGACCAGAGCAAAAGAAACCCAGGGAACACTTGGCAGATTAAAACCCCTTAGAAGCAGCCTCCTCTTCGGCTGAACCCCAGCTCAGCCCAGGAAAACAGCTGGGAACAGGAAGCCTCCCCACCCTCCCAGCCAGGCATTCCTTCCCAATATCCCATCCAGCCCTGCCCTCTGGCACTGGGAAGCCATTCCCTGGGTCCTGTCCCTCAATGCCTTGTCCTAAGTCCCTCTGCAGCTCTCCTGGAGCCCCTTCAGGCACTACCTGCGACCCTAAACATGATTAAATAACCAAAGATCCTCTAAATTTATATCCAGCCCCTAAAAACTGTGCACACAAAGCTTCCAATAAATCCACCAGACACCAAAATCCAGCTCTGCACACGCTGCATAAGGAGGCTCCTTTATGAGCCCGGAGTTTCCCGTGCTCTCCCGGAAGAACCAGCAATTAGGAAGGTGAGGAAAGGTAATGGCTTTCAAACACCCTGCTAATCCCAATATTAGTGCCTTGCAAAGGGAGAACTGCCAGGGATTTGGAGGAATGCCCAGCGATCTGTCTTACCTTCAGTCATAAAACTGTGCTATAAACATGAGCGAGAGACTTTGGATACCCTTTAACCTCCCCTTTTCTTTTTCCCAGGCTATTCTTTAGCACCAGTGCTAATCCAGTGGCTTTAAAACCTGCTGGAGAGATCCATCACCGTGCCAACGGGAAGCCTTCTATTTAGGATATGGATCTTTAAAGTCGACTTTATTTCACTGCCATGAAGGAGTGTTTAATCCTGGAATCCCTTCAGCTACCAGAAAAAAAAGCACGGCAAGGAAACGCAAACCAGCGTTGGGAATGGGAAGAGCTGACTCACTGTTCCCAGACTGAGGGATCCCTGGCTGCGGGATGTACCTGAGGTGACCTCAATCTCAGTTTCTGTAAGGCAGGGACCCCCCTGGCGTGTGCAGGGGGTGGCTGTTCCCTTCCCCTCCCACTTTCCTGGGAAGGAGACGACCCTGTTACCCCAGGTGCTGGAGATATCCCACGGCAAGGTGTTTGAACTCCAGATCCCTGAAGTGTCCAAGGCCAGGCTGGACAGGACTTGGAGCAACCTGGGATAGCGGGAGCTGCCCCTGCCCATGGCTCTTAAAGCTGAGCTTTAAGATCGCCCCGTCCCAAACCATTCCATGATCCCATCCAAACTGCATAAAGCAGAATTCCCTGACTTTGCCATGTTTTCCTCCTGGTGCTGCAGATG
Source organism: Corvus cornix cornix (assembly GCF_000738735.6). Taxonomy (NCBI): domain Eukaryota; kingdom Metazoa; phylum Chordata; class Aves; order Passeriformes; family Corvidae; genus Corvus; species Corvus cornix. The sequence continues at coordinate 633,808 of NC_046357.1, read as the reverse complement.
GAATCCGAGCAGTGTTTACAAACCCGACTGGAACAATCCCAAACCCAACCCGAATAAAACCGAAGTCAAGCCCTGCTGTGCCAGGCCGAGGCCCCAGGATGGGCTTGTTGTGTCCCTTGGGACCAGGGCTCCGAGCACAATAACAGCAGGACATGCCTCATTTCCGAGGCTTTGGGAACTTCCTTCCTCTCCGCTGCGCGCTGCCCGGCACTCGGAATATCCTGTTGTGTGTGCGAGCACGGATCAATCCTGACAAAACCCCGGCCAGGCCTTTGTGCACACTGGGATCAACTGGAAAGGACAACGCAGCAACAGAGCTCCGAGGTGGGCTTGGGATTTCATCGCATCCTGGAATGGCTTGGAGTGGAAGGACCTTCAACTCATCCCACTCCACCCTGCCATGGGCAGGGACACCTCTCACTGTCCCAGGCTGCTCCAAGCCCCATCCAGCCTGGCCTCTGGAATTTCATGCCGTAATAACTTGGATCCATCCACGCTCAATCCGTAAGAGCACCTTTGGGGTGCTCAGACACGAGCTGGTTCCTGCCCTCAGCAGCTTCAGAAGCTCGGGACGTGCAGCACCAGAGGAATTCCTCTGGGATGGGAAAACAAACTCCAAGTCCCCGAAGGCGATGCGAGGTTTTCCAGCTCCAGCTGAATCCAAGCTGGGAATAGGAGCTTGGAAGGAAGTTCCCACACAGCAGAACTGGGAGCCAAACAAAAGCCATTGTGTAGAGAGGAGCATTAACAAGAATTAATATGTTTTAGATTAATTGTTAAAACATACCGGGACAAAACTTGAAGGATTTGGATAAAAAAACCCCAAATTTACTGGAAAACTAAATTGATAGGATCAGCTGACCCCTCAATTTCGGGGAATTATGACCTGCCCACTCCAAGCCCCATCCCAAATGTAAGGAATAATCTTTGTGAAGCCGCTCTTAATTAATTCCTGTGTAAATAAAATCAGAATCAGCCCCAATTCTCCCAAGAGAAGGGAATCAAAACAATGTGGAGCCGCTTGCTCAATCGCTCCCCAAACTCCGTATTTCAGCATTTCCTCATGGAATTAGGCATCCTCAGAAATGTCAACGTCTTCATGCTAAATGGCTTGTCTACAACCACATCATAAATCCCTGGCTGCGCTGGATCCGACCTGAGGCATTCCAGGCTCCCATTCCCAGTGTCAACAGAGCATTTAAGCCCCTAAATCATGCAGGCATCTCCACCTCTCCGTTTGGAACACAGGGATCACGCTGGAGCTGGCTGAAATTCGGGATACGAGAGCCCAGCCAGCTCCCATCCCCAGCTCCATCACTGGCTGTGGGGCCAAGTGCTCTGCCCCAAACCGGGCAGGGCCTCTTCAGACACCTTTTCCTAAATTCTAGCAATGCACAGTTTCTGCGGGTCTTCCCTACTTCATATTCTGTAAAAAACAGGAATTGGGTGAAGTAAATCAACGACTCGGCCCAAATTTAAGCCCAGCCCAATCCAGGGTGACAGTTTTGCTGCAGAAGCAGCAAAGGCAGCTCCGAGTTCACTGTGTATTTATTTTTTATGGGAAATCTGGATAATGGAAACCACACACAACCTCCTGGATTTTTCCTATAAATATCTCAGCAGTCCCAAACCTCGGAGCACAATGCAAATCCACTCGGCTTTGACTCCTTTCAGGAAATTCTCAATGACTTCCTGTCACAAAGTCCAATAATCACTGTCTCTTCCCCAACCATTCCTAACTGCTCTGCTTCCAAAGCGGGTCCCAACTTTCTCTCCAGGTTTAAGTAAAAAGTCTCCTCTTTGCATCCCCGACTCTTCCTCGGGAGCCAGGATTGCATTTGCCATGTTCCTGGGGGATTTCCTGTTCTCTCACCTTACCATCAGGAACACAAACTGCAGGCTAGGCTCATGGAAGGAGATTTAGCCAGGTACCCTGTCGTCATTCCTCATGGAAGTAAATCCAGAGCTGTGGGTGTGAAAACCCCTGGCAGCCTCAGGACTTACTCCTGAGAGCAAAGCACCTTCCTTCCCAGAAACCCGAGCTGGCCAGGAGCGTGGGATACACAGGAATACCTGGAATCGTGGAATGGTCTGGGCTGGAAGGGGCCTGACAGTCCATGCCAGTCTATCCCTGTGCCATGGGCAGGGACACCTTCCCCTACCCCACATCCCTCCAAGCCCATCCAGCCTGGCCTGGAACACTTCCAGGGATGGGGTATCCACAGCTTCTCTGGGCAATCTTCTCTACATCCTCACTGCCATTCCCAGAAGTCCTTCCCAGACTTCCCTCCCTGCATGTCCATGCTAACAACAGCTCCAATTCCCAGAAATTCCACCCCACAACAAAAAATAAACCCAACCACAACACTCCTGGGCACCCTTGAAAACAAGTCCAGGGAAATCCACAGTGTTTGGACCACAGGAGAATTAAGGGCTCCAGCAGTGGACTGGGGATTTGACCACAGTTGTGTTCCTGGGACAGGGATTTACTCCAAGGATCCCACTCAGGGTTTACTACATGTGGATGGAAATAACAGATTCATTCCCACTTCCAGGGAGATAAAATTATATCAAATCCGGAGTACGGCGGTGCCGGGATCCACCACAGCTTCCAGGGAGCTCCAATTCCCTGTTAATTACCCCTGGAAAATAATTGGGTGCCAAATCTGGGCACACTCCTCACTTTGGCAGCTCATGACAGATTTGTCTATAAAGTGCTGGGAAAATAAAGACAACTTTTGAGCAAATTGATCAGAGTGCAAATATTGATCCTTTTGGCCCTCTTGGCATTCCATAGATTTCCTTGGAGTTCATTAATTAGGGAGCGTCTCCCTTGTAGAAAGGAAAACTCTTCCCAGCCTCCGTCTGATCCGGCATTAAGCCCCTATCTGTGATAATAACTCCTCTAATCCGGAATTACCGGAGTTCCTCTGGAGTGACAGGAACTACATCACAGGGCTCTCCTTGCTAGGGAGAGGATGCCACTCACAGGAGCGGGACTTGGGCATAGGAATGACTGAAAAACCGGGCTGGGAAGGAAAGGTTGAGCTCAGTTCTAAGCTCAGTCCAGGTCAGGCTTACTTGTCGTCCGGAGAGGCCATGGCTGCCCCATCCCTGGCAGTGCCCAAGGTCAGGCTGGATGGGGCTTGGAGCAACCTGGGATAGGGGAAGGTGTCCTTGTCCATGGAATCCCTTCCAACCCAAACTATGCCACGACTCCACAAAGCCAGGGAATCCAGCTACAAATCCAGCAAATAACCTGGGATGTCGGAAATAACCCCACTTGCTACCTCCAGCTCCTTTTCCTGTGACCTTTGTCCAGGAGGATTTGATAGCAAACTCCTAATAAAGGAGTTGGCAAACACGTCGGGAGGCAGCCGCAGCTTTCCTGCTCTCAGTGGGAAGTTTATAGCCTGGATTCTGTTCCAATGGCTGTGCATACCATTAGCATATTTAAATAGGCTGCTTCCCAAATTAAAGTGGAAGGAGCTATAAAATGCTGTTGGCTGTGCTCAGTGTCTCCTTCTGAATCAAAATTGAGCCTTCCCGAAGATGTTTTTCTTCCCTGAATTTCGACAAAGAGGGAAGACTTTGCAGGGAAAATAAGCAAGGCAAAAAGGCAGTTGAAGTACTCAGTGTTTACTACTGAGATACTCCTGACTGCATTTACCAGGAGCACTGGGAGAAGAGGAATTTGAATTCTGGTCAGAATTTACATATAGCAGACAAAAACTATGGAGCGGGCCAGTTTTCACTAGTAATTTTCCCTGCTGCTGCATTCCCTGCATTCCCTCAATTTCCTTGGCTGTTTCTCTGGTATGGATCCCCCAGCTCTCCCAGAGCAGAGGGGCTCCAGCCCTCGGAGCACCTCCACGCTCACACTGGACGGGGCTTGGAGCAACCTGGCCTAGTGGAAGGTGTCCCTGCCCATGGAATAAGATGATTCTTAAAATCCCTTCTGACCCAAACCGTTCCGTGATTCTCTAAGAGTGCTGGAAAACCTGGTACCTTGTTCTGCCTCAAATACAAGGTGCTTGTGTTTATTCCACCCTTGGCTATCCCTCACTTCCAGCCTTGGCTACCCACTCTCCAGCTTGGAGACCACAGCTTGGAGCTCCATCCCCACAGGGAGCCCATCCCAGCGCTCCCAGCACTCCCAGTCAGCACATGATGCAAACCAGGAGGGAGCTGCTCCTCTCTTCCTGCTGAATCGTGGCACGAAAGCAAAAGGAAACACATTCTCCTAGTCCAGCAGAAATATTCAAGGGGGTGAGTCAGGAGTTCCAAAAATACATTTCCTAAGCTGCAAAACAGAGCTGGATGTTGCCATGGCACTTTGGGAAAATTCACAAGTCTCCAGCTTGTTTCAGGGATGAATCAAATCCGAGCGAGCCGAGTTTTCGGCTCCCCTCGCCTGCTTTTGGTCACTTTTGCCACTGATTTCATTTGTTGTTTTTTCCCTGGACTTCAGGGTTAAAGCCAGACCTCTAAGAGGGATTTAAAGGGGCAGGTTGGTGTTTAGCAGCATTTCCACAAATGCCTGGATACCCGACTCCCAGTGATCGCAGAATCCTCAGATGCTTTGGGTCGGAAGGGACCTAAAAGCCCATCCAGTGCCACCCCTGCCATGGACAGGGACACCTTCCACTAGCCCAGAGTACTCCAAACACCATCCAACACATCCACAACAAATGAGCTCTGTGCTTCCCAAAATCCTATTAGATCCCTGTCTGCAGATCCAGCCCCCAACGCCTGTGGAAATGCGGCTGATAGAGGCGGATCCTGCACCGAGAACGGGATCTTCCCCAGGACTGGAGCAGGATGGAGCCAGCCCAGAATGATGCATACAGAGAGCAAGGTGCACTTAGGTGCGTGTTCCCAAACAGAAAAAAGAGAGAAAAACCAAAACCACGTTCCTATTCCAGGCTCTTATTCACATCTGTTTAAGTTTGGAACATCTCCAACAAGTCTGACATTCCCGCAGGAGTAAAAGCAGGATTGGAATGGAAAGGGAGCTGGGTACAAGACAGGCCCGCCTGTGCCAAGGACTGTGGATTCTGTCACCACGAAGCTCCGGAGCGAGGCCCAGGAACAGGGAGCTCAGTGTGACCTCCCTGACCCAGCAGCATGGGGACAGCGATGTCACCTCGCCTGACCTCATCCTGCTGCTGCTGCCAGCACAGCCGGAGGCAGCCACAGGAAGGACTGCGAGAATGTCACCTTTGCATTCCAGGGATCCAGGGGCAGCCACAGCTGCTCTGGGCATCCTGTGCCAGGGCCTCCCCACCCTCCCAGGGAACAATTCCTTCCCAATCTCCCAGCCAGCCCTGCCCTCTGGCACTGGGAAGCCATTCCCTGGGTCCTGTCCCTCCAGCCCTTGTCCCCAGTCCCTCTGCAGCTCTCCTGGAGCCCCTTTAGGCCCTGCCAGGGGCTCTGAGCTCCCCCTGGAGCCTTCCCTTCTCCAGATGAACCCCCCCCAGCATTTCCAGCCTCGCTCCAGGGTGCTCAGGAGCAGATGCTGCACACTCTTGCTTCCCTGTGCTTGTGCCTGGGAGCAATTCCAAAGGATTCAGGCAGACAGGATCCATCCCCAGAGCTGACAGAATACACCCCATTCCCTTAGAATAAAACCTGGTGAGATCCTGGCTTGTGCTCTTCCTGAGGTATGTCTGGGAGTGGAACCCTTTAGAACCCCCTTTTCAATTCCAGAGGAAAGCAGGGAACAGGAGGGATGGATTTGATTTTGTTACTCCTGTGAGATGCAAATCACCTCTCAGCCATTCGCTCGGCTCTGGGGCCGGGCGGCACCAGAAATCAAAATTAGGTGAGAAAATTAATAAATTAGCAATTTCCCAGGATTTAAGAATCCTGCCTTGATCATTCCTTCCAGCAGATCGGCCTCGGGTTTACATTTCCAGCCTTCCTGTCAAAAATAGACTTAACACTATTCTAACATTTCGTGCTTCCAGGGTTTTTTCAAGGATGGCAAGAAACAACTCCCAGGGAGCGTTTCCATCAATCAAAGTGGAGAAGGAGGAGGGAAAAAGTCGGGGGAAAGGAATAGCCATGTCCTGCCCTGGAAGTGTCCAAGGGCAGGTCGGATGGGGCTTGGAGCAACCTGCAAGGGAACAAGCAACCTGTTCTTGGCAGGGTTTGGAATGGGATGATCCTAAAAATCCCTTCCATCCCAAACCATTCCATGATTCCTGACACAAGCAGCGCACTATCCAAAGAAAGAAATATTAATAAATATCTGTTAGGCCACTCAAGACCTCCACAACTTGAGGCTTCCTTTCGCCATCTGAGATGCTGGGAGCACATTCCCGCTTCCCTGGGAGGCCAGGCCTGTTCCACAGGGTCCCAAGGCATAAAGCCCTCCTTGTTGGATTCAGTCTGCTCCAATCCCACCGCCACAGCTGCTGCTCGCAGTGACCAAACCGTTCCTTGTTTGCTTCCCAGTACAGAAATCCTTTTCTCCAGCACCCCTCCAGCGCCCGGGCAGGAAATCGCGTGGGAAGGAGAAGTGCTGGAGCATGTGGAGTGGTTTTATCCGGAGTTATTGGGTGAGTGCTGTGAATCCCAGGCTATTCAACATTCCAGCAGCAGCACCAGCAGCTGCAGAAGCCCCGAGCCTCAAACACAGCCCTCCTATTGCAGCTCATTTTATCCATTGTCCCTGCAGAGAGAAGCCAGAGGAACATTTGCAGGATTCCATAGGAAGTGGCAAGGTTGGCTGATGAGAGCCATTGGATATTTCAATGGGAATGGGGACTGGGAGGAGAGAGGCAATCACAGCACACCTAACACAGCGCTCCACTCCAGGATCTCAGCTTGGCCGGGGGGAGAATCTGGAATGCCACCAGAACTCCTGCTGGATGAAACCCGCACTGACAGCAGCCTCCCTTTTTCCTGAGAAAAACTGGGAGCCGAGCATAAAATGAAAACACCCCGGAGCAGCATTTCCCATTCTTTCTCACAGCCTTCCCACTGAAACCACAGAATCATGGAATGGCTTGGGTTCCCAGCGATCCCATCCACACTCTGCTCATTTCCTCCACTGCCGCCTCTGCCCCAAAGCTCCGCTGGCTCTCCAGCCTCTCCCACCTCCAAATGCAGCCGGGAATGCTCGTGCCTGCACTGCCTCGCTGCGTGCCCGTGTTCCAGAGCCGGCGGCCCGAGCCATCCATTATTCCAGCCCCAGTTTGGTGGAGCTGCCGGGATGAGCCGAGCGCAGCGATTCCTGCCCAACAATACCGGCTCTTTGTTTTCCCGGGCTCCCCAATCTGTCCATCCATCTGTTCTCCCTTGCTTTAGATTCCCGCTTTAAGCTCCTGGGGAAGGATCCTCCTCTTTGTTTCGGCTCTGCTCCCTCACAAGGAGGTTGGAGTTCAGACCCAGCCCACCCCGGCGCTGATTTTCCAAATAAATAAATCAAAGGCTCCGTTTTACTGGGATCCCACTTGTTCTTTCAGGAATCTTTGCCTCGATCTATGGTTAAAAAGAACCACCACGGATTCCCGGGAAATGGTTAAAAAAGGGAAGCAAACAAGATGACTCGTCTTGGGCAAAGATGGAAAAACAAGAAGATTTTGCTTCCTGCTTTCCTTTTTTTGACTCCCAAACTTCGGAAGTAAATGGAACAAAGGCAAAATGATGGTTTTCAGCATTTTTTGTGGAAAACAAGGATTTCCTATTCGCTCCCTGCCCCACTTCTCTATGCGAGTGGAGCAGAGGTCAGAGCAGGCGGCAGCACGGAAAGCCAAGGCAGATACTGAAAGCACAGGTTTGCTTTTCCCTACTGCACACTGGGAACCTCCCCAGATCCATCCAGATTATCAGGCCAAAGATGCAGAAGGAAGGAGCGCTCCAGGGAAAGGGCCGCCCTGACCCCCGAGGTAAAAGCACTTACAAATAAACCTATTCCTTGATTTCCCCCTGGAATGACTGCTTGGAGAAAAAAATCCCTGTTTAGAGGTCAATTCGTTTTGCAGGTTTTGGGGGTTTGGTTGGATTTTCTTCCCCATTTTTCAACCATCCCAGTTTGTTTTCCTTCCTTGCCTCATCAAGCCAATCATAAAACACAAATATAGCATTCCATGGATACGGTAAAGCCATCAAACACGGCAAGAATGGGAAAGGATTAATTAATAGATAAATAATTTTCCAAATGTGTTTCATGCATTCTGAATCAACAACAGAGCTTTCCTTGGAAAGGGAAATCTCCAGCACCTTCCTGGAAGGAGCCCAAGGGGAAGCCAAGGGTCTCTCAGTGTGACCAGGCAGGTTTGGTGGCTCCACGTGGAACTGTGTGATCCCAGACACACCAAAGGGGTTCTCCCTGTCATCCAAACTAAGAACATCCTCCTGCATGAGGAACTCTTCCACTGGAAACACATTTATTATCCTAGTATTTTGTGCAGGGAAGCATGGAATAAGGAGGCCCTGCTCATACAGCACGGTCTTGTCTCACTAATCCCTGAGGGACAAAACCTACCAAACCAAGGATTTTATCCTTAAAAAAGATCAGATTCTACAAAGTGAGTCAGAATCCACCCAAAGGTTTGGAATGAAAGCATCAGGAATTAAAACACATGGACTGGCTGTTCAGTGGGTCACCAGTGCTCCTTGGAGTGATGGGTTGTCCTCATCACATCCCTCTCCGCTGTATTTTTAGGGAAAACCAAGAAGATAAAGGCCAACCTTTCTGAAATCCATCTTCTAAATTAATTCCAAATCCCAGAAACTCCTACAAATGTTTCCCTGTGAATCACTCTGGTTCTTGTTTTCTCTCAGGAGATGCAGAACAGGGAAAGGGAAGCAAAATTCTGCCTGATTCATTGCTGCCACGACATGAATTGCATGGAGAAGGCAAAAGCCAAGCAGGACCATGGCCCAGAGATGCTTTAATTGCTGATATAAAACTGTGACAGGGAGAGCAGCATTTTCCTTTCTTTTAAGGAAGTCTTTTTCTTGATAGGATCTCATTAAACATTGCTGGAGAAGAAAAACATCCCATTTACAGGATAACATCTCCTCATGATTAAGGCCCTTGCAGGCTTGAAACACAAGCCACTATCCAAGAAAATATGGATATTTATCCTCTTCCTGCCATAAAAAAGTCCTGCGAGATTGCTGAAAATGGAGCAGGAAACTTCCATGGAATGGGATTTGCAGCCAAGGACAATTCAGAGTCATTTAGGTTGGAAAAGAGCTTCAGGATCGTGGATCCCCACCGGCTCACTCAGACCAGACTCCAGTCATTCCTTGGATAGCTCCTCCCCGGGGAGCCCACTCCCAGAGCCGACCACCCTTTCCATGGAGAAATTCCTCCTGATGTCCAGCCTGAGGCCATTTCCTCCTGTCCTGTAGCTTCCTCCTGAGAGAAGACTCCCAACCCTCACCTGGTTCCACCCTCCTGTCGGGAGCTGTGGGGAGGAAGAAGGTCCAAACCAGCTGGGATCATCCTCCCAGTTTGTTCCAGGCCCTCTGGAATCTCTCCTTGGTTGACCATCGGTCACAGGTCGGACTCAATGACCTTGGAGGTCTTTTCCAACCTCAGCGATTCTGGGATTCTGTGATTCTCCAGACCAGGTCCCACAGTGTTAAATGAAAATGGAATTTAATCTCCTACATGGATATGAAAAAAGACCAGTGGAAAAAACCCTCCTGGTGCTTTTAGTCCCTTTTCAAGAAGTTCTATCAAATAAATGTCTTTGGCCAACTCCATTAGGGAGCAATTAGGTCTTAATGGCCGTCTAAATCCATTATCAGTGGACATTTAACCTTGCAATATTTAAAGATAATATTTAATTTGAGCAAATTAATGGGCTGCCTGTGAGACCAAAGAGATCTACGTAGGCTCTCTGGTTTTCCATCGGGGATATCTCCCTTTGGATAGCGACTCGTGTGACAGGAAACTGGGAAACTTGGTCCTCACGCTCCGAGTTCAAATAAACATTAATAGGAGTTAAAACCAGCAAAATCTCAAGTAAGCACCTACTTTATCCTTCTTACTGCTCTCATTATTTCCGTATCCATCCACAGTTATTTTTGATCCACTCCAGGGACCCTTTCCACTATCCCAGGTGGCTCCGAGCCCCGTCCAACCTGGCCTTGGACACTTCCAAGGATCCAGGGGCAGCCACAGCTTCCCTGGGCGCCCTGTGCCAGGGCCTGCCCACCCTCACAGCCAGGAATTCCTTCCCAATATCCCATCTAGCCCTGCCCTCTGATAGTAGGAAGCCATTCCCACTTGTCCTGGCATGCCAGGCCCTTGCCCAAAGTTCCTCTCCAGCTCTCACAGAGCTCCCCAGACCTGGAATTTTATCCCAGGTGAAAGGGAATTGATCCCAGGAAAGGGTGAATTGATAATTTAACACAGATCTAGAAATTCCATCTTAAGGAGGAAATTTTCCTCTTCATCCCAAGGATCCAGCCACTTAATTCCAAAAAGGCCAGGAATGAAAGCAGGGAACACCTTAAATCCATGCCTCCTACTGTAAGTGTGTATGATGCTCTAAGATGTCATCGCTGGCGTCTCTTTAAAGAGAAGTGACAACATCCAACGTCTGCACTATTTCACTCCCTGGAGAACTTCCCTGATGGAAGCAAACCCATGCTCATGGAAAAACCTGGGGAAGCTCCAGAAGTAGGTTGCCATCTCATTCCCACATTGGAAGGTTAGAGGTGTTTCCTCTGCGAACCGAGCGCTTTAAATAGCGCTGACTTTGCACATCGTGCGCGCTCGGTGCCGCGACAACAGCAAAGAGGAGCTGGAGCTGCACGAGCGCGAGCCTGGCACGGGTCCACGGAATTTCGGGAAGTCACAGCCAATTCCTAGCGCTGTACACGCGTGGAATTCAGCGTGTCAGGACTGCATGAGACCCTTCCTCTGGCAAAGCCAATGGAACTCATCTTTGAGTAGGACTTGTGGAATCATGGAATGGGTTTGGATTGGAAGGACCTCAAAGCCCATCCAGCGCCACCCCTGCCATGCCAGGGGCACCTTCCACTGTCCCAGGTGGCTCCAAGACGGCTCGAGCCTGGCCTGGGACACTGCCAGGGATCCAGGGGCAGCCACAGCTGCTCTGGGCAGCCTGTGCCAGGGGCTCCCCACCCTCACAGCGAAGAATCCAACACCACTGAGGAGGAGCTCTGATGGTGGAAGGAAGCGATGGAGGGACACCAAACCTTTGGAAGATTGGTTTCCATCAGGAAACCACCAAAATGCAGGAGCAAAACCCACACAAATCTAGTCGTGCCTTCACAAACCTTATTAATTTCAGGAATTCCAGCCTTGGACACCAACACCAGCAATTAGGGAATGGTGATTGGCCTTTGGTTCGCCTCAGAAAACCTCTTGACCCTCCCTCTCTCCATACCGGGAGAAGGTAACTGGGGGCCAAGTGCTGCTTGCACCCCTGGGGCCGTTCCCTCCACTTGGCCCTAACAACCTCTCATTCTTTTCACCCATGGCTTTGGGGCCGGGCTATCTGGCCTCATCCCGGCCCTAATGGAGCAGGGAAAAGCGGGGTGTAATTACACGCCGCTCCTGTCAGAGTGGAATCTGTAGTACATCGCTAATGTGTAAATGACTAAATAACTTAATTAGGTGAAATGAAGTGCACTTACAACCACAGATGCTTACGCCGGATCGGGATAATGTGGTGTGTGGGAATATATCCCTGGTTTTTTAAAGATGTTTATATTTAACAGTAGGCCAAGGAAAGGCAGAGCGTGCACTGGTGAGAAGGATGGCAGGGAATTTTTTTAAAAGGGAAGAATGTTTTCCAGATCCTTACAAATTGATGGAGAAAACCATTTTTAAGTCACTTCAAAATGCTGGAAGGAACAACTTTTCAATCCCGGCAAATATTGGATCCCAGCAAAATCCTAAGGGGAATAGGGAAAAAACCAGTTCTTCTGGGCAAGCTTAAATAAATAGGTGCTCACCTATTCCCAGGATCATTGCAGTTGGAAAAGCCTCCAGGACCATGGAGTCCAACCTGTGACTGATCCAGTGCAGAGCACTGGGTGCCACATCCAGGCATTCCTTGGACATCTCCAGGGATAGGGACTCCAGCACCTCCCTGGGCAGCCCCTTCCAGTGCCTGACCCTGTCCATGAAAAAACTCCTCCTAGGGAAGTCAGCAGGAAAATTCCCATTGCTTCCCATCTCCGGGGAAGAGCACATGAAGTGCACTTGGTGATTCAAACCACGGGCCCGAGCTTGCCAGTTTTCCATGTGAGCCTGACGAACGGAACAGGAGAAGCGCTGAAAATCACTCCCAGCACTTGTACTCATCCATTCATCCATATTCATCCTTCCCCTCTCCCCGAATCCATGCTGGAGGTGAATGGAAGACAACCATGAGCACAAGGAGGAGCTGAATAAGCCAAATTATGGGATGTGTGCTTGAAGGAGGCTTCAGCCAACGAAGCAACCAGGAAATGGGAGCTTTAATTTTCCATTGATGGATAAAAGGGAAGGATACGAGGAAGTGCCTTCATAAGTACCCATGGAGCTGGAGCACATCTTATTCCCAGAAAACAGCCTGGGGTAGTGCAAGGCTCCCTGCCCACAGCAGAGGGCTGGAACAAGGTGAGTGTTAAAGTCCCTCCCAACCCAAACCATTCCAGGACTCCAGGAAAAGCAAGTCAAGGTTCTCAAGCCATAGTGCCCAGATCACATTTGCCACATTGTCTTTCCCATATTTATTAATTCTCTGCCCCTAACGACGAGGAGAAGTAGCTGTTTGTCAGAATTCCGAGTGAGACGAACACCAAAAAAATTCCTAAATCCAGGATTAGGCAGCGAGCCTCCCAAATTTTTGATGATTCCATACAGAACCATCACTAAACGAGATGTTTTTCCTAAAAGTCCTCTCAGGAAACTCTAAAGATCCAAACCCTTTTCAAGTTGGATAAAGAAGTCATCACAATGATTTTGGGAGAACAAAGTAGCTTGTGGAGGGAAGGCAAAATTGGGACTGAGTCAAAAGCGTCGGAATAACAAGTTGGAATCTGGTGCTATTAGTCACCGCCTTGGAAGCAAATCCAAAGCTGCTAATACTGGGGACGTTGAGGAGCGCAGAGACTCCCTGCCACTTGGAAGGAATTTTCTAGGATGAGATGAAACGGTGAGGTGGCAAATATTCCCTCTCTTCAGGTCCAAAGGAGGATTGTACCTCGCAGGAAGGGGAGAGGAGGTGTTTGCCTCTCCCGGGAAGTGTCACCCTTGGAAGAGCCTCCATTTCACATCTCCTCCTTGGGAGCCAAGCGAAATCAATTAACTCTGCAACTGGAACCAATTAACCCTCGGAAAAGCACAACACCAAGCACAGTGGCAGTCTTTAATAAATGGGATAAATGTAATAAATCCATAAATAAGAACGGAACACGCTGCAGCCTGGGGCTGCCAGGCTATATCAGGTGGGCTCCCGATTCTTCAGAGACAGCTTCTGCTGTTTGGGGGTCTAAAAGCAAATACAGATTTCCACAAAATCAGGATTTCAGAAGCCCCAGGGGACAGCTGGGATGGGATTCATCCCGTTTAACTCCAGCCATCTCAAAGCAGGGCCGCAGTCCCCGAGCCGGCTTTACAAGCGCGATGAAGACAGATCCCTTGAAAGAGGCACCTTAAACCCTTATCTTAAAGAGGGATAAGGATGCCTTATCTCCAGGGAGGCACCTCGATGCTTCCGCTCGATTAAGACGCCAGTGTTTGATCCAAGTCACAGTAGGGAGATGGGTGCCATCTGTGACACGAGCCAGCAGCTCGGCCTCCCTTCCCTTCCCTTCCCTTCCCTGGCTCCTGGCACGGCGGCTGGGAGCGGGAACAATGCTCTGCCTCCAGCCCCTGCCTCCAGTGTCAGCTCGCAGGTTTGAATTCACTCCTGGCCTTATTCAGCTTTTTTTTGCCCTTTTCAATCGAATTCCGAGCAACACCACAGGCAAATGGGAGTCTGCTCGACAGATTATCCCGGTTTGCTCGCAATTCCCTCCTGAACCACGTTTTTCTGACAGCCACGGGCAAGGGAAGGGGCTTAAACCAGCAAAATATCTTTGTAAATATCATTAATAAAATTCCCAAGTGACTCCAGTGAACACACAGCACTTGTGACCCTCCACGATTCCCTGTTCCCTGTGAGGGCTCCATCCCACCCCTCTGGACACCACCACGAGTTGATTTTTCTGGCACTGAGCTGAATAAGAGGAAACAACTTTCTCTTCTGAAAAATAAAAAGGAATAAAGCAGCTTCTTTTATAATCCTGCACTTTCTATTTAAGCTCCTGCTCTTTTGGATTAAGGAAAGAACAACTCGCCATTAGGCCCTGCCCTGTTTATCAACACCACAATTGTGCCCAAGAGCCACAGGATTTATTTTACACTTCAAAAGATGTTAGAAACCAGTTTTATCTCTATTTAAAGTTTCAACATAATATTTAATAGAACTCATCTTCCCCTTCTAGTCAGATACTGTGGTTTGATGGCGACGAGCACTTGCAGGGAGGGGGATTCCAGGAGCGGAAAAATGCAAATAAAAATGACTTTATCTGCTCAGTTTTGGCTCACAAGGGGTTTCACTTCCTTCTTCCCTCTCCTCCTAAACGTTAAATAAAGAATTTTTCTGCACCTTAGACAAGACAAGAGAAGGTTGGAATTAAAGGGGCTGGAGGTGCTGCCTAAGTCACATCCAGGCAAGCCCGTGGGCTGGAGACAGGAGAATCCTTGTTTTTGGAATGTGTTTCACCACTGCCCCATATCACACTCACAAAGAAATGGCAGAGCTTTCAACTCTGGCTTTGTGCTGCAAAAAACCTCAATTTTGTCTGAAAACAGCATAATTTTGTCCCCAAAAGACCCAATTTTGCCCCTAAAAGCCCAAATCTTGCCCCACAGTGCTCAGATAATGAAGGGCTTTTCCTGTCCTAAACGAGTCACTTTCTATACATTATCTATAAATTTATTTTCAATTTGACAATATTCTTGTGCTTCAGTTAAACTGGGTTTGTGACTAAAAGGAAAAGGACAATTGAATCCCAATAATTTTCTGGTTAAAGGTTTCTGCCACGGCCAAGGAAGCAGCACCTGTGCAAGGAACGGCGTGCGACAGAGCCGGCATGCGGATAAAAGCCAAGCTGCGGCCTTCTGTTCTGATCCTGGATATCTTTCCAGGTTAACTTCCTAATTGGATAGCAACACGTTCCCAGGATTTGCTGGGCACTCCAGTCATGGGAAGCATCACTGCTCCACACTGACCAAAGCTCTCAATCAAAGCTCGACACGAGCACGACGCGAACGCTCGGCACCGCGCTGCTGCTAATGAACGTCGCTTCTAAAAGGCAGAGATCACAGGATGAACAAATAAATCTACGGAATAAAAATGGGAAAAATATATAGAATATAAACAAAAAATACATGGCATATAAGTAAGACAAAAAAAATCTATGGAATATAAACGAGGACATTAGGAGAGGGAAAAGCCCGATGCCCATTCGTTATTGTGCTGGTTCATAAATTAATGCTGTAATTTGTGGTGTTTACAAAAGAGCTAATTTTAGGAATGGGAATTTTCCTCTGTTTATCCAACAAGACCCAGGATTTCCTAAGTGAGTGTATGCTTCCAGAGAGTATAAAATCAGCAAAGGGATTAGGGACAGAAAACTCAAGTTAAGCGACGCTTGCTGACAACTCGGACCCCGCGGAATGAAGAATCATCTGGGCTCTGCTCAGGCCCTAACACATCATTTAATGCACCATCCAAGGAAAACAGCTAATCCTGGAAAAGCAGGAGGGTAAAGAGCTCATGTGCTCCTGTGGATGAACCCAGGACAGGCTGCCACAGTCTCAGGTAAAACTTAAGCTCTCAGGCCACTGTCTTCCAGCTCTGATGTTGGATCTGCCTTATCAGGAAGGCAGTAGCCTCATCCCTGCTCCTCTCCCAAAGTACCTGCTGTCACTTCTCCCTTAAAAAAATGAGGAAAACCGGGCTGTGCCCTCTGGAAGTCTCAGCAGAGACGGACTGTGCTCACAGGTATTCCCAAAGTCCACCCAAACAGCTTCGTGCCACAGGAATTACAGCACCTGACTCTGTCCCAGCCTCTTCCCTGCCTTTTTTCCCAAAATCCCAAAGAAACAAGTCTCTTTTGTGTCATTTCACTAGATCCCAATATTTCAGCCTCTCCTCTGTCACAGCCCGAGGTCACCTCAAACAGCGCTGCACCCAAGGAGCAGCATCGGAGCATCACCAAGGGAAGAGGAGAATTGAGGGAATTTATTTGGTTTTGCCAGCTTTGCTTCCCGGCTGGAAGTTTGTATCCCAGGCTGGAAGTAACTTCCCAGCGAGGTTTGTCCTGGAAATGCTGCTGGACCCTTCAGTGCAGTGGCCCTGGCAGGTGCTCCCGCAGTCCAAGGCCATAATTCAATCAAGCCCTGGGCTGACGTCAGGAACAAAAACAACTCAAAGGCTGTTTGTGAACGGGCCCAGAACCCCTGAGATTCAATTAGAGCCTCGATATTCCATGGGGAATCTTATTTAGCTGGATTTAATATCACCAAAGCTTGGGAGCAGTTGTTTATCAAATAGCTCGAGCGTATTTAAATGTACAGGCAATGGAAAAGCACGTTAACCCCACAGTCCCAAATTTTCAGGAGCAACACAGGCAGGAAAGACAGCACCGGGAGCGAGTCTGATTTTTAGATACTACCGAACAAAAAGAACCCAATCCCTGTTTTCTTAGGGATTACATCCATGCCTAAGAATGAATCCACTGATTTCTGAGTTTTCCCATTTGTGGACCCCTACGATTGTCCCGGCAGAAATCCTGATCTCCACGTCCTTGATACTCCACGGGGTTTTGGTTTGGGTTTTTAACACACACTTCGCCGGGAGCACGGGGCGACAGACACGCATAGAGGGTGGAGCATATGCATGTACACATAATAGGGTGGAGCATATGCATGTACACATATAGGGTGGAGCATATAAATATACACATATTGGATGGAGCACACGCACACACCCACATACAGAATGGAGCGCACACACACACACACACACACACGTACAGGATGGAGCACACGCACACACCCACATACAGAATGGAGCACACACACACATAGAATTGAGCGCACACACACACACACATAGGATGGAGAACACACACACATAGGATGGAGCACGCACACACGCATAGGATGGAGCACACACACATAGGATGGAGCACACACATGTATAGGATTGAGCGCACACACACACAGGATGGAGCACACACACATAGGATGGAGCACACACATGTATAGGATTGAGCACACACACACGCATAGGATGGAGCACAAACACGTATAGGATTGAGCACACACACATATATAGGATGGAGCTCACACACACATAGGATGGAGCACACACATGTATAGGATTGAGCACACACACACATAGGATGGAGCACACACGTATAGGATTGAGCACACACACACATAGGATGGAGCACACACATGTATAGGATTGAGCACACACACACATACATATAGGATGGAGCTCACACACACATAGGATGGAGCACACACGTATAGGATTGAGCACACACACACATACGATGGAGCACACACATGTATAGGATTGAGCACACACACACATAGGATGGAGCACACACACACATAGGATGAAGCACACACACATACAGGATGGAGTGCACACACACACACAGGATTGAGCACACACACACAGGATGGAGCACACACACATACACATATAGGATGGAGCGCACACACACACACATAGGATTGAGCACACACACACATAGGATGAAGCACACACACACATAGGATTGAGCACACACATACACATATATAGGATGGAGCGCACACACACACAGAGGATGGAGCGCATGCACATGTATAGGATTGAGCACACACACATAGGATGGAGCACACACATGTATAGGACTAAGCACACACACACACACAGGATGGAGCACACACACATGTATAGGATTGAGCACACACACACGTAGGACGGAGCAGGTGACATACACACACGTGGCTAAGAAGGGACCATGCACACACACGACAAAGGGCTGTAAATGTGTGACAAAGCAGGGTGTCGTGTACACATCCATGTGCCTACGGGGACCATATACACACCCATACATGACAGAGCAGAGTGCCATAAACACGCACACATGTAAGACAAAGCAAGGTGCCGAGTACACATGTATGGGAAAGCAGAAGCCATATATATGCAGGGTGCCATACACATATGGGTGATGAGGCAGGGCGACACACACACACGACGAAGCAGGGCGTCACACGCACATATGACAAAGAAGGGAGCCTGTACATTCCCACCCCTATGCCAGCCTGGGGTGCCATATACACACAGCAATGCCCTGCCACTGGGAAGCCGGGTGCAGGGCAGGAAGGGCCAGAGCTGCCGGGAATCCTGCCAGGAATGCCGCCTGCATCCTGCATGGCCAACCTGCCGTCACTCCGAGCCCAGAGCCGGAGCCGCTTCCCCTCTCCCGGGAGTCGGCGAGCTCGGGAGCCTCGGCTCCTCTGCTCCTGCTCCAGGCCCCCGTGCCAGGGCACTGCTGTGCCACAGACCCGCTGCAGCCTGCGAGCAAACCCCGAGTAAAGGACACGGCACCCACAGGAGAGGCCCCGGCCGTGCCAAACCCTGACAGCCAGCGCCAGGCTGAGAGGATCGGCCAGATTCCACAATCCGGCAGCGCTGGTTCCAAACTGGATGCACACCAGCACAGACAACAATGGGACACAGCTACTACTATCATTACTACTAGGAGTAGTCTTGAAAGATGTGGCGACTGCCACAAAGCTCTCACACCAACAATGTACCCAAAATCCACCCAAATGAGCCTGTTTTTCCATCCACCTGGCTGAATGTAGCTCAACTGCCCAGTGCTTACCTTGAAGGAAGGAATAAATCCTCCAACCTCTCTCCAGGCTTTTCCTAATAGAGTTTGCTAGGAAAAGAAATTCCACAACAGCCTTTAAAATAAATTTTAAAAATTAATCAAGAATTTGGGCATTCCAACCCTTTGCTTTGCCAGGAAGTTTTCCCTGCAAATAGCTCTGAGACGAAAATTTTGCAGGCCACTGTTACCAGCCCAGGAATTTGTGCCCAAATTTCCAGGCTGGAAACCTCCAAAGGGCACAGAGGTGGACTTTGGGCACTGGACACCTCCCAGATGAGCAAAAATCAGTGGAGGCCCCTCCACATCTTGTTGCCACCGGCTGAGGGGCGGCATCAGCTGCGGAAGGAAATTCGGCAACGAGTTTTCCCGATAAATAACGGCCAATTCAATTATTCCAGGGACCGGGATGAAGCGCTGTCATCCCTCCTGGCTGCCGAGGTACGGCAGGAACTCCACGGAGCAGCCACTGGCAGATGGCACATCCTATTACATGTACATTCATTTTCTATGCTACATCATATGAAACCCTCCCAGGTTATTCCAGCTTTTCTCTCTGATGTCCACCGCCCTGGTATCTGGGAAAATGTTGGGAAAAGACCTTTAAACCATAACCGCTCCTTCTAAAACAACTGCAGAGCTGGTGTCGGCTGATCGGAGCTGATTTAAATCCCATCAGGATATCAGTCCTTGAAAATCACAGGTCACCAGGGCTCTCCCTTTTTCCTGGGATTTGCAGAGCCCCAGATTTCCAGCTACAAAAAGTTTACCATGCGGAGTAAATGTTTGAGCTGTAAAGCTTCCAAAATGACTTTGTTTATCAGAGCAGATGAAGGAAAAAAAAGCAAAAGGAATAATTTGAAGCTCAAAGCAAAACTGTTTATAGGACAGCTTTTAGTGCTCCAAGATTCCAGAGAGATTTCAGCAATTAACAGCATAAACTTCCATAACTTAAATCCGTTCTATATATTCATGTGGTTTAGTTGTTCCTGTGTTATTTAAGTTATTCCCCGTTACAATACTACAAGAGATTTGCTGATCCTGTCAAAAAAACATCAAGCAGCTTCTTCACAACATTCCTGGCATCCCAAAGCAGGGGCTTAAATCCTTTGACTTCCTACATAAGGAAAATATCCAAGTAATTCCCAAATTCCTCTTAAATAAATGGGGGCGGGGGGGGGGGGAACATAAAAAAATCAAATCACTTTATTTCTGCAGTAGCCAAAAAATAAGTGAGAAAGATGAAAATTTGGTGTTCCCAGGATTATTTGTGCCTATTTCATGTTCCTTGGGAATTCAGGCTGTGGAAGCCACTTTTGCCTCTGAAAAAAATCCATATGAATTTGGGAGTGGCACGAGTACAAATCCAATGGGAAGAAGCCAAATTGTACCTCACATGTTTTTTTCTCCCCTGAGCAAGCTTTGTACTCCCACTGAACTCCGAGCCAGGCCTAAGCTCCCTCGTTTAACAGATACACTTTGTTCCCAGATCTAGGGAATAATGTGAACCATCATTCCTGTTCCTGCTAAACTTGGCAAGGGCAGGCACAGTGTCCCCATACTGGGTGACATTTGGCTGGATGCGGCCCCGGAGCAGTTCAGTCGCTCCGACAGGGAATTCTGAATTATTAAATATACTCCGGAGCCGTGACAAGGTAACACGGAACGAGGATGACAAAAAGCACCTGAAAATCCCCATCTCCATTATCCAAGGGGAATGACTGAGCTGGGTTTATCTGTTTAATTACCACGACAGGCCCGCAGCTCCCAGATTTAAATAGCTGAGGGATTGAAGGTGGCTGCGGCTCCAGAGCGTCCTTTGCAGGCCACGCTCAGTTTGTTCCTGCGAGTAAGATCCAGGGTTTCTGCTCTGGAACTCAATATCCCGCTCCTCCTCCAAGTGTGCTCCGGGCTGGCTCGGGCCAATTCCAAATCCCAGAGCGTGGGTCTCTCGCTGCCCCCACGGAAGTGGCTGGGATAGGGCTCGGAAGGGAGGAGGATCCCGAGTAAACATAGCTGGAAGGATGGGAGGTAACAGCATTCCTCTTCTTCTTAATCATAATTACGAAACATTAGGGATGGAAAACAGGGAAGCTGTTTTGTGGAGCTATGGAGTTTTCACCAGGGAAAACCCAGGAGGAATACGACCCAGGCAGCCGGGGCTGGAGGGTCCTCTGGCACTCCGGAGCCCTGGAATGCTGCCTGGCAAAGGTGGGAACGCGGGGCGACGCAGGCCAAGCCAACACCCAAACTCCAGCACCATTTTCCCTCTTTTCCGACATACCCCATGAAAAATGGGGGCTCCCCTACGGAGCCACGGACGGAACCGCAGCAGCTCCAGACCTGCTGCACCACTTCCTTTTTAAAAGCAGGTTTTTAGTCAAAAATTCCTCTTTTGGGTTTTTTTCTCCCCTTTTTTATCCTTTCGAATGGCATTTCTGCATGCTAAGCCCCAAGCACATCCCTTGCTTCCCAAATCCTCCCTGGCACACGCACCATTCCTACTGAGAGCAGCGGGAGCCGTGCAGACATCCCAGGTGTGCCTCACCTGAGCAGCTCCAAAACATCTTCCGGAGAAAGCATCAATTTAATCCCATTTTTTTGATGATCAAACAATAATAACAAAATCCTGCAGCTTTCCCACCAGGCCACACTCCAAAACCAGACTGCATTTAAAAAAACCCCACAATATTTGTTACAATTTCCTCACAGAACATCCTGAATAAAAAACCAAGGAATTTAAACCATGCTGGATTTGTGACTCCCTCGTTAGAGATGTATTAATTTGTTGCTCTAATGCAGGCCAAGCCCTAATCAAACTAATGGCAAAATGAAAAGCGAGGATTTAAATCCTTTAAAGGGACTTTGCTTGATTTGGTCAGGCAAAGACTGGAGATTTTTCCCTTTTTTCTGGGCCATGGGAATGGCCAATGATAAAAATTCCGGTTTTCTCTGATTCTGCTCCCACCCACACGCTATTCAAACAGCTACAGAGTGGGCAATCCAGAACAGATGCTCCCAAACGGAGGTAAAATTCCAGCCTTTAAATAGAAGGAGCAGAAATTGAACGGAATCAGGAAGATGTGGGCTTTGATTAACAGATAAAAAACCGAAACATGTCAAATGTGACAGACCCAGGGAATTCTTGGGGGAAAAGCTGCTTCAAAATCTGATCCCCAGCAATCATCTCTTCATTTTTTAGTGCCTCACACTTAAATGAGGATAAATTTCAGATAAATTTACTATGGAAGCGATTGCAAACTCCTCCCAAAATTTTAGGAGATGTGAGAAAATGAATTTTATTTTGGCAACTGTCCTAAAAAAAGGGCAAACAAAGCAGGAAAAATAAAAAGCAACCCCCCACTTCAGCCCAATGAATGTGCATTGTTCAATTGAAGTAACAGCTATTAAATCACTTTCCAAATACGACCTAAATTGGAGGGAACTCCAGGGGAGTTTGCTTCCCAATCCCTCCAGTCTCCCCCAGTTCTCCCAGTGCAGGTCAGAGGCTGCAGCCTTGGTTCAGTGCTCTGTGCCGAACACCTGCAAACATCAAACAGAAACTCCTGGTCCTTTCCTGGGCTGACAAAAGCCTTTCATGTGAAAAATGCTCCCTGGGAATGTCACGGCTGGAGCTCAGGTTACATTCCTTTCTCCCTCGAAGCCCTCCCCGCTTTGGAACATGGGGAGAAGCCATGTTTGTGGAATTCAGGATTCAAAGGAAACGGGGCTTTACTTTCTTTCCCTCGCTCGTTGCAAATCACAACACAGCATCATGGATTAGCTGAGGAAAAAGCCACTGGGATGACTTTAAGCAGGAATTATTCCCACACTTCCTAAAGTCCAGTTAGTTTCACTTCCCCGCTTAGGATTACTTTGGGGGGCCTGTTTGGTTTTTTTTAATCTCTATTTTCTCCCCTCTATAAGAGAAGTTTGGGGTTAATGCAGAGAGAATCTCAATAAATCTGTTTTTAAAGAGGAATATTTAAAGGTCAGCTCAAACTTCAGAGGGAGAACTTCCAGGAGGAAAAGCAGTATACAGCCCGCTCACCGAAATTCCCCGTTAGCCATCTGCATAATTAGAGTAACAGACTATGTCTGCTATTATTCTTGGGGCTGCCTTTAATCGTGCCACAGAAAGAGTCTCTTGGAGCAGTGTCCAGGTATCCTCCGATCCAATCCCAATTTCCCAAGCCCCGGCTCCTCACACCCCTGCCCAGGCAAACAATAGCCACCAACTCCATCCTCAGGCCACACATCCACCCTCTGCCCGGGAGCAGCCGGGGAAATTCACCCCCAACTTTCTGGGAAGCACCAAGCACTCGCTGCAAAATTCCCTGTCTAATAACCAAGCAACAGATATTCCAAGTGGAAAATTCCCTTGATTTTCCCTTCCAGAGGCACCCTTTGCTGCCATTGTGCAGGCAACCACCAATGCACGGCGCCCGCCGCTTCACCAAGCTTTTCCTTCATCCTCCACCACTAGACACCGGTGCAGTCAGAGAATTCTCTTGGAATTCTGTCTGTGGGAGAGTTCAGGTGTTGTTTTAAGTGGTCTTTATCTCCTTATTCCTAACTTCCTGCAGCTCATTAAATCATCCTCCTGGCTACACCGATGCGTCAAAATCCCTCCGATACTTTCAGCTTTCAGGACAATAAAACACAATTTAATCACTCCCTGCTCCGATTTGTCCTCCTGATCCAAATGACTCCGGAGATGAGGTTTAGGAGGAATTATTAAATATAACTCTGGAGTCATTTGCTGTCAGCCCAAGTGGTGGTTGCTGCATGGACTGGGCTCTGAGCATGACAAATTGATTCGTCTGGCACAACCACTCCGCGCTCCTCTCCACTGAAAACAAATAGAGTGGAGATTTTTAGATCCAGCTACATCGCTTCAAAAATTATGTCAGGAAAGGACAAAAACTGGGAGTCAAACCTATAGCTCATGTTTGCAAAGTTACCCCAGCCCAAGAGCAAAATTCTCCAAGTTGCTATAATCACAATATAAACAAGTTTGTGAAGCTACAACAAACCCAGGTTGTTATTTTTAAAGTCTAAATAGAAGAAAAGGAACAAAATAAGTGTTCAGGTGGAAATTGAGCTGAAAAAACCAGACCAACTTCCAAGTGGAAATCCTGCTCTGGAAATAAAAAGCCGACTGATGTCCCCATGCATTTAATAAAATACTGAATAAAGAGAAGAGGTGTCTTGAATTGAGATAAAACCTGCAAATATCAGGCATGCAACTCTCTGGAGTGAGGGGTTTCTCTGTGGATTTCCAGGGAAGCCTTGCCCAAATTCCCCCCGATTCGGAGCCGGATCCGGGTACAACAATACGCCGGCCGGTGTGCTGGCATGTGGAATTGTCTGGGAATTGAAAACACTGCAACTCCCCACCTGTACATGGAGGCAAGGAACTGCAACTCCATCCCAGAGCAAGGAAATGTGCAGCAGGCATCTTTGGGAGTTCTCCTTCTCATTTGTCAGGCACATAAAAGCCTCTCTATAAACTTGAGTTGCCAGACAATTATTGTCCACACATGTTCTACCGCAGAGAGCTCCGAGACTGCTTTTGTCATCCCACTCCTGTTTTTAGGGAATGCAGGAGATGCCCATCAGTCCTACCACAGCCAAAGGAACAAATCGTCCACCTAAATTGCAGGAAACTCTTCCAAAACACTCCCATGTTTAAAAACAAAATGCCCTGGCTTTAAGCAGCAAAAGAAACTCACCTGAAGATTTTAATTCCCAAAAAATATTCCATCAGCAAACGGCACTCTCTAATCCTAAAGACTTCTTTTCCTGGTGCTTATCCTCAGATACTTGTTTTATTTATTTAACTGCAACAGCCTTCAATTCTGCTTCAATTCTAATGCACAAAATTCATTTGCACACGAGAGGTTTTGACTATCGTCCCTGACAGACAAAGAGAGGCTTTGGAATTGGAAATAAAAAATTCTCCAAGGCTCAAATTACTAGAGGAAAAAGATAAATCTACTGTAAAACTAGAGCAATTTTCAGCAATGATTACACAGAGGAGAAGTCCAGGGGTTTTTAAAAAATCAGAAATGTGTGGCAGTACTCTAAAAACCTCCCAGGCTTGTGGAAATGATAATAATAACAATAATAATAATAATAATAAAAATCAGAGTAAGAATAACCAGTGCTTAGGAATAATTCCGCTGCAATCCCAACGAATCTGCTCCCCACAAGAGATTAAAGCACCACAACAAAGGTAATGCCTATGGATAAATAAATCCCAACGTTTTCACTACGGATGGAACAAAAAACAGTACATACTTGAGCCAGTAAAATGTCCACTTGCCAAGGAAGTTGGTCCATTTTTCCCACTGCTCACAGGAGGTGAAAACATCTAAAAAAAACAAAGAGGCATTACTAGTGCAAAACAAGCAATTCCCGAGTCCACTGGCAGTCCAAAGTTCCTTGCACGTTCCTTAGGAGTTTCTCTCCCCCGAACCATCATCCCCCACAGCCCTGCAAAGGCGTCCAGATTCCTTCCAGCCCCCACCGCCCCTCGCCACCAGCATCCCGCTTTTATTAGGCTCATTAGCTTCCCAGTCTGCCCTTCCCGAAGCCTTTGAGCCATGCCAGTGCCCAGCAGTTCTCCAGGCTGGGAAGCGGGGCTCGCTCCCCTCTCCCCGCCGACAAAGGCAGAAAAAGTTGGGATGGGTCGCAACCTTGGTCATCAACGTAGCAACGTCCATTTCCATCCCGCTCCAGGATTTGCCTGGCATGTGGGAACCCAAATAATAATAATCCAAAGTGCCACCTGCCCTAAATTCTCATTCCGTCTCTCCCACCGAGCAATTGGAAGCCAGGCTCGCTCCTCGCCCCCTCTCCCTCCCTCTCGCGCTCCTCTCTCTCTTCCCAGCGTTTATTTCGACCCTAATTGGTTTCTCCCTTCTCCGACGTGTCTAGTGGATAATACGCACCTTCCCTGAGTCAGAGCCTGCAAAAAGCCAAGGAACAAATGGGAAAAGTGCACCAACAAGCAGAGAGGGGGCTGCGAAGCTGCCGCAGGCTACGATTCCTGGCCAAACTTCCCCAAGCCATCCCTCGCAAGCCGAGGCTGGAGCAGCAGCACCAGCCTGGAGCACACAGGGGAACGGGGGGGCCTTGCTGGGCTTTAGGAGCAGACCTGCATCTCCGAGCAAAAGCTCTTCCCTAAAATAAATAACTAAGTGGATAGAGAGATATTCCTGACATATTGGGGGGAAGGGAGGGGATGGGGAGAGGAAGGAAGGGGCTGGAGGGGGAGGGGGAGCCTGACAAAACTAGACAAGTGCACGCGTCCGGCGGAACGTTCGGCCTCCAAACCAGCCCAGGGGGAAAAAATCCCTCTTTCCTTCAAAAATCACTCCCAAATCCTAGCTAGGGCAGGTAGGAGAAGGTTGGAGCAGTTTTAATGCCAGCAGAAGCCATAGGAGATTTCAGGGAAAACTTTAAACTGAGACAGTCGTGGATTTCTTTGCACTTTCCATGTGCCAAAATCGAAACAAGGGAAGAACCGAAAGGAGAATATCAGCGACTCATTAGCAATTAATTAGATCATGTGCCAACAATGCTCGAAAATCTAAAGCACAATAAAAGTGCAATATTGGTACGATGGAATTATGAGAAATGGTCAGTTTTTGGGGCATTTCTTTTGGCAGGAATGATTTGAGCCGTCCGAGACATGAAACCAAGCTGCGAACGCGCCTGCATCTCCCATCACACACAATCAGAAAGACTAAAAATACTCAGTTTGGATTTTTTTTTTAAGCGAAAAAAATATTTACCATGCTTCTAGCTGCTGATTAAAAATTGCCCAATGTACTTAGAGCACAGTTTGGGGTTGGTTTTGTTGCTTTAGGGTTTTTTTTGGCTGGATTTTTTTTGTTAACAGAGCAGCTAGAAGATATTTATTATTTTTTTTTACAGCTGTTGCTAATTTCCACCGTTGTTTCTTACCGCACTGAAATCCAGTAAATCACTCAGTTCTTTGTCCGTCCCTAAGGCAGCCATTCGCTGTTGGTGATGCATTTTAGCAAAATCACACAAACCTAGAAACATGGAAATAACCGCAATCAGAAATCCCGAGCCTTGCAGGAAACACAGTCGGATTTTGCTTTTTCAAGGGGGGTCGGGGGGTGGGTGGTTGAGAAGAAGAAGGGAGGGAAAAAAGATGGAGGGGCAGCAAAAAAAAAAAAAAACAACAACAAGAAAAAAAAAAAGCGATATTGTATTTCCAAAGAGGCGAGCGAAACCCGGGAACATCCACTCTTAAACCCAAATCCGGAGGAGAGAAAAAAAGGCAAAGCCTCGCTCCCGGAGCATCATTTATGCAACAGGAGGTTCAGCGAGGAATGAATGAGGATCCCAGAGAAGAAACTACAGCCATCCGCTCCCAACTTTTTCCCTTCTCCTTCTTCCACGCAAAGTAGCGTTTGGAGGCAGAAACGGCAAAGAGCGAGGAGGAAAAAAAGCCACGGCGAGATGCGAAGTGCAGGTTCCGGGGGCGGGGGGGCAGCGGGGGACAATTAGCCCCGATTCCTAATTTGCGGAGAGGAGGGGGGGGATAAGGCCGACAACAACCCGGGAGCGGCTCGGGCCTGTGCGGAGGCAGCGCCCGGGGGGAGGGGAGCCGAGGGAAGGGAAGGGAAGGGAAGAGGGAAGGGGCGCGGAGCCCAGCCCAGCGCAGCGGCCCCGACCCCGCCGAGCCCCGGCGCCGCCTCCGTACCCGCCGCCGCCGCTCATGGAGCTCCGCGCTCGGCTCCCGCCCGCTCCCGCCGCACTTTTCCAAGGATTCCACGTTGGATTCGCCCAGCTCGCGCACAC
This sequence comes from Corvus cornix cornix, assembly GCF_000738735.6. Classification (NCBI taxonomy): domain Eukaryota; kingdom Metazoa; phylum Chordata; class Aves; order Passeriformes; family Corvidae; genus Corvus; species Corvus cornix. The sequence continues at coordinate 606,034 of NC_046357.1, read as the reverse complement.
ACATGGCGAAGCGCGTTTATACGGGGCCGCGGACGCACGTGACGCGGGCACTTGGCCGAAAGGAACAATATTTTTTCCCCCTTGGATTACCCGTTCCCTTCGTCTTCTTGTTTTTTCTATTTTTTATCTATAATCCTGCTTTGTTTTGGTTGGTTTACTCCCGCCCCCCGGCTCAATCCCATCGCCCAGCTTTCCCATTTTCCCAGAGCATCACTGCAAAGTTCGCAAAGCAGCCCCTTGGATTTACGCGCAAGTTTTTGGGGATGCTGCCAGCCCCCCCGTCCCCTTACCCTTCCTTCTTCCCTCATCCCTCTGCCACTTTTATTCCATATTTTCCTCTCACAGGCCAGACACCACTAAAAAGAACTCCTTGGAGTTCATTTTCCGGTAGGAAATAAAGCAGCGAGTCCCCGCCGTCTGCACCTTGGTGTATCTCCCACACGTGTAGTTACACCGTGTCTATGCAATGTATATACAATGTATAGATTTACACAGCCCGGAACTTGCACTTTCTTTCTTTCTTTTTTTTTTTTTTAAATAACACATCGGGATCGACAATTTCAATCAAAAAATAAAAATGAAAGCAAAAAAAAAAAAAAAAAAAAACCACAGACAAGTTAGTCTAACAGCAAATTGGAACTTTACCTTAAATGGCCACAAATATGTTCACAATATTCCAAGGGGGGAAAAAAAAGGAAAAAAAAGGAATAAAAATAATCAAAATAAAAAGAGAGGAATCTTCTGCCAAAGTGCTTTATTGTCTCACACGTGTGTGACCCTCCAAAACCACCAAAAAGTAGGGGAAGTGTCAGTCCTGCTCCGGTTTATTCCACAGCTTTACAGGCACCCTACACCTGGCTTTGTTGGGATTTGAGGGGCCCGGCCACCGGCCACAAAAAAAATATAAATTAGAGAAAAAAATTTAAAAATTAAAAACCAAGGAAAAAAAAAAAAGGAAAAAAAGAAGGTCCGACAACTTTTGCCCTATTGTTTTTACAGACACATGGTGACGGGCTCGCAGCGCCGCAGCTCTCGGGGACTTGCCCCCTCCTTGTCCTTCCTTAAAAAAAACCAAAAACCAAAAAACCCAAATCCCAAAAAAAACAGGCGACTCCCCCCTCGGGGGAGCGCGGGGCCGCCCGTTCCCCAACTTGGTCCAAGTTTAGAGCAGCGCCCGCCGCCTCCTCCGGTCAGCAGCGCGGCTCCCCCGCCGAGCCGCGGCCGATCGCATCCCGCCCGGGCAGCCGCATCGCCCGCCGCTCACATCCGGGCAATGCCCGCCGCCTTATAAGCGCCGCGCCGCCGCTCGCAGACAATGACGAGGAGGAGGAGGAGGAGGAGGAGGAGGGCGGGAGGAAGCGGGCGGGACGGCGCGGCGGGGCTCACAAGATGGAGGGACCCCGCCGCCCCTCACACCGCGCTGCGCCCCTCACGTGTTCCCGCGCAAACCCAGGGGGATCCGCGCCCGCCGCACCGCCGGGCCCGCAGCGCAGCCCTGAACGGCTTCCGCGCCACTCGGCCATGAGCGCAGCCGGAGGGGCTTCGCGCCCCCCAGCCCTCAGCACCCCCGGGAGGGCTTTCAGCACCCTCAGCACCCCCGGGAGCGCTTTCAGCACCCTCAGCCATGATCAGACCCCGGGAGCGCTTTCAGGCCCCTCAGCAAGACCCGGGAGGGCTTTCAGGCCCCTCAGCAAGACCCGGGAGGGCTTTCAGGCCCCTCAGCACACCCTGGAGGCGTTTCAGCACCCTCCGCCATGATCACACCCCGGGAGGGCTTTCAGGCTCCTCAGCACACTCGGGAGGGTTTCAGCACCCTCCGCCATGATCAGACCCCGGGAGGGGTTTCAGCACCCTCAGTACACCCGGGAGGGCTTTCAGCACCGTCAGCAAGACCCGTGAGGGTTCAGGCTCCTCAGCACACCTGGGAGGCGTTTCAGCACCCTCAGCCATGATCAGACTCCGGGAGGGCTTTCAGGCCCCTCAGCACACTCGGGAGGCGTTTCAGCACCCTCCGCCATGGTCAGACCCCGGGAGGGCTTTCAGCACCCTCAGCAAGACCCGGGAGGGCTTTCAGGCCCTTGAGCACACCCAGGAGGGGTTTCAGAGCCCTCAGCCATGATCAGACCCCATCAAGGGTTTCAGCCGCCTCAGCAGGCCCGCGAGGGCTTTCAGACCCCTCCAGCAGACCCGTGAAGGGTTTCAGAGCCCTCAGCAGGCCCTCGAAGGGTTTTAGGCCCCTGAGCGCCCCCAGCCCTCAGAAAACGTTGTGAGGGGTTTCGCGCAGACCCCTCAGACGACCCTCGAGGCGTTTCAGACCCCTCAGCCCGCCCAGCCCTCAGCAAACCCTGTGAGGGGTTTCGCGCGCCCTCTTACCATGACCAGACGCCATGAGTGGTTACAGCCTCCTCAGCAGTCCCCCGAGGGGTTTCAGCTCCCGCAGACTCTCGAAGGGTTTCGCGCCCCTCAGCCATGATCAGATGCCGTGAGGGGTTTCGGTCCCCACAGACCCGCCAAGGGTTCCTCGCACTCCCGGCCCTCAACCGACGCCATGAGGGGCTCGCGACGCTCGACCGTGAGAGGCTCGCGCCCCGCCCAGTCCGTGGTGGCCGCCGGGACGGCTCTGGCCCCACCCTCAGCCCTCGGAGGACCCTCGAAGTCTCGCGCCTTCCGTTTTCGCGCCTTTTCTTTCGCGCCGCTGATCAGACGCCGTGAGGGGCTTCAGCCCCCTCAGCTCCCTCAGCCTTCAGCAAACTCTGAGGGATTTCAGCCCCTCAGCCATGATAAAGGCGCCGTGAGGGGCTTCAGCCCCCTCAGCTCCCTCAGACTTCAGCAAACTCCGTGAGGCATTTCAGCTTCTCAGCCATGATGAAGATGCCGTGAGGGGCTTCAGACGCCTCAGCTCCCTCAGCCTTCAGCAAACTCCGTGAGGGATTTCAGCTTTTCAGCCATGATCAAGATGCGGTGAGGGGCTTCAGACGCCTCAGCTCCCTCAAGCTTCAGCAAACTCTGAGGGATTTCAGCCCCTCAGCCATGACCAAGATGCTGTGAGGGGCTTCAGCCCCCTCAGCTCCCTCAAGCTTCAGCAAATTCTGAGGGATTTCAGCCATGATCAAGATGCGGTGAGGGGCTTCAGCCCCCTCAGCTCCCTCAGCCTTCAGCAAACTCCATGAGGCATTTCAGCCATGATCAAGATGCGGTGAGGGGCTTCAGCCCCCTCAGCTCCCTCAAGCTTCAGCAAACTCTGAGGGATTTCAGCCCTTCAGCCATGATCAAAATGTGGTGAGGGGCTTCAGCCCCCTCAGCTCCCTCAAGCTTCAGCAAACTCTGAGGGATTTCAGCCCCTCAGCCATGACCAAGACGCTGTGAGGGGCTTCAGACGCCTCAGCTCCCTCAGCAAAGCCTGTGAGGGATTTCAGCTCCTCAGTCATGACCAAGATGCTGTGAGGGGCTTCAGCCCCCTCAGCTCCCTCATCAAAGCCTGTGAAGGATTTCAGCCCCTCAGCCATGATCTGACCGTTGAAGGCTTTCAACCCGTTCAGCCCTCAGTATCCCGTTAAAAAAGGTAGGTTTGAATTATTCCTGTTAAAATATTTTTTGGGTGCTGAGCTCCCAATGGGGCCGGTGCATAAGCAGGCACTGGAAATGAAAATAAAGAAGGGAATGGGGAAAGGCGGAGGGAGGGGGAATGGTATAAAATTGTGGAATGGTTTGGGTTGGAAGGGTCTGTCACTAGACCAGAATGCTCCAAGCCCCATCCAACCTAGCCTTGAACACTTCCAGGGATGCTTCCTTCAAATTAATGAGGAATTTGGTTAATAACGGGCTCTGAGGTTTTATCTGGAAATTAAGTAGGAAAAGGGCTAAATCAACTGCCACCCTGGCCCTGGTCTTACTAATTTTCCAGTTTTAATCCTCTGGATTTTATACTGTCCCCATATGTCCTGTTTTCAGCATGTCACAGGAATTCTATGTGGAGAATTGGCTGAGCAGTGGGGCCTTTGGCCACCTCAGAATTCACAGGAAGCAGCTGGGAAGCTGAACTGCCCCGTGAACATGGGAAGGGGTGGTAAAAGTACAGGATTTAGCCAAAAAGTCGCATCTTGAGGTTCTTGAACTCCAAAAGGATTTTTTTCCGCTGTCCATAGACTTTAATACCAGGATAGCAAAGCACCAGACTGCATTTTATTCCCATTTGGGGCTATGATCATGCCTTTTGCCATTCCTATAAAAATCCATCAAAATGTGGCTTGATATAAATCCATGAAAAAAGTGAGTATGCACCTTCTCAGTGGATTTATGGAGTTGCAGATAAACTTGGGAAATTTTATTGGACTCCCCTTCCCTGGAAGTGTCCAAGGCCAGGTTGGATAGGGCTTAGAGCAGCCTGGTTCGTGAGCAGAGGGGATGGAACTGGACAATCCTTAGAATCCCAAACCATTCCATGACTCTATGGTGATGCTGAAAATAAGTTGATTAATGTTATGAAGCTGCAGTAGCTGATGCCGTGAATGAATCCGTGTGATCTGGAGCTGCCACATTGGGTTTTGTGATAAAACAGAAGTGGAACAAAGTTGCGCTTAATAAATTTTATAGGATAAACCCCCAAATCACCGAAGTGTTTGTTTCTCCACCTCCCAAAAATAAACAAGTGGGAAAATGGAGCAAAAAAGCCTTATAATTTCCATGCAGTTTCTCCCTTTGTGCTTCCTTGTTATGAGTCAACATGAGGCTGCTTTGGGTTAGAGGGGAAACTTGCTAATTTCAGTGCAGCTAAACAAAGAACGCGTTTCATTCACTGCCTCAGAAACACTGCAGATTTCCATGGGAAGGTGCTCGTGGAGGTGGGAAAATATTCTTCTGTGCTTGTCTGAATTCCGATTGAAATTTGGTTTGTTTTCTAATTCCCTAATGAAAGAGGATGTTTGATTTCAATTAAAGTGAAATGTCATCATTTTAGGTCGTACTAATGGGTATGGAATACTGCAGTCCATTAGGGAGAAAACAGTGGATTTGGGAAAAGGCCAAGAGGTGCAGGGGATGTAAAGAGATTTTCCATGTATTTTCAATTTTTGTAATGGGCATATGTAGGTCATTATGGAAATCCATGGGTTGTGATGACAGGAATACAGAAAATACAATAAAGCAATCTCTTATCAAGATTTCAGCAGGAATTGTTCATATTTCCTAAAGAACCAGCATCTGGAAAAAGGTTTGGAGTAACCTGGGCTAGTGGAAGGTGTCCCTGCCCATGGCAGGGGGATGATCCTTAAAATCCCTTGCTCCAAGCCTCTTCCAGCCCAGCCTTGAACAATTCCAGGGCTGGGGCATCCACAGCTTCTCTGGGAATGGGAATATGACGGAAACCCTCTGGGAGAGTTTATGAGATTTAAAAGTTTATTCCCCCATATGGTATTCTTTAAATTATTGAGTGTTTTTTTAAGTCTCTCGACTGTTGGCAAAAGTTTGTTGTTGTTCTTATTGTGAATTGTTTTATATCTTGTTTTATATCTTATTTTTGTTATTGCTGTTTGTTATTGAGCCTGGACCCGTCGATCATGGGGGATCCTTGGGTTGAGTCCCGTGCGCTGCCATCCGTCGCTCGTCCTGATAATTGAATTAAAAGCTGCTGTAAAAAATACATGGGAATAAGAATGGGAGAGGGATGAAGAAGGAAATAATTGGGGGAATACATGGTGGCTGGATTAGTTATTATCCCAATTAGCTGCCTGAATTAGCTCCTTGACAAGGAACACAGAGGGAAGAATAAAGGGCCATCGGTGACAAGGCCAGTTTTTAGGGAAGCTGCTCCTCTAAGTGTATTATGATTGCAATATAAAGAGCTGCAGGTTTCAGTTAAATGGATTTTGATTCTGCTTATTTTTCTAACAGTAGATTTGTTTCACTTCCATATTAATCTCCTTTTATTAAACCATAGAAATTCCAACCTTTGTTTTTCTGGGAGCAGCCTAGGACATAATCTAACTTTACAAAAAATTAGAAGTATTTGTGCTTAGTAAAGAGATAGAGGTTGGATTTAAATCCTGTGAACTGGACACACAATTATGGCATTTCCAGCTCTAGGAGAAGTTGATTATTTGAAATGAACACAAGGAAGGAAATTCTATTTGAATTAATTTTCATGGCAAACTGGTTTCAATGTTTTGGAGGGAAACAAATTCCTTTTTAAAGTAGCGGCCTCAAGCTGTGCCAGGGGAGGTTCAGGTTGGACATCAGGAGGAATTTCTTCATGGAAAGGGTGGTCAGGCGTAGGAATACCTAAAAATTACTGAAATAATAGGCTCAAACCTACTGAATTTAATTAACTAAAGTTAAATGAATGCCCATTGTGACTTGGGGATGGGAAGAGGCTGGGTGTGAGGTCACCTGGAGAAGCTGTGCCTGCCCCATCCTTGGAGTGCTCAGGGCCAGGTTGGGCAGGGCTTGGAGCAGCCTGGGCTGGTGGAACTCCCCAGCAGAGGTCTGGTTGGAGCTCCCAGACATTCCAGTTGGAGCATGGGAGACACAGACGTGTTTCTGCACTGTCTCTGGGCCACCTCCCACACACGAGACGGGAACAAGGGCAGGGACACAGGATCTCCCTCCCCACTTGTGCTCCTTAGGAAGAGCTGCAAATGCAGCCTCAGAACCTCCGGCTGCAATGTTCTGTCACTCCTTATTGGGCACTAAATGTAATAAATAAATACCTAATACTAGTTCAGAAGCAGTCATGGAAATGCACGGAGTTCTCCCTAAAAGCTCCTGTTCCCCAGCAGGAATTCTAGGGCCTTGCCCAGCCCCATTGATTATGTTGTCTGTAGAGAGGGAGCTGAAAAGATTGCAAAGAAATGAGGAATTAGGGGGAAAAAAGCGTGAGAGGGAGGGAACACAAAGCCAAACTGCATCTGGCCAGTGCAAAGGATCCTTGCATCCCAAATGTTCTCCTTGTCACTGTGAATATTGAGTCACGAGTGGAATATTTTCAATAGTCAGGATCATCCCAGTGGTGGTTTAGCCTTGTGGGGAATATTGAACTGCTCATCCTCACCCATGGCATTACTCGGGAGCTGGTGGGTTTGGTGGGGAATCATGCAGGCACAGCTGGTGTGCACATTCCCACTGGATCTGCCGAGAGCTCCAGGCACATCCTTGAGAGCCTTTCCAAGGGAAAGGACACATTGTGCTGCCTTCCGAGTCATGGAATCCTGAATGGTTTGGGTTGGAAGGGACCTTAAAGATCACCTCGTTCCACCCCCTGCCGTGGGCAGGAACACCTTCCACTATCCCAGGTTGCTCCAAGCCCCAGCCTGGCCTTGAACACTTGCAGGGATAAAGGTGTTCAAGCCCAAGCTGGATGAGGCTGGAGCCAGGGATTTACACCAGCCGAGTAATAAATGAGGATCATTTATAACACAACTCAGCTGGCATGGAGCTTCCCTCCTGTCCTGTGTGTGCTTGGAGGGGACACGGCTTCACACCTGTCAGTGGGTGCTCCATGGCTGCATTGGGAAAGGTGCAGCAGCCAGGAGATCCATAGGATGAGGCTTTCCAGGTCTGGTCTGAGGCTAAGATGCCTCCAGCTGGCATCTCCCGGCACTCAAGGCTGGTTCTTGCTTGCAGTCACCGCCTGAGAAAGCGTCTCCCTGCTGAGTACACAATGATCCTGCAAATCAGCAGGAATGCCTGCCGCCGGCTCGGGTCCTTCCTGAGGGTTACAGCTCCTGCATCCAAACACGGAGACAGCCTGGAATGTCAGATGCCTGAGCTGGTGATGGCTGGGTGAAGTCAGGCTGGCTCAGGGGAACTTTGCTGGGGAGAGGCTGTGGGTGAGGTCACCCAGAGCAGCTGTGGCTGCCCCTGGATTCCTGGCAGTGCCCAAGGCCAGGCTGGATGGGGCTTGGAGCAACCTGGGATAGTGGAAGATGTTGCTGCCATGGCAGGGGTGGAACGAGATGAGCTTTAAGGTCCTTCCCACCCGAACCGTTCTGGGATTCTGAGATTCCAATTTCATCACCAGGAAGCACGAGGAAGGTGAGGGGTCAGGGGACCAGAGGAGCGAGGCAGGGTGGGGAAAGTAAAGCCGTGTTTCCCGCATGGATAACTCCCCAACAATCTGCTGGAGGAGGGATTTGGTCTCCTCCTGAAACCCCAAACCAGCCTGATTTGAATTTGCCAAGCACCTGTGAAAGAATGCAGCTGCAAGGCCCTGGGAAAACAATGGGAACTGTGACAGTTCATTATTATAAGGCAGCCCCGAGATTTATTTGGGAAAGTTATTGATACAGAATTCCACTGGAGGACACAGTGGCATTCCCGAGGTATGCCAGGGAGCAGCTAGCTAGGGTTGTGGATGTGTGTACATCATGTAAACCCCAGTACGGGAACGGGGACAGCTTACTGGGTCTGTCAGACAGCAAAACAAATGGAGGAGGACTGATTGCTTCAGCATTTCCTTCCCTTATTTTTATTCCATATTCATTTGATAGGTTGGGATTTTTCCTTGTTTGCTGTTTTTTTTGTAGTTTGCTCTGGCTATTTTTTTTCTGGTGAAGCAAGGGTTTGGAAAGTGCAGGCAGCATTTCAAACTGTGATCTGCACAGATGGGAATGAAGGAACATTCTCCAGGCGAAAATTGTTCTCGGAGACATTTGGATTGAGCAGGATTTGTCTCTGTGCGAGGTGGAACATCCTGATTTCCACCAAGAGGGCGCTTGGGCAGCACAGTGGTGGTGGTGGTGACAGGCCAGAGGACACCTCCCACCAGCCAGTGCCCAGCCAGCGGGTCCAGCCCACTGGATGCAACCTGTGCTTCCATGGGGGAAGCATAGTGCAAGGCACAATAATCCACAGAAAGGGTTGTCCCATGGAAAAATCCTCAGGATCAAGCTGCTGAGGTGGTTTGCTGGTGTTGTGTCCTTACAAACCTTGCTGCTTTTAATGAGTGCGAGGTGTGTGTGTAGCCCGCACTTTGATGAAGAGTTTCTGTCACCACAAGCAGCAGTTACAAATGATGGGGTGGGCAGGAATGGGCTGGGCAAATCCAAAACAATTTGCTTTGCATAGATTAGCAGCTCCTAAAGAGATCCCACATTCATCCGGGAGAGATTTTCACGGAGTCCAGGGTGCAGTGTCAGAGAGAGGCTTCGCTGCCCATGTCTTGTGTTTTTTCCCACTTCCCTCCTCTCTTCCCTCCTCCTCCTTTTCGTTTCCAAACTGAATTTCCTGGTTTCCAGATGCAACTGCAATATAGCGTGGAAATAAAAGCAGGCAGTTAAATTGTCGGAGCCCATAATCTCCCAAAGAAAAAGGGTGGATCATCCAACTCCGTTTTCCTGCTTATGGGTCCCTGTTGCTGTACTAGTGGTAAATACACGAGGAACTCAGCTCATCAAATTTTTAAGCACAGGATGCACAAAGGAAGCTCCAGAGTGTCTGGAAAAGCTCGTGGCATCGGTCAAAGGCAGCTCTTGGGGCTGAGGCGTCGCCAGCTTCCCATTCATCATCGCTTCCCTTCCATCTCTGCATTCCTTTTGTTCTCTAAACCCTAAATTTCCATGGTTTAATTTTCCTCCTCTCCTGGAATGGCTTTGCAAATGCTTAGCCTTAAGTAATAGTCAGTAAAGGCAAATTACCTTAAATCAAGCAAGGGTTATCTAATTTAGAAAATAGGAAATAGAGAGAAAATCAAACTAAATGAAATGCAAACAGGATAATTCATATCTAATCCATGGGCTTCTCAACAGGAGGAGTCTTTTAGTTGTGCTCAGTTGAGCGTCCGTTCTTAGCACAACTTACAGGACTGTGAGCCCCAACCAACTGCCTCTTTAGGCCCTGCACTCCCAAAATCCTAAGAAAATGGGATTTTTCACATCCATTTGTGCTTTCATCATAGCACCTCCAGCTGAGCTGCTCCTTCCTCAGTTTCCTTCACTGCTTTGATTGGCACACACCCACTTATCTGTACTTTCTATAAGCACATGGAGATGGGATAGTGCCAGAGCAGGCTTTCCTATGACACCTAGACAAGACAGTCCATAGAATCCCACGCTGGGTTGGGGTGGGAGGGACTTAAAGATCATCTCCTTCCACCCTGGGACACCTTCCACTATCCCAGGTTGCTCCAAGCCCTGTCCAACCTGGCCTTGGACACTTCCAGGGATCCAGGGGCAGCCACAGCTGCTCTGGGCACTCTGTGCCAGGGCCTGCCCACCCTCCCAGGGAACAATTCCTTCCCAATATCCCATCCAAGCCTTCCCAGTTTCTCCACCCTTTAGTTCCCTTACCTGCCTTTTTATTAATATGCAATGCACCGCCGACCCCCGGATTAATGAAGCTTATTACAGGATCCTGCTAGAAAGCTTTCCAACTTCCTTCCAATTAACACACGGTGCTTCAGAGGAATCCTCGGAATACGGGGAGGTGTTTGGCAATTGCACAGCACCTTTTTTTCAGGCAACTTCACTTAAGATGTCCTTGTTAGATGAAAGACTCCTCAGATGCTGATTACCCCCTCCAGGCAGGTTCTTCATTGTTCTCCACACACAGGAATTGTTTTATATGTTTTATTTAGGTTAAGCTTAGAAGGATCATCTTGGTTTATTATGGAATCATGGAATGGTTTGGGTTGGAAGGGACCTCAAAGCTCATCTCATTCCACCCCCTGCCATGGGCAGGGACACCTTCCACTATCCCAGGTTGCTCCAAGCCCCATCCAACCTGGCCTTGAACACTCCCAGGGAAGGGGAGTCCACTCAGATAAGGGAATTTTAGATTGGCACATGAGAAAATGCACTGGGAGCTCCCCTTGCCATCCTGCCAGGATGGATCCTGGCATGGACTGGTTCCAAAACAAAGAACATTCCCAGCAATGCAGCTGCACCATGTCACCTGCTGCTGAGCTGCTCCGGTGTGTGCTCCGGAGAGCTTTCCCTGAGACTTCCAGCAGGAAATGCAGGACAGGCATCCCCGTGATCCGCTCCGATGATGGTGTTTCCGGCACCTAATTCCTGGTTAATTATTCAAGGCCAGCTTGGACAGGGCTTGGAGCAACCTGGGATAGTGGAAGGTGTCCCTGCCCATGTGATGATCCTTAAAATCCCTTCCAACCCAAACCATTCCAGAATTCATTCTAGGATTCCATAACTTTCTCTGCACCAAATCCTGTAGCCAGGATTTTTGGTCCCGTTTCCATCCCAGTGCCTCCCAAGTCACACTTTGCACCTGATGGCAAAATGAGGACAGTACTGGGTTATGCTTTCCATGGAGGGAAGCACCTGACCTCCATCCCTGAGCTCCTCAGTGCAAGGTGGGAGCACAGCCCTGCTCCCCTGGAGCCAGAGGCCTGGTCCAATCCAGGTTTTGTTCCCCTTCTCCCAGTTTTCCCACAGGTTGTGAGGAATTCCCAATGATTCCTTATCCAGTGAAACACTAACAATGAGAATCTTTCAAGGTTAGGAACACAATTTGGGCAAATGAGCAAACTATTGGGGAGGCTTCATTCCACTGCGGCAATTAAGAAGAAGGAATATCAGCAGGTCACATCTTGCTTCCGGTGCATTGGGAATTATTTTGCCATGGAGTTTGGAAGAAGCAGGATTGGGGTTGCACTTGGTATTTAAAGCAAACAAACCTATCTATTAAATGAGACTGCGGAATGGGGCACGAAAGTAAAACCGAGACCGTTAAATTACAGATAAAGGGGGAAGAGTCCAAATTTTCCCAAATGTTCTCATTTTCCATTTTTTTCCTAACGACCGTCGTTATATTTTGATGTGGTTAATAATACAGCAGAGGTTAAATGAAACATGAAAAAGGGCTGTACATTAAAATTGAGATAACTCTTCCTTCAGTGAAGTGGAACCCAGCAGATGTAGCTGCACACTGTAATTGCTGCCTGTTTCCTGTCACTCTGATTAAGTTGCATTGTCCCTGCTCCAAGTGTAGGAATCAGTGGCTTCCCATAGGGCACAGCATGGGACAACTGGCTTCGGCAGGCAAATGACTCTGTGCACCTCCTGCTTGTCCTGGTAATGGTATAGACACACAATATACATTGATGACTCCTAAAATCAATAGGCTGTGCAGTGGGAGAGGCTCCGGGGCTTCCATGGGAGAGACACTCCAGTCAAGGGCCGGGATTTTGGGAACAGTTCACTTCCCCAGTTCAGGAGGCCAAATAAGCCCAATGCCTGGCTGCTGTGTTAATTCTGGTTCTCAAGAGTTACTCTGCACCTTCTAGTGTTGTTCTTCTCCTTGTTCCAAAGCCGTGGGATCCCAGAGTCACAGAATGGGGTGGGTTGGAAGGGAACTTAAGGACCATCCAGTTGCTTCAAGCCCCATCCAGCCTGGCCCTGAGCACTTCCAGGGATAGGGAAATCACATCCTCTCTGTGCAGAAAGTCTCGCATTGTTCACTCTGTTCCCAATTATCCAGGTTTTCCTTTCAGGAACAAATCCCTACTTCAGGGATTAAACTGTAGGGTAAAATCCAGGACCTGGGTGGGGAATGCGAGGCTGGATTCCCTGCTGCCAGGAATTACAGGAGATCCACTGAACCCAGTGGGGTTACTCTGATTTCCAGCAGCTGTTGGACTTGCTGGAGAGGTCCAGAAAGTGCTTTTTCCATGTGATTCCGTTCAGAAAGAATGGGATGCGCCTCGTTCAGCCTTGCCCTACTTTTGTTCCGGAGTCATTCCACTGCTGTCATTCCACTGTGACATCAGTGCAAAGCAAGGCAGGCTCTGCTTGCAGAACCCCCACAAAGGTGACATCCCAGCAGAGCAGTAGAATCATGGAATTGTGGAATTATTTAGGCTGGAAAAGCCCTGTAATATCATCGAGTCAAATCATCCCCCAGCACTGCCAAGGCCATCACTAACCCCTGTCCCCAGGTGCCACATCCACACGGCTTTAAATCCCTCCAGGGATGGGGACTCCACCCCTGCCCTGGGCAACTGTGCCAGGGCAGGACAGCCCTTTCCATGAGGAAGTTTTTCGTAATATCCAGCCTAAACCTCCCCTGCTGTAACTTGAGGCTGTTTCCCCTTGTCCTGCCACTTGTAAAGTGGGAGAACAGACAGACTCCTAGGGAGTTACCCACTCCTTCAGCACCCCTATCCCTTTTCAAGCCTGAATCCCAGGTCAGAGGAGTATTTGGAGCTTCAGGGCTGATGCCAGAGGGGCAGCAGCCCAGCAGGAAGATCTGGAGTGCCCTGGTGTGATTCCAAACCCAGGGAATACTTCTCTTCCTGAGAATTTTTTGGTGGCTGAGGAACTGGAATGTTTTGCATCCTGAGTCTTCAAATGAGCATCAGCTGGGCAGGAGGGCTGTGGATTATGATTTGGGATTTAGGCATCTTTCCCTTCCAAGGCTGTGGCTGGCCCATCCCTGGAAGTGTCCAAGGCCAGGCTGGATGGAGCTTGGAGTGACCTGGGATAGTGGAAGGTGTCCCTGCCCATAGCAGGGAGAGGGATGAGATGGGCTTTAAGGTCCCTGCCAGCCCAACCTATGCTGGGATTCCAGGATTCTATAAAATCCCATTTTGGCTGGTTAATCCCCAGTTGGATCTGGGGCCTTGCTTTCTAAAAATGGAAATTAATATTAAAAGTCGTTCCTTAACACATGTTTATTTTCTAATTTATAGAATGTACCTATTACACTCTCCAGACACATGTGCTTGATTATAATGATTATCATATGTATTTTCCAAGGCACTCATCACCATAATATCAAATGTCATTAGAGAAATTAGGGAAGAGCAGCATCATTCCTTCCAAGGAAAAGCCACTTTCCTCCTTTCCCACCACAGTAGTGAGAGCGCAGAAGCTCAGCTGATTTTCTGCCACTTTTGTTTCAGCTCGACACAAAACAACCAAATCCCCAGGGAAATGTGCAGCGTGCACCTGAAGCCAAAACCTCTGTGAAAATCCCATGTAAAAATGTCCTGGAACTGTGCAGGGAAGCACACTCCAGAACTGGGGCTGTCCAGCGGGTCCTGCTTTTCCTCCCTGTCCCCCAGCCAGCACAGGCACTCACAGCATCCTGGTTATTGGCAGGAGCTGAGGGAGGAGGAAAACACAAGGAGCAGCAGATCCTGAGCTCAGGTTTAGGGTCACAAACCCTGACTTGAATCCCAGTTGCTGCTCCCAGGGGCACTTTTTCCTAATGTAAAGATTTCCTGATGGAAATTCCGATTTCTGGAGCAAAACCCGATTTCAAGCCTTGGGAGGAGATAAGTGAGGTGCCGAGGGATTTACGTGATGCTCCATGTGTCTTCCCAGAGGTGGAAGATACGGATCTGGATTGGTTTAGGAGAGCCCAGGGGTTTTTATTTCAATATTTACTTCTTTAAGCTCCAGCAGAGGAGGGAAACAGCTGGAGATGACACAGACATCCCACTATTCCAGACCTAGCTGGTTTGTCTGGAAGACACGTGTTGGATTTCAAGCCTGTGTGTGTCCAAGGGCAGGAAGAGGGGGGCTGCTCCGGGGGGAGGCTCCCAGGTCCTTCCAGGGAAGGGGCCAGGGATAGCAGTCCATGGAGTGATCCACGGAAGAAGGTGCAGTTGGATGTGTCAGTGCCCTCCGTGCCCTGACAGCTACAATATTCCCTCTCTTTATTCCTAATTGATTAAAAATAAGCATTGCCTGGTTTGTTCTTCTGCAACAGTGTCACCTTCCCACATCCCAAGGTTTTCGAGCTGGCTTCCAGCAGTTCCTAGGGATTTAAGGTCTTGGCTTTGGCCACTGCTCAGCAGAAGAGTCCCTTAAATCCAGTCTGTGTCGTGGGGGTGAAGCAGCAGCAGGGAGCTGCCTTTGGATTGCTGACTCCGACTAAATCCTTGGGTTTTTTCTTCCTTTGCGTCATTTCTGTGATTATTTTTGTGCTTCATATGCTCAAAAATCCCTGGGGAATAGGGAAAAAAAAATCTCTTTTTTTTTTTATATTTTTGCTTTGCAAGTCACTTTGTAAAGAAGCACTTTGGTGTCTTCAGAAGGTTGGAAACCCACCTGTTTCCTGGGAGGAAAGGCGGGAGCAGCCAGCCCGGTGGATCCCAGTGGGAGCTTTAAGGGAAATGAAATATATTGGCCCCACACCTGGGAAGAGGGATTTGAAGCAGGATTTTCAGTCTCAAATCAAAGATTTGTTTTGCTTGTAGAAACAGAGCTGGGAGAACAGAGTGTTCCTCCTGCTCTGGCAGGGATTCTGCTCTGCCTCCGTGCATCCCGGCCATGCCAGCAGTGCTCCAGGGAAGGACTTACCTTGGAAAAGAAGGGCCAAACCAGGGGGAAAGGAACTGGTGGGGCTCAATGTGCTGCCTGCTCCCACTTGGGAGGACACTTGAACACTTCTAAGGTCACTTGGATAATCTAATCCTACTCAGGATGATATCTAGCTCCGGCAGGAACTCTTGGAAGGCTTTAAACAACATCCATCTTCATTATTTCCCACCCTCGTGTCTGTATGATTGATTCCTGCTAAATTTGGTTTAATTGCTCAGAAGGTCTTAAGGAATGACATTTGGAGAGAGCCAAATGGGATGTCTGAGCTCCCCCTGCTGCTCTGCCGCATGCAGCCACCCAGCACCCAGCACCCGCTGGTGCTCCGGGCTGGAAAACTCCAGGATGAACCAGGAGCTCTTTCCTACATGGGCAACGACCAGGGGGGTTTAGCTAAGGCTGAGTGCTAGTAGGTAACATGGACATTGGGAAGCATCCCAAATCCCAGATCCTTTGGGTTCAACCTTTCAGTTCATGTGCATACACGAGGCTGGTTGGAAAGGCAAGGGTCTGGAATTGGTTCCCAGTGGACCCATCGCCCAGGTCAGTGGCTCTGAGCTCCCTGGATGCAGCCAGGGCAGGAGGGGCTCTCACAGCACCCAGCTCCTGAAAAGTGCTCATGGCCCCACTTTAGTGGCTTCCCCTCCTCAGGAATGGGATCGGCTCTCCCTGCTGACTGAATTAGCAAATCAGGGCACTTCCTTAGGGCAGGAATCATGGAATCCCAGGGTGGTTTGGGTTGGAAGGGACCTCAAAGCTCATCTCATTCCACCTCCTACCATGGGCAGGGACACTTTCCACTATCCCAGGGTGCTCCAAGCCCCATCCAGCCTGGCCTTGGACACTTCCAAAGATCCAGGGACAGCCACAGCTTCTCTGGGCAACCTGTGCCAGGGCCTGCCCACCCTCACAGGGAAGGATTTCTTCCCAATATCCCATCTAATCCGGCTGTCCTGGATGGAGGTGAGGGGAGAGGGAAGGGAAAGCTGGAAGTAAATTCATATTTGTGCCCAAAAGATCAATAAACAGGGAGAAAGCCCCAGCAGGCAGAGGATGGTGAAGCAAATCCGACATTAACTACTCATTATTTACACACTGCCATCGCCACGAGCCGGTGCGTGGCCACAAAAGCTGCGGCAAGATCCCCATTTCCAAGCAGAGTTTTAATTATTTGTAAAAGCCTTCAATTGTTCACCAGATAATGTCATGGATTGGTCCTCCCAGTGTGAAGTGCAACCGTCCAGAACCCCCACAGTATTATAAATAGGCTTCGGAGCCGGGATTGATTGATGTTTGGCATAAAATCTATTCCTCGGAGCATGTGTATTCCTTCTGTTCACCAGTTTCATACAAATATACTTGGGCTGATTTTTTATTCAAATCTCCAATTTATGTTGGGTTTCAACTGTTAAATATTTAAAGGCTTTTTCATCTTTTTTTCCGTATCCCTCTTTTCTGTGCGATCTAGGGAAGTCTTGTGCCGAACACAAACAAGACTCGGAGATTTAGCACATTCCTGGGGGGGAGAGAAAAGCTTTATTAATTATATTGAGACTCAAATAATAGTCTTCCTTGACACTAATGTTCCATCAGTTCCAACCACAAGGATCCTGTGGGATAGCTTTAGAGCCCTTATCAGGATCGAGATTACGGCATTTATGGCTCCATAGAAGAAGGAATTTAATGAACAGCACTTGGAGTTTGAAGAGAGGGTCGGAGACAGGGCGATAGCGAGGGATAAAAACTACAGCCATGAGGAGTTATTCCAGGGGAGTCCCTGGCACTGCGCAAGGAAACATCAAATAAAACTGAGTCTAGAGTACTTTTTCAAGAATCTCCATAAATATTCCCGATTCCTCAGCTGGAGGATTCGTCCTTGTTCCACCTTGGCTGCCTCTGACAGCCGCGATCTCCGAGGAGCCGTGTCTTTGGCACATCTCTCTTCCCAAGTCTTATTTAAGTTTTCACTTATCAAATCAATACTGGGAAATAACTTTATTGCGGAATTTTTCTGACATCAGTACTTTTATTCCATCCGCCCTTTTTTCTCTGTGGATTTCACTCTCCTCACCCTGGTGGCTGTGATTAATTCATTTATTCATGCCTTTGCAAGAGTGGGAGTCAGGAGGCCAGACCCAATTATGTCTTATTTATTATTTTGTGTATTAGAGTAAAATCTGGAGACATGGATGAAACAATGGCTGTATTCACAGAATCCCAGAATCGATTGGAAGGAGGCTGCAAAAGACCTCCAGGGTCTTTGGGTCCAACCTGTGACTGATCCCCACCAGAGCACTGAGTGCCACCTCCAGGGATGGGGACTCCACCGCTTCCCTGGGCAGCCCCTTCCAATCTTTCTTGTTCTTCTTATCATTGGAAATTCTAATTCCCGGTAAAAATCCCACGGCTTACCTGTTGCTCAAGCACGCAAACGGCCTGAAATTGATTTGGGGATGCCTGTGGGGTTGGTGAGGGAAGGGAATAAAGAGATCATGGGGTGGTAATGTGCAGGAATGTTAGGGAGGAAATCAGGCTGCAGGATCTCAGAGTCTCACCTAAAATCTACTTCAGCATTCAGATAATTCACCTGTATTTTAGAAGTGCTGAGAATTCCAACAGAGGTGGAAAATGTTCCCTTTAGATGGATATCAGGCCTCCAACAGGTTTCTGGCTCCCAGGTTGTTACCCTGGCTAAACTGGTGCCTTATTTAATGCCCCAATCACTGATACAATTTAATTGTACCTGTCGTGGTTTCTCAGGATCAGTTTCTCTCTGGGTGTAAAACCTGCACAAGGTCAGGAACCAAAACCAGGGAAAAGGGATGTTCCAATGCTCAGTGGAAGCTTAAACTAGGAATTAATTTATCTCTGGTAGCACTTGACAAAGCTCAGCTCCTGATGCCTCAGCCTTTATAGTCACATCTGTTAGTTTAGAGCATTTATTGGAGGAGCCTTGACAAAGACAAAAACAGATGATGGAAATCTCATCTGTCAAAACTGTTATTAAAGCTGGGAACAGTGTGAGGTTTGGTTTAAATTGAAAGCATCATTTATATTTTATCCAACGTTTTGCAAACAATCACACTGGGGAAGGATTTGGGGGGACCTGGAGAGCCCTCAGCGAAGCACAGCTCGTTACGGTGCTCTGCTTAATGCGCTGCGCAGGGGTGAGCAGGGGCCACTTCCCAGCACCTCTGCAGGAGGGGAGGGAGCTGGTGGGACCCGAGAGCTGGAAAATCACCTGTGCACAAAGGCTCGGCTATTAATCACCAGGGGAGCGGGAATATCAAACAGCTGGGAAGCTCCGATGTCACCTGAAATGGGAAAGGGGAAAGGCGGCTTCTCAGCCGCCCATTTCGGAGCTTTTCGCACAGAATCCCAGAATATCTGGGGGAAAGGGACCTTAAAGCCCATCCTGTTCCAGCCAGGGACACTTTCCACTAGGCCAGGTTGCTCCAGGCCCCATCCAAGCTGGCCCTGGCACAGGGTGCCCAGAGCAGCTGTGGCTGCCCCTGGATCCCTGACAGTGTCCCAGGCCAGGCGGGGTGGGGATAGTGGAAGGGGTCCCTGCCCATGGCAGGGCTGAGAAGTGATGATCTTCAAGGTCCCTTCCAACCCTAATTTTTCTGCAATTCTGTAATTCTTAATCTTCAAAAACTCTGGGAAAAGAATAAAATTCCAGCTTTTTTTCTCAATCTACTGGAATTCGAGCTGCAAAGAGGAATTGCCTTTATCAGCCAATCTGGGCCAAGGCACTGCTTGGAATTCCTAAGGGTAGTGGATGTTTTTCAGGCAAAAGAGATCCACTGACATCCCAAATCCCGTTTTTCCTGCCAGATTCCTAAATGGGGTTTAAATGAGTCAGAACAAGGTTCACAGAACAAGTTTTACATGGCAGAAAACGAAGCAGAGCCCATTTCCAAACCCAGCAATTGACTCCATGGAGCAGCCGAATCCCTCGGCTGCCATTCCAAACATTGATGGCTGAATTAAACTAATGATGGGGAGATCTCTGAGGAGTCAGGCTGGCAAGTGGGAATGGTGTTTTCCAAACATTCAGCATTAACCTAACTCTGCTCCATTGAAGTAAAACCCTGGCTGAGTTCAGTGGGAGCAGAGTGGTTCCATCCCTGCAGGAAGAGCCGAGATTCCCTGTGAGCCCTTCCAAAGTGTTGTGCTCTGTGCTGCAGGAGCCACCAGCAGCCCTCATATGTTCCAAAAAAACCTGAGCTTCAGTGTTCCTGTGGGCTTTCCTTGTGTTGTTTTCCATTACCTAGACCTGGGCTTCCATTGGAATATTTTATCTAACCTTATTCCAAACTTGGGAATTTGTATTCAGAATACTTCCAGGTCCAAGGTACTCCATTTGCCACTTTGCAAACTGGAAATGGGATTTTTTTTCCACAATTTAAGTCTTAAAATTGTCCTTGTTCTACCCTGATCCAATAATTTTGGGTTGTTTGGGTCCACTTTATGGATTTGTAGGATTTGTAGGATTTGGGATAGCTGACATTCCCTGAGGACACATGTACATATGTATCCCATCCCACCTCATCCCTCTCCATCCCTGGCAGTGTCCAAGGCCAGGCTGGACGGGGCTTGGAGCACCCTGGGATTGTGGAAGGTGGAATGAAATGATCCTTAAGCCCCTTTCCACCCAAACCGTTCTGGGATTCTGGGATTTTCCAAAGGCGTGGTGCCCCTGGAAGCAGCTTGGAGGACTTGCAGTGCCACATTTCACCTGGATTTGGAGGAGCAGCCCAGCTTGCACGTTCACCCCGGTGAGAGGCAGCGCCTTTCCTGCATTCCTTTCCTTGGTTCCCTCCCTGACCTGCTCCCAGTGCCTGCAGGCAGATCTGTGCGCCGCAATTCCCTTGGCTCTGGAAGCACTGCAGCAAGCCTCGGAATGCCGGATAACCTGGCTGGCTGCCGGCTCTGTCTAGAGCTCCCAGGGGAGACAGGACTTTCCCTGGGAGCCACGGGCAAGAAAAGCATCGTTGCTGCTCTGGTACTTTCCGTGAGCGGCGCATCCCATCGGAAGATGTGCTCTAATCCCTATTTTGGGAAACAGGCTATCAGATCCCAACAGAACATCCCTGCCTGCCAGGCACTACCTTGCCTCCAGAGCAGGCAGCGCCTGCGTTCCCTATCCGTAAATCCCATCCAACTTCAGTGCTCAACTTCGGATTTCTTGGGATGGGCTTTGGCTGCCTCCTACTCGTGCCTTTCTATCCTTAGCAGGATTCACAGGCTTTCAGCTCCCTCACACTTCTCGCTCTCTAATCTTAGCGCCGCTGCCAGCTTTAGAGAGGCTTCGAGCTCCAGGGTCTCTCACTTGTGTGCAGGCTCTTTCTGGGACACAGCCAAGTAGGTGAAAAACTCGGGAAGGGGGAAGGGGAGAGCTGGGACTGCTCTCAGATGTTGCAGGCTGGAGCTAGACCTGGCTCGGGATCCGTTGTCATTTTTTGTGGTGCTTTCCTGAGGTGTTCAAAAGGCTTTGGTGAGGAGGAGATGGCAACTCCTGCCTCGGTGACTCCGGAACACCTGGACATTGTGTTCCTTGTTCTCCTGGAATTTTCAGCGCACATTTGATAAAGATCCACTTGAGCACATTCCCTGTGTTTGGGAGCTGGCTCGGTGCTGCCGGCTTGGCTGATTCCATAAGCCACAAGCTGCTCCTCTGTCAAGTGTCTCCTGCTCTGTCTCTATTTGTTCCCAAGGGTGTCTGTAGAGGTTGGATCAACTTTCCGGAGCGAAACAGCTCTTTCTCAAATAAAGCCTTCCGAGGTGGCTGCTCTTCCACGCGTTCCCTACAGACCCACTGAGGGGGCAACCTGTCCTCCGTTTATCCTATTGCCCAGAGAAACTGTGGCTGCCCCATCCCTGGAATTGTTCAAGGCCAGGTTGGAGCAACGTGGTCCAGTGGAAGGTGTCCCTACCCATGGCAGGGGATGGAATGAGGAGATCCTTAAGGTCCCTCCCAATCCAAGCCATTGTGAGGGCTCAGCCCAGCTGCTGACTGCTCTCTGACTCCCGTTAGGACTCCCACCTGGAGATGGGCGCCAGAGTGGCACCGTCACTCCCACCATCACCAAAGGCCAAGGCAAACTTCCTGGGATTTGGCAGAGCCGGTGTTCCTCGCTTAGCTCTGTAATACAGTTATTTGCTGTATTTTGAATTCCCACATATCCTTGTTCCCATGGCTGAGATGACGTTTGCCCGGCATGATTCATGCTGTCAATTCCTGCCTGGAGCTGGATCCAGGAGTTTATTTTGGGATGCATACCTACCCGGAGGACAGAGATGTGGGGAAAACACTCCTCTGCCAACTGCAAAGGCAGGAGAAGGTTGGCTTTCCCAGCAGTCAAGAGCCAAAGGAGTGGTCAGGCCTGGAACAGGTGGAATTTCTGCTCAGATGTATCCATGTTTTTACATCCAGAGGGTGATGGATGCTGCAGCAGTGACCAAATACATGCTGTAAGAGCTCTGTCTCCAAAATAAACTGATCCAATGATTTCCTTGGTGGAGTTTCAGAGTCAACGTGCAGGAGCTTCCTGTGGTGCAGGCAAATATTATCGTGCTTTTCCAGAGAAGGAAACCACAACAGTGGTCCCCGTTTCTGAAATCCGTGTCCTGCCTTTTCAACCTTTATTTGAAATGCTTAAAGATGGAATGATCCATGGGGATGGAGGCTCTGCTCCCTGCTGAAAATCAGGATACAGAGTGGCATGGCTGGAGACACCAATCACAGAGAGAAGTGGATAGTATTTCTTAATCATATTCCAGAGGATAAATCCCAGCAAACACCGCACACAGAAATGAAATCGTTCATTGTTCATTTTCCCATCTCAATAAAAGGTGGGAAACTCCTATTAAAATAGTAACAAATTAACTTTGTTGTGTTTACTCAGGAGCTCAGCTGCTCCTAAACTCCATGGCCTGGGAGGAAATGCCTTGTCCAGCCTTGTTTTCGGTATATTTGACTCATGAAAACTCCATCTAACCTTGTTTTTGGAATAATAAAACCCCCCTGGAATATTTATGAATGTGAAATGTGCAGCTCCATGTTTGCTGAAAGAGCCATTGTGAACTTGGGTTTGCAGAACAGTCTGAGCTCTGCAAGCGGAGCTGGAGTAAGTGGAATATTTGCCTGGGTTTGGCAAGGAGGAATATTGTAAAGAATTCAGGGAGTGGAATTTGATTCCCAATTTTCCTGGGCTCAGTGGCACATGGCCCTTCTGGGGCTGTTTTCTTTGGGTTGGCTGCCTCTGCTATGTAATGGTTCTTTTTTCTAATTAAGCACCGAGGCCAGCCAGGAATTAAGCGGAGAGGAAGTTGGGGTAATGGAAAAGAGGGAGCGCAGACCCCGCTGGGTTACATCATTCCGTTTCTGCCAACAAACTCGGCTCTGATGAGGGAAGGAGGGGGGAAGTCAGAAGGTGTCTCAGTTGTTGACCCTTTTGTATTGACCCATTCCTTTGGATAATGTGCATGGAATCACAGAATCATGGAATGGCTTGGGTTGGAAGGGACCTAAAGCGCATCCAGTTCCACCCACACCTTCCACTGTCCCAGGGTGCTCCAAGCCCTGTCCAGCCTGGCCTTGGACACTTCCAGGGATCCAGGGGCAGCCACAGCTGCTCTGGGAACCTTTTCCAGGGCCTCCCCACCCTCACCATTAGAACCCTCTTCCTTAAATCTGATCTAAATCCCCCTTCCTGCAGTTGCAAACCCCTGTCCTATCACAACTTCCTGGGTGCTCCCAAACCTGAGGTCCAGGGAGAGGCTGCATCCAGTGGTGGGGAAGGCCCAGCTTTCCCTGTACCTGTATTTTTCCATGTGGAGCTCCTCAGGTGAGCGCGGGAGCCGAGTGTTATTGTTTATTAGGCACATACATTCCATAATTACTTGGCAAATAGGATCATTATATCTGGAGTTACGGAGTACTTCAAACATTAATTGCCACCTAACTTGCAGATTTCAGCTCTGATACACAAACCTAATCATCACTCATTAAGTATTAAAGAAGAGAGCACTGCAAATATATTAAATTACTGCAGATCACTGATTAAACCCAATCCTTGGGAATTCCTAAAAGCCTCCTGAGGCACTGAGGTTCACTTCCAAGTGACCATTGGGAATTTAGGCCTCAAACACAACTGAATGGCTTAATGGAATCATGGAATCCCTGAGCAATTTGGGTTTAAGGGACCCTAAATCTCATCCCATCCCACTCCCTGCCATGAGCAGGGACACCTTCCACTATCCCAGGTTACTCCAAGCCCCTCTCCCAGCCACTGGAGCCATCCCAACTCTTGTGTGCTGCTGCCAGTTTGGATGAGTCCTGGGTCAAACACGGACTGGAATCTTCCTTATTCCACACAAACTTCACAAGAGTTTTCCCTCCCACCTCTCTCCCGGCTGTACTCTGCTGGTAACTTTTCCATCCTGAAGGCAACCCAGTGACACAGAGCAGCTTTCCCTGCCAGAGGAAATGCCAGAGAGGGAGAGGAGCTGACACCCACAGGCCACTGCCAGGAGAACTTGGCATCGGGGGCCTGCAGCTGCCAAAGCTTCCCTCCGAGTGGCCACAATCAGCTCCCGCTCCAGAGCGAGCGAGGAGGAGGCGGCGCAGGGCATGTGGTGCACAATCAATGCTGCAATCAGAGGCGAGAGGCCGTGCCAGCTGCTCGCTCCGCTCCCACCCCGCTGCCAAAGGCACAGAAAGAAGGGAAACAGCCACAAAAGGCCGGCAGCTTGCGGAGCGCGGAGCGGGGCTGTGTGTGCGGGGCCAGGGGGGCTCCGGGGCCCCTTCCCGCCCCTTGCCAGCTCCTGTCAGCCTCGGAGAGCCGCTGCTACTTTTAAAAGTCCACCTTGTGCCAGGAAAAAGTGGGGATGTCAGTGCCTGGCTGCCTGGGAGCGTGGGCACTGCGGCAGCGGTTGCGGTGCGGAGCCGCTGCGGAGCAGAAGGAGGGTTATGGAGTACAGATGTCAAGAGGCACTGCCTGCTTTTCACGGGCAGGGAAGTGCATAATGACCACGGCAATGTGTCAGAATGGGGGAGAACTTCCCAAGCGGCTTCCCAGTTGGTTTCCTGGGCTGACGGTGCTCTGTAGCTTTTGGGGAATGGATTTCAGGGTGGGCAGATGCAGAAAGGAAATAGGGAGAAGGAAGGGATGTGTCTGGCCACCTCCCCTGATGCTCTGCAATCACCTTCCCAAACTTTCTGCCTAAAAAATAGTCTGAAAGGACTTGCAGAGGTCCCCAAGTCCACCCTTATTCCCAGCTCCACATTGGTTCATGTCCAAGCCCTACTGCAACACATGGACAATGAGCATCATTTCATGGAGAGCTTCATTATGGGGAGCAGAGCTGATCATTTCCTGGTTTAATCTTGAATATTTAAAGGAAATTCCGGGCTTCAGCCTGATTTTCCACTCCTTTTCATCTTTTTTCAGCCTGGCCTTGAACACTTGCAGGGATGGGGCAGCCACAGCTTCTCTGGGAAACCTGGGCCAGTGCCTCAGAAATCTTTGTGTTAGAGCTTTCAGTTGATCCATCCCTGTTTCCTTACCAAAAATGCTCCCATAGACCCCGCTAACAGCTGATTCCTTTGGAATAAGTAACTCCAGGTGCTCCAGTGGATGCTTTGGAAGATGCTGCCTTGTCGCTGCTCTGTTCAGACATTTCCAGCTTTGACAAACGGCCCAAACTCCATGGATTTTATGTTCTCCCCCTTTTCTGTTTCCAATGTCACTTTTAACAGGCAGATATTCCATGAAAAACAACCTCCAACCACGTGCCAGCTGTAAGGCAGCTCCTCCACATCCATCCCACTCTTATCTTTTATGGCATTGACTCCATTTGCTCCAGTGCCTGAGCTGGGGATGGGGAGCCAGAGGGGAGAGAGAGATCCCACCTGTCCAAGTGTTTCTGTCGCTTTTCCAGGGAGTTTACGGCAGCCTGGCTGCCTGTGGAGCCGCCGTGCAGATGGCTGGATCCCTGCAAATGCCTGTTCCGGAGGGGCAGGAGCAGCATCCATCTTCCCAATCACCCACTCCCGTGTCATGGAGACCCCCCAATGTGGGGGCAGCATTGTCTGGGGGAAAATAGCATCACAAGGAGCTGATTCTTCCGGGAATCACGGAATATCCAGAGTTGGGAGCAACCCACAAGGATCATCCAGCTCCTGGTCCTGCGCAGGAGCAGAATCTTGGAGAGGCCTTTCCTGCAGTGAAATATCCGTGTTGTAGGGAGGTGGGATCGAGCTCTTCCCCCAGGGAACAAGGGACACGGCAAGAGGAAGCAGCCTCAAGTTGTGGCAGGGGAGGTTTAGGCTAGATATTAGGGAAAATCTCTTCTTGGAAAACAACACTTCTGGCAATACCCTGCCCCAAAGACTTTGCCCTGTGAAGCGACACTGGATTCGGGAGTCAGGAGCGATGGCTGGAATCTGTGGGATGGGGTTTTTTGGGAGAAGGCTGCAGTGCTGTGCTGCAGAGCCCCTTCCATCCCTGCTGGAGCGGGCTCCTGCCGCAGCCACCTGTTAGTGCTGTGCTGAAGAGCACGGGAAAAGTTTGGGAGCTGAGGAGCCTCCCATCATCCCAAACACCGGCACCACAGGCAGCTCTGGCTGCAAATCCGGGAGATGTTCCGCCAGCCCGAGCCCATTCCATAAACCACATCAGCTCCTGAATATTTCATGGAGCAGCACAATCCGCAGCCCTCCATCCTCCATAGCTCCTTCCCGGAGCCTCTCCTCTCCTCCCAACGCTGCTTTTCATTTGCCAGGAATGATTATCCCTCCTTTTGGTGAGGAACAGAGCTGGAAGGCCCAGCCCAGTGCTTGGCTTTATGAGCAGCCTCGGCACTGGCATCGGAGCTGTCGGCTCTGAGTATCCTAATTAGTCTGTGGTCCCTCTTCTGGCTGTTTCTGCAGGAACAGAGCAAAAATCATTTCGGGTTATGGAGCAAGACCGCCCAGTGGGGGGATTTTTATTGGGTTCCTCTGTTTGGGATCATGTCAATAAAAGGGTGTGATCTGGGGTCAGGGCCAGGCTCAGGTGTGGATGCTGAGGGGGTGTTGGGATGTTGGTTTGGGGTGCTCAGAGCCCTCAGAAGGAGCTGCCAGGGCCGTCCCACCCCACGGCACCTCCAGGGTATTGCCAGGCAGCCGTGAGCGACGTAGGATGTGTTTGCATCCCAGAGCATCCCAGGCTCTCCACCTCCTCTCCTCACCCACCATTCCCACTTCATTTTCCTTCTGGCTGCTGAGTTTGGCCTGTCTTGGGGAGCCTTTCCATGGGATTAGCACTTTCTTCCCGTTCCCATTTCTCAGCTGGCTCCCAAATACCCACAAGGAAGTTTCTCCCCACTGGGATTACAGAGATCCAGTTTGGATCTGCACACTGGATACCCTGAGGCTCCCACTGGGCCGTCTCCCAGCCCGTGACTTGGATTAGTTGATCTTTACTAATATTTGCAGTAGGAACAGCATTTCACTGAGATTAACAAACTTATTGGCAGCTTTGGAGTTCGTAAATGAAGGGAAAGGCTTGGGAAAAGGGGACTGGGGATGATACACAGAGAAATGCAGTTGGGAGAATTTATCCTCTTCATTAAAAGCCACTAAGACCTTCATCTCTGGTATTTAATGTACCAAATTCAATATTCTCAACAGAGTTTGTGTATAAAAAATAGCAATATCATCTTTTGAAAGAAGGGAGGGAGGAGGGAAAGTCTGAACTGAGCCACACACATTAATAGCTTCCCCCCCCCTCCCAAATCTAACCTCTGGGAAATGTTTGCCAAGGAAGAACAAACTCCGTGCAAGAACTGACGGATTTTCTCCCCGTGTAAGTTGTGTTTTCCTTCTACACAGAATCACAGAATGGTTTGGGTTGGAAGGGACCGTAAAGAACATCTCATTCCAGCGCCTGAATCAGGATTCCCTGGGAAGGAAAAATTAAGAATCCTTTGGAAAAGCTCTGTTGCCCTTAGCTGAGAGGTTTAAAAAACCTTGGACTATAAATGAAGAAAATAATAAGACCCACAACACCTCAAATCGAATTAATTGGAGTGGGTCAATACATTTCTGCTTCGGGATGCTGGGAACGAAGGAGGAAGGGGGGGAAAAAGAGGGATGTGGGATTCTTATGTCCTTCTCATTCAGCTGCTTTAAAAGTCTGGAAAAAATCTCCACACAACGCCCACTAAACAGAAATATGTCCTTTATTTCTTGGGA
The DNA here is from genome assembly GCF_000738735.6 of Corvus cornix cornix. NCBI lineage: Eukaryota > Metazoa > Chordata > Aves > Passeriformes > Corvidae > Corvus > Corvus cornix. The sequence goes on along the minus strand of NC_046357.1, from coordinate 578,515 downwards.
ATTTCCTCCAAACTGCTTCTACTCCTGATCTCCCCATGTGAATCCACGTATTTGCCCATCAGGAAATTTCAGGAATCGCAGAGGTTGTGGAAACAGCTGATGGCCCAGGGTGACCTCCTGCCCTGGGTCCAGGCTTGTGCCATCTTCCATCCCTGGAAGTGTCCGAGGGTTGGCAGTGTCCCCCAGGTTGGACGGGGCTTGGAGCAACCTGGCTAGTGGGAGGTGTCTCTGCCCATAGGGTTGAAGGTCCTTCCCACCCAAACCATGCCAGGATTCTGGGATTCCATGACCCCTGTGCCATGGTCCCTTGCTGCCCCGTGCTGTTCCCCAGCTTGGGATGGCTTTTCCCAGTGGGAAGCAGCCGACCCCACCGAGCTGCTCTCAGGCAGCCAGAGCTGAGCAGCGTGGGCAGATTCCAGCCCCTCCATCCTCCCCATCCCCTCATCCCAAGCACCTGGAGCTGCTCCCAGTGTCACCAACCCCACGTGGGATCACCATTTCCACATGTTAGGGGCTGGCGAGGGCAGGGCACGGCCTGGCCAGTTTAAAATCCCTCCTTTTCCAGCTTTAGATCCGCATTCTGCCGCAGAACCACCCCTGGCGCGGAACGCGGAGACTGCGCCTCCGCCACCACCCAAGCAGGAGATTTCCAGCCATTCCCAGAAATACGGTGTCGGGATCCAACTCCTTTCTCCCGGAGCCCTGTGGTAAGGGCGGGTGCTGCCGAGGAGGGGTGCTGTCGGTGCCCCAGCCCCACAGCTGGCTGGCAGCGCGGTGCCAGCGCCCCGGTTCGGGAGCGGGCTGCTAAACAAGATATACACGGCATGTCAGAGCTTGGCTGCACACATCTCAGCCAATCACTCCCAAATAAATTAACCATGGCACTGCCTAATAGGATCCACCTGCTTTCTTCCCGCGCTGCTCCAGCCCCTACCTGAACCCCCCTTTGATTAAATGTCAAAAGCCTGCCTTGTGCCTGCAGATTGCACTGAAGGCGGATAACAGAAAGGTTCCTCCTGTGACTCCATAAAACTGAAATAAATTCCACTGGCATCTTGTAAATTTTTATTTTCTACAATGACTGCAGGCCCCATCTGCGACCCAGCTGTTATTAGAAGGGAAAGCGTTGGCCCTTCTGCATTACAAAACAGCATAGAACAGTAATTGCCAGTGGAAGAGATTAAGTGTAGACACTAAAAATGTTTACTCGCAATGAATATGCATAACGATGGGTAGGAAACAGCCCTGGAAGATTAAAAAGAGAGAAGGGTTTGTTTACAAGGCTGGGAAAAAAAAAAGAGGGGAATGTCAGTTGGCCCCAAGCCTGAAATAGGAACGAAAAACCTTTGGGCAAGGCATTAGGGAGAAAAACAGATGGTTTGTGAACCTTTTATTAGATAGAAAAATCATTAATCAAGCCCAGGCTGGAAATGGCAGGGTTTTGGGTAGTTCAGAGCCGAGTTTATTTTTTCTTAAAGCGACAGCGCGGCGCTCCCGGCGCTGCCAGCCTGCTCCGGCAGCCCTGGGAGCACATCCCACTCCAGGTCCGCGCTCCCACCACGCTGGCGTGCCGAGGAAATCCCTCAGTAGGGTTTCACATTTCAGCACCTGTTTCGCCCTGCTCGAAAAAAAGACGGAAAAGGAGAGGGAGGGGGGAAAGCGAAGCCCGGGTTATTTTTTCATGGTTGTTCCGACGCGGGGCTGAGAGGGGGGAGAAATTTAGGGAATACAACGCTCCTCAGGCAGCTTCAGGAATAAAAAGGCATTCAGCAGCCTCGGGGGGACAGACTCCCCCCAAACAGCTCCTGCTCCCCTTGATTTTGGTGCTAAAACACTAAAACTAATTAATTTTGCTGTGTAGAAATAACGTTGAGCCGCGTGGAAAGAGGGGACGGGGTCTGGTCACCCCCTCTCCTGCCGCGGGGTGGGAAGGTCTGTGCCATAGGATGCCACCATTCCATGCTGGAATACGGGGCTTTGTTCACTTGGTTCTCTCCTTCCCAGTTCCTCAGCAGCCTCCGAGCAGGGAATTTCTCCGGCATGAATAGCTCGAGGCACATGGAGTGTGTCCCGGTGTGTGGGGTCACCTCAGGGTGACACCCTTGGGTGTCACCTTGGGGTCCTCCCTGTGCTGGGACTGCAGCATGAGCACAGGGACCGGGATAGCAGGAGCCCCGCTCTGCTGCCCCAGCGGGGGGTGACACCGAGAGCAGGCAACAGGGGACACAGGGACACGTCCCCGAGGTGGAGCAGGGTGGCAGCGTTGGCTCAGCAGAGGGACACCTGGAGTCCATCCAGCCCCGTCCCCATCCCGCTGAGCATCCCAGGTGCCCTCGAGCAAGTGGCATCAGTGTCCTCAAGTGCATCCTGTGTCCTTGGGATGCTGTCACCTTCAGCATGGCATTCCAGGGAAAATAATTCCTGATTTCTGGGGGTTTCATGCATCAGTCATTAGGAGTGACAGGAGGGAAATTAAAACCGATTAAAATTGTCTGGTTTTTAACTGGCTTTCAACACCTTGGATTGGGAGCAATGTCAAAATCCTAGCTTTCAGTTTCTGATGGTGCTTGTGGCATTATAAACGTGGGATAAATACGCAGATTCCCGTGGAATCACCTGGAATTTGTATTTACAACACTGAGATCACAACTTGGTCTGGGAGTGGTTGAGAAATTAAAAAATGCAAAGCTGGAAACCTTTCTCAAAACATGGAAGTCAATAAGACAACATTAGGAACGAGCCACAACATTTTTAACAGCAAACTCAGGCCCTGAAATAAAGCCAAAATCCTTCTTTGGGGAATAAAAGGGAACGGCTTCTTCCTCCAGTGTCTTTTGTACCACAGAGGAGCTGCCCACACATTTCCTAATTCTCCGACTAATAGCTGGGAGATGAACTTCCTAAAACATATGAGCTCCATCAGAGCCGAGGGAGGGAGGGAAAAGGGAGGGAAGAGGGAGGGAAAGGGGGAGAAGGGAGCGGGGGGAAGTACAAACTGATCTTTGTAAGAAAGAGTAGCTGGGATTGCAAGCCTTGCATATGTTACAGCACATCATTAATAACAGTGATCAAAAGCACGGGAACATCTCAGCAGCTGCAGCGAATTATTGGAGAAATTGGAATTTTCAAATGAGCTCACACTTAAGGAAAAAAAAGGGGGGGAAAAAAAGAGGGGGGGAAAAAAACCCGGGGGCATGGTGCACTGGGGTCAGGTCACTCAGCAGAGCCATGGAATAATCCCAAAAGATATGGAAAAGGCTGGAGGAAAAACAATTTCTGAGCAGTATTTAGGAAAAATGCGGGGGGAAAACCCCAGATTGCTTAGAGCAGCATGGAGGGACATTGGATGGAGTGTGCAGCCTGACCAGCTCCGGCTGTACATGCAGGAGCTTTTCCCTGCCGGAGACCTTATGGAGCGGCTCTGGGAATGGGGGGATCCGGCACAAGGTCGCTCCCGACTCGCTCGGTGGGATCAGCCTTGGAAGTGTCCCAGGCCGGGCTGGACGTGGCTTGGGGCAGCCTGCTCTGGTTGAAGGCGTCCCTGCCCGTGGGTGGAACGGGATGACCTGCGAGGGCCCTTCCCATTCCATGATTCCAGGCCAGAGGTGCTGCCCCACAGCTCGGTCCCTGTCCTGCCTCTTCCAGGAGATTGGAAGGAAAGGGCTTGCTCGTGCCTCCAGGGATAAATCGCTTTTCCTCTGATAAAAACTGGTGCACATCCATGGGTTTTCCGTCCCCCGGTGAACAAGGAGTGGGAGGGCTGCTGTGCTCAGGGAGCATCCACCACAATGGATGTTTTATAACGGCGTTGCGCAAAGGCCAGAGATCGGCCAAGCTCGGCCCTCCTGCCAGAAAAATTCCATTCAGGACGAGATAAAGCCTTCCTGGGAAGCTGTGCATCCTGGGAGTGGCTCAGCACCGCTGGGACCGTTGAGTCCAACCACTCCCCAGCACTGCCAAGGTCACTGCTGCCGCACCTCCCCAAGTGCCCCATCCACCACCTGTGGCAGGGTGGGACAGAGCTCTTTCCACGAAGAAATCATTCCTAATATCCAACCTAAACCTGGGAAGGGCTCCTCTGGCTGTGCAGCCTGCAGGGCCCGATCCTGCCGGCTTCCAGCAGCCTTTGGAATTAATTGGCCACTGTGCCCACGGGTGGGACTGGCTGTGGAGAGAGCGGCGCTCAGCAGGAGCTGAAGGTGATGTGAGGAAACTCTTTAAAGATCGAGGTTTGATCTCAAAATAAAAGCCTTGCTCCCAAACGCCTTCCCGAGCCCCCTCCCTTCCTTGCCAAGCCATGTTTTTCTAATTCCAAGCAGCTCCGACGGCTCCGGTTACACATCTGCCTCCTGCGTGAGCTGTTGCAGCAGTAAAAGTACAGGTGTTTGGGCTTTAAAGGAGCCGTTTCCAAAAGAAACTCCGGCTGGGCCTCCTGCTCTCCCTGTTCCCAGCTGGCCCCGTTCCCGGCGCTCCCAGTGCGGTGGCGCGAGGGTTAAATGGCGGAGAAGGGCCGCTCGTGACTTCCGTGCTCTCCCATCTGCTGGGAACCCTGAAACCCATTTGTAAATGAATTTTTTACTTGGAATGCGCGCTGCCGCATCCAGCCATCCCCGCATCCCGCACAGACAGCTTGCGCTGCTGCTCCCACATGTCTCCAGCGACGGGCTCGGCTCCGGCTGATTGCAAAGGCAGGAGAATGGGATCATTAAGTATGTATGGCCATCCTGCCCGCGTGCGCTCTTCCCGCACTTTATTCCATAATTATCATCACATTAGGTTGGTAAATAATGTTGACACATGGTTCCCGAACAGCTGGAGAGTGTCCGTCTGACACCCGCACGATCCCGAGCTCAGCTCCTCGGAAAAGCAGGCCAGCTCGAGCCGCCGAGTTCCCAGCTCCGCTCCCTCGCCAGGCGCGTGCGGGATCCCTGGCACGGAGGGGGAAATCTCCTTCCCCATAAAATCCCCTCCAATAATCCATGGCTGTGATCTGAGAGCGGGGCAAGGCGCTCATTAATCATACAAGTGCCGAGCACTGATTTGCAGATTAATCTAATTAGACCTCATTTGTTTCAGGTGAAAGCCACGCTATTCCCAGCTCTGTTCCCGGCGCTATTCCCGGCCGCTGCCCAGCCCGGCACATGTGGCTCCGTGTAGGAGTCAGGATCAATTACGGGATTGACTTTGCGGAGCGCGCGCCACTCCCGTCGAGGCTCTGTCAACATTCCTATTACAAATTCAAACATTGCTTTTAAGGGATTTCTTGCTCAGCCAGAACATCAGGATGACTCCTGGCATCCAGGATCTAAGCCTGGGGTCGCTGGGTATTTAGGAAAACCACTCAACCCCTTTGGAGTCCCTCTGGGAGAGGGCAGGGAAAGGGCAAATCCGGTGGCTTGGAGCTTTGAAGAAAGGCTTTGTTTTAGGAATTTTGGTGAATTAATTTCTGGAATTAAGGTTTGCAGTGGACAGAAAAGGCAGAATGACCAATCCCTGCCAGGGGTTCGGAGCTGCTCCTTGTTTCTCAATGTCCCAGCAGGACAGCGGGAAGTGGCTCCGTGCTCCTCAAAGTGGCCACCTGCACCCTTCCAAAGTCCAGCTCCCCCTTCCCACCACAGGGAGACCCTGCCTCTCCCCAAAAGCATCGCTCCGGGACTGAGGACGTCCCTGGGAATACCGCTGTCCCCAGGAATTGCAGCACAGGCCTCAGTACACTCCATTATTGAGACTTTCATTATTCATTCTGGGGCCGAGAAAAGGGGAAAAAGGAGATGATGCTTCCAAGTGGATAACTCCTATTTTTAGCCAGAAATTGCCCTTTTGGTCCAACAGCTGGATCCTTTGGAGTAACCATGGGATTAAAGGACAAACCTGGGCGTTTAACTGACAAGGCAAAAAATGTTAATCCTGCTTGTGGGATACGGAGAGAAAAAAACCTACGGGGAATAAAACCCGGCTTCCGCTTTCTTTTCCTCGGCGTGGAGGTAAATCCGAGGGAATGGGAATATTGCAAGGCCCATAATCTTATTTACATTCGGAGCATGACTCCAGCTCCCGGTACATTGCAGACATCTGTCAGACAAACAGACACGACTCCGCAAAGATATTTCAAATGCTCTTCCCTTAAAAGCTAGGAAGCTGTTTGGGGATTTTGGCAGGATAGCTGGGATCTGACATGTCTTTTTTTCCGGCTTTTTTTCCCATTTGTTCTTTTTTTTTCCCCTGAAGCAGATGATTTCTTTGGCTTCCTACAAGCAAGCTTAAGGAATTGGGTTTGCTGGGGTATTTGTTACGAAAATTGAAGTGCTAACTCCTGGCCTGAGCTAATTTGTTGGGAATTTTCACTTGGAAGGCTCTCCTCTGCCCCTGCCATGCGCCTTCAGCTGTATTTTAAGGGATTTTCTCCTTTAAAAATGAATCGAACCTGACTCAGGTCACTCATGTGGCAGAACACAAACCAACCGTAGGTGTTCCTGTTTCATCTGCGGGGCACATGCAGGATTTCAGGGATAAAGCTGCCTTTCCAGGGGAGCTCTCCTACCCAGCGATCCCAGGCGGAGCTGCTCCGGCACACACAGCATTCCCTGTGCATTGGGAGTGCTGGGATTGTGTGGAACAAATGGCAGGGTTGAGCGAGACTTCCAAGACCCCACTTAGCTGGGCTGAGCAGGACAGAACCATCTATGTCCCAGCCCATGCCGGCGCATGCTCGGGGACTCGGTGCTGCCCAGGTCAAAGATAATCAGCGTTTCCCAAAGATAATCAGCATTTCCCTAAAGATAACCGGGACTGCGCCGCGTTGCCGAGCTCTGCTCCCAGCCTGTTTTCAGCTGCTCGACACAATATTGCTGCATAATTTGGAGTGTCTTTGGAGTGTCTCCTCTCCGGTTTTTTGGATGCGAGACTTAGCAACAGGGAAAGGTGCTAAAGAGAGACAAAACTTGTGTGGGTGGCTGGAGATTAGCCATTTGGAATTCTCTCCTTTGCTTTGTGCCACAAGCTGTTTGCCTGTTCCCACTCCAAACCCGTCCTCGGGTGCGGTGCTGACGCCTTGGTGTTCCGTGATCCCATTGTCCGTGCTCCCGCCCTGGCCTTCTCCAGCTGCATGGTGGCTGTGGCACATCCCGGTTTCCCATGGGATGGCAGCTGGCACATCTCCACGTGGCTCTTCATGCCAGCAGTTGGTAGCCACACCACTTCGTTTGGTGGCCACACAGCATCGTCCCCTGCGAGACTCTCTCCCCCAGGGACAGAATCATGGAATTGTTAAGGTTGGAAAAGAGCTTTAAGGTCTTCAAGTCACCACTAACCCGTGTCCTCATCCCTGTGGTTTCTGAACACTTCCAGGGATGGGAACTCCACCATCTAGGGCTAGACAACCCTTTCCATGGCGGAACTTCCCTAAAATCCAGCCTAAACCTCCGTTGGCACAACCTGAGGCCTCTCCCTCTGTTCCTTGGGAGACGAGGCTGATCCCACCTGGCTCCTGTGAGGGAGAAGTGGGGATGAGTTCTCTCCTTAAGGTGCTCCCATGGGAGCCCCCACCCAAATCCAGGCCAACACCGTGGCCCAGGCCTCTGAAATTCCTGCTTTCCATGACTCCCTCATTGGTATGAAACCTGGAGCTGCTCATATTAAGCACCATTAAATATTCCCTTCATTCCCAAAGCCAAATATGAAGGGAAACACAACCAAACAGGGAGTGTATGGAAATCATTGATTCACAATATTGAAATTCCAGCTCGCCTCCAATTAGCCAGCTTCCCAATATTTGAACAGAAGACCATTTTAATGCAATTACAAACACATTTTCGGCATCGGAATTCTGTGCATAATTAGCTCCCTATTAAAGTATTTATGGAGCCCTTTTTCCATCCGAAACAGCGAAAGCCGGAGCATTTTATTCCTTACTGTTACAATAATTAACTATGCAAGGAGAACAGCATATTAATAGAGGATAATTTGTTTACATTGAAAAGAAAATTGTGCTAGATTAGCATAGCAAAAGACTATTTCCATATCCAGGCAGGAATGTTCAGGCCTAATAGCAATTTCCAGTGTAGTTAAGGAATATTATTAATAAAGTAATACAGTGTAATTCCCTTTGCCCCCGCCATATTTCACAATGTCCTTAATTACGGCTAATTCCGGCGGGACTCATTTGGGGGTTATTAAGCCGGAGACACGGGAATCTTAAATACAACCTTTGGTAATGAGGAAGCTGCAAAGTTCCCGGGAATCGGGGAGCGCCGTGGAGACCGGAGGGATGGTGGCAAAGGACGGGCGGCCGAGCTGTTGGGAGAGTCCTGGGAAGCCAAGGATTGATCGGAGCAGGATGGGACTGACAAAGTCGCTCTGGGGATGGGGCTTCCTGCTCCTGATTCCAGGACTCTGGGCATGGCATCCCCATGAAGTGAACAGAATTCCAGAGACAAACATTCCCTCTGAGCACCAGAGCAGGTTCTGCCTTCCGTGAACAACCAGGATGTTTCCTGTTCCCACATTTAGGAGCGTGGCAATGCCCTGACTCCATGGGGATGCCATGCCCAGAATCCTGGAATAGTTTAGGTCGGAAAGGACCTTAAAGCTCATCCCATTCTACCCCTGCCATGGGCAGGGACACCTTCCACTATCCCAGGTTGCTCCAAGCCCTGCCCAACCTGGCCTTGGACACTGCCAGGGATGGGATAACTCTAATAAGGATCCATCCAAATAGCTATAATAATTATCTATCCAAATTAATTCCCACTGGAAAACACGGGTGTGCACTGGTTAGCTCCACCCAAACACTAAAAAAGCAAGGAAGAGAAGGAATTGGGAGCTGGAGCACGAGGGATCTGAGAGCTGCAGCTCCCACCCCGCAGATGGTTAATATTCATATGGAGCTGGCAGCGGATCCCAAAGCCAAGCTCCGGAGCATCCGCTCGGAGCAGCTGAGCGCCGAACCCGCCGGGCTCCCGCAGAAGGATCGCAGGCTGTACCCGGAGCTGGCAGCCTCAGGCTCAGCCCCTTCCAACAGCGCAGAGCCCTGGGAAAACGGGAAAGGGGAGCAGCTCCTGGGCTGGGGGCGCAGTTGCTGTGGGAAGTGGGAAATGAGGACGCTGGGAGAGCCTCAGTCCATCTGACCCCACCTTTTGGAGCCAGCAATAGGATAAGGAGGAATGGCCTGGACCTGAAGAAGCCAAGAATTCCTTCCCAGTATCCGACGTGGCGCTGCCCTCTGGCAGCTTAAAGCCATTCCCCTTGTCCTATCCCTCCATTCTCCAGCCCTTCCCACTTTCCCAAATCAACAGCTCTTCCCCCTGCAGAATTCCGAGGCCAATTCCTTTCCTTCATCTCTTTTGACATGTGCCCCATCTCTCGGAATGAGCAAGGTGTTCCTTCAGTGCAATTTTTTTGGGAAGAGCTTGGCGCCTGTTCCTGTCTGGCACGACACAGCACAGGCTGTTGGGAGCTCGGGAGGAGGAGGCTGGATGTAGGATGCAAGTGTTTCCGTCCTGGAAGAACATGGATTCAAATGACTCCTGTGGTTTAGGATTTCTTTTTATGGGGACACAAATAGTGGCAGGTCTGGGAAATGCTGGCTTTTTATTTGGATCATCACTGCTCCGCATCCCATCAAACACCCCCCTGCACAGGAATCCTTCTGGATACCCACGTCCAGTCTCCCCTCACACAGCTTTCCACACCCCCACCATCCCCTGTAACCTGGACCCAGCGGGACGAGGGGTTGGGAAGATGCTCCCATATTCCCAAGAGCATTTTCAAATCCTTTCCCTGCTCCCTTCTCTGCTGGTGGCAGGATTTGTGGATGCAGCATTCCAAGTTGGGCTTTTTCCCCCGTTTTTCCAGGAGATGCTTCGAGCTCTGCCACTCCCTCTCGGTGCCAGGGAAAATGTGCCTCTGGCAGCAGCACTTCCCAAATGACATTTTCCAAAGGCTCGGGAAGAGCAGCGCTGTCACACGGCACCGAGTGGCCGGCAGCAGCTCTCCATCCTGACAGCTTCTATTACCAAAAAAAGCCAGGCAGGATTATCAATCCATAATTAATGCATAGATTGGAATCGCCTCTCCCAAATCCCAGCCCGGTTCCCAACCCAGCCCCACTTGGGACGTGCCGATCCCCTCAAACAGCAACAATAAAGCCTCTGTCTTCTTGCAGGATATTTGTCATCTCTTGATCCGCTGCCAGGAAAACATGGAATTCTGGGAGAGCAGAGCTCCCAAACTGATCGCTGCTCTCCACAACCAGTGCTTATCCAGTGGATTCCAGAAAGGAACAGGGAGGGAAGTTCAGCTCGCTGTGGAGAACCAGGTAAATACATTTCCAACAGGAGCAGCTTGGGCAGCCCAGGAATTTCCTTCCTGCGGGAATTTTGGATGAAATGAAGGCTGTAAAAGTGGGCTAAGATGGGAAATGCCACGTAAAATATTGGATCAATGTTAAGAAACTCCATCGTGTTGCACTCCAGCCCCAGGGGATGTGGTCCTGCCCCGCTGTCCCAGCAGAATTCCCGATCTTCCCCTACTGTTGGCCAGGTTGGAAATTATTATTTTGAAACCCACCCTCCTGAATAAAGCTGCTCCTTCCCCTCCCTACAAGGGCAGATTCCTACACGAAATCCCTGACGCTGCATCCCAAGCATAGGTAAGGTCCCCCTGGCACCCACTCCATGCCACATGTCCTTGGAGAGGCTCCCAGAATTCCCTGTCTAGGAACAGAGCTGAGCACCAAACACAGCGAGATCTCTGGAGTTTTTCCTGCCTCACCAATTCCTGCCTCCAACAGCTTCATCCCTTGGCTTTGGGAATCCAGATGCTGAGGATTACCTGGGATCCAGCTCACTGCAGGTGTTAAGGCAGGAATTTGAGAGGCCTGTCCAGGCAGGCAGGGAAGTAATCCCACCCTTGGTCAGGGATAATCCCTGTTCCCACCTTGGACAGTGCAGAGCTGCTGGGAGCTGGGACACGGGGTGGGGATCACAGGGCATCACTGCCACCCTGGGGGGCAACAGTCCTTAATCCTGGAAAAATCCCAGTGCCTGGGAATCCATCCCTCAGCCAGCTGGGAATCACTGGGTGGGACTCACCCTCTGGCCCTCTCCGTGCCACGGATTCCCTGGAGCTGCCCCCAGGATGGGAACACAGCCACCAAAACAACCCAGGACACTGAGATTCCAACCCAAAATATCCAGGGATTCTTGGAAAGCTGTTTCTCTGGGGCAGGCAGAGGAAAACCAAGTCAGCAGCGGCCATAAATCCTCAGGAAGCCGTAAATTAAAATTAAGAAGTTCAAATATGATCTGAAATCATTTAATCCGGGTGATGGATGTCCCTTCTCCGATGCCGTTATTTACGGACGCTCCCGTTTATTGCTCCTTGGACTTTTTTAATTACTGGATTCCCAAAATTCAATTACCGACCCCAGCAGATCTTCCAGGCAACAGAATTGTAAATAAAAGAAACCCAATTAATAATGTGCTTAGTCCAGCAAAGCTAAATCAAAGCTGGAAACTTGCTGCAGGGAGGAAAACTCCTCGGGAAGATCCCGGGGGATGGATGGGGAGAGCCCAGGTGCTGCTGGGGTGGTTGGACACTCCCCAGCTCCTACCACAGCCCCTACTGGGGTTACTGATCGTGGGTTTATACTCTCAAAAACTATTAGGGAGCACAGGGAATGGGGGAAGCAGGTTTCCACTTAAAGCCAGGCATGTTTCATCCCAAATACTTTGTGTTTTCACCTCGTTCTGTCAACAAACTTTGCCATAATTGAAAACTCAGGAATGTTGTTCCAAAAATATTTTTGTTTGTAAATGATATTTTCTTGTCCTCTCTGGAAATACAAAGCCGGAGGCTGTAGATGAATAACCCCTGTGGGATAGGATGTGATTCCAAAAGAAAACCTGGATATAATGTTTTAAAATGGGAATAATATATTTTTTTTACAGTTGCATTCACACAAAGGGCAGAATTTAATATCACAGGGGAAAATACAATCCCAGACTCTTGGGACCTGGGCAAACTTGGAAGCATGAAAGGTGGGAATTTTTGCTTGGCAGAACCAGGATGGGGATCGTTCCCTCCGAGCCTGGCTTTGCCATTCCCACTCTTGAAAGGGATTTCTTCTTTTTCCCATTTCCAGCCTCATTCCCGAGGGACAAACCCAACCAGGGAAGGTCTGAGGTTTCCCAGGATGAGAGCTCAGCATTTTATGGCATCCCTTCCCTCTGCTGCCCATCCAGGTGCCCAAATCCCTGAATTCCCGGTGCAGCTGGATTGGAGGGTGTCCGGCTGGGCAGCCTGGGTGCTTTTCCATATTCCCCTTTATTAATGGGAGTCATCTGGCTGAATCCCAGCACAATTCCCACCACAGCTCCATCTGCTCCTGGGGATTCGGGAACGCTGCGTGTCACAAGGTGCGGAGCAGCTTAATTAGGATGGAAACTTCATTAACAGTTCCTAACTAATGGCTATCATTAAGCCAGCTCTGCTCCGAAAGGGGGATGGCTCCGGGACCCTGCCAGGGAAAACATATGGAGCCAAACGGGCACAGTCAGCAAAGAGGTGGCGGCAGCTCCCAGCCGGACGTCCCAGAGGGATGGGACGGGAGAGCGGAGCGAGCTGGGTGAAGGGCACGTTCCAGAGGGCTCGGCCACAGGAGACGTCTGGAAGGACAAGGGAAGGGCTGGATGGAGGGTGGGGGGTCCAGCCCCCCCTCAGAGAAACTTTAGCTTGGAAGGATCTTAAGGATCCTCTCAGCCCAGCCCTTGCCATGGCAGGGACACCTTCCACGGTCCCAGGGTGCTCCGAGCCCCTTCCAGCCTGGCCTGGGACACTGCCAGGGATCCAGGGGCAGCCCCAGCTGCTCTGGGCACCCTGTGCCAGGGCCTCCCCACCCTCACAGACAGCAATTCCTTCCCAATATCCCATCCAGCCCTGCCCTCTGGCACTGGGAAGCCATTCCCTGTGTCCTGTCCCTCCATGCCTTGTCCCCAGTCCCTCTGCAGCTCTCCTGGAGCCCCTTTAGGCCCTGGCAGGGGCTCAGAGCTCTCCCTGGAGCCTTCCCTTCTCCAGGGGAACCCCCCCAGCTCTCCCAGCCCGGCTCCAGAGCAGAGGGGCTCCAGCCCTGGGAGCAGCTCCGGGGCCTCCTCTGGACTCACTCCAGCTGAACCCGAGCTCCCCCTGTGCTGGATCCCCATCTTTAATCCCAAAATGTAAAGCAAGATCTCTTCCCTTGCATGTTGCACCCCACAAACCCAGGTGCTTCCAAGGAAAAGAGCCAGCAAAAGTGACTTTGGAACAAGAGTTTGAGGATGTCTGAGGGCGGCCAGGGGGGTTATGGCAGAACTTTCTTTGTGTTTCCATCAAAACCATTCCAGATGGTGCTGTAGAGGAATTCCCACCCGGACCAGATGCGGGATAGTCTGGACTTGTTCTGTGGCATAGAGGGAAAAACTTGTTGCAGGAAAATAAAAACAACTCCAAATGAAGGATTTCTTGACAAAAAGTGAAATTACAAAGGTGCTGCCTGGCTGGAGAAAGGAATTAAAGCTTATTTACACTGGAAAAGGAGGAATTAGTGCAGTTCAGTCCCTGTGCCAGGCCAGGAGTGAGGGATAAGGGGAAATAGAGACAAGAGGGATTTATTATTAAATTAAAATCACTTAATTACTGCAAATGTTAAATATGCACTTTCCTGGCATTTCGAGGATGTTTTTCCCTCAAATTGCAATGAATTGTCCACTCGGAATTCCCCCTCCTTCGGCAGCGGGTAAATGTCAGCCCTAAATTAAAGTTAACTGGGATCTGCTCCACTTCGGAAAAAAAGATTTAATTAGAATCAATAAAGCACCTTTTATTGGAGTTTTCCAAACACACGGAACCTGAAACCTTCCGAGGTTTTCACAGGTTGGGGTCAAAGGGGAGCACCTGGACGTGGAACCCCGGGAATGCTGGCACCCAGCACCTCTCCCTGGGAGTGGGACCAGTGCCTGGGCGGGATGAAATCCATAAATCCCGTTGATTTAGCCCAGATGAGCGATGCATCCCTGCTCCTTTGGTCTTGCTGGGGGTTTTTGGATGGGCTCCATCCGAGCTGGGAGGTAAAAACGCTCCCAGTTCAATCCCTATTTTTAACTGCAGTGTTCCCCCAGTTGGAAGGGATGAACAGCCCTGGAATTCCCAAATATATCAATTATCAAGGCTCTGCTGCCTCATCCCTGGCAGTGCTCAAGGCCGGGGCTTGGAGCAGGTTGGGGAAGACGTTCCTGCGCACTGGGGACGGGCTGCAAACCTCTGCCAGCCCAGCCCGCTGCAGGATTTGATAATTCCAGGACTCCGTGACTCGGCGGCTTGTTCCCATTTCCAGTTTAATTTCCCTGAGCCACACGAGTCCCGTGCCCCCAATCAGCACGGCGTGCGAGTGATGATTTTAGAGGCCTTTTTCCAGTGCGTGCGCTCGGATCAAGATGGAAAATGCATTTCATATCCCCCGACTCCCGAAAATAGAGACAAAAGCCACGGCAGTGTCAGATTGCTTGGAATTAGTTGTAATTTGATTAGGAATCTCCCAGCAGGCTCCCCGAGCACACAGAGATCAGCGGGAATTAATGCCGTGATCAATTAGATCGGAATTGTTCGGCCAGCGCCGAGCAATACCACGGGCCCGGATTTTCCGGGAGTTCTTGCCTTAATCCTCTTGTTCGCCGGCTCCTTAGGAGGAGGCACAAAAGCTCCTAAATTAGGACAAGGATATTGCACATTGGGGAAAAATCCCGCTGCGGATTACGGAGAAATCCAGGGGGGGATTCTCCTCCAGCGCAGCCCAGGGGAGGGAGCAGATCCCAAATTCCTCCCAAAGGAGCTGCATTCCCTCACAATCCCACTGAAACAGCTCCTCCGCTCCTGATTAATTGTCTGGCCTCATCCCTGTGGGATTCCAGATTATTTGAGTCAAACTTAATTAATTTCCTGTGTTTGAGTCAGAATTTTTTTAATTTTCAATTAAATTCCCATTTTCAGGTAGAAATCCATACATTCATAACATTTCCCAGTGGCTGGGGCTGGAGTCCAGGAGAGCTTTCCCTGGTGCCACATGGTCCCAGCTTCATGATCCCACTGATGGCCAGGCTGGATCCACACCGGGATCATCCCAAATCCCAGCACTAGCTCTGTCCAGCTGGAATTTTATTCTTTTCTCGGAGTTTTTGAAGATGAAGAATTACAGAATCCCAGAAAAATTTGGGTTGGAAGAGATCCCTTGCCATGGGCAGGGACCCCTTCCACTATCCCCATCCAGCCTGGCCTTGGGCACTGCCAGGGATCCAGGGGCAGCCACAGCTGCTCTGGGCACCCTGTGCCAGGAAATCCCCACCCTCCCAGCCAGGAATTCCTTCCCCATATCCCATCCATCCCTGCCCTCTGGCACTGGGAAGCCATTCCCTGTGTCCTGTCCCTCCATGCCTTGTCCCCAGTCCCTCTGCAGCTCTCCTGGAGCCCCTTTAGGCCCTGCCAGGGGCTCAGAGCTCTCCCTGGAGCCTTCCCTTCTCCAGGGGAACCCCCCCAGCTCTCCCAGCCCGGCTTCAGGGCAGAGGGGCTCCAGCCCTGGGAGCAGCCCCATGGTCTCTATGGAAATCCCACCCTGTCCCTCTTGGCCACTGGAATAACTCAGGAGCTGATTTGTAACTGGGCAAAGAGGATCAGTTTGAGCCCCCCTTTCCACACTTCACTCCATGAGCTACTCTTGCAGGAAACAGTGGGATTTATGGTGCCAAATTCCCATTTGCAGCAGCGGTCAGGAGCCGGCACGGCGGGAAGGCTCAGCCCGGATTCACACCTGCGCTCCGCCGGGATCTGCGCCGCAACCCCGCAAGGTGCCAGGAGCCAGGGGCGCCAGGAGCCAAGGTAAAAGCGCACGGCACGGCGGGAATTGCCTTCCAGTGTAGTACATGAGAAATCTGTAAATAATTCATGGGAATTTATTATTCCAAGAGTAATTCCGACCCGGGCCAAAGGCAGGCGGCTGAAGCCCGGAGGAATTTCCCTCCGAACCACTACACGTGTCAGGCTGGGAGCCGAGGGATGAATATTTTAAGGACAACGACTTCTTTTTCCCGTTTTTCCCTGGATGTGCCGCCAGGACTAACCCAAGCTCCTGCTTTGCACTTTGGGAGGCACTGTGACACTCGCTCCCAGCTGGAAAAAACTGTCCCAATGTGCTTAAAATTCCTCAGGAAATGGGATTTCCCTACCTCTCCTTATTTTTGGATGCTCTGCTCCAGTTTTCAAAATTCCCTCTCTGACATTTCCTATTTCCTGAGCTGATATCCCGGATTATCTATCCTGGGATGGAATTTGCCACTTCCTGCCTGGTCCAAACTCCCTCTCCAGCTCTCTGGAATTGCAGCAGGACAAGCAGTGGACAATCCAGATCCCCCTCCTACAAGGAGCTGGAATTTTGACAGGATGCAAGGAAACAGCCTCAGGCTGTGCCAGGGGAGGGTCAGGTTGGACAGCAGGAGGAATTTCTCAAGGGAAAGGATTCTTGGCATGGGCTGTCCCGGGAGGTTTGGAGGTGTCCAAGGAACGCCTGGACAAGGTGGGGATCGGTCACAGGTTGGAGTCCGTGATCCTGGAGGTGTTTCCAAGCTCCCTGATCCCAGCATTCTGTGATTCCATGGCGAAGAGGTTCCCCTGAGGAAGGTGCTTGGCCAAAGCCCCAGGTGGGCAGGAGCAAGAGCTGAACTCTGCTTCCTTTCCCAGGTAATCCCCTGGCAGGGGGAGCGAGCCCCTGGCAGGCAGCCCCGGAGCCGCTTCTCCTCCCTTTGTGTCCCTCATTTGTTGCTGTGCATATTGAGCCATTCCAGCAGGAAATTGCATTTGCATCTTGTGTGGCACAAGCATGTTGTGAATATCATAAAAACACATATGGTCATAAAGGCTGGGAGAGAAGGCGATAAAAGTGACATTTAGGGAACAGCTTTGGGAAAGGCAAAACATGTTCAGGGAGCTGCTTTCGTGCAGCTCCTCCCTGCGAAAGATTCTGGGCTCTCACTTCAGAAGCTTTTGCAGCAAACTTCTTAATTTTGTGGCAAACTTCTTAATTTTTTGTGCAAACTTCCCTTTGTACAAACTTCTTTTTCTCCAAACTTCCTTTTTACACACTTCCTAATTTGTCTTGTCTAATCCTCTTCGTTTTCTTTCCTAATATCTTCGTTTTTTTCCCAAACTTCCTAATTTTTTTCCCTAATTATTTTTGTACAAACTACCTAATTAATGTATTCACTTACTCATTTCAAACTTGAGAATTTTTCCTTTTGAGCTTGAACCTCCTGGAAGCAACTCAGGAGCCCAGCAGCCTTTCCCAACAGTCGCGTTTTCCACGTGTTTCCCAGGTGTGGGACAGATTTTGTGGCAGTTTTAAGTGCAACTCTTTGGGATATTGGATGGAACAATATTTTGGGATGTTTGGCAATGGGATTTCATCGCTTGGCCATCAGGAGGTTCATTGTGGAGGCTGGTTTGGATGGGAATATCCCTGAATCCAGCCTTTTCCTGGCTGAGTTGGGTTTGTGCCGGAATTCTGGATAGCAGAAGTCTGTGGACATCCTGAAATATTAACTTTCAACAAGGAAAACTAAACAACTGGGAAAAGATTCTCATCACAGGTCAGAGGTCCCGGATGGAAAAGCAGGAAATCGTTCCCGCAAATAAAGCTCACAGAAAACTGTCCTCTCCATAGCTATTCCCGAATTTTTTCCCTCTCTTTACTCTCCCTGGGTCAGGGTTAACAGCTCCCTGTCAGGAACAGCCGTGGATCATGCCAGAGCTGCCAGCGGGATGGTTCTGCACAGCCAGCTCCATCCGCATCCCCTTGGAGCTGCTTTTCCAACCCTCCTGGTCCAAGGGAACATCTCGGGCAGGATTCCTGTGAGTCCTTGCCGTGTGCTCCCAGCAGGGAATTCATTCCAATTTTCCAGGGCTGTAAACTGCAACCCTTTTATCTGGAGCCTTTAGCAGGCTCTGTGACAGCAGATCCGATGGGAGCGTGCTATGCCATAAATCCTCCCAAAATGTTCCTTTCCACAGAAATTATGGGGCTGATTCATGCTCCAAAGGCGGATTTTCAGCCCTTGCCAAGTCGCCATCGCTCCCTTCTGCTTGGAATGATCAGGAGAAGTGTCTACCAAGGGAAGGAGGAGGAGGAGAAGGAGGAAGCCTTACAGGCAGCTCCAAATCTCCTGGTTTCCCAGAGGATTTCACTTCCATGCAGCTGTGGACTGCGCTTCCAACCGCTCCATGTGGAGCTTCCAAAGATGCCTGGATTTCATTCTGCTCCATGCAGAGGAGTTTCCTTTCCCTGCTTTCATAGGGGTTGTGCCAATCGGGAACGGGCACCTCTGTCCTGTGTCCCACCGCGTCCCCACGCTGGCCCCGCTCGGGGACTCCTGCTGCGCTCCAGGGGGCCTCCAGGCTGGAGAAGGGAAGGATCCAGGGACACAGAGCCCTTCCCAGTGCTTAGAGGGGCTCCAGGAGAGCTGGAGAGGGGCTTTGGTTTCCGTCAGTTTAACCGGCGTCATTCCAGGTTCATGGTCACTGCCCCCATCCCTCCCCTCCTGCTGCAGGAATCACCCGGACAAGGTGAATCCCTGTTATTCCCACTTCTGGCTTCCCTAGCCGCCTGCAGGCTGGAGCAAGGATAAATTCCCCCCACACGCACTTCCCTGGCCCCCCGCCGAGCAGCTGGCGCTGCGCAGAGAGACTGGGGAAAGAGGGGGAGCTGCAGGGTTTGGGAATTCGCAGCCTGACAAAGTTGTGACTTGCAGAAGAAGCACAAGGTAAGGGAGGGAAGAAGCCTCCCTGCCTGCGCCAGCCGCCTTTTCCCGGCAGCTCCCATCCCGGTGTAATTCTTCCCCCTAGTTTCCAGTCATGGAATAGTTGCCATTCAAGCGAGAGCTGCTGCAGAGCCTCGGAGAAGCCGGGCTGGGGGAAAGGAGCTGGAAAAGGACCCGCAGGAGAGGAGGAAGGCTGGAGGATGGGACAGAGATACCACAGATGTCCCGGGAGCTACGTGCATCCATCCACTGCTGGGATTCACTTCCCAGCAGCTCAATGGAGGCGATTGTTGCTTTTCCCTAAAGCGAAGCAGCTCCCGAACCCCCACGGAGCGGCCTCTCCCAGCTCCGACCCCGCCGGCGCCCTCCGTCCCCGCGGAGCGGGAGGAAGAGGGGCAGCAGGAGTCGGGAGCTGGGGAGCAGCGCCCGGAAACAACAGGGTTTGCAGAGTGGGAAGGGGGTGGAGGGCAGAGCTGAAGCCCTTCCAGCCTCCAGGCAGGACCAGTGGCAGGACGGACTCCCCGCTATCCAGAGCCACTCGGATCCCATGGAGTCACTCTTCCAACAGCCTCCGCCACTCCACATTCCCACTGCGCAGGCTGGCTTGTGCTTCCACTCTCCTTTCAGATGGAGATGAGAGCTGCTGCTCCCTGCCTTCACACAGGTGTCACATTTGTTGCCGAGCACCCGTAATTTTGGGAAGAGTGTTTGTACTGCAAATGGAAAGCTGTCATTCCCGGCGCCTCCCTTCCCGCCTAATTACAGCAGCCACTGGAGCTGGAGCTTCCACGTCTCCCAGTTAAACTGTGATGCTGCTTCCATTAAAACTAACGCGGATCAGAAATTCCGTAAGCACAGTTTCCCCCTTTCTCTCTCAAATTCCGGCAGGCTCCAAGCTCCTTCCTTCCATCCTAATAAACCATCCAAATGATACAGGAAGTGGAACATTAAGCCCCTGTTTTAGCAAATCACCGTCTCCTGAGGCGTTTGGGAGTGGCATAGGTGTTGTTTGAAAACTAGGTGGGTTAAGCGGGAAGGAGGAAGAGCAAGAGCTGGAGAGGGGTTTGGCGTGATGCTGCACTGCAAGGAGATGTTCCATTGGACAGAGACACCATTCCAGTATCCACAAACCCCAGGAGCTGGGTTTGGTTCCTGTTCCCCTTCCCGCTGGGGCAGGAATCAGATGGAATGTGCTACAATGAACCCTCCGGAGGGCAGCGAACCCAGAGCTTCTGGATCTAATTCATGTTCCACAGAGATTTCTGCAGGTGTGAGCTCCAGGCAGGATCTGGGCAACCAAAAGGATGAGGATGAAAGGCTCCTCCGTGCCCTTTCCCTGTGCCCACATCCACGGCACTGCAGACGCAAGTGGGAGAGTCCGAGCCCATCCCTGTGGCACAGCCACATCCGTTTTTAACACAGGCCTTCTGTGCTCTTCTTTTTCCAGCTCCGTCGCTCCAAACGGAGCAAAAGATGTTCCGGGCTTAGTGGGATTAAAAAACAAAGTCCGGCCCAAATATCCTGGCAGCCACAGCGGCACTTCCCTAAAACTGCCTGCCACGGGCAGTGCTGGAATGGAGTTGGGATTTAATGGCAAGCAACCCCACAAAATGGAGCTGAAAAAACACAGCAACCCTGAGCCATCATTTCGGGAGCATCACAAATGGATGGAGAGGGAAGCTCCCCACGGCACATGGAGAGGCAGATGTGGATGGGGATGGAAGCTCCCATTCCAGGCAGGGAGGGGCGGGATGACCACGGGCAGGAAGATGGAGATCCAGGACTCCAAAGCTGCTGCTTGGCTCTTCCCATGCTCATTGAGTTCCCAGTGCCTTTTGCTGCTGCTCATAAGCAAAAGTCTCTCAATTGCTGTTCCAGGATTGGAAATTGGAATCAGAGAAAGAGGAATGGGATGAAAATGAGATGAGAGAAAAAGAGAGAAATGGTGCTTTGGAAGCCTGTTCAAGTGTCTGATCTCCTGTGCTGTTTGTACTGAGAGAATAAATCCGTGCTGCATTCCAGGCTGGGGGAGTGGGGCGGGAAACACCCCCCTTCCCTGGGCATGGAATCATTAAGGATGGAAAAGATTTCTCCATGGAAAGGGTGCTCAGGCCTTGGCAGGGGCTGCCCAGGGACGTTTGGGGTCCCCATCCCCGGAGGGGTCCAAGGAAGGCCTGGACGTGGCACTCAGTGCTCTGGGCTGGGGACAAGGTGGGGACTGGGCACAGCTTGGACTAGATGGTCTTGGAGGTCTTTTCCAACTGAACCCACTCCCGGATTCTGGGATGCTCATGTCCAGCCCTCAGCCGAAGAACAGGCACTGTGTTCAGGCAGTTCACATGATCCGTGGGGAAGATTCCAATGTTTTCATTGAGGGACTGCGAATTCCTGTTGTGTTTTGTTTGTTTTGCCCTTTCCCAGAGCAATATTGTTTTTCCCTGGTGTCTCAGGAACTTCTCCTGGCCATCTGCACCATTCCCTTTCCCGCTTATCTGCCAAAGCCCTTTGGATTTTTCTAAGCCCAGCCACATGCTGCCAGCCAGATTTGCTTTGTGTTCCTGGGGAAAACCCAGTGGCAGCAGCGTTCCCGGGATGGCCGGGGCTCGGGAGGGGACGGAAGCACAGGGAGCGAGCCTCCATCCAGCCCCATCCTGACAATGCTCCCTCAGAGGCTCATAATGAAGCCATTGAGAAGTCGGAGTTATTTGGAAAGCGGGGAGGAATCTGCGCATGTTGGGGTTGAGTCACGCCTTGGCAGCCGCCACCCCAGCACAGATTTCCTTTTTTTTAAGTGCGCTTTTCTTTTCCAGATCCAGGGACAAGGGACCTTTATCAGCTCTAA
The DNA here is from genome assembly GCF_000738735.6 of Corvus cornix cornix. Taxonomy (NCBI): domain Eukaryota; kingdom Metazoa; phylum Chordata; class Aves; order Passeriformes; family Corvidae; genus Corvus; species Corvus cornix. The sequence goes on along the minus strand of NC_046357.1, from coordinate 556,840 downwards.
CTTCATCTCCGCCCCGGAATAGCTGCAGCCGGCCCAGTCCTGCCAGAGGAAACTTCCAGAAGGTCTTCATTTGGACACTTGGAGCTTCCAGTGGCTGCACTCTCCTCCCAGTTGGAAATTCGTCCCCAAGCCTGCTTATCTCCAGCCTGAAATTCTTTGGCTGCAGCTTCCCCCATGGATGTCAGTGCCTTCCTGCCTGCAGGATTAAGGGATCCATTCCAATCGCTCCATTGGCAGGTGTGTGAAAGCCTCTGGTTTCCTGTACCTTTTCCTGCTCTTTCTGATAAAATAACAGGTTTTCCTTATGGCATTTTGGTGCTCTGGTGTTGTCCAGAGGAGAACACACCACATATTCCTTGATCCTTTCCTTGGCTCCACAATGTCCACACTCAGGTCCTGCCCAGCCTGGATGGACCAGAAGGGAAAAAGGCTCCATCCAAAGCACCCTCAGGCACTGGGTGCTCCAGGCATCCTGCATCCCCCAGCTCCCGGGGTTCCAGATCCCTGCACCCTCAGGCACTGGGTGCTCCAGGGATCCTGCATCCCCCAGCTCCCGGGGTTCCAGGGCACTGCACCCTCAGGCACTGGGTGCTCCAGGGATCCTGCATCCCCCAGCTCCCGGGGTTCCAGGGCACTGCACCCTCAGGCATTGGGTGCTCCAGGCATCCTGCATCCCCCAGCTCCCGGGGGCCTGGGGCATCTCCCACCCCTACTCCAGCGCCGTCCCCACCGAGGTAAGGCAGTTCCCTCCATCCTGTGTTGTCCCACACGGACACAAGCTCAATGGGAAAGCTCCTCTTTTTCCTCAGCGGGAATGTGGGAGCCTCCAGCGTGGCAGGCATGCCCTGGACACGGCCCCAGCTGGACGTCGAGCCCCGAATCCTGCGCTGCCTGCAAGTGGGAATTGTGGCCATGGAGAAGTTGCGGGCCGGGCGTGGGGAGTGCGGGAGCTGGCGGGCATTGTTGTGGAAGTGTGGATGGGATCAGGCACAGATGGGAGACACGGAGCTGTCAGAATGAGACTGGATTGGGAAATGTTATAATTGGGATGGTAAACAAGTTCACAAGGACCCTATTGAGGCAAGGCATTGCCATGGTAACCGCCCAGAAAAGTCTGGGAATGAGGAAGGGATCGATACGTGGGGGCAGCCGAGGGAAGGGGCCGCGGGTGCTCCAGGGGTCCCTTCCCAGCGCCGGGGGCAGGGAATGAGGGCTCTGGAATGTGCTCCAACCCTGTCCCGCTCTCCGGGGAAACACTGCTGCTCCAGGCTGTGAGCTTTTCTGGGATGAGCACACCGGGATGGGATCCTGTGCTCGCACAGTGGGCTGGGCCTTTCCTGCCGTTTGACAGAGGGTTGGGAAATCCTGGTTCTGCTGCAGGGACCTCTTCCATCAGTCCATAGGATCCACTTCCCAGTCCGAGCAGGACTGGAGCTCTCTGGCACATCCTGGATGCGGCCAGGGCAGGATGGGCCCTCACACGCCCCATCCCCAGGAGGGGGTCACCTCTCCAAGGCTGCCAGAGCTCAAGGCACAGGGTGGGATTTTGGGGTGCCCCGTGCAGGGCCAGGAGCTGGACTCATGATCCAGGTGGGCCCTTTCCACCTCAGGAAATCCTAGGATCCTATCAAGCTGGGAGCAGCATGGAGAGCAATCCCTGCTCCCGCTGCAGCCCACATCTCCCTGCTCCGGCCTTTCCCAGTGTTAGGGTGAGAAGTTGGATGTGAGGAAACAAGAAAGTAAAAAGTCCTGTAATAAAAGCAAGCTTAGCAACTTTATCCTCCAAAATAATATTTTTAAAGCCTTATTTTATTAATCATCTACTTGTCCTTAATGGGATAATACTCCACATCCCAAGATGGACGCAGCAATTTTCCTCACTCCAATAAAACGATAAAATTTGTTTATAGGCCAAAAGAAATGCTAAGGGCCCAGGGCCACTGAAACCCTCAGAACAAATCTTTTTTAAGTGGCAGGGTTGCAGCCCAGGGCAAGGGGCACCAGAAGGAGTTGGACATCCTCAAATCATCAGGAATGGAATTTGGAATCCGTCTGCTGAGCTGAGGTGGGCCTGGGCTGCCTTCCTTCTGTGGCTGAATCAGGGAAAAAATAGGATTTTGTTCTCTGGGATTACTTCAGACAGCAAAGGTTTGATTGGGAAGTGAACCCTGAGTTTGCAATCTGAATCCCAGCATTATTCCAATTGGAAAAGAGCTTCGGGATTACGGAGTCCAACCTGTGCCCGGTCCCCACCTTGTCACCAGCCCAGAGCACCGAGTGCCACCTCCAGGCTTTCCTTGGACTTGGCCTGGGATGGGAACTCCAAACGTGCCTGAGCACCCTTCCCACATCCTCAGTAGCGCCTCTGCTTCGCCCATGGAATTCTGTCCCATTACCTGACATGCCCAGCTGAAAGAAGCTGTAGGAGCTGCTCGAACCCTTAACAGGTGTCCAAGTCCTGCCTCTGTTGGGTGGCAGCCGGGAATGCAGAGCCTGGATCCCGGCGCTGGAACAGCCCTGGGCTCAGCAGCGCTCCCAGATTTCTCACCCTCTGGGACGAGATGTCTCCCAGGACTTGCACAGCTTATTTGGGAAGAGGCCCTTGAAATCCATCTGCTTCCTTCCTGGGAGTCAGTGGGTTTGAAGCAGGGAGGTTGGACTTTTCCAGGAGCCCAGGAAGCACATGTGGGCACGGCGCTGTTCAGCCAAGCACTGCGAGCCCAGGTTTTTCCATCCCTCTCTGAGCTGCACGGCAGCACTATCCATCATTTTTCCAGTGGCTGCAATCCCTTTCAATCCCAGTGAATTGCTGGGACAGATCTTTAATAATAACAAGCCACCAAGACCTGGGAGATTTCATTTATTCTGGCATGATCCACACATTTCCCGACTCGTGCGGGACCATATGGAGCTCTCTGTTGAATTTGGAGGAGTTACTGGGGTGAAACAAGGAGGAATTTTGTTCCTCATCCTCTTCAATTATGCCATGGATTGGATCGTGCAGCAAACTCTGAGAGCTCATCTGGGCACAGCAATCAGCCCCCAGGAGCCATCGCCAAGCTGGGCTGTGCCAGGAAACACTCAGAGCGAAAACACCGCTGGGAGCCGAGCCCTGGAGAGAATCGCTGGGGCTCGACACTCCCCTAAAGCTGGGAGTGGGAAGGGAGCCCTCAGTCTGTCACCTGCAGGCAGGAAAAGGCTTTGGGAAGGTCGGGTTTGGGCAGTGGGATAGAGGGGGAAATGACATCAGATCGACTCCTTCTGGATTTTACTCTTTGCCATCATTTACCTGGGAAATGAAGGAAGCTGGTGCCCAGAATTCCTGTGGAGATGGATTGTTCAACCCCAGCAGTGAGCAGGGTGGAACCATAATGGTCCCAATGCCCAGACGCTGAGGCCACATTTGCACAGAATCATGGAGTGCTTTGGGATGGGAGGGACCCTAAAGCACATCCAGTTCCAGGGGCAGGGACACCTTCCCCTATTCCAGGTTGCTCCAAGCCCCGCCCAACCTGGCCTGGGACACCTCCAGGGATGGGGAGTCCCCAGCCTCTCTGGCCAGCCCACATCCAAACTTCTGTGCCTCTATTAACCCTTTCCCAAAACCCCCCTGATAAATAGACTCCAAGTGAACAAAAAATCCCCTTTTTGGTGCCTGAGGACTAATGGAACATGACATTTATTATTCCAGAGAGGTGCCAAAGGAATCAAGACGTTGATTCCGTGTGAGCAGGCAGAGTGTGATCCCAGCTCCTGCCTCTCCGAGCCATCAATAATAGAGCGGTTCCCATTCCCATTCCATTATGGCTAATAATGAGTTATGGATAAAGCCACCACGTCCTGTGGAAAAAGCAAGATCTGGGTTGATTATTAGAGGCTCAAATCAAGAGATTGATGCCCAGAGCCAGCCTAATTAGCAGGAGTCTATTGGAGAGGAAGCTGAGCATGCTGCTCCAGCACTGCCAAATGAAATTAAGGCCCAATTATTGATAAATGAAGAGTGGTTTGTGCTGGAGCCTGGCCTGGAGTCGAGGAAACGCATCTGTCACTTGGCCTGCCCGGGAGTCACTCATGTGTGACACGGCATCCTGTGCGTTCCCGCTGCAGCTGGAGCTCGGGAGCCGAAGCAGGGCTGGCAGGTGCCATTCCCGCCTGGAACGGGGGCACACGGAGAGCTGTCCCAGACTGGTTCCTGGGGAAAGCGCTGTGTTCCTTACCTGCTCCATGGTTTTCCAGTTAGCGGTTTCCTGGTGGGGACACACAAACCACTGGTGCCCAGTGCCCTCCTGGGACTGCACTGTTGCCATAAAAACGGGCAGCGGAGCTGTTTGAAATCCCTCACTTGCGCGGCCTCTGAGGCCCACGAATTCCATAAATGAATGAGGTGGGTGGGGTCGGGAAGTGACCCCTTTTCATAAACCTGCCGTTGGAGCAAGAGCTTATGCAGTCTGTGGTGAAAGGCAAATGGAAACCGAACATCAGTGAGGTGAGGAGATGGCAGCGTGGGCACGACCGCTCCCACGGCAGTGCGGTGCCTTCGGCTGGGAGGCCGATTTGTCCTGCCACACTGAGGTGGGATTAAAAGTTCATGGAATTTCATCCTCACCTGCTGGGGAGAACTGGACAGAAATGTCACCTGCGAGCGCTGAGAGTTTTCCACGAGATCTGAGGCAAAGGGATGACATCCAGGAATGAAAAGGAGAGGTTTAGATGGGATATTGGGAAGGAATTCCTGGCTGGGAGGGTGGGGAGGCCCTGGCACAGGGTGTCCAGAGCAGCTGTGGCTGCCCCTGGATCCCTGGAAGTGTCCAAGGCCAGGCTGGACAGGGCTTGGAGCAACCTGGTCATGGGGTGGAGTGAGCTGATCCTTAAAATCCCTTCCAGCCTAAAGCATTCCATGATTCCACATGGATTCAAACAGCCGTGGCCAAGGTCTCGGCTTCAGAGGTCCCAAAATACCCCTGAGGATCTGGGGCTCGGCTCGGCGACACGTCGGGATCACGCCGTGGGAAGCGCCTTTTCTCGGCAGGCACCTGAGAACGCGGTCGGAAATAGGCTGCTCGTTGTCACAGGTGTCACCGCTTCCCTGCTTCCCAAGGACCCCGCGTCTTTTAATACCCAAACATTTTTGGAAATCTGCCCCCATTTTAAGTAGGGCAGGAAATGTCTGTGCATCTGAAAGAGCTGCAGATCCTCTCTCGAGACAAGGAGTCGAGTTCCCAGAGGCACCGGGTGATTCCTGTTCCTCAGTCCCGTTTAACCGAGGCTGGGCCTGGGTCCTGGCTTTGCACGGGGCTTTGCCGTGGGGTTGTCCCTGCTCACCACTGAGCACCGGGCTCTGCTCCAGCTCCTGTGGAGAGCCCTGGGAGTGGGGAGGTGCCAGTGCACAGGTGGTGCATGCTGCATCCCTGGAAGTGCTCAAAGCCGGGTTGGACAAGGCTCGGAGCAGCCTGCGCTGGGGAAGGTGTTGGAACTGATGGGGTTTAAGGTCCCTTCCAACCTAAATCATTCCATGATAAATCCTCTCAGTGCTAAATGAAGGTGGGTCTCTGGTGGGCTTCTCCACTGGGACACTTGGATTTCCCTTGGATTTGGCACATGAACCTTTCCCTTCCCTTCCAAAGAATCCAACTCATTCCTCACTCTCCAAACGAGGTACTGATAGAATTTGCTACCCTGGATTTAAAGCGTTCCCATGTAAGATCGAATCAATCTTTTCTGGAGCGAGTTTTTCCTCCTGACATTTCTCCTGGTCCCTCCGAACCGGAGAAATTATCCTGAGCTGCTATTTGATGGATACCTCTCCCTCTGGTGCAGCACCGGGCCTGCAATCTAAGCTACATCTCAAATATTAAAAATAACAATGAAATGCAATTCCACCGACCCATCCTAACTTGATTTGGGGCCGCCAGGAGAAGCCGGCTGCCATATGGAGATTTGCTGGCCATTCCTGCTCCGTGCCCGTCCCCCCTTCCCATGGATTGCCGCAGCTCCAGCCACGCTCTGCTGCCTCCAGGGCAGTTCTTACGGATTTTATCCGGTTTTATCACCTCTGCATCCCCTGGCCATCCCCTCGGAGGTGCAGGGTCTCTGCCCCTGGGAAGCCCTGGAGTAATCCCAGCCCCGATTCCAGGCTCAGCTCCTGGAAGGGAGCAGAATCCAGGTCGGCACTGCAGCTGCTCCCAGCTCACCTTGTTTGTCCCCTGGGCTGTTCCACCTGTGCCGTGACCCCGGAATGTGCAGGGAAAAGCAGATTTTTCCTGCCAGGCCCAGCTCAGTGTGTACAGGAGAATACGCAGATCCGTGCTGAGGGGACAGTGACATTTCCCCGGCCCAAAGAGCCACATTCCCTGCTCTCCCTGAATGCACAACTCCGGCCCCACCCCTTCAGGACAGGGCTTGGAGAGACCTGGGACGGTGCAGGGTCCCTGCCAAGAGCAAGGGAAGGAGAGAGGTGAGCCTTGAGGTTCCTCCCCACCCAAACCATTCCAGGGTTCCGTGCCGCAGCTCCGCGTGCTGAGGCAGGGGATCTTTCATGCACAGCGTGGAATGAAAAGAGGAAAATGTCTCTTCCTTTTTCTAAAAAAGGACATCAATAAAACTCTTACATGAAAACAAGAACAGGAGGAAAACAAGCTGAGCTGCAGAGACACAACAATCACTGAGGGCTGAGACCTTGGGAAGGAGCTGGAGCCCAGAGTGGGGTTTTGCAGGGAGTTTTCAACCACTCTCAAATGTCAGGTTGGGTTTTTTGATGCTCTTCCATTCCCACCATAAAACAAAATGATTTGAGGACCCTTTGGCGCCCTGGAACAGCTCCCACTCTTGCTGTAGAGCCCGAGCTTCACACGTGGGTTTAGCTGCTGCTTGCCCCTTATGACACTCTGGTTATGGGGTTAAACCAGCAGCACTTCCATTAAACCCTCTGTTGATCATATGGAATTCATGGATGGGCAGGGGCTTGGCTGTGAGGGGAATAAATGAGCTGCGTGTTTCTCCCGGGTAACTCCAGGCTTATCAGGGGACTGGGAAGTGCCCTAAACACAGCCAGGGTTTTCCAGGAGCATGGGGAGGTGGTTACCCAGGAATCCGGTCTGTACGACAGAGCTGCCGTGTGGAATGTTTGCGCCCTGTCATCTAAACCGTTCCATGCTCTGCCTTTCCTTCGTGTCCCTGCCCATCCCAGCCTCCCCCAGCATGGGAAGGATGGTTTGGAGCTCAGCAGCCTGGGCTAGAGGAAAGTGGCCCTGCCCCTGGCAGCTGCTGAGCTTTCAGGTCCCTTCCCGCCCAGAGCAGCCCAGGACTGTGGGAGCTCTCCGCGCCTTCCGCAGGGCCAGGGCAGGCTGGAGCTCGGCTGCCGAGGGATGCTCCGCAGCAGGATTGCTAAAGCACGGCTCGGCTCGCTGTAATGTGTTATGACACAGATCAGCTGTTGTTTTCCAGTCTCAAAGGAAACCTTGTGGAATCTCATTCCTTTGACTGGATTAAATTAGCTGCAAATGTTGTCCTTTAAACACAAACTCAAGGCCCTTTCGCTGGAAAATGAAGCGTGGATGGCAAAATCTCTTTCAAGCCATTGTTTCTTTGGAGCTGTGGTTTACCTTTGGTTCCCTAACAAAGTAAATTAATAAATGAAGGGGTAGCAGAGTTGTTTCTATAGCAATCCCCATGGAAACATCAAAAATGCCACAAACACTCATCCTCAGCCTCCAGCTCCCGGGAGAGCACAGCTCGGGGTAAAGCACAGCCATGGCTCCTGGATTCAGCCCAGCTCCTGGTGCCCTTTCCCTTCAAGAGCTTCGATAGCCATAGATCCCCAAAATTAAAGAGTTTTCCTGACCTAGTAGCACATTCCTTTGGGAAGCGTCCCTGAAAGGTGCTGGAGCTGCTCATCCCTTTCCACAGGGCGCCCTTCAGAAGGAGGAGGAGTCAGCAAACCCAGGGGCCATGACTTGGATGGAATAAAGAGGCGCCTGGTGAAAGACCAGAGTGGTGGCTTAAATCCTGGGATTTCCCTACAATGAACCTTGCTTTGGGAGAACTTCCACTGAGTGGAGTGAGATGGTCCCACACCTCTGACCATCCCGCCGTGGCTTTCACGGACACATGGAATTCCTGGGATGGCGGGGAGGCCCTGGCACAGGATTCCCAGGGAAACTGTGGCTGTCCCATCTTTGGGAGTGCCCAGGGCCAGGCTGGATGGGGCTTGGAGTACCCTGGGATAGGGGAAGGTGTCCCTGCAGTGGCACGGGGTGGTCCTTAGGGTCCCTGCCAGTCCTGCAACTGAAGTGCTCAGGAGCAAAGCACGGAGCAGGGCTGGAGAACAGCCACATTCCAGGGCTCACATCCGTTCGGGATGGATTTGGCTCCCGGTCAGGGCTGACAATTAGGCCGTACAGTTAATATTTTTACAGCTGTTTTATTAATAACGCATACAGAGCACCCAGCCAGGGTTTGTTGGAGACACCTCAGGAAAACGAACGATGTAAATAACAGATGGATGCGGAATAGTCTCACCAACAGGCACCGAGATATTCCCATCTTGTTTAGGAGGAATCTAAATAGACAGATTGGAGATAAACAGGCAAAGGGAGGAGAGCAGGGGCTGGGATTGGGGATGGATAAACTCAAAGGCACCTGGGGAGTCCCTCGGATCCTCGGGATCATGGCATCCATAAGGTTGTGGATGTGCCCACCTGGAGGAGCCTTTCCTGCACCTCTCCAGCCCAGCCAGCCCGCCTTAACCCTTGCAGGGTCTCAAGCCCAGCTCCCCAGCCGGGAAATGGTTAATTAGGATAATTCCAACAACCCTGCAATGATTTTGCCTGTAACTCTTAACTCCTCTGTTCCATGGGTTTGCTGCTCTGACTGTATTGGAATTTTGGGGCAGAGAAATGAGAAGAGAGAAGGGTGTGCGGGATATGCCCAGGAAAGGATGGATTTAGTGCATTTTGGGGGCAAACAGCTGCCGAATGTGTGCGCAACACGAGCAGGCAATGGTCCCCGGTGGTTGATGCACAAAGCTCTGTGTGGGAAGGGTAAACCAAAATCATCTGGCGCCGGGAGCCGGGCAATCACAGGGATTTGCAGTTGGATTTATACCTTGGGATTTTCTCTGGAGCTCGGAGAGCTGGGAGAGCCGGTGGCTAACAGCTGGAACTGGAGGTCCAGGTTACCTGGTGTGTGATGGGAGGAGGGCGCGAGGTGCCCACACAGGAGAAGGGCACCAGAGCCCTCCAGGGAGAGCTCAGAGCCCCTGCCAGTGCCTGAAGGAGCTTCAGGAGAGCTGAAGAGGGACTTTGGAAAAGGCACGGAGGGACAGGACAAGGGGAATGGCTTCCCACTGCCAGAGGGCAGGGACAGATGGGATATCGGGAAGCAATTCCCGGCTGTGAGGGTGGCACAGGTTTCCCAGAGAAGCTGTGGCTGCCCCAGCCCTGGAAGTGTTCCAGGCAGCCCCATTCCGCTCCTCCCGGGATTGTCACACCTCAGAGCCGCGGCATTCCCACGCATCCCGAAATCCACAGGTATGTGCCACTCCCGCTGTGACCCGAGCGCGCTCGGCGAGGAAGCAGCGCTCGGAATAGCAGCGAAGGCAGCAGAGGCTGGGGAAAGCAGGGAAAGCGAAGGGAGCCAGGAGTTCTGAAACGCAAACTGTGATAAATCTCAGCCTAACACGCCTCGGCTGGGAACACACCGTTCTCCCGGAGGAGCTGACTGCCTATCAGTGCCTTTGGAAAGGCGCTTTCTCCAGGGCTCGCTGCGGAGCGCGGGGAACACAAACACGAGGGCCTTTTCCCAGCCCGCGCCTCCCCTGGCATCCCAGCCGGGGGTTGCGTTCTCTGCGAGGAAAGTTCACGGCGGGTTCATCCCGGCTGCTTCGGAGGGGTTCGGCAGAGGGATAAACAAACAACAATTAGCACCTGATTAGCACCTCTGACATTTCCTGCGGCCTCTGTTGTACGGGTGCAGAGGAAGAGATGCTCCCGTCACTTGCCGCGTCTCAGCGCTCGGCTCCGGCTTGGGTTTTAGGGAGAATTCCTTCCTGGGAAAGGGTGGTCAGGCGCTGGCACGGCTGCCCAGGGCGGCGGCGGAGTCCCCGTTCCCGGAGGATGTGGATGTGGCAGTGGTGGCCTGGGCAGGGTTAGACTCAGTGGTCTTCGAGCTCTGTTCCAACCTCAGTTCCTGTGATTCCAAAGGATTCCATGAGGATATGCTGGCATTGTAGTTACATTTTGTTAACTTCAGGCCACAGGCAGAGAAACTGCCCAAACTTCCTGGAAGGAGCAGCAGTGACGGAGCCTCCCCGGCAGCCGCTCCACTGGATCCCAGGACAGTCGGGAATTTCAGTGGAGACAGTTCAGGGATAGAAAGTAGAGGCAGGAAGTGTGTGGAGCTCCGTTTGCCGAGCTCTACAGTACAGACGTCTTACCACATAAATTTAACAATTATTATTGTGTTGCCCTTTTCCAGGAAAGGGTAAAGGAGATTTGTAGGAGCACTTAACACATGTAAATCCCCACCTCTTTAAGGCAAAGCAACGCGCTAAATGGGGCCGTAAATATCCCGAGTATTCTGTCCTTTCGGAAATCATACCTTTCCCCCTCCTCTCACTGCAATTAAACCCGCGCCTTATTCTAACATAGCTCTGGGGAAGCAGGCATTTAAAAACCTCCAAACAGGTGTTTGTTGAGGGAGACAGGAGCTCCGGGGGGTTCGGTGGAAGCGGGAGTCAAAGGCAAGGGTGGTTTGTGTAGCAGGGCCTGAAGTCCCACTTGCTGCTGCTTTCCCAAAAACTCGGATCAAATCCCGACCAGCCGCCCCTTTTGCCCCGTGCGAGAGCTGACAATTCACCTGCGGCTCCTCCTTCTTCTTTCCAAGGGCTTTGGCAGCGAGGGTGGGAATCCCAGGAGCAGGGAGGCTGGGAAAGTCCTCCAGTACCACAGAGTCCAGCCTGTGGCCGATCCCACCTCGTCACCAGAGCAGAGTCCAGTCCCTCCCTGGACACCTGCACACCTCCCCGAGCAGCCCCTGCCAATGTCCAGTGTTTCCATCGCAGCCCGTCCAGCGCGGCAGCTGCTTCCTGAGGAATCCATTGCCCTTTCCCGGGGCTGGAGGCCGCTGGGAACTGCGGAGCGTTTCCGTAGCTGCTCCTTGCCCAGCCCCGCCCCGCCTCGCTGCGGTGCCAGGGTGCCTGCTGGATGATTTCTGTGTTGTGGTCAGCGCGCAGATCCCCCGCTGTCCGTGACTGAACCCGGCCGGTCCCGAACGCCCGGTTCTGGGTTCAAACTGACTGCCTGGCCTGCTCCTTTTACGATTCCAGTCAGAGCTCGGCGGCGCTGCGTCGCTGCCAATTTAACTGCACTTTTACCAGGACGACGAGGACGGAAAAATGAAAATCACATTTGGCACATTTAATCAGATAATTATTTTTGAAGAAACGAGCAGGAATGTTAAATACATTTCCCCGTTTTTTTCCATCTGTTGCGGCTGACGTGCAAGACTGGGGCTCTAATAACGAGGCCCATCTCCCGCGCTGCCTCCTGATTAATATTTCAGGATTATCCGAGCGCCGAGGTGCGGCCGCCGGCTCCGTGGGCAGCACATCTGGCTGCCACGTGTGCCTCGTTCCCTTACACCTGTAAATCCGGGGTCAGGGCTCCGCCTGCAAGGGGCCGCAGAGCCCTGGGGCGAAGGGGGTTATTAATGGGGCCAGGTGCCGCTCCGGCTCCGGGTAATATTCCTGCCCCGTGTAGGGTGTCAGGAAGCAGGGCTGCTGTTAATCACCACTGCAGCACTCCTGGAGCCAATGTGTTCTCTCCGCAGCCCTGGAGCTGCCTCATCCAGCGGCTCTTGCATGCGGCAGTGGACTTCGGGGCATCCCGTAATATGTACCTGTGTCCACACAAGGTGGATAACCTTCAAAGCCAGCCCAAAGGCTTTTATTCGGGATGAAAATCCCAGGGATTTTTTTCCCCCAGTCCTGGCCAAACTGAGCAAATCCATAACTTTGCAATGGAGCAAAGAGGTGGAGCTTCCCGCCCCTCGGGCATCCGCAAGGAAGGGAATTCGCCCCTTCGGAGTGACTTTCTCACAGGTTTCCAGCCACAGGGGGACACCCAGCTGGGACAAAAGTCCGGGGGAAAGGCCACGGGCACCAGGCTGCTCCTGAACAAGGAGCGGAGCCGCCTTGTTGGGACAAACCCAGAGAGGGAAGCAGAATCCCTGGAACAGGAAAAGTGATTGGGACATTTCCCTGGAGTGAAGGTTTTCAGGGATACAGGCATATCTGCTGCCCTGCACTCCGCAGGTCCCTCTCCAGCCGGGAATGGCAGCACAGGGGTTTGGTATCGCTCTGAATTGCTTGGTTTGTTTAGGGAAAGCATTCCTGGAAAATCAGTTCCTTTGCTCCTTTTTCCTGTGTCCATACAAATAGTTCATAAGAGTTTTTCTCCCCTCCAGGCAGGCCTTCCCTGATTCCCAGGGAAGCTCCCGAGACAGGAGTTCTGAGATGGCCACGTCGTGGGAAGTCGTGGATCCCTAAAGATTTGTTCCACTGGACACTGGAGCAGGGAAGCAGGAGCTGGACTGGAATCCCCCAAGGATTTAGGAAGCACCAGGGTAAGCTGCTGAAAAGCTGGTTCTCCCAAAGTTTGAAAGTTTGCTTTTCCCCCAGCCAGAGGAACGAGTCCAACCCCCTGGACGTGGAAGAGGGAACATCTCCTGTTGAATTTTGCCGTTGCCATAGCGATTGATTAAATAAAATAGAACCCCCCTCCACTTGTAAATTCCAAATCCTAATTGTACCGACAACAATCTAAATGTGGCTGGAACAGTGAGTCACACTCCAGATTCCGTGTCTCCGAGCGGGGCTTCATTTCCATCTAACAAGGCAATTACTGTACCGTGTGTTAATTCCGTATCATTTGATTAACAAAAACGTGCTGCTGGAGCTTTAGCACCTCTGCTATTCCGGCAGATCCCTATCTCCGGCGGAGCTGAACCTCCCTGCCTTATTTGGTGCTGCTCATTAGCATACAATATGCATATGTGCCCTTCCCACAGCCGCCAGAGTTCCAGGTCTGGAGAAAACACCCATCCCAAAAACGGGAGCCAGAGCAGGACCAGGCTTTGGCCCTGCGCCCAGCCCCAGGAGGTGCCACAGCCAGGTGGGAATGCCCTGGGTGGCATCCAGCAGCTCAGAACCTCAGGAAAGCTCGTGCTGCTGGACAATCTCCACTGCACGCAGGGCATCTGACGTGGGCACAGGGATGGGCACCAGCCGGAGCCCCGGGTGTGATGATGTCACCAGGCCCAGGACAAAACTCAAATATATGGGAAATCAGAAGGAAAATATTTAGTTTAAAGCCGAGGTCGGTTCTGCAGAGAGGCCTCCGTGGCCTTGTTTTACTCATTTTCACGTCTAATCCCATAAAAGCTTCTGTTTCTCACTCTTGGAAGTTGCCAAAGAATTCGGGGCCCCCTTCCAGCAATTAGGTCAATACACAAAGCCCCGATAATGAGTTGTCAGTGACTCAGCCCCCAGCCTTGGCCAGGGCAGGAGGAAGTTTTCCGACCTGGCTCTGCTCCTTCCTCCCCGAGAGATCCCGGAGGATCCCAAGGACCAGCTGCAGCCACCCAAAGCCTGGCTGAGCCGTGAGTCTCTTCCCCAGAATAATTTAACACGTACGGAAAACTGCAGGAAGAGATGGAGAGCGTGGCAGAGCCGAGGGCCATCGGGACACGGCCGACATCTCCGAGGCCGTTCCAGAATCCCAGATGAGAAATGAGGCCCTTCCCTCATGGCACCTTGGGGATAGGGATGATTTCATGGCAAACAGGATGTTGGGATGAATGAGGCAGCACCAAGACACAATGCCGGGTCCCGTTTCCCCGTTTATTTGGGGCATGAATCCCTTTAATAGATTTGAAGTCATTTTGGATGGATATTTAGCTATAAACAAATGGCATTTCCTTCTAAACCCATATTCCCGAGCCTGTGGACAAACGCAGTCAGGCACCAAATCCCTTCAAGGGTCGGGCTTTGGGATTTGCCACTGGAAGAAGGGGAGGCAGCTGAAGCTGGGAGCGCTCCGCAGCCCCAGCGCCGTGTGCTAAAGCTGTTTGCCCATGAATATAGATTACATTTTTTTCCATGGCAAATAAACAAATGCATAAAGATGCATTATTTCATAAGCATAAAAAACCCTGCTGCAACTATAGTGCTTTTCATTTGTTTTTATGATTACTTGTAATTAATTAGCATCAAAAGAAGATTATCAACATCGCTAAAACCCGAGATTGTACCGGCAAACGCAGCAATGATGGCGCTGCTTTATCTTTCTATTAAGGTGGGAAAAAAAGGAAATTATCGCTTTTTTATTTCATTTTTTAACTCTGCCGAGATGGAAGTGTCAGAACCTGGTGGCAGCACAGCCTCAAAATGCACCAAAGTGCACAAAAAGAGAAATAATCTTCTCTAATTACAAGCTGTGCTGTGACCAGGCACATAAATATTTAAGGCAGTTTAAATTGTTATTAAAGTTGGGTTTCCAAAAGCCTTTTTCCAACCCATGTTTACACTTTATTGAGCAATTTATGAGGTCACTGCTCATGCACCTCATCCAAAACGTCCCCCTTCCACTGAGAGCCATAAACCGGAGGCTTTTTGATGGGATCTGGAGGCTCTTAACAAGTTCTCGCTGCCTGGCCCAGAGACCTTCCCCTTCCTGGGATCAGTGGCAGCGCTGGCTGTGCTTTGGGCTCCGAAATCCCAAAAAAGGGACCTTCCTGCCCCTCATACCTTTCTCCTGACATTTACTGCCTTGCTGTCAAGTCTTTCTGCAATCTTCAGGAGGAAGGATTTGAGAAGAGAGGAGGTGGCTGCTCGTATCCTGCGGGATGTGGGAATGCGTGACATCCAAACCTCCTAGCTGGGAGGGAAGAGGAGGGAATAAATAAACAAACCCCACAGGTGTGTTCCCAGCAGGAACATAGGTCCCAGCAGAGGACAGGGCTTTGAGTTGGAACTCCTTGGTCTTCCAAACCCAGCAAGCCCTTGGAAACAAGACAGTGTGTCCATCCATAACTCTGGGTCTATCTCCCACATTCCTCATCCCGGAGGCTTCCTGGCGGTCCCAGAGGCTGCCAGGCCTCTTCCCAAGGAGAATAATGCCCGAGGAGCTCTTCCCAAACACCCTTTTCCTGGGAAACGCCAAATCCGCAGCGCTGCCTTATTTTAATTAATGATTAATTAATGAAGGGCCGTGTTTGTCCCAAATTGATGGGCGTGGATCTGCTCCCATCCTCGTATGAAATATTAACACAGCACTTGGGCTCAGCACCAGTCTGCAGCCATTAGGCTTCCATTTGCATATTCATGAGGACTCATAAATGTTGAAGGAGCCAGCGAGGAGCCCGGCAGCGGTGGCCAGGCGGAGCCAAGGCGTATTTACAGCCTTCATTAGTGCCAGGTTTGTGGGACAAAAGGGCCGGAAACAGATCCAAGGAATTCCAGTCTGCCACGGCAGCAGCTTTTCCTCCTCTTTGTCTTCCTGAGCCGAGGAAACTCCAGCCCAGCCACGAAGGGCAGCACGGAGCAGCTCCTGGTGCAGCTGGGGTGTCCTGCTGTTCTTCCACCGTATCTCGGGATGTGTCCTGGATCAGCCTGGTGTAGGTCAGCACAGCTGGGGGGTCACACATCCATGGCCGTGGTCCCTGGGGACACCACAGCTCCTGCCAAACTCTGCGGACAATGGGAATGCTTTGGGAGCCAGGCATCCTTACCGTGGCTGCGCAGGACCGGGTGTGGGTGAGGCGTGAGGAAGAGGGAACATGAGAGTTCATATGGAAAACCAGCGGTCCTGGCCTGCCTATCTTCCAGGGAATGCTGTCATGGAGTCCTGGAATGGTCTGTGTTGGAAGGACCTTAAGGAACATGGTGTTCCACCCCTGCCATGGCAGGGACACCTTCCACTGCCCCAGGTCGCTCCCAGCCCGTCCAGCCTGGCCTGGAGCACTGCCAGGGATCCAGGGGCAGCCACAGCTGCTCTGGGGAATGAGTGGAAGCATTGGAAACTGAGGCAGCCACTGCGCTGACCTGATTAAAGTCCCGGCTAACAGGAGAAATGCTCATTATTTACCTCGGTCCTGTTGATAATAAACTGCTAAATGAATGTTATTAAATAACATTTTCCTGTCTGTTAAGTGTAGCTAAAGCAGGACAGCGATTCATTGGCAAGACAATAAAAGTTCCTTTTCTGCTTACTGGATGTTTTCCCCTCTGCAGAGCATAAATCACATTTTGTGTGAAGTGTGCATCCTTGCTCTGCCAGTTATTTGAATCTCTGGTATTTTATAATAAATGCTTTTTATTGATTTTCATTGTGCAGCACCAGGAATTGAATAAACTCCGGGCGCGAGCAGCTGAGAGGAACAGGCTGAAGGAGAAAATGGGATCAGCATCTTTCAAAGGTAAAGGTGGAAGCACACGGGGGGACTTGCCTTGCTCAGCAGCTCCCGGGAGCACCATGAAAAGCACAAACATGATGGTGGGGTGATTCTTTCCTCTTAAAGCCCCAGAGCTGGGATGGTTCTTGGGAAAGGCCGAATAGGAGCTATAGACTCAGCAAATCCCAGCATGAGCTGGGCTGGAAGGGTCCTGGAAGTTCACCTCCTTTGGGGTGTTCTGACCTGCTCCATGAAGTAGCAAGTAAAGTCCAGCTGGATGGAGCAGGCTCAGCCCGGGGCTGCGCTGTTCCTGGATTGGGAATGACACAGGGCCCTGGTCACACAGCTCAGGACAGACGGGAATCCAGGGATTTCTGCAGAGTATGGCCTCACACCGCCCTGGCACAACAGCGCTTGACACCCGAAAATCCCCCGGCAAACCCCACATTGTTTCCCTGCTGGGTTAGCTGGGAAATGTGTTCCTACTCCAGGTAATGCGGGGCTCATTACACAATTACCTCAAGTGCTTCACAATGCATTAATTGCTGCTTGATTTAAACATTTCCCATCCAGGAACCCAACTCTGTCATTGTGACAAATTGCAAGTCAATAATCGGGTCCCTCGGAAGAGGGAATGAAGGAGCTGGAGGTTGCCTGGTCGAGGGAACCAGACCCTTAGTGAAACCCCGGGCATCAATTTTGGGATGCACGTGCCCAGGTTCTGGGGCAAGCGTGAGGTAGAACTGATCCTTTTGGCACTCAAAATACCAATTGCGGGCTCACAGAATCATTCAGGCTGAGAAAGACCTCCAAGATCCTCTTCCAGCTCAGGGTATTCTGTGATTCCACGACTTTATGATTTAATTATCTCAGCATTATTTACAAAATACTCCTCAAGCCCCGGACCTTCTCGAGAACTCAGTGCCGGCCACCACCTCATGACTCTGTTCCCAAATTCTCCAAAGGGAGAGGAGCACCCAAAGCACATCCAGGTGGGCACCCTGTGGAATGGCAGCCGGAACTGGCACCCCAGGAGAGGCTGGCAGCGGCTGGGGGATCCCGGCACCCCTGTCCGAGTGCCTCTGCAGCTCTGGCTCCGAGTGCCCCTCGTGCAGAGCTCTGGAACAGCGCCTCGTCTGCTGATTTTGTAACACAGATTGAGGCTGACTCAGGACCTTGGGCACAGCCATTAAAGCAGTCACTTGTGAAACAACTGGATTCAAAGGAGTTTTCCCTGGAGAAAAATTCCCCTGTCAAACGGCAGAGTGGGAAAACTGCACACCTCCGGCGTTTTCTTCCCGGCGTTTCATCCCCTTTTCTTTCCAGCCCTGGGATTGGTGGGCCCTGCCATGTCCCTGTGCCACAACCCGGCAGCTCCTGGCCGGAACTGTGGCCATTTCGAGGTCAGCAGCAAATTTTCCATTCAGCAGGGAGAGGATTTTGCCCGAGGTGCCTGCAGATGTTCCAAGAGATGCCCCAAGGCCCTGCAGATCACCAGGAGTGACTCCACTCACTTCCTTCAGCGCTTCCTTCTGCCTCGCTGCCCTTCGGAGCCATCCCAAGGAATCCTTGCTGGCTGGCCAAGCCTCGGCAGTGCCTGGAGCTTCCCTGTCCCACCTGCTGCCATCCTCCATCCCTGCCAGGGGGCCCTCAGCTCTGCTCTGTGAGGCTGGCGGGATGCTTCCCAGCTCCCGGAGAGAATTCCAGGGTGTGTTTACGAGCTGCAAGCCCAGGTCATGAAGATTTTCATGAGGATTTTCTTCCAATAGAGAATTCCAGGCAGAAGAAGGGGTTTCATCCCCCAGGAAGTTCTGGAACACTGTGCCAAGAGTCTCGGGCATCAAAACACACCTGTGCCTTGTCTCTGCTACTGTCCTGACTCGTCACTGGATGTCAAAGCGGTCGTGGAATCCTGGAATCATCGTTTCTGCGTTCCAGGGGTTCTCCTGGCAGGGCTCTGATCCCGCCCTGTCAGCGAGAGCTGTGTCTGCCTCCCTCCCTCCGGGGAGAAATGTGTTTGTAATAACACTCCTCTCCCCGAGATGGGAGCCAACAGGTTTGAAAATAATTCCCAGGACTTGTGTTCCCGTCGCGCGCTGATAAAATGGCTGGTTGGGAACCGGCTCCGATGTGACGGAGCCTTAAATTACCGGAGTTTGATGAGCCTGGTGCACACGTACGGAAACTGTCACCGGGAATTCTCCCCATCCAGACTTTATATAATAAGGGAGGGATTAATCAGGAGTGGAGGTCTGCAAATATTTGCCTGTTTCCATAGCGATGGGGAGCCCACACACACAATAAATACCTTTTCCCACATGCGTTATCATCGCTGCCTAATCATATAATCACCAAGCCATGGCTCAGGCGGGGCCGGGAGGAGAATAAACACCATTAATTAACAGATTTATCAGCTAGAGGAGGAGGAGGAGGTGGCAAACGAGGAATGGAGCGGAAAACGCGCTTTGGAGCAGGTTTGGGCCTTTCTCATTTCTCCAGGAAACTTCGCAAACTCTTAATTAGCTCACCAAATCCTCTCTGTCTTCTTCCAAAAATAAAACTTCTGACAACTGTTCAAACCACGCCGCACTCTCACCCACCAAACACACATTTCAGTACAAATATAAAGCCATGGCGGGGAAGTGTCAGAGGCATTGCTTCGAAGGAGGGAAAGTGAGACTTTTGGCATCGCTCGCGAAATCCGACGAGTTGTCTCCCGGAGCGGGACGCGGATTGTCTGGAGCTGCAGGGAATGTGGCACATGACAAAGGAGTGACACTTGGCCAGCCAGCGAATTAGTAACGTTTGCATGCAGCAGCTCCGCTTGCCTGAAATAATCCCTCCTGGCATTTCCAAACACCTTTTCCCAGGGTGGCAAGTCCGGCCTGCTCGTCCTAGTGGCAATGGAGCATCCAAACCCAAAGGGATTTTTGGGATTAAGCCTGGTGCTGTTCATTCCTCCCTCCATTCTGAATCAAAGGGGGCTGTTGCCGGTAAAGTAGCAAAGTTCTGAGAGCTGCTTTGGTTTCCAAGGGCCAGCAGGAACCAGAGGGTTCAGCTCGGAGTTTCCAGGGATGAAAGCACCTCGGGCTGCTCCCGCTGCCGGGGGTGAGGAGCAGCCATCCCAGGGGATTGTCCCCGTGAGCACCGAGGGGATCACGGAACGAACCGTTCCATGGCTTATGCTGGGGGTAGGAAGGGACCTTAGAGCTCATCCCATGCCACAGGCAGGGACACCTTCCACTATCCCAGTCCCACCTGTCCTGGGACACTGCCAGGGATCAGGGGGATCCACAGGCGCTCTGTGGCACTCCTTGGATCGCAGGCTCCTGGTTTATTATTTCCCACTGAACATGCCATGATTTTGGGGCTGCTGGAAGTGCCAGAGCTGTCACCCTGGAGACTGATCCTCCTCAGGGGATGCTCCCATCGCCCTTTCCAAGACTTCTCCTCCCAGCGGCAGGAACAGATTTTTGGAATGAATGGGAGCATTTCCACCCTGTTAGTGCCACGCTGAGGAGGCGAGAGTCCCTGTGCCCTATCCCAGAACTCCCAGGGCAGCCGGGGAGCTGTGCTGGTTCACGGCCCGTTCCCATCCGCGGGAGGAGCGGAACCCGGAGCTGGGCTGCGCCACTCCCAATCTCCGCTGACATCTGAGTAATGTGGATTTTGCTTCGATGACAAGCTCATTATGGAGCATAATTGCGACGCAATCTCCTGGTAAACACTGGGTTAAAGCCCCTGGAAGATGCTTGTTCGTCTCGTTATTAATTAGCACGTGTCCACTCCGCCAGATCCAGAGCCCAAACTTCATTTGTTATGTTCAGCCAAATGCATGAGTAGCTTTGGAGTAATTATTTTCCAACATCATCTAATACCTCTCTGCACATCAATTAAAAATCCTCTTAACAAGGAACTGCATTTTGTTTGAGATCAAATGCCTCGTCCAAAGCTGTATCAATCATGTAGAGCTAATTAGTGGGTCTGCTTTATATCATTTGTTTTACTTTATTATTCTATTATACACTTCCTAATGAAACCAATTGAACAATTTTGAAATCTTTGTTCAATTAATTGAAGGCTTAAAGGCCAGCTCCCTTTTTTTTGGCTTTAAAAAGCACGGATGCAAAGGGAAATAAAATTCCCTGCGTGTTTTATATCTATTTCTTTCCTGGGGTAAATTCTCCACAGCTGCTTTTAAGGTTTTAGCACTATTTTTATGTCACTTGCAAATACCTCCTGGCTCAGCAGCCCCTGGAAGGCCTTTGTTCACAGGCAGGTGATGGCAAAGGGCTGGAACAACAGGAGAAAGATCTGTGGGAGCTGATCCCGAGCCCAGAGCTGCCACATCCTAAATTATTGCTGGTGGACACGGACGTTTTCCAAGCTAGTTGCAAAAAGGAGCTTTGGAGAGGATGCTCAGGGTAAATATTTGCTGTGGGAAAAGCGGCTTTGAATGCCTTGCTCTTAGAAAAGGAGTGGATCCAGCGTTTTGGGAAGCTCCGAAGAGTCAGTGCTGTCAGTGCCGCTGTCCAGGAGCTCCTCACTCCGTGCTTTCAAGAGGAAGACTCTCCAAGGAGGACCCTGCTCAGCCAAGCTCAGCCTCCAGCAGCTCCAGCAGCTGGAGCTGGAGCTGAGCAGCACGAACTGCTGGGAACCTCCAGGCCGTCGTGCAGCTCTGTTTTCCAGACACCATAAGGAGAGGGAGAATCCCGGCCGGGATTAGAGCCGTGTTGATGAACAAGCAATAGTGGAGCATCCCCAAAATCAAATTGCAGCTAGAGGGAGGGAGAGCTGTGACAAGGGAGAGACTGGAAGGATGGGATAAGGCTGTTAAAAAGCATCTCCATCCCAGCAGGCCGATGGCACCTGGACTGTGTCACCCCGCTGCGGCAGCAGGATCAGGGCAGTGCCAAACTGCAAATCCTGGGGACAGTTCTGGGCTCCTCAGGACAGGAAAGAGCCCGAGGGGCTGTGGCGTGTCCAGGGAAGGAAGCGGAGCTGGGAAGGGGCTGGAGCCCCAGGAGCAGCTCAGGGAGCTGGGAAAGGGGCTCAGGCTGGAGCAAAGGAGGCTCAGGGGGGACCTTGTGGCTCTGCACAACTCCCTGACAGGAGAGGGCAGCTGGGGGGGTCGGGCTCTGCTCCCAGGGAACAGGGACAGGAGGAGAGGGAACAGACCCCAGGAGGAATTTCTCCATGGAAAGGGTGGGCAGGCCTTGGAAGGAGGTGTTGGAGTGCCAGTGGTCCGAACTTCCAGCTCCCCAGCATTTCTGGGACACATGGGCCGTGGCGCAGCACAGCTCAATCAATGCCCCACCGGAGCCGCTCGTGCTGGTGGAGGAGCAGGAATTCTGTGCAGCCAGGCTGCCTGAGCAGCCCCTCTGCAGCCACAGTGAACGCTTCTCAGCTAAATCAAACTGACAAATCAGCAGATGCTGAGGGGCTCGCAGCAAATGGACTGTGTTTCCTTTTTCATATGGAGAAGGAGGGTAAAAATAAGAATGACTTTCACATGCCGTCAGATTGCTTGGGAGAAATCAAGGGATATTATAGAAGCATTGGAGCAGAGGGAATTCAGATTTAGACCTCTTGAAATCTGGGGTTCAAGCTGAGTTTCTACTTCTCGGTAATAAAATAAACTACTCCTTGTGTTCGTTCCGAGCTGCGTTTAAAGGCACAGGTCTGTCAGAAAGGATCCCTGGTCCCGGCTGCTGTTCCAGCGGGAGCCACCTGTGCGTCCCCCTGGATACACAGGGATCCGGCCACGCTCTCACCCATGCCCACCACGGTGTGAGCCAGCTCAGGGGCGGGCAGTGGGATCCCAGAGCTGGCTCAGAATCGTGGGACGGGTCGGTTGGGAGGGACCCTAAAGCCCATTGCATTCCAACCCTTTGCCGTGGGCGGGAGCAGCTTCCACCAGAGCAGAAACTGACTGGGAATATTTATGGATTCCCTGTGAGCAGTCAGTGAGCTGAGGCTCGATGTTTGTTGTGCACACAGGTTGCCCTCAGTTCAAGCTGTAACAGATGGCGTGGAACGGCACCCGAGTGCATCCCGACTCAGCTGCTCTCCCGGAGGCAGCGCCGCTGGACACAGCCCCTCGGACACGGGTGGTCCCAGGCCCGGCAGAGCCGTCTGATGTCCCCTCCCCAGGTAGGAAGGGCTTTGGTGTCGGGACATTTGGGAGCCATTAGGATTCCTCACTCATACACAGCCTGTTTTCCGTCTCTGCCCGTTCGGGAGGGACGCGGGGGAAGCATCCTTTTTGGATTATCCCAGCATCCTGTTTGGAGAGTTCTGGCCAGAAAGAGCAGCTCCAGTTCACTTCCAGCTATGGAACAAAAGCAGATGCACACAAAGCCCGAGATCTCTTGGTGTCAAAAAAGAACTGAGCTCCCCTGTCTTTGGGGCCTCGGTCACTTCTGAGCCTAAGAAGTGTCACAGGAGAAAAATCCCAATAATAAGTGGAGTGCTGAACTGATGTGAGCGGGAGGAAAAGCAGGGAAAAGGCTGTTTTGGAATTCTGCAGTGTTTAATTCTCTTTGGGGGGTGATGGAAACAGCCCTTCTGAGGGCGTAAATCCTTCCCACGCTTGGATTTCAGCCAGAGGAACACCGGGTTCCAACAATGCCTCTGGATACACAGCAAGGTACAGGGCAGAAAGTTCATGGAGATCTGGGCAACCTGGGCTGGTGGAAGGGGTTGGAATGAGATGGGCATTCCCATCCCATGCTCCTGCTCAGCTGCAGCCTGCCCTTGGCAGCACTGAGCTCTCCCTGGATGGTGCCCGGATGGTGCCCCCTCGATGGGATGCCCGGAGCAGAGGTTCTGCCCTTTAGGAAGCCCGGGTGAGCAAATTTATCTGGAGTGTGTGGTGCTGGCAAATCCCAAACACCCCCAGGAGTCTGCAGCTCCACTTCCACGTGTGCCTGAAGTTCCCTGGATCCCGTGTGCAGCGTGTCTGTGCTCACATGAACGTCCCAAGGATTCAGGTCCCACCTCCAGGTTCCGGCACGTGTTCCCTGGCTGGGAGACCGGACAGGGCCCCCCCCCGCGTGCAGCGGCTCCGGGGCGGATTTGCAGAGAGCTGTGCAATAAAGGCGCTCCGGAGCTGGGCTGGCACAGGCAGTGGTGCTGCCGGCTGCTCCGGCTGAGGGAGGAGGGCATGGGAACGGCTCCGACGGGAGGCAGAAATGGAGCAAACGCACCAGGAGTGCACGCAGGGAATTAAAGAAGGGGTTAAAAAATCCTGGGCGGGAGCTCACCTCTGCCCTGAGGGTGTTACTCAGCCCGCACGGCATTTAAGCCCCATTTCCAGTCTTAAAATAGGGCTTAAGTAGGCCAGAAGTGCCGGTAACCTCGTGCTGCCCCAGCTCGGGGATGTTTGCAGCTCGAGTGAGCACTGAATTCTTGCTCGGCCTGGCGGAACCCTCCTGGCACCGAGCCCTGAGCAAGGTTTGGTGAGGATGGCTGGCTCCAGCCGGGATCCGGGAGCCCGAGCCTGCCCGGGATGAACCCAGCGGTGTCAGGAGCGCTCCGGTCCAGCTTGGAGCATCCTTAGCACATCCCGGGCAGGAAGGAAAATGAGCCGTAGGATTTTGCCTCCGTTTCCTCATGTTTCCCCTCTGCTCTGCGAGTTTAGGATATTGGGAAGAAAATGCAGGCCTCTCCTCACATTTTTCTTAGGGACAACAGCTTGTGGTGTCTTGACAATGAACCCAGACAAAGGCAGGGACGGGTCCCCCTCCCGTTCCTGGTCCGCACAGCCCGGGATCTTCTCCTTCCCCTCAGCCAGAACAGCCATCTGGAAATTAATGTGGAACAAAGTGTAAAGGGAGAATATTTTTGTGATCTAATCCTGTAGGTCCCATTATTTAATTTATTTATACAAAGCAGGGAACGCCGAGACAGATGCAGGAGAGAGCTCGAGAGGCAGCGAGGACATTGTTCAGCTCTGCTCCTCTAAAGAGCCAATTATTCCCCTTCAAGTCCTTTAGTTTCAGGGGCTGCCGGAGTCGTTGGAGGGATAAAAGTGGGAGCCTTTCATCTGGAGGATTCAAGTGCCAGTCCTCCAGGCAGACCAAAGCCACATGGAGTGGGTTGGCTTCTTTTCCTCCTTAATGCATTATTCTGGAATGGGATTATTAAACAGTAGTGAATAGAGAATTTAAATTTGCACCATTGACAGCTGATTAATTTCTTTTTTTTAAGCAAAAAAAAAAAAATTTCACTCATCATCAAAAATATAAATTAAATCCTTTAAGGGAACTTCCAAGGAAAAGCACAATGGTTGCTACTTTCCCTGACTCCAACGCTCCTTGCTGTAATTCCGCATTAAGGGGAATTTTCTTTTAGCTACCAAATAAAATCCAGATTGCAGTCCTTGAAATGAGGTAACTGGAGGTGTCCTGCCCCATGAATCCCTCACAGCAGGTGTCAAGGAGCTCCTGCACACCTGGAATTCCCCAGGCCCCTGGCTGGAACTGAGCCCCAGCCTCTGGCACATCCATACCCATCCATAACCACCCACACCCATCCATACCCATCCATACCCATCCACACCCATCCATACCCATCCACACCATCCCTACCATCCACACCCATCCATACCATCCATACCCATCCCTACCATCCACACCCATCCATACCCATCCACACCCATCTATACCATCCATACCCATCCACACCCATCCACACCCATCCATACCATCCACACCATCCCTACCATCCATACCCATCCATACCCATCCACACCCATCTATACCCATCCACACCCATCCATACCCATCCACACCCATCCATACCATCCATACCCATCCACACCCATCCACACCCATCCATACCATCCACACCATCCCTACCATCCATACCCATCCACACCCATCCACACCCATCTATACCCATCCACACCCATCCATACCCATCCACACCCATCTATACCCATCCACACCCATCCATACCCATCCACACCCATCCATACCATCCATACCCATCCACACCCATCCACACCCATCCATACCCATCCACACCCATCCATACCCATCCACACCCATCCATACCCATCCATACCCATCCATACCCATCCACACCCATCCATACCATCCACACCCATCCATACCCATCCACACCATCCCTACCATCCACACCCATCCATACCATCCACACCCATCCATACCATCCACACCCATCCATACCCATCCACACCCATCCATACCCATCCATACCCATCCATACCCATCCACACCCATCTATACCCATCCACACCCATCCATACCCATCCACACCCATCCATACCATCCATACCCATCCACACCCATCCACACCCATCCATACCATCCACACCATCCCTACCATCCATACCCATCCACACCCATCCACACCCATCTATACCCATCCATACCCATCCACACCCATCCATACCCATCCACACCCATCCATACCCATCCATACCCATCCACACCCATCCATACCATCCACACCCATCCATACCCATCCACACCATCCCTACCATCCACACCCATCCATACCATCCACACCCATCCCTACCATCCACACCCATCCATACCATCCACACCCATCCATACCCATCCACACCCATCCTCACTGCCAGGCAGCCTTAGGAATAATAAAAGGAATGACTCCATGAATCCAAACCACAGCCAAATTGAGGGAATGTGGTTTATTAAGTGGTCCTATCCCAAGCCACAGTGTTTCTTAGAGCGCATCCCGACTCCACTTTGGAATGGATTTAATTCAGTTTCACTCTCAGAAAATTAAGTTATTCCCAATTAATGCCACTTTAATTCCAAACGTAGCTGTTTTTACCATGGCCTAATGCAACCCATTCTTTCTTAATTCCCACCTTTTCCTAATTCCTATCTACTTTCCCACGTGTCCTGTTGGAGAAAGTCCCATCGTCTAAGCATGGAATGGTCTGGGTGACAAAAGACTGGAAAATCGTCATTAAATATAAAACCCTCCCCCGAATCTTTAAGTAAGAGATTTATTGAGCAGTGCCCTTGGTTTTCCAGCAAGCTCCCGGTCTGTATTCCCCCCTGGAAAAACCACCAGCCGGATCATGCGGCATCAGTGTTGTTGTGCTGACTCGGCGGAAGTGTAATGATTTCCATCCATCTCGGGGAGCTGCAGCGAGCCAGAGAACCACTGCTGGCACCGCACACCTGTCCCTGGGACAGGTACGGCAGAGTAATTGCCGCGTCCTTCCCGCTCGGCGCGCAGCTGCCCGGGATGGCTGCTAATAAAGATGCATGGCTGTGCCGGCTCCCAGCTGCGCTCCCGAGCAGGAGCGGAGCCGCTCCCGGACTCAGACCTGCTCTCCTGTTAACACTTTCTGCCTCATTTCCCAGCCACGAGACATCGGCAGGAATCCCCTTTTTGTGGAACTCGGGGAGTAGAATGCTGTTGTTGATTGTTGTTTGTTGTTATGGTGGTGAATCGTGGAATGTGCCACATTCCAGCCGCGGGTAATGAGGCAAAGGAGGGTTTAACCAGTTCATGGATTGGGGATGGATTTAGGTCACAGAGCCACGGAATCCCAGAATGGTTTAAGTTGAGGGGATTTTAAGGATCATCTCATTCCACCCCATCCATGGGCAGGGACACCTTTCACTATCCCAGGTTGCTCCAAGCCTCACCAGGAGACCCTGACTGCTCACAGCCAGCACACAGGGAAATACAGCATCCCGTAAAAAGTACACAGCTCTGGGAAAAAGAGGAATCCTGCAGCACCTTCCAGCTCTTCACATGGACTTGGGAATCCAAGGGATTAGGGGGTTTAGCTGTAAGCCCAGCTCAGGCTGCTGCAAGCAGCACTTCAAACTCCTAATTTCCCAAAATCTCCATATTACCCGGTCAAGATCTTTGAGCAACCAGCAGATTTCCCCAGACTGTTAATCCCCCATTTCATCCTTTCCTGGGCTTTTTTCGGAGGCTGAGAAATGTAATCCTAATTTAATCCTGGCTGGAACGCCGTGAGGAAGATGGAGGGGCAGGGCTGGAGTGGGAAGATCTCCACAGCCATGGGGTTCAGTAGGAAAGGATTTCCCAGAAATTCCCTTTGTATTCCCGAGGTCAAAAGAGTGACCCCACAGCCCTGCTGGGTGGGTGGGGCAGAAAGGGAATTCGAGGGACACTGGTGGATTTTCCCCCCATGGCATTCCCTATGGGGAGGGTCCCTGTGGACACAGCAAGGAGATGCTGCTGGGAAGCTGGAAGGTGAGCGGAAAACTCAGATATCTCTACCAAGAAGAGCCTTGGAGACAACCTCAAGTCATTTAATCACTGATCTGCCTCGGTGCCAAGGGGAACATCCTCAGGTCCCTGTGGGCTTGACATACTCGCAATATTCCAAGAACTTTCATTCTCCTTGTCCCTCTCCGTCTTTCTCACTGAAGACCTCATCTCTTTTTTTGGTGGGAATAATAGATGGAGATTGAGAACCCAGAATAAATCAGGAGCTGGACTTTGCTGCTCCTTGTAGGTCCCTTCCAGCTCAGGAGATTCTGTGATTCCGTGATCTTCCTTCGTTCATTGAGATTCCAAATTCCACAGTGCTGGACAGTGGCTGTGTCTGTGCAAATTCCATCGCCTGCCTGTTCATTCCAGAGTAACCCCACGTTCCTTGTGCTTCCTCCCTCCCTGAGCCATCCCAGCTCCGGCCCGTGCTTGGCTGTCCGTGTTCCCCTGGAAGGAGGGAGCCCCATTCCCACCTCCCACCCTTTCTGTCCAGCTGCCGCGATAATTCACTGCTGGTGCTGCTTCCAGGACAAAGCATTTTTCATGGTTATTTTTCTATTCCAAGGGAAAAGAGAAGCTTTCCCTTCCCGTGCTTATTTAGACTGCTCAGGTTTAGGTGGAGCTGTAGGGCTCAGGGTCTGGCTTTGGGGGGTAAATAGGAACAAAACCAGGAAATGTGACATCCCAAGAAGCAAGTGGAGAGAGGAACCCAGAGGTCTCAGCCTCCAACCCACTTACTGGAGCCGGGATTTAGGGACTTTGCAGCGGGGATTAGTGGGATGAATCACCTCACTTCCCCCGAAGATTCGCCGGGGCTGCGATTTGTGCCTGCTAAGCCGCTATAATGATGAACAATCCTTTTTATTAACGGGCCTAAAAATAGCAACGGCAGCCAGACCTTACATAAAGCACGAGTGACATGTGCCAGCTCCTGCCCCAATCCCCCGAGAGCCGCTCCAGTCTGGGAGACGCCGGCACCAAACAACTTCACTGGAGGGAAGAGGGAAACGCGGGGTAGAGCTGCTCCGGTGGCTCGCTCTGAGCGCCCTCAGCACAGGGGCAGGACCTCCCCTTGGGGATTTTCCCACCAGACAATGTGTGATTTTGGGGCTCTGGGAGCGTAGGAGCAGCATGTGCACTTGGGCACCGATCGGCACAAACATCCCTGTCAGGACAGCCCACATCCCACCACCACGGCTCCACGCCCACAGCAGGATTTCATCCCAATTTTACTGCTCGCCTGCCCCTTCTCAGTGTCCCTCTTCACCCCCGGTATAACAGTGACCTCTCAAACACACCAGTGCCTGCTTCCTCGTTTTTTCCATGGGTTTTAAGGGGACGCCCTGGG
The DNA here is from genome assembly GCF_000738735.6 of Corvus cornix cornix. Classification (NCBI taxonomy): domain Eukaryota; kingdom Metazoa; phylum Chordata; class Aves; order Passeriformes; family Corvidae; genus Corvus; species Corvus cornix. The sequence continues at coordinate 527,787 of NC_046357.1, read as the reverse complement.
ATCCCCACTGGTCTGTAGGCAGCTCTGAGTCCTTGGAGTCATTCTCAGGGATGCCTTGGAGATCATCTGAGCACCTCCTGGAAGCAGCGTGTCCCCTTTCCACGGGGTCTTTGGCACTCCAGTTGTGCCTTCGGGAACCAACCCTCACCAGCTTTGCCTGAAATAAAATGGGGATGAAACAAAAGAGGGAATTCTGTCACTCCCAAAAGAAAACGGGCACAGATTAACCCTGGGGAGAACTCCCAGCTCTGGGGGAATCCTTCCCCAGCGAGCTCTGACTGCCTGAACCAGCTTAAAATGCTGCAAACCCCCAGTATCCAAAGCCTTGACAGCTTTTCCCCAAGTCTCTGCTGCTCTCCGTAACTTCCAAGACCAAATTAGCAGCGCAATCATGAGAAAAGGAATCGCAGCCTTCTCCAAGCTGTCAAGTGCATTTTGCTGGATGATTAATTGGCAGAGCTCCGGCCAAGCCCTGGGTCCTGCTAAAGGCCATGCCCTTGACTTGCACCTGCCACTGATTGCAGAAAATGGATGTCTTCACTTTTCCCTTTTTTTCCTCCCCTTTTTTTCGGTGCAGCTGTTAAACTGCTTTAAGGAAATCTTATTTATCTCGACCAGGAACTCGAACTTCTTCTCAAATCTCAGGAGGCTGAAATGAATGTAATTCTCTGCCTCAGCCTGACTTACAGAAGCAACATTTTAGGATCTTTAGGAGAGCTGCGCTAATTGACATGATTTTTGTTCCTTGTCTAGGAGCTGGGATGTTCCTGTGCTTTGCGGCCTCCACACAGCCACCACGAGGTGCCAGAGTGGGATCTGTCCTCCCCGGGTGCTGCGAAGGGTGAGTGCAGCAGAAAGGGGGGAAACCACAATAAAGTGGGGTTTTGCCTATTGGATTCAGTGGAGGAGTGAAGGAGAAGAAGTTTTTACCTTTGCTGTTGAATTTTTTGGCAGAGACCAAGGCAAAAAGGGGTAAATCCACTGGCAGGTGATTTGGTGTCACAGGGATTCACTGATGGGGAAGAATCTGGGGACGTGGCACTCAGGAAAAGCCTTCTGAGCTCCCCAGGGAAACGCAGCGATTCCCAAACAATGGGCCAGGAGATCCTGGCAGGAATGGTCTGGAATGGCAGCTCTGAGCTGGGGCCAGTGGGAGGTGGCCCTGCATTTGAGGATTCCAGCTCCCCTCTGACATACACCTGGGGGTGATCCTTTGATCCCCAAGAGGAGGAGGAGGGAAGGGTCATTCCCAGGCTGCTCACTCCTAGGAAATGTCCTGTAGCATTTCTCTGCTCCCAGGAAGTTCCCACATTCCCACACCCTCCGAATCCTCGGGAATCACAGAAACTGGGCCTTTAAGAGCCGAGCCTAATATTGCAAGCCTCGCAGTGGATTGGAAGGGCTGGGAACAGTTGTGCTCTATAAATAACTCCTCCGTGGAGCCCATCTGCAGCTCCCATCTTTCCAGGCTCTGGAGGCACGGCGCAGGCAGGCCTGGGAAGTGGGAGCTGCTCATTAGCGCGGGAGCTGAGGGCAAGGACAGCTCCTGGGTTCTGGGGGCTCCTCCCCGGGCCTGGGATCACGTGGGGACAGCAGGTAGGTGACAAACAATGGGACAATGCAACACTGCTTCCTATAGTGAGTGGGAAGAAAACATTCCAAAGCCAAGGGGGAGAGGCTTTGAGCATCCTTTGGATGGCACTGGGAAGCCATTCCCTGTGTCCTGTCCCTCCATCCTTGTCCCCAGTCCCTCTGCAGCTCTCCTGGCGCCCCTTCAGGCCCTGGCAGGGGCTCTGAGGTCTCATTGAATCCTTCCCTTCTCCAGGCTGAGCATTCCCAGCTCTCCCAGCCTGGCTGTCTGGGTGACACCATTCCTGTAGATATCTCAAACCCTCCCCGTGTGTTTGGAAGTCGCTTGGGGCTCCTTTGGGAGAGAAGCCTTTAGCACGGATAACCCTGAGGCCTGCACGTGCTCCGAGGTGAGCCAGGAGTTACTCCTGGGAGTAAGGAGCCCGTTCCCTCCCGTGCTCACACGTGGGACAAAACAGGAGAACAAATCCCAGCCCCATTCCCATTGATCCTTTAAAAGCCAATCTCTGCATGCGTTTAACCGGGAAAGCAACATCTGCTGCGCTCAATCCAGGTGTTTTATGTCCCTGTCATTAATTGGAGGGGACATTATGTCATCATACATCAACGGGGAAAGTTGGGTAAAGTGCCACTTATCTCGGGGGCTGTCATTAATCAGCTCCCTTTCATCGGGAGCCCGCGCCGCTGCTGTCAGGGGCTGTGTGACACCTTGGAATGTTTTCCTTCTCCTTTCCAGGTGGTTTGGAATTAACGGTGTGGAAACCTCACACACACACCATGGTCACCGAGGGCTCTGCTCCTCGCTCGGGCTGGGAGGGATTCTAAGGATCATCTCTGCCATGGGTGGGGACACCTTCCCCCGGAGTAGGTTGTCCAGCCTGGCCTGGAACACTTCCAGGGATGAGCCATCCACAAACTCTCTGGGCAGCCTGGGCCAGCCTGGCAGAGGCTGTGCCCTGGCACCGCGTGGGGTGCCCGGGAATGCAGGGAATGTCATTCCCCTGGGACGCGGGAGCGGCCAGGGGGCCGGATCCCATCCCCAAATCCACACCCCAGCCCTCCAGCGGTGGCATCCGGCACGGCCCCGGGAAGCGCGTGTGGAGAACAGCCCGAACTGATGGGGAATTGTGAGTCAAACAAATTGAGTGTGACAGAAAAAAAGCCAAGCCTTGACTGGATTTGCTTCCCGGGAATGACACGAAGTCAAGTATCTTATTAAGTTCAAGAGAATTACATTTTCCATGCTCCAGCGAGAGACACGGGCCCTTTGGAAAATCATAATGAACGGCTTTCTGCCGCCCTCATTTACATACCTTTGATAAATGGCTGTAACCAGATTAGGGAGATAAAATAACCAGTCTATTAATTACAATGATTATTATTTAATAGAAAATGGGATTCTGGGCGCTGCGGCTGGGAAGAGGGAGGCTTAGCAATGCATTATATGGATGTGGTGGTTTATCTTTAGGAGTAAGATAAGTGTCCGGCTCTTCTGCAATCTGAAGAATATGTTCATTACCTGGGCAAGATTTATAAGTATAATTGAGTGTAATATTTTAAAACTCTTTGCCTTATTTGGTGGACAAGGCCGGGCTGCTGCTTTAATTAAGCTGGGTAAAACCTTCATGAAGTTATCAAACAGGGGCCCATTTGGATGGAAATGACTGCCTTATGTGAGAAGTTTGGGAGCTGAAACAATCCCAGTCTTGCCCGAGCTGAAGGGGGGCTGCTGTGATCGACGTTGCTCTGTGCATTTGAGGGATGTCTTGTGGAAATCTAAATCAGCGCGGCCAGAAGGCCCAGGGAGTGCCTGACCCCTGGGCTGGGCACTGCTGAGGCCAAACCTCTAATCCTGGGATCAGTTCTGGGCTCCTCAGGACAGGAGAGACATGGAGTGTGTGCAGGGAAGGGAACGGAGCTGGGAAGGGGCTGGAGCCCCAGGAGCGGCCGAGGGAGCTGGGAAAGGGGCTCAGGCTGGAGCAAAGGAGGCTCAGGGGGACCTCCTCACCTTGGAGGTGTCCAGGGAAGGCCTGGACGTGGCGCTCAGTGCTCTGGGCTGGGGACAGGGTGAGGATCGGGCACAGCTTGGACCCGATGAACCCGGGAGTCTTTCCCAAGCTCAGTGATCCTGTGATCAGCTGGCCAGCATGGCCAGTGCTCCTGCATCCACAGGCCGTGCATCCCTCCTTCCTCCCTCTCCTGCTCACAGCACCCTGAGCAAGGGCCACTGAGTCAAAACAACTTTTCCCAGGTCGCGTTTGTCTGGAGCACACAGCGAATAGGCAAAGCAGGCGCGGGCAGGAGCCGGACCCGGTGCAGGGGCCTGGGAAGGGCCTGTGAGGGGCCGCGGGGTGTCCCGTGTCCCGCCCTACCTGCCAGTGGGAAAGGGAATGAAAGATAAATGGTGCCATCTGCGCCCGCACATGCCACGGCGGCAGGGGAGGCGAAATGCTAAGTAGAGCACGAGACGTGTCTGGCAGAGTCACCTATGCATAAAATGAGCCTCCCCGCCGTGCCCGGGAGCCGCGGCCATCCTCCGCCTCCCGCCGCGCCCGGGCCGCTCCCGCGGGGTCCTGCGGCTCCGCGCCCGCGGCCACGCTCGGGCTGGGCCGTGTCCCTCTGTCCCCGCTCCCCGCTCGGGCTGGGCCGTGTCCCCCTGTCCCCGCTCCCCGCTCGGGCTGGGCCATGTCCCTCTGTCCCCGCTCCCCGCTCGGGCTGGGCCATGTTCCCCTGTCCCCTCCCCGCGGTTCTGTCCCTGCTCCCCGCTCAGGCTGGGCCATGTTCCCCTGTCCCCTCCCCGCGGCTCTGTCCCCGCTCCCCGCTCAGGCTGGGCCATGTTCCCCTGTCCCCTCCCCGCGGCTCTGTCCCCGCTCCCCGCTCAGGCTGGGCCATGTTCCCCTGTCCCCTCCCCGCGGTTCTGTCCCTGCTCCCCGCTCAGGCTGGGCCATGTTCCCCTGTCCCCTCCCCGCGGCTCTGTCCCCGCTCCCCGCTCAGGCTGGGCCATGTTCCCCTGTCCCCTCCCCGCGGCTCTGTCCCCGCTCCCCGCTCAGGCTGGGCCATGTTCCCCTGTCCCCTCCCCGCGGCTCTGTCCCCGCTCCCCGCTCAGGCTGGGCCATTTTCCCCTGTCCCCTCCCCGCGGCTCCGTCCCCGCTCCCCGCCCGCAGCCGGGCTCGGGCTGTGCCACGTCCCCCCTCCCGCTCCCCGCGGCTCTGTCCCCGGCTCCCGCGCCGCCGGAGCTGTTGTCACCTTTCCCGGAGCCGGTGTCATGTCTCACATCTCCTGTTCGCACCCGCAGCATCCATCATCCGCAGCCTGGCTCCGTAACTTCTCCTGGCATCTGTCAGGTCACCCTTTCTTTCGGCGCTTTATTTTTTCAGCAGAACATCCCCCATGCTGCGAGGGAGCCGCTGATTTATCAACCCCCCGCAAGCCCTGCGTGCCTGGCTTTCCAAGCAGGTCGGGAGCGGTGCGGGAGCGAGTGGGGGCCGCGCTCCCAGCCCTTGGGTGAGCTGACACGCACTCCTTCTTGGCTTATCTGTCACATCTGCTCTCGGTCACACATCTGGCAAAGGACAGCCATTACAGCTATTGCCCTGCGCTCCAGGATGTTCCTGCCTGGCGTCCAGCTGGGGAAAAAGGGTGAGGTCATGCAGGAACAGCTCCTTTCGGGGTGCTCCTGTGCTTAATCAGAATTGCCATTCATTAACTCTCTGGCCACTTGGAGCAGCAACAGGAGCATGGGAATGTCGTGAGGTCCACAGCTGGATGGCAGCTGGACCCCGCATCACCTGCAGGCTGAGGCGGCTCCTCACAGCAATGCCCGGGAGCAGAGCCCCAGCCCGGCCGCCTGGAGCCGTGCTCATGGGTTGGGAGCACCCCTGGAGCAGGAGCCCTGGATCAGGAGCCAGTCTCCCCCCAGCTGGCAGCCCCAGTTCCCCCATTCCAGGCTCTGGGGGTAACACCAAGCACTGTCGGGCGTTATTGCCTGCTATGCACCTGCTATTCCCACTGGAATTCCTTGGGTCAGGTGAGGGAATGATGATGACGATTATTGAGCCAAGAGGATGCTGCCAAAAGGAAAGGATGGTGGCAGGATGGGGCCCTGATTCTTCTGAGCCTGAAATAAAATACATTTTATGCTGTGTCCTTATTTAATACCCACAGCAATGCTATCTATGAGCTGGACGAGTCCGTTTTCCCTTCCACACTCCTTCCTGCATGTGTGGAGGAGACAGTCAGGATAAACTGGAGAGCCATGTGAGGAACAGCAGAGCAGCCCCGAAGCCCAGCAGGATTTAACAGGGATGAAGTTGCCACATTTAATGGGTTCTGCAGTGGCTGTCCTGAACCCCAACAGTGTGACGCCCCTGGTTACGGATCAGAGAGGCAGCCCTGACCCTCTTCCCCCCTAAACACGTTTTACACACAGCTTCCAACCCCAGACATTCCTTCTAGGAATTGCTACTCGGTGCGATGCCACGAGAAATCAAGAGTAGTGGTGGTTAATAATAAACCAGGCAGCATGGAAAGAACAGATTGCGGTGGGAATTACTGTCTTTCCCGAGATTTGAGGGGTTGGGGGGCTTTTTTGGGTTCGTCACTGTTGTTTTTAGCTGAGAGATCCCAGCTGGGCCTGAGACTCCGTGTGTGTGAGGAGCTATTTTCCTCCTTGCCTGTGCATCCATTGGGAGGCTTTAGCAGATAACAGCACTTCCCCTGCCACAGAGTCACACACACAAAGTCCTGGGAAAAAAGCTTCGTCCACGTCCTGCTTCCGTGGTAAGGAGAGTTTTCCTGTTAGAAGAGTGGCACTGGGACAGGCCTCGGTGACAGGAACTTGAGCAACCCCGAGAATGGAGAAGCAAGCTGAGGGGATGCAGGACCTACCTGTGGTTCAATAAAAGAAGTCACCATGTGGATCGTCCCACAGGCAAAGACAACACAATTCCAGCGATTCCTTGTGGGAGTAGCGGGGCTCCTCTCACTGTGATGCGATGTGAGAACATCCAGGTACCTGCAGCCAGCTCTAGGTTCCAAACCAGTAGGAAACTCCTTGCTGCTGTCCGCAGGGACGGAAATACAGAGGGCAAGTGCTGGGGAGGAGCGTGTGTGTTTATCCAGCACTTCAGCTAACAAGGAGTGATGCTCTCCAGAGCAGGAGATAAACTGGGAGATGAAATATGGGGCAATAACTGCGCCACGGAGGCGATGGCGCTGTGTTTAATGTGTGCCTCGTTGGGAGCAGATAGGCCATAACATGACAATAATGAAATATAAATGACCTACATAAAAAAAAAGATAAAATCAGGTCATTACCGGAGCGTCAGTTCTTTACAAAATAATTGGTAATGACCTTTGATAAAGAAATCACTCGTGGGATATTGCTGACAGCACCACTTCCAACAGAGGCAACGGAGCAGCCGCCTCTAAATCAGGGCCTGGGCTGCCGGGATGTGCTCGGGGTGTGCTCGGGATGGGCTGTGATTCCCTGATTCCGGGAGCTGGCGCTTCCTCCTCCTCTGCTCTCCTGGAAGCAGGAGCTCCAGGGGACCCCTGGCTGCCTCCCAGCACTGGATGGAAATGACTTTTGATTGCTCCCAGTCTGGCCGAGGGTGCGACAAAAGGCTGCAAACGTCACAGCCGGGATCCCCAGGGGGGTGAAAAACTCCCAAGAATCGGGGAGTGGGGAGGAGAGGATGGCTGGAGCACCCCAAAGGAGTGGCCCAACATCAGGAGCAGCAAGGACCTGCTGGAGGCAGCCCCCGGGTGGATCCCCCACAGCAGCGCTGAGCTGTTCCTCGGACTTCACTGCTTGTGCCGATCATCCCAGCTGGAAAACAAGCGAGTAACTGGCGGGTGTAAGGGGATCCATCATCTCCCCATCCCAGAGGGAAGAGCGGATCCAAAGCACAGGGATCCCACGTGCAGGGAGCAGGGCCCGCACATCCCTGCAGGGCCAATCCTGTGCACCTCCAGGATCCCCCAGCCCCAGGTCTCCGGCTCGGAGCAGTGGGAATCACGACCCTGATTTTCTATTGGAAAAATTCCGCTCACATTGGGTATTTTGGATTTCCCAGATGAGGAAATGAGCCCAAAGCGGCAGCGTGGACAAGTTCATGCTGAGGGTCCCTGAACTCGCTCAGGAGGCCGGGCTGGGCGGTGAGGCCCCGCTTCCCAGCGGAATTCCCAGCAGAGCGCTCACGAGATGGAAATGTGCCACAGGGCTGAGGAACAGCTGCCGAGCGACGCGGCGCGACAAGATCAGCAGATTTCCTGGAACAGGGTGACGGAGCAAAAAAACCCATCAGAGTGGCCTGGACCCTGCCGGAGCCACATTCCCGAGTGCGGAATCTGTCGGCTCGATGCGACAAACCTTGCAGCACATCCACTCCCCTTCCCTTCCCCCAGCCCCGAGGAGGGAAACAAGAGCTTCACACTTTCCCTAATACCAGCTGGTTCATTTATATTGCAGAAGTTTCCCGAGACAGTTCCTGACAGCGATATCCCAAACACGGGATGAACCTGCTGCGCATCTGCATAAAATGAGGAGAGCGGCCCCAGATTCCTGCAGAGAGCCTGGAAAACCCAGCTGCCCCCCCAGCCAGGGGCCACGAGAGCCCTGGGGAAGCAGAAGGGATTCCTACTCTGCGGCTCAGAGTTACTCAGGTTGGAAAAGCCTCCCAAGACCCCCAAGTCCAGCCATTCCCAGCACTGCCAAGGCCACTGCTGACCCACGTCCCCAGGTGCCACATCCACACAGCTTTAAATGCCTCCAGGGATGGGCACTCCCGCCCTGCCTGTTCCAAGGCTTCCTCACTCTTTCAGTAGGGAATTTTTTCCTAACAGCCAGCCTGAACCTGCCCTGGGAAGGAGTTTCATGGGATTTTGCTCAAACTGGTTCTGAAATTGCCAGCATGTTTTGGATGCTTCCCAATGGCCCTGCCCGTGACAGGGAGGTTGGAATGGAATGAGCTCTAAGGTCCCTTCCAACCCAAACCATTCCATGATTCTACAATTGAATGGAATTTTCTGCCCACACAGATGGGCTTTGCCATCTCTGGGGCTGGCCAGGACCTGCAGCCCCCGGCAACAACGCAGTGGCCACTCCTTGTTGGACTCTTGGTCCCTCTGTCCTTCCTTTGCCACTTGCGTTCCCACCCGGTGGGAATGCGCACACCTGCAGATGGCCCCAGAGGGGCTGCTAAAACGGGAAAAGCCTTCCCTTTCCTTCTGGTGAGGGAAGGAGTAACCTGCCTTTGGCCCCGCGGAGGATCCCTGTGGATTTGGAGTCACAGCCCGCGCCTTCTAGACCCAGGGATGACAAAGCCCCGGGAAAATCGGGATTGCAGATGTGCGCTCGGAGCTGCTCGCAGCCCCCACTTCCACAGGTGGACGAGAGGGAGCGCTCAGCCGCTCCAGAGCGTCGTCCTGTAAGGACCCAGTCCTCAATTCCCAGCTTTCCGCGCAGAGCCGCCGCGGAACGCGGGGCTTGCCGCTCGCTCGGCGAGCTGGGGCGGCTTTGGAGCTGGAGCGGGGCTCTGGGCACCTCCGGCGGGGCTGGCTCCGGGAGCCGCGGCCGTGACACCGGCCCGGGACCCGGCAGGGAGCGGCTGCAGTGTCCCCGGCTCTCTCCATCGCCGCTTTCCCTGCCCCTCGGAAGCCCGGCCGGTTCCGCGAGGTGCTAAAGGCTGTCAGCGCCTGCCCGTGCCACACAGCGCGGCCGGGCACCTTCCGGGGGTGGCACCGGTCCGGAGCGTGTCCCAGCCCGACTCCCGAGGCTGGGAAAGGGTTTGGAATGGGCGGCGGGAGCAGCCTGCCCAGGGGCTGTGCCATCCCGGGTGCTGTGCCACCCCAGGGCTGTGCCCAGGCCATCCCGAGCTCCGGAGCCTGGGCAGCGTCAGACCCAGGCAAAGGAGAAGAGCTGCACCCGGCTATAGCAGAAAACAAATGGAATACACCTTCTAAAATACTTCGGTTTTTTAGCAATTTTCAGAATTCGGTGGGGTTTTTTAGGGATTTAGGACCACTCCAGGCTAACACTTCTGGAAACACCCCTCTGAAAACAATCCAGCTCCAGAGGGATTAAATGCCCAAATATTGCTGCTCACTTTTAATGCTGCCGTAATTATTTTACTCTAGTTCCTACCCAAGCTCCGTCTGGAAATCAGGAAGCCCAGGATCTTGTGATCCTCCACTTTGAGTGCCTAAAACAGGGAAGGGGAGGAAGGACTGTTCCTATTTCCTTGTTAAAGTGAGGGGGGAAAAATGGAAAAACAGGTGCTTTAAAATTTTCCAAGGCTCAACCTAAATGACAAAACGCAGGAGCATTTCATTGTTTGAGTTTGGAATAAAAGGCAGATAATTAGGAAATTGGGAGTCTATTAATTTCCCAAATTTACTCAGGCACGAAGCACTGAGCTCTGGTGATATTTGCTTACCTCGTCATTATGCAAAAATATATTAGCTAATTATTTTGACTAATGCAATTAAGATATGCATATTTAGCATAAACTCCACAATAGAAACGTTCCAGTCAGCAGTTGCTGGTTGCACTCGTGGGCAGCAGAGAGGGAAAAGGCTCCGTGCGGGCTCCGATGGCAAACAGGAATATTGCTCCTGCTCTGCCATTCCTGCAGGAATTCATCGGCTCCCCGGCGCAGGAGGGGCCACAGAGGCTGTGCCGGGATTGCCGAAATCCCTGCGGGGCAGGGCCTCTCCCCCGGACATGTTTAGGACCCTCAGGGCCTCCTTGCATGGAATCGTGGAATGCTTTAGGCTGGATCTCAAGGATCTCTGGGCACTCTGTGCCAGGGCCTCGCCACCCTCCCAGCTGGGAATTCCTTCCCCATATCCCGTCCAGCCCTGCCCTCTGGCACTGGGAAGCCATTCCCTGTGTCCTGCCCCTCCATCCTTGTCCCCAGTCCTTCTGCAGCTCTTCTGGAGCCCCTTTAGGCCCTGCCAGGGGCTCTGAGCTCCTGCTGGAGCCTTCCCTTCTCCAGGCTGAGCATTCCCAGCTCTCCCAGCCTGGCTCAGATGGGCTCCGGCCCTCAGAGCGTCTCCCTGGCTTTCCTGGCTCTTTATTTTGTCTGGAGTGCCTCGGGATCAGCGCTGCCTGCACCGCTGTCCCACACTCGTCCTTCCTCTGGTGGGTGACAGCTCCAGCTCCTCAGCCCTCCCTTGGGCTCTCTGGGCTCCTGCCCTGCCTGGAGCATCCTTGCCCAGGCGCCCCCGGAGCAGCCCCTGCTCACCCCTGTGCCCTTTTTTCCTGGAGCTCAGTGGGAAGAGGCTTTTGACCAGCTCAGCTCTCCTGGCCTGGCACGGAATGCCAGCCTTGCACTCACAGAATTCCCAGGGCTGTGCCATATGCCGAGCACCGGGGTGAGAAGCTCCAGACTCGGCACGCGGAGCCGGGGCGGGTGAGGAGACGCAGGAGGGCTGGGAAATTTCCTCTCCTCTGCAGGGATTGCGTGAGGAACAAGAGGCTTCTGGAGCACGGGGGAGGAATTGCGCCTGGTTTTCTTTCCCTCTTCCAGTAGAGACTGATGGAAAATCCAGGGATTTTTCAGTGCCTGGCAGGCTTGTGTGGTCCAGATGTGACCACTGGGATTCGGGAGTGAAGTCTCCCAGGCTTCCACGGAGTGACATCCCAAGGAGCACCAGGGCTGCGAGGAGAGCCCAGCACGGAAAGCTGGGAATGTTTGGGTGGCTCCCTGAGCCGCAGCTCCAGCTCTGCCGAGCGCTGGCTGTGCTTCCAGCGGAGCCAGTTTGGCTAATTCCTCCGGAGCCATGTGGGCTGTCAAATGGCTTCTGCTGTATTTTGTTGCCCTTTCAAATATTTCTCTGAGAGTGGGATGTACCATCTGCTGGCCAATCTGGCTGTGTCTGCAACAGCGCGGCTCCCAGCGCCGCGCCCATGGGCGCTCAGGACCCAGCCAGCACCCTCCGATACCCTCCAGCAGCCTCCAACACCCTCCAGCAGCCTCCGACACCCTCCAGCACCCAGCAGAACCAGCCACGGCATCCATCCAGCACCCACAGGGTGTCCATCTGGCACCCGTCCACAGCACCCAGCAGTGGCTGGAACAGCTGACCTCTAAAGGTCCCTCCCACCCAAACTATTCCGTGGAGGGGCTGCCCCTTTCCTGGCGGCGTTGAAGGCCGGGCTGGATGCGGCCCTGAGCAGCCTGGATGAGCTGGCAGCGTCCCTGCCCAAGGCAGGGGTTTTGGAGCTGGGTGATCTTTGGGTCCCTTCCAGCCCACAGCATTCCATGATTCCACACCTGCGGGACGAGGAGTCCTTCCACGCCACCCCCTGGGGGCTGCACTGCGCTCCCAGCGTTCCCTCCATCCTGATGGAGCGAGGGTTTCCCTGAGCTGAGGGCTCTTCTGGAGCCACACCACCAAGTTTTAAAGCTCTTTCCCTGCCTTTTCATTGACTCCTTTTCCCATCTTGCACATTCACAGTTCCTGCTGACTCCACACTGCTCCCTCTTCCCAGCACGCTGCCAGACAGGTTAGAGAAGGCGGATTAGACATTGCTGACGGTGCCGAGAAACCCTCATTTCTATCCTGCCGTGGCGAGAACAGGATGGCCTTAGGGAAATCACTCCAGTAATTCCCTGGGGATTGCTCTGGGCTTTGTTAGCCAAGCAAAAGGCTCAAGGATCAGGAGGGGAAAGCAATAATATCAACACTCGTCTCCCAGCGTGCCCGAGCGAGGCACTGGGAAAATAATCTCCTTAAGCGTGGCCGATCCTCTCCCGCTGTGCGTGCACACCCCTGAGTAGTGCCTACACCTGGGAGTAAGGTGTGGGTAACACCCCCCACACACCAGGCACCCACAGAGCACCTCGAGGTTTGGTCCCGGCAGTGTTACCTCAGCCTTGCTCCCTTTTCCACCCCAAAGTCTGTTCTTTATCAAAAGCATCGACTCCAACTCAACAGGTTTAACTCTGTTTCATCTCCTGGGTAGGGGCTGAAAATTCCTGGTGATTCCAGGCTTCTTTTTTCCTCTAAGAGTTTTCAGAACCAGGTTAATGTGCAGTTTTGTGGCCTGGGAATACGTAGTGCTGGGGAAAGCTTCTCAGGCAGAGTTGAAGGGATTAGGGAATGCACTTGCAGGTGGGATTTCCTCCCCAGCAGCTCCAAAACTCAAGGCACAAAGAGCAGATCTAAGAATGGGAATTGTCTGGTGGCTGCGGGGTCTGCCCCTCCTTGGCTAGATTTTCATCTTATCCGCATTTAGGGAAGTTTTGGGCCGCAGTGATATAGCATTTTTAAAAGCAGGGGGTTTGTAAGATCAAGGTGTGCCCCAGGAAACCCCCTGGATTTGCTCCTGGGTGCCCAAGATCCCAGCACATGCCAGCTGCTGCTCAGGGTTGCCCCTCCAAAGGCAGTGATTTTATCTCCCCCTCCCAGCGCTTTACCTTTATTCCTGATTATTTTAGAGACGCTTAACAAGTGTGATGGGAACAGCTTTGGGGGCAGATTATTGCAGCAATGGCTGCAATGCAAATCCCATTAGGTGCCGCGGAGCCGTGCCACACATCTGACAGGGATATCTGCGGCCCATCTCACCCCGCTCAGCTCCTGAAGGGATCTCTGCTGCCTGGGAAGCTGCAGTGAAACTTAATCGGGAATTACACCCTCTAAATACCCGCTGAGGAGAGAGTGGACTTTTCAAACCCAAAGCCGTTAATCTTCTGTGGTAATGAGGGGAAAAGCAATGGAGATGGTGGTGGAACTTGCCGAGGGGGAACTGGGAGCTCCGGTGATTGGGGGCTGCAGGAAAACTCCGGCTCTTCCTCTGTTTATCGCATTCTCCACTTCATTACCATTCCCAACTATTTTTAACCCCCCACACCTCGTACACGGCCGGCTGGAAAGAGAAAAGCAGCTCCCAGCAGCCGGCAGAGAAGGCCTTTCCTTCCCTTTTTTCCCTTTAATTAATTCCACAGGGATTGGAGGAGGGAGGAGACCTCGGGACTGTCGGGGCAGGGCAGCAGGTGGATCCTGTGCAATCACAGCGCCGCAGGAACGCTGCCCCCGCATCCCACAGGAGAGCCCAAGGATGCTCGGAGTTAAGGAGAGGCTGGTGGGTCTCTGGCACGGAGAGGGTGTTGGAGCAGAGCCAGGTGTGGCTCCTGGAGCTCACAGCTTCCAGGGAGAAATCCGGAGGGCAAAGGTGCTCCGTAACTCAAACTTTCTGCTCCCTGGGGGTTTGTGATGCCAGAGAAAGGGGCTTTGTGGGCCCTGGACTCGGAGAGTGCAATTCCCAAATCACAGGAGCAGCGCCTCCAGTGCCTCCTGCCTGATGAGATCCTGCTTTCAGTGGGCTAATGATTAAGAAATAACCTAACGATTAAGAAATAATCGAATGATTAAAAAATAACCATATTATTAAGATCACCATTGCACTGATGCAGCACGAGCTGCAGAGAATTCCACCCCAAACCGTCTTCCAGGGATGGGGAATGCACAGCCTTTCTGCTTGATCATGGATGGTGGGGAAAAAGGTTCAGCAAAAAAAAGGAGAAGCAAACTTCAGCTGCGCCTGGCTGGGAACACTGGAGAGGACACAGCTTCAAGTAATGATTATTTTTATTTTGGAAGACATTATCCGAGGGCCTGTTTCCAAGGAAAGCAATCTGGGTTGTGTCTGGGCTGAGCACACGATGTCATCCTGCTGCAAAAACAGCAAACACGGTACCAGGATGGCCAAACGGGAATGTCATGTGGGAGACACATGGAGAGAGCCTTGCTGCGGGAAGGGCTCAGCTGGAGAACAGCTCTGGCCTGGGCACAGCCCCGGGAGAAGCTGTGTGTGCAGCGCCTGGAGCCGGGCCAGGGAGAGCAGCGAGGAGCATCCGACACGGAAAACATGCCCTGAGAGGGGACATGGAAAGAGCTGGGCTTGTTTAGTCTGGGAAAAGGTGGGAGAGGGAAACGTGCTCTTCCATGTGGTGGAGGCTGCGGCAGAGGGGGAGTGCTGGATCCTCCCAATGGCCACAGACATGGGACAAGGTCCTGGACAGCTGACCACACCTAAAATTAGGGGTGTTGCATAGGAATCAATGGATTTATTATCCAACAAAAGAGGGAACACCATTTCCTAATATTTTCCCCCTATTTTTATCCCCATGACTGAGCGGGAGAGGCACGCTGGCATGGAGCTGGAGCATGGAGCTGGGGCATGGAGCAGGATAATCTCTCCCTGCTGCCCCTGCTCTGCAGAAAACCTGCGGGAGTGAGCAGAAATCCGGCGGGTCGCAGCTCTCCCGCGGCAGGTTGGATCCCAGGACAGCTGCCCGTGGGGAGGGAGGAACCTGTGACCTCGCTGCGCTGAGGCAGCAGCGGAGCTGCCGCAGCAAAGCCGCCGTAAGCGCTTCCAGCGCAGCTGGGAGGAGGGCACGGAGCAGGCGGGATACCTGCGGCGCGGGGGCTCGCCGGAACAGCGGCAGGAGCAGGAATCGAAGCACTTCTGGGAACTCACGGGGCAGGGAGGGCTGTCCGTGGCTGCTGGAGAGCTGGAGTCACTCCAGCACCAGCCGAGCCAACTGAGGGTGGGGGTCCCCACAACGCCCCGAGCGCTCCGGGAAGACTCGGAAAGAAAGGAAGAAGCCAAAGGAGTTCAGGGTTTGGGAGACCCGTTTTCATTAGGGTTTCCATCGCAATTTTGCCTAATTAGTCTCCAATAATTAATGCTGCGAGTGCAACGGAGATGGAATCAGACAAAATGCTGGTGAGGAAGCCCCATGGAAGCCATCCATCTTTGGGTAGTAATGATTATGTTCTTTTTTATTATTAAAGATCCCATTAGAAAGAATTTATGATTTTTCCCCTTTGTGAGAGAAATAATCAACATTCCGTTGGCTGCTCCCGGTTTTGGTGCGGAGCAGCCGCGGATCCGTAATTAGCCACAGTTAAAAAGAGATTTTGCCTGAATGGCTTTTGGGGAACATTACATCCAAATTACAGCCCCGCCGATTTATTTCCAGGGAAAATACGCTCCTAATAAATAACTCAAATCCAGTTGGTTTGAAAAAACATTTAGATCCAGAAGAAAACAGGCAGGGAAGGAGAATGAGGGCGCTGAGGGGCTGGAAACCCGCCGGGGAGAGGGGTGTGCCGGCGAGTGGGTCCAGAGTTCTCGCAGCTTCCACACGGAAAGCACAACATTCCTGCCAATCCTGTGAAAGGAACGAGACCTGGGCATGATGAAGAAAGCCAAGGAACAGGTACGTGAGCAAGCTCTGGAATTTCACAGCCATGGAAATGTCCTGGGAGAGGACCTGGCCTGCTCCCACTGCTCCCGGGCTTGGAGAACGGTCCCAGCAAGGAGCTCTCCATGGAGAACAAAAGGAGAAGTGCTTCCAAACAGGAAAAGGGAACACTGGGATGATAAGGGTGGCCTCTCTCAGAGCAAGGAGATCTGCGTTCCCCAGGTGGGGAGAGCACATTCCAGCCAAGCCAGGGCCTCCTGGGCACTGCCAGACCTCCCACTGCTCCATGCCTTCTGTGAGCCACCACTCCTCGGTGGAACGCAGTGGCCTTTCAGGGCCCTTCCATGATTTTAAGGCCAGCAGAAAGGAGCAGCCCCGGCACAGCTCCGGCGCTTCCGTGGGGAGTCAGCTCTGCGGGCACCACGTCTCCTCCGCACGGCCGTTCCCAGAGGCAGCGCTGACATTCCCAAGATGTCGGGAACGGTCCCGGCTCTGTCCGGATATAAATAGCACGTTTTGCCGGGATCGTGTTCCAGCTCAAGGTGCAGCTTCATACCTTCCATGGGTGCCATCTCCGCAGCTGCACTTGGAAGTGCCTTTAATGGGAAGCCATTACAAGAGGAAGTCATTTGGAGATCATTCCCATGCTGGGAAATTTTGTTTCCGGAGCCATTTAATGCAAATTTCAGTCTTTGCTTGTTGGGAGTTGATGAATTCCAACGGCGCTTGCCTCGAGTGAAAAGATCCGAGTTTTATGCCGTCGGATTCGCTGCGGATCTTAAAAACAATGCCTGCACAACTTCCATTTAATGTGGGAATTCAGCTTTTAATTTCCAGCCCACAGTGATGTGCAGCCCGGAGTTTGGCAGGCAGCTTAATTCCGTATCCAGGAAGGATGTAGCAGGGAGCCTTTTCCATCCCGAATCAAATGGAATTGGTGATTTGCATGCACCTTTGGAGTCAAAATCAAACATTTGCCCTGGCTTGGCCCTCGTTTAATTAAAATGATGAGAACGTGCGATAGGCTTTTGGTCTGAGGCAAAAAGGATGCACAGCCCTGAAATTTGGAACAAACATAAAAAAAATTGCGAAAGGCATGGTTGGAAGTGATAAGAAATGCCAAGACTATGTATTACATGGGATCACGGGATGAAAATAGAAAATATCCTTAAAAAAATCCCAGCGTGCTGTGAAACTGTTGTAGGAAGGGCTGGATTGGATTACAGGCTTTATGGATAATGTCCCTGCACCCAGCACTGTCCAGGCTCGTCACCCAGGCTGAGGGGGCTAGGAGAGGGAAGGGAACGGGAATTTTCTCTTGGATACGGGCTGGAAAAACTGGTGGGTTCCGATTTGCATTTGTGAGCACAGATTCATTTCTTTAATTGGGAGTTTATTGCGTTTGGAATGAGTTGAAATGCAAGGAAAACAACTGCTCATTCCTAGGGAGCACCATCCATTTTGGGAGCCGAGGCTTCCCTCTCTGCTGTTCCCATCCCTTCTGGCTCCAGGGATTTGGGGCTTTTGTCAACATTGGAGCGCCAACCTTGCCCTTCAAACCACGGAATGAGGAACAGGGGCACGTCCCAGCCAGGAGGGGGGTGTGCCCAAGAGCCCTGCTCCAGTGCAGGAACTGCAGGATGAAGGACTTAATCCACGTCTGCTTCCCCCAGCCCACCCAGACTTGTTTTCCACCATCCTCTGCAGCCACCACTTGTGCTCAGGCTGAAGCACAAGCAGGCAAGGGGTGGAAAGTTTGAAGAACGCATTTCCTCCACCGAAAAAGAAATTTTATTTTAAATACTGTAATTTCAAACGGCCCTTAAAAGAGCTGATTGAAATAGAGGGGGGTTTTTTTCCCCAAAACCAAATCACCACTTGAACAGCTGAGCTATTTTTAGTCTCAAAGCTTTGCACTTTTAAGTTGCTTGTTTGATACCAGTAAAATAACGAACAAAGGAGGAATTCATCCAACCCCATTTAACCCTCCAGAATCTGGGGTCTGCTTTAGCCTGGCCGCTTGGGATGCTTTGGAGCCATGGGAAGGACGCTGGCTCCTCCAGGACATCCATCCCACCTGCCCTGGACACGGCCCGGAGGCGTGGCAGTGCTGATCTGGGTTTAAAGGGTCATTTTCATACCCACCATCCCAATTCCCTGTCAGCCACACACAGCGGCTCCACAGGGGAAAATTCCTCCCCACAGGAATTCTCCCCGTGGGAAGAGCCCCACACTGGATCTCCACCAGCCCATCCTGTTTCCTACAGCACCACAAGAGCTGACTTTATTTTAATTTGTAAATACTTTGATGTCTGGGGACTTGGCTCTTGCACAGTGCTAAACTTCCAGCAGGAGGGAACAGTTTCCAGGACTTTTAACTTGCCTTGATTTCCCACTATTCTTCATCTCAGGGGGGAACCGCTCATTTCCAAGTGGGATTTTCTCCTGCTCTTGGGCTTGCTGCTCTTGCAGGAGTCACGCGAGGCTCCGCTCCTGCAAACCAGCCCGTGCATCTGCTTTGGGAAGGACTGGTGGGAATGGGAGTAGAAGGGGCCAAGCAGCAAAACTCCGGATGCTTTGGGAAGGGGAGAGGAGGAAGGAGGGATGAGCTGGACTGGGAACTGGAACTGGGGGCTTTGTCCCACTGCGGCCATCCCTGCCCTTCCTGCAGCGTCTGAAGGAAGAGGGGAGTGTCAGAAAGCTTCCTTTTCCCTGAAACTGCAGCAATATTCCCAGGACACCCGTTTTCCCATCTCCCCCTGTGATATCCCGGGGTGTCACCTTGAAAGCAAGCCAGTGCTCAGGACAGCAGCTCTTCTCCTGGTTTCAGTGCCTGGCTGCTCATGGATAAATGCGAGGGATTCTCTAACCCGGTGTGAGGACAGAGCCCGGCACAGCCCTGGCTCTGCTCACAGCAGGAACCGGGGCTGGGAGGAGCTGGTGCTGTCCCCGGGGGCAGCCTCAAGCAGGACAGGAGGGAAACAGGGCCAGGCAGTTCCATGCCTGGCGATCATGGTTCCCAGACCAGGATAATCATGGATCCCAGGCCAGGATAAAGGCCCTTTTAAGCTTCCGGGATGCAGCACATCCCTAACACATCGGCCGGGCCTGCTGCCATCCTGCCGGGCTTTTAGGGCTGTCAGGAGTGTCCTGTCCCTTACGGAGAGGTGCCTCAGGTACCGTGGGCTGCCCAGCGAGCTCCGTGCCAGGGTCAGAGGGAGCCGGGGCTGCCACATCCATCCATCCATCCCCCCCATCCCATCCATCCATCCATCCCTCCATCCATCCTCCATCCATCATCCATCCATCCATCCATCCATCCTCATCCATCCCTCCATCCCATCCATCCATCCCTCCATCCATTCCACCCTCCATCCATCCCCATCCATCCCTCCATCCATCCATCCATCCATCCATCCATCCATCCATCCATCCCTCCATCTCATCCCTCCATCCATCCATCCATACCATCCATCCATCCATCCATCCATCCATCCCTCCATCCATCCATCCATCCATCCATCCATCCCTCCATCCATCCATCCATCCATCCATCCATCCATCCATCCCTCCATCCCTCCATCCATCCATCCCTCCATCCCTGGCTGGGGAGACGCTGGCTGCAGCCTCCAGGCGCTCCCCGCTCTGCGCCAGGCCGGCCCTAATGTGCTTTGCCGGGGAGCCGCGGCCCCCCCCTCGCTGTTCTGGTTTGGTGCCCAGAACATCTGGTCACCCTATAGCCTTTTTTTAATCCAATCGCGCCGCTCCCTCGGCACATTCCCGGCTGCCAGCAGCTGAGCCGCGGCTGCTGGCACCGGGGAGCCAGCGAGGCGTTCGCACGCCGCGGCCGCAGCCCCCGCCGGCTCCGGGCGCTGCCGGGGGCTCGGCCGGCCCCGGTTCCTCATCCCGCCCGCACGGCAGCGTTCGTTCCCAATTTACGCACGAGGTTCGGCGCTGCTTGAGGGAAGGAGCTGTGGGGACACAGCAGCGAGGCTTCAGGGCTGAGCTCTGTGCCCAGGGCTGAGCCCCGCACCCCCCGGGAATGGCCGGGAACGGCCCCCGGTTCCTTTTCCTGTGGGAGCTCCCAGCGGGGGTGGATCCTCGCCCTGGAGCTCAGCAGTGCCACCTGAGCGTGTCCCACCGCGGCTCTGCCGTGTCCAGAGCTTCGGCTTTTGCCGCCCTGCTGAGGTCAGTCCTGAGGTGGCACCGACCCCACCCGGGACGAGCAGAGCCCCTGGGGGCTCGGGGAAGGAGCCCAGGGGCAGGCTGAGCCTAAAGCCTGAGTGAGGGACTCGGGGAGCCCCTGTCCTGGCTGCCGGTGACACTGGGGGTGACACTGGGACCCCCCAAAGCTGTTCCCTTTCCTTGTGTCAGTCAGGGGGGGAAACTGGGACCGTGAGTGTCCTCCCGGCAGGATGCCGTGCCCAGCCTCGCCACTGAGCCCTGCCTCGCCAGAGGGCTGCAGGAGGTGCTTCCCTGGCATTTCAGGGGGTATTGGCAGGGACAGCCCCCCCGGCTCTGTCTGGGGCTCCTCTGGCACTGCCACCACAGAGCCTCACTGCCTGCAGTCAGCACACGCTATGGTAGCCAGACTTTCCCCCTCTCTTGTGCATTCCCTACAAATCCATTTAAAATGTTGCTATAATGTCAAAAGAGACCCTTAGGACCATCAGATTTCAGAGGCCTGACTTAAAATAATAAAGCCCAAGGTCCTCAGCACATGGAACGAAAAGAGTTGGGGCTGGAAAGGGGATAAATCCCTCTCCAGCACAGCACCAAAACGGCTTCTGCCGGATGCTCTGGGGTGTGGACACCCCAGCCAGGGGCTCCTGGAGTCCTCTGTGGGGCCATTCCAAGGGAGCAGGGCCACCAGGACCACCCCAAAGGACCATTCACCGTCCCGAGGGATGTGGGTGTCACTGTGCCATGGCAGTCCCAGGTCACAACCATCCTCCCACTGCAATGGGAGCGGGGCCGCCTCAGCAGCTCACACAGCATGTGTTTGGGCTAGCGAAGCACCCGGTATTAGCAGAAACCCTAACATTTCCCAAACCCTGCAGAATCAGCCGCTGTTTTTCCCCCGGTACCTCAGCCATGACATAAGCGCTCCAAGATGTTCACCAAAGGATTACACATCGCAGTGTGGGCTATCAGTCTGGCAAAGAGCAGCACGAGCTCTGGTATTTGCGAGTGATATTTGAAATCCTAACCCCAGAAGAAAATCGGCAGGCAATAACATCCTGTTTTCCGCGGAGAGCGTCCCGCTTCCCCAGCAGTGGGAAAAGGCTGCTCCTCATTCCTTAGCACGGCATGTAATACCCTCTGCTTTATGCTGCGCTCCGAGCTGGGAGCAAATATTTTTCCAACAACATCACCACATGGAAAGCGTTTTGCACATCTCAAACCTTCCCACCACATTGTTTTGGGAATGGAACACAACCTGCCGGAGCGGGGCCGAGCCGTGAGGGACAGCTGAGCTGGCGGCCTTCAACTGGGGACTTTTAGGTGGCATTTGGGGAAGAAATTTTCCCTGTGAGGGTGGTGAGGCCCTGGCACAGGGTGCCCAGAGCAGCTGTGGCTGCCCCTGGATCCCTGGCAGTGTCCCAGGCCAGGCTGGAAGGGGCTGGGAGCAGCCCGGGGCAGCGGAAGGTGCGGAGGGTCCCTTCCCGCCCGCCCCGGCCCTTCCCCGGCCCGTGAGCCAGACTGCGCTGCCGCAGGGAACGCGCCACAAGGTGGCGCTGTGCCCCCGCTTTCCCCTCACGGAGCGGCGGGAAGCGGGGGAGCGCCGGGAGCGCGGGGCGAGCACAGAGCCACGGACCGCTCGGGATGGAGGCGCCTTCAGGGATCATCCAGTCCCACCCCTGCCATGGCAGGGACACCTTCCACGAGCCCAGGTTATTCCAACTTGCCCTGGAACAATTCCAGGGATGGGGCAGCCGCAGCTGCTCCGGGCAACCTGTGCCAGGGCCTCACCACCCTCGCAGCCAGGAACTGCTTCCCAGTATCCCATCTAGCCCTGCCCTTTGTCAGTGGGAAGCCATTCCCCCTTGTCCTGGCATTCCGCGCCTTTTCCAAAATCCCTCTCCAGCTTCCCTGGAGCCCCTCTAGGCCCTGGAAGGGGTCCCAAAACCTCACTGGGGAGCTGCCACATCCCCCATCCCGGGCGCTCCAGGGAGGGGAACATCGGCCCTCTGAGACTGGAATGAAATATATGACAGATGGCTTAAAAAAACCTAAAAAAGCAATTATCAAAGGGGAAGGGTTTGGAACATGTCCTTTGAAATCCAAATTTGTTTAGCATTTTTAGCAGCTGAAATAATTTTCGGAGCATCTGATGAGAGCTTTGAGTGCTTCCTTCCCTCCTCTCTCTCGCCAAGCCATCCGTTCAAAGGCTGCCACTGGCACAGCAAGTTCCCTGCTTTATTGCTGTTGGAATTTTTCATTGGGGAATGGTGGAATGAGGGGATGAACTGCGATATTCCCGGCTGAATGTCCTTTTGAAATGTTCCGTGGCTTTGCAGAGGATGGAAGAACTGTACTCTGTGATTCTTCAAACATAACTACATGGGAATGTGTCTCATTATAGCTTCCCTTCCTTCTTCACTTTCTTCTGTTCTTCTGTTCTTTCTCCACCAAAAAAAAATGGGAATTAATCATCTACCTTGTCCATTATCCATAGGAAGTACCAGATCACTGGAAAAATTAATAAAATCCCATACCTGAGGGGTGAGGGAGCACCTGTTTATCACAGGCAGCTGCTCAAGTGTCCTGGTGTTTGAAACTGCTCCAAAACTTCCCCAGGGAATGTGGATGATCGGGAGTTAATTGGCCCCAACTAGCTCCCATCAAGCAGATCCAGGTCATGGAGAGGTTTTCCAGCCTCCCCACATAACCCAGCCACAGGCAAGGGCAATTCCCTGCTCCACCTTCCGCCCATGGGTGCCTGAAGGGTGCAGCCTGACTCTCCATGCTGGGAACCTCTGGAGATGCCTCGCATCCAATGGGATGAGTCTCAGAAAAGAGGATAACAAGGCCCTGAAGGAGATTAAAGTTCGCTCCTTCTGGTGTGAATCTGGAGGACAAACACTCTAATCCCGCTCCAAAGGGGAGATCCAAGGCCTTTAAGTCTCTTAAGCCGCGTTCGTTTGGGCTCAGCCGGGAGCTGCCCTCCGGCTCCGCCGCTCCCTCCCGCTGCCAGGCCAGGGGGACAGTGGGGGCTTTGTGCCAGGAAGGGGGCACATCCCAGCAAGGGGGGGCTATAAACCCCCAAATCCGGGTTTTTCCCTGGTTTCACGTCGGTGGGATGGCAGCAAGGCCCTGCACTTGCTTCGGTTAAGGGTCGCTCAATCTCCAGGGATTCCCAGACCAGAACTGCACTTAGAATCCAGCATCATCCCTAGAGAAACTTCACACAGTCTTGGAGCAGCTTCCCAGGTCTGAGATTGTTTTCTCCTTTTATTAGAGCTCTGACAGAGGCAAATCCTGGGTTTCCTAGGATGGAGCTATGAAATAAAGCTGCCTTAAGGAGACTCAGTCAGGAATGCGGAGTGGGAAGTGTGGGGGCGAGTTTGGGAACACGCTAAATCTTTGTGGATTTGGGGAGTGACTGAGATGTGACTCACCCTGGGGGCATGAGGTTCTCATTCAAAGTTTTCATGCCTGTTCCCAGAATTTCCACCAGAAATTCCACAATTTTCACCCCCCCCCCCCAGAGGCTCCTGAGGTGCAGGGAGCATCACGCAAAGATCCCTCCCTGTCCCAGGGTCTCCTGGAAACGGTCCCAGATGGGCTGGAAAAGCAGCATCTTTCCTCTGGAAGAGGAACCACCAGGCTGCAAATTGGGGCGCCCGGTGAGCAAGCTGGAAGGTGTTGCCAGGTGTGCGGCTTCCTGCCTGGAACAGGGACATCGGGCTGGAAAATAAACGCGGGAAGGGAGCAAATCCGCGGGATGGAGGCGCTGCCAGCGAGCGGGGCTAAGCGAGCACGGGGAGCTGAAGCGTGGTTAATGTAATTACACATCCACTCCTTGTGCTGCACGAGCAGGCGAAGCAGCACTAATCCCCAATCCGATACCTGCAGGGAGGCCGATCGGGAACAGCTGTTTGGACAACAAGGAACGAGCCGCACGCGCTCCGGTTCCGCGGGCACTGCCAGCGCCCGGCCGCTCCCTCCGCACCCGTTGTAGGAATTAAGCGCTGCTCCGTACGAAATGACAGCGCCTTCTCCCAGAAATCCCGCTGCCGGCTCGTTCATTAGCACTGTAACGGCGTGGCCGGTTTTGGACAGGACTTCTCGCCGATTCCCAAACTCATTCCGGGTTTGGCTGCCTGGGCCGGGCGACACAAGGAGGGACACAGAGCTACGATGCTCTTGTTGCGAGGGGGAGTTTGGGGATTTGGGAGTTACTAAATAAGAGGGACAATCCCGGACACAGTGTCTCCGCCCTTGGATTGCCCCAGGAATGCCCTGCTCCGTGGCGGGGAGGGTGTTTCCCTGCCAGCAGCGGCGGAGCACATTTAATTCCAGAGCCTCTAAGCTCCTTACCACCCCATTACAGTGCTTTAATAACCTGTGTTCTGTTTACACCTCACTCCCAGGTCTGGGACGCTTGTCCTCACCTTCTGGGGAATCATCAGGATGACTCCCAGGATATCCCAGCGCACGCCTGTCCCGTGTCTACTCCCCACTTCCAGGTTTGTCTGTTTGTGGCCATGAGGGAAACCACAAAAAAGCAAAATATTTGTATGTGTCCACCTACAGCCACCTTTCCCAAAGGCTCTTCCATGGATAACACTCTCCCAGGAGTCCATTTTGGAAAGTGCAGGAGGCGTTTGGGAGCTTTTGAGCCCCACCCCCCCCCAAAAAAAAATCAGTGGCCCTTTAAAATACGGATTTATCAGTATGGCACAAGCTCCCCCACGATACACTGCCCCAGCCAACAACTTCCTGTGCCTGGGAAGATTTTCCAAAGGGTTTTCCATGCCTGGGCTTGTTCCAAGTGGAGGACTCTGGGTGAGCAGCAGCTCAAACCACATAGTTTGGAATTTATCAAGTTATGGTATATATAGGGATACTAAGGTGTCTCTCTATAGATATACATAATGTTATAAATATTATAAAGTTATATAGAATAAAATTAGATGTATTATGAAATTATGTTTATTATAACTTAATTAGATAATTATTTTCCACCAAAAAGCGGTGGATATAGGTCAGGGCAGCATCAATCTGAGTGCAGTTTGGTTTTCAGCAGGGATCTGATCAGTTCAGCTGAAGCCGAACAGCGCCACGGCCGCAGAAACAATTCCGAGGGAATGATTTCCCAGCTCCTGGCCGATGGACGTGGTGCCATGTGTGTCCTGCTTTCAGGAATTAATGTCTTCCCTCCTCAGCCACCTACTGCTGCTCGCTTCATTAATGACATTCTGGACACCGCTCCCGAGGGCAGCAAGGGAAGGGAAATCTGGCTCCTGTCTGCATGGCAGTGATTCCGAGGCTCAGGCCCGGCTTCTCCTCAAGCTGGGCTGCAAATGAACAGAATTCCTGCTATTCCTGCTGCTAATAAGGAATCAGGTAAGGCTCTGCTTTCACGGGATCATGGAATGCCTGAATGGTTTGGGTGGGAAGGGATTTTAAGGATCACCCAGTCGCACCACTGCCACGGGCCACTATGCCACACCTTCCACTAGCCCAGGCTGCTCCAAGCCCCATCCAACCTGGCCTGGGACACTTCCAGGGATCCAGGGGCAGCCACAGCTGTTCTGGGCACCCTGGAGCAGATCCCATGGGATCCAGGGCTGGGCCCCCTCTGGAAATGACACCTCCATTTGTACTTTACACACCGGAACCAACGTGACTCCCCAGCCCCAACATTCCAGCTCAAATAATGACTCCCATTAAAGCAGCGACAGCGCTGCCGGATAATGCGCCGAGGATAAAGGAGGCATTTAGAGGATGGAAAACTAATTGGTTCAGGAATCAAATTTGAAAAATGCAGCATCTTCCTGGAGCAGTGGGAGTGCAAACCCTCCGCCTTTAATGAGCTGCCTCCAAAGGAGGCGGATGTGTCATATTTCTCGGGATGAGCTTGCATTAGGAAGCTGCTGAGATGGGAATAGTCATTACCTGCTTCCCACAAACCATTGGCTCCTCCAGAGCAGCGGCCGCCGTTCTCGGGGCTCGGGGAGGGCGTGGTGCGAGCAGGGCCTGGCGCAGCCAGCGCCGCGTGCAGGTGCTGCAACGACTCTTCAGGAGCTACCCACGATGGATATTAAAGGAATTTGGGAACCTCTCGGTCCTGATGGCTCCCATCACATTCCTAATGAGGCTCATTTACTGGGGCAAACATCTTTCCCTCATTATTCCTCTGGAATTCTGTGTACGTGCCCCGGCTTCAGGGGGAGCGAGGCTGCCGTGCACACATGGGGTGACATCCACAGCCGGGATACCGGCATGTGCCGGTGGGAGCAGCCATCCCAGCCCTTGGGAGGGAGCTGGGAGCCACAGCCACGTGCTGTTGGATCAATTTCCATGGGAAATAGATTCCACTGGGATCCTGCCCATGGCTTATTTTATCTTTCCTTACCCAAAGCCCTGGGAAGCCAGTTCAAGTCTGCACAATGTGACCTTGGAAAGTGCAGGAATTATATATTTATATCTTTCCAGCTGTATCCCAGTCACCACCTTTCATCCAGAGGCAGTGGGCTGGGTGGTCACTGAAAACATTCCATTCCATGCCATTCCTGTTGGCAGCCATGGCCACTGAAGGCCAGGGAGCACCTGCCAGCTGGTTTGGAGCATTTGGGAAGCTGCTCCTTTCTTTCCCTCCCTGGTCAGGGAGATGGGAGCTCCATCTCCCAAGCAGAGCACACATGTCCCTGGTGGGCCACCAGGCAGCTGCAGCTGGAGAAGCGCTTGGAAAGGTCAGAGGAATACATTAAACTGTCTCCCGGCCACCTCAGCAGATGCCGCTGGCTCTTCCGTGGCCGGAACCTCGGGCAAAGCTGCCCTGGCAGCCACGGCCCCTCGGCTCGGCCTCCCTGGGGATGCCGAGCGGGAGAGAGTCACCTTGCCCTGGCACAGGGAAAACTGGGCATTTGGCTGCAGGGTGTCAGGAAAAGAGATGGGAGACAGGAGATGGGAGTCAGTCATGGCTGACAGCAAGGGTCACTTATGGGACAGCACCCAGACAGGACACTGCTGTTTATCCAGGGCAAAACTCCACTTTGGGAGTTTTAATCCCCCCCTTGGGATTTCTTTTGGAACCCTTGTCAGTTTGAGCCTCAGTGGTTCAGCCCCAGAAATCCTGCTGGCCATTCCCAGCACGGACTGGAGCCTGTGCTCAGGGGGACACCCTGTGCTGGAGTTCCCAAAAAGCACCTGAGGACAGGCAGGGACCCTTCCTGGGACATCCCAATCCTGCCTTGTGCTGGAGCTGCTGGTGGTACTGGGGGAAGAGCCCCTTGCACCTGCCAGAGGGGAGCAGAAAGGCAGCTCTGAAACTGGGAAATATTCCTTTAATCAGAAGAATTAAGGAGTAAGAGCTCCAGATCCTGCTTCCAGCTCTGAGTGCGCAGGCTCGCTGGATTCTCCGCGGTGCCGAGGGTTGAGGGAGAGCAGAGTTTGGCCACTGGCTGGAAGAGATAAGCCCTGCCCGCTCCTGAATGCAGAACAGGGGTAATGAGGTGATATTCCCGCTGATAAGGAGCCCTCCCCGTTATCAGCAGCGAAGGCAGGTGTTCCCAGTGTTTATGTTTGCAGCGGAACACGTTGCGTGGAAATCGATATTACGGTGAAGCTGTTGTTCCCTATGGAAAATGGAAATCAATCTGTGAGGCTCCCGGGCCCTGGGAGCTGAGTGGAGGAGCTCTGATGGTGCCTTGGAGAATCATGGAATGGGTTGGCTTGGAAAGGATTTGAAGGATCATCCCATTCCACCCCTGCCATGGGCAGGGACACCTTCCATTAGCCCAGGTTGCCCCAAGCCCCATCCAGCCTGGCCTGGGACACAGCCTGAACACCCAGTCAGAGCCAAGCGGCGGGGAAAGGCTCCTGGGATGGGGAGCACCCAGCAAAGGTGTCCACGGCCACTCCTGGGTGGGGCCTGGGGCCGTCCCCACGGCCCTGAACCCGATGGCTCTTTGTGCCAGCCCTCCCCAGCTCCACGTGTTTACATTCCTTCTGCTTAATATTTCTGCAATCTTCTCTGGCATCATCCACTCGGAATTTTTCTCCTCCCACTTCACACCTCGGCGGAGCCTTCTGGTCCCGCAGCAGATGCATTGTGAAGCTTCTCCTTCTCCGGCGCCTGCATATGCTCCATTAAAAGTGTTTGTTTCTTTGAGCTGCTCCGAGTTGGGATGTGACAAAAAAAAACCCTCCCAACTTTTTTGGCCTGGGGTTCGGCAGCCCCCGGCCCCGCACCGAGGAGCTCCAGGCGCGCGGGGTCCCCGTGTCACCCGCCCGCTGCGTGCCAGCGATTTCCCCGTGCTCGCGCCGGTGCCTCCGACGTGCACTGGCACCCAAAGATAGAAATTGGGCTTCTGCATCCCCTGCACAGCAAGAACATGGTGGGAGGTGCCAACTGGGAGCACAGAAACCGGGATGGAGCCGTTGCCTAGTGATGGGAAGCGCGGGCAGGCTGGCATTTCCCGCGGCGGGAACGCCAGCCCCCACCTGGCACCGGCACAGGGGGCTCCGAAGGGAGAGGGCACGCGGAGGTCACCCCAGAGGTAAACCGAGGCACGGCCAGCGCTGGGAGGGCACAGATCCCGCCTCTCCTCAGGGATGCCTGGTACCCCCAGGGCTCCAAGGAGCTCTGCTGGTTCCTGCACTGCCACACTGGGAAAACATCTCCCTGAATATCCCAGCGTGAGCTGTGGGGAAGGCTCTGCTCCAGACACCCTGCACAGAGCCAGCAGAATTCCTGCCTGGATTAATAGCCCCACGCATGGATTTTTATGGCATGGCTCTGGCCACAGCTGCCACCCACCAAATAGCCTGTGCTTTTATTCCTGTTGGAAAAGGTGTTTGGTTACAATTCCTACAAATGTGGGGATTTAAAAATAACGGTGTCCTGCAAGCCCTAACACATTTGGGAGTTTCACTTCCATGAAGCATCCCCAATTATGGAATCCCACATCCTTCACAAAAGCAGTATTACAGCGTATTTCAGGATGCTTCCCACTGGGAAGCAGTGCCCTTGTCCCCTCTCTTGTCACCTTGGGCAGGGGTGCCAAGGGAGGGGGTCCTGTCCTGCGTGGGAATTCCCATTTTCCCCATTTCACTCTGGAATCGCACCTGGCAAAGCGCTGCCCTTGTCCCAGACCCCACCAAACAGTCACTGACCGGGGTGGGGCACTGCATCCCAGGGGCTCCATCCACCTCCGAGCCCCACCTTGGCTCCCGACAGCGGGGAGCGGGCCGGGAGCGCCGCCCCTGGCACTCCGTCAGCGCGGCTCCGGCGGCACGAACAGATGCTCTCCCGCTCCCGCTGGCCTGGAGGTTGCTGAGCAATTTGGGGGTGATGGATGAGATGCTCCGAGATGATTTCTGAGCGTGCCATGGGAAAGAGACCACCATCCTTCCAGGCGATGGGAATCGCTCCGGAGCGTGCTCTCCACCTGCTCCCTCTGCAGCCCAGGGCTGGTGTCCCTCACTGAGCCATCCAGCACCCGATCCCAGGGATCTGCAGCACCAGCAGCTCCAGAGGCGGCTGGCCTGTCCCTTCCCAGCTCCACAGCCAGCTGGAAATCACCAGTTCTGACAGTATTCCCTCAATATTAGAACAATTCCCAAACATATGGAAGGACTCCACTTAGAGCATTAAGAGCAATGAAATACTCCAGCTGACATTTAATCCATTGAAGTCGAGGATCCATTCCCATCCCTGAGCATGGGGTGAGATCCCTTCCCTCCGAGGCTGTGCAGCACTTTCACCTGTCCGGTTTTCCACTGCCCGGTTTTCAGGTGCCACAGGTGATTCCGGCAGGGGAACGCCACCTGCCCGCACTTCCGAGGCCCAAGGAGCCGAGGGAGAGGCAGGAGGCCCGGCCTGACATTTGCCAACTGGCTGGGATCCTCCTTGTCGCTGAAAGTCACCGTGCCCCCCGCCGTTCCCAAGTCTCACATCCCATTTTTCCGCTGTCTGGCATGAGAAATGCGGCTGCCGCGGATCCTCCCCCGGCAGGTACCGCTGTCGAACATGTTGCCTTCACAACATGACACGGAGCCTAAAAACTC
This sequence comes from Corvus cornix cornix, assembly GCF_000738735.6. NCBI lineage: Eukaryota > Metazoa > Chordata > Aves > Passeriformes > Corvidae > Corvus > Corvus cornix. The sequence continues at coordinate 497,734 of NC_046357.1, read as the reverse complement.
ACAGAGAGACTAATTACTGCAGGAAAATTCCAGCCCCAGCCCGAGTTCCCGGAGCTGCAGCTGACAGCCCGGCCCCGGCCCCGGCTGCTGTGGGCAGCTCTCCCGGGAGGGGCTGTCACCCCGTCCTGCTCCGGCTCCTATCCCCGGGATCCCAGTGGGAGGAGCCCTCAGGAACACCAGCCAGCAGCACCTAAGCCGAGCCTAAAATACTCCAAATTAAAACCTGCCAGCCCTGCAGTTAGAAGCTGCCATCCCTTCTCTCTGCTTCCCAGAAATAATATTAATTCCCATCGAAAAATGGGATTAAATTCATGCCTCAGTAGCTACAAATCATCCTCTGACAGGCAGATTTCATCTGAAAGAAAATATTGAGGGATAATTGATCTGGAAGCTGAGGTATCAGCTCACATTTACCTGGGGGTGTGTAAGAAATGCAATCTAGAGCATTTATATCTGGATAACTCAGATTTCCCTGGAATCGGGAAATAATGCCACATGAATTCCTCTAAAAAGCCATTTTGCCCAGGAAAATTGCCCAGGGAGAGCCCATTGTTTTCCATGAAATGGGGAGCTGTGCAAGTGGAGTCATTCCATGCTCTGAGCAGAACTGAGGAGGAAAAACATCTTTCCTCCCCTTGGAGCTGCTTGAGAAGTATAAAAGCTTTAAATTCTGATGGTCATAAATGGGGGAAATTCACCAAAATGCCATCGTTTTTCTGCCTTTTTTCCCATCGACATTACAATGTGGTAATCAGGGAAAACACCTCCAACTTCCTTTCCCTTTTCCTTAATAAAAATAAAAATTAAAAAAAAAAATTAGAAACTGCCAACGATTTCAGCCCTGGGATGGAGACTTTGGGGCATTTTATCCATCCTGGCACTCTGACACTTTGGTTCCCTGACCTTTCCTGGCCCAAGGAGAAGCTCCAGGACTTCCTCAGGCTCTTCCCATCATCAGCTGTGCACAGAAGGAATCGGGGCCCGGCACGGGAAGTGTGGAAAGCCGGGCTGGACCACCAGTCCCGGGGCTGGGCTGGGATTACTGGTCAGAGTGGGGTTAATTCAGCACATGGGGGGTGATTTAAATGTCATGTTTGCAGGAAACAAGGCTTTTGGTGTCTGATCCATGATCCCATGACGATCCCATGCTTGTGCTTCCCTCGGTTCCTGCATCCCAGTGCAGGACTTGGGATTTACAGAGGTATAAACCACGAAAAATGAAAGGGCAACATTTGAAAAGTGAGAAAAAGAAACGAGTATTTCCTGATGGTTCATTTAAGGGGAAAAAAGGCATTTTCCCAGGGAATGGTGTGTTCCGAGCAGCAGAGAGGGCCTGGGGAGCAAAATACATGTTGGCAAGGGAGGGAAAGTCGTGGAGCGAATTCTGCTGGCAGCTTTTTCTGCAGGAAGCCGCAATTGGAGATTTCCCCCAGTGTTAATGACACGGTGTTAGTGACACACCACTGCCTTCCAGAGCTCAGCCACCACGGCTCCTGCTTGCTCGGGAATTTGGGAAATTCAGGCCATTGGGGGAACATTTGGGAAAACAAAAGCCTTCTGAAAAATCCAAATACTAAAAATATTAATGTCACGGGAACTCCTGGGTATTTCGGTTTAAAAACATCAGCAAGGAGATGAAGTGTTTTGGCCATTAAATGTTATTCTACATAGGAAGAAATGCAACCCTGAAATTAAGTGGAAAGGTGTTTTTCCCTTTGCCTTGAGAATCGTTTCAGAATTCTCTCCCTGGAAATTTTAGGGAAAAGTGTATTAAATGCTCCAGAAGCTCTGTGTGTGCTGTCAAGCCTTTGGAATTTGGGGAATAACTCAAATTAAGGGGAACACATGGCAGGAACTCAAGTCTGGCCTGGCCGGGTGCTCAGGAGATGCATGGAAGGTGATTTTTGGTGTCTGGGAAGCTCCACAACCTCCTGCTCTTTCATTTTCAGTCGGTTTTTCAATTCGGAGCTTTTCCACATGGGACATTCCAAGGGGAAAACAACACTTGGAGTTAGAACTGAGGCAGTCCCGGAGACAAATGTGATTAATGGGACAATCCTGGAGACTGGAGGCAGTTCCTGCCATTCCCTGCTCTCCAAGGGCCGGTTGTGCTCCCATCCAGCTGCAGATTCCCAGCACCACCGGCGTCCGACCAGGGGATGTGACATTTGAAACCCTCGGTCACTGGGGGCTGACTTGTGTTCATTTCACTCCAATAACCTCTTTTCTTGCTTGAGGGAATTTTGGTGGAGCCACTCGTGGCTCACCTTTCCCGAAACATATTCCCTAAATTTCTTCCCAAAATAGATACACACTCACACAGAGCTCCCAATAATAGCCTTAAGTTAATCATGCCCTAATTAATCAGTGATCAGGTCTTATTAAGGCGGGATAACAGAGCTCCTGATTCCCACCTGCATTCCCATCCAGGCTGCCAACACGTGCAGGAGGCACCTGAAGAATGTCGGGATGAATTTCGGGATAAATTCCCTAGGGTGTACAAGCGGCTACCACGGCAAGGATTCACTTTTAATTAAATTAAAACTCAGCTTTCAGCTACATTATATATGGGAAAAAAAAATCAGGACCCCCCGGCCGGGTTCTCCTGGTATTAACTCAGTTTCTGCGAGGCCGAGGTGCGTTGTCCCGTTTTCCTGCAGGGCGTGCGAGGCACGGGGGCTGCAGCCGCCCTTCCCGGCCGCAGGCCCAGCCCGGAGCGCCGCAGAACCGGCGCTTGGGATGGCGCGGAGGCTCCGTGCGCCCCGCGGGGTGACTCCGCCGGGCCCGCAGCGCCACCTCGTGGGGACGGGCCGGGCCCGCATCCCGCCCCGGCCTCGCCCCGCATCCGCCCCGGGGCCGTCGCGGCGCGGCTGCGAGGAAACCCTGGAGAGCGTCAGGGCCAACGCCTCCCTCCAGCCCTGAAGCGAAAACGCCCCAAAATAAACAAACAAAAATAAACGTAAAAAAGCCCAAAATCGACCCCAAAAATCCCCGTTTGATGATCAGCAGGTGACCCAGAGGCAGGAGGACAGCGGACACCAGCCAGAGACAACCAGTGATGAAATCCACATGCCCAGGGCCAGCCGGGCAACCCAAAATAAAAATATACCACATTTAATTTGTCTTTCGTAACAGGAGAATCAAACTTACCACATAACTCAGGTAGGAATAAGGGAAATCCTTTCACAAGGCACTTCGCCGTGAGTCCTAGAGGGGACGAGTGTACAAAACCAGAATCAGGAAGTTTTCGTATTAAAAATTATTTATTTCTCTATATAATTCCATGTCTTACATCCCTCCGAACAAAGGAGTGAGGAATTAGGGGAGGAACGAAACTGTCACCACATGCCATCAACTAACACAGCTCCGGGAGCATCCCGGATTGTGCAGGGTGAAAACAAACCCGCTGCCTCCCAGAAAACACGGCTTTCTAGACAATTCCCTCTTCTGCTTGGAAAAGAATTCCTATTTTAGCAGGAAATTCACTTGGGATGAACATCCAAATGTGCCAAGGCAGAAAAGAACCACCCCACTGTGTCCAAGGAACAGCAATTAGGCCAGGATTTAAGTTTTAATGGGATTTATGTAATTAAAAATGCAGTAAATTTAACTTTACAAAGAGATTAATTATGGCAATTAGACACTTAGCCAGTTTTCCAGGGAATTTACAGAATTCTGTGGATATGGTGCTGATCAATGCCTGATTTACCAACATTAATTTGGTAAATTTTCTTGGAAATGTGCCCTAAACAGTACAAAAATTCCAATTAAGATGGAAAACTAACATTTGCAATAAATATTCCCTTATTGAAATCAGAGAGGAAAAACATCCAATAAAAGAAGGAAGGAAAAACATCTAATCCCAGCTCTCCTGGGAAACAAGGTCAGGAATTTCTAATAGTAAAAACTTTTGGAACAGTCAGGAATTTGGTGGAAGTTCATGGAATGATGATTTAAAATCTGTGTCCTCTGCTCTGATTTTAAAGGGAAATGGGAATTAAACATGTGAACTTACTCCTATCCAAGAATTATCTGTATTTTGTGGGAATAACAATCCAAAGAAACTCCAGTTTTACTTGTATTTAACATGTGACTCAGCGGAGCTGGGAAGTTTCAGTGGAACAAAAGAGCCACAATTCTTGGAGTAACAAAATTCAACTTGGCAAAAGTCAGGAATTTTATTTACAAATCCATGGAGGAGGAGGAGGATTACACCAGGAACACACTCCAGCTGAAAGCAATGATTTATTGGAAACGGCAGTAGATCAACCTGACAGTCTCTGGTTATGGTCAAGCAATTATCCAGGAGTTGGAGAGAAAAGTGGGAATCTTGGACTGGGATAAGGCCTTCCAGTGGCTTTGCTTCCTAGTGGCTCTCTCCTTTTTTGCCAACTACCTGGAAGAAGAAAAAGAAATGGGAATAAAGTTGAAAACCTGGGCAGGACGTTCTTGGTTCAGCAGATTTAAGTGCAATTCCCAGGGATCGAGTCCAGACCGTGCGTTCCGGGAGCTCCGGAGGGCCGGGAATCTGGGGATCCCTGCGGGGTTAAGGGCTGGAAAACCACACACAAATCCCGAGTTTAGTGCAGGGACACAGCAAGGCCTCGGCTTGGGGGCAGGAGTTAGAGCTGGAACTGCAGGAGAACACCCCAACCCCAGGTTAAACATCAAGCGTTAACACACTCCAGGAGAAACTCAAGCGGGAAGAACCCCCCCCGATGCTCCATGTGAGGCTGTTCCTTCCCCTTGGCACCTTTGAATATTGACCTCCTCATGCAGCTCAAACCAAGGAAACCATCCAGAAATCCAGGGATTTCCAGTTATTAAAAACAAACCCCCAAGCCCTCCCAGGCCTGAACCTCATGGACCTGCTGGAAGCATTTTTCCTGCTCCCTCCCCGTGTTCATTCCCTGTCAGGCTGCAGGAGGCAGGAATTCTCACTGTCCAGCTGAGCTCTCTGTCCCACAGTGATTAAGAGCTGCTAGGAAAAGCATTTTTGAAGCCCACGGCCAGAGTTAAAGTTGGCATTCCTGTAAATTGGTTTATTCCTGGCGTGGTTCCAAACTGTGTTCACACACAGATTAGGCAAAGAAGTGAGGGAAAAAAGGAAAACCAGAGTTAAAGGATTAAGGATTAGGTGTTAGCAAGTATGGAATATCAACAAAAATATTCTATACCAGTCGGAGGCAGAGAGGGACAAGTGGCCCATGTGTATTATCTGGAAAACCCAGCACATGGATATGGATATGGGTATTTCAGCATCTCAGCTCAACCCCGCCCATTTTCTGCCCATCCCATCCCACCTTCCCACAGGAAACTCTTTATTACCCCCCAAGTTGATCCACGTTCCTCCCTTTCCATTGGGATATTAACAAAAAGCCTTGGGGGAGCTGCTCCAGAGCTCTACAGGATTCAATCCAGGCTGGATTGTTAAAGGACTGCTTGGTGTGGCCTTAAAATGGCAAGTTCAGGTTAAAAAAGGAACAGAATTTGGGAAAGAGAAGTGTCTAAGGCAAGATCTGGGGCAGGGAGAGGAGGGGAAAGCTGAGCTGGTGAGTCAGGAAGCGAAGATGCTCCAGGATTTGGGAAGGGTGGGAGCTGAGCAGAGGGAGGGGGAAGAGCGAGGCCACACCAATCCCGTTATTACTTTTAATTTCTTCTGCCTTTTTAGTTCTTTAGGAATGGGGAGTTAAGCTGGAAAACAAACAAAAGGAGTGTTACAAGAACCAAAGCAGCAGCAAAATGTGTCCAAACTGTACTGCAAACGAGCAGGTCAGAGGAGGAAGCAGGGCTTTATTCCAGAGGGGACAAGGGTATCCCCCAGCCAGTCAGTGTTTCTCTGTGGCTCTCCCCACTGCTCTCTGAGGACAGAAGCAGCAGTGTCCCCCTCTCCATCCATCCAAAGACTTCCCTTCTCCTCCAACACCATGTTCAGGAAGGAAAATAGTGTTATAATTACACAGCGTGTCCACGAGGGTGTGACTGAGGCAGGATCACCAGCTCCCAATCCACCCCTGCTCCTGCCCTTGCCAGCACCATTCCAGGGGTGCTGTGTCCACAGACACCTTCTCCATGCAATTTAAAAAGCCACAGAAACCCAACGAAAGCAGATCAAAAAGCAATTCCCATATTTCTAGTCTGGGGAGAACAAGGAAGGTCTAAAATCTATTAATTTTAGAACAGTGGAACAATTTTTTAATGACTCTGAGTGGCAGTGAAAGGCAGCAAAAGCTGTTAAACTCATTTATTAACTTATTACCAGCAGAGAAATTAAGTTTTAAGTTTAGTTAAGATCAAGTTTTGCTGCTAAAAATTAAGTAGGTGCCATGTTGGTGTTAGTGCTTTTAACCTTCTGAAATTAGAGGGTATTTGTACCATAAATTCATTATTGAAGCAGTTTATTTTAAAATAAGCCTTTTTACAATAAATCTTCCAAAAAAGGGAGTCCCAAAATCAAGATATAAACCTCACAGCTATTAAAAAAATGTTGCCTTTGGTGTTTGTAACTTGCCAGCCCCTCACATTTTCAGTTCTTACCACTTATTTTTACAAAGCTGATGATCAAAACCTTGTAGAAAGCTCGAAAAAATCCAGGACAAAGCTACACATTTTCCCTTGGATTCCCAAAGTACCCTGAGCCTGGAATTGTGGCACCACCAAGGGTTTGTTCCCCCAGCCCGTTCCGGAGCAGGCTCAAGCTGCTCCCCAGGGGTGTCAGGAAGGGACTCGGGAAGGAACTCACTCGTTTGAAGTCGTTCATGTTGGTGGCCTGCACGGGAGTGCCAATGAATGTGAAATACGTGATCCTTGTTGTCTCTTCATCACCATGATTGGACTGGACAAACAACTGAAGAGGCAAAAAAGCCAAAAAAAGGAGTGAAGCTTTCCTCCCCGGATTAATACCTAAAGCATCGGCTGCTCGAGTGTTTGACTTGACCAAAGTAAAGCTTTTTTCCAATTACAGAGGTCTCTGTCCTCTTCATTGAAATAATTACACGGAGAACACTGCTGTTTTCCTGGCAGTTTGTTAAACCCACCCCCCAGCTGGGATGTTCCCAGCTTCTACTTCCCACGTTCAGCCAGCAAACCCAGGACCTAAGAAGGCACCAATTCCCTGGGATCTGACTGAAATTAAATTCAGATCAATTTATTGGCATTCACTGAAGCCCCCGAGACAACTCCTGGGCAGGTCCCTCCCACAGGCTGCAGAATGCTGTGGCTGGCTGTACAGCTCCCTGTGTGCCCTCAGGGAAAAGGGACTTACAGTGACACTGTTGACATTCTGGAATTTTACGTAGCGGAGCTGGATGATCCCATCTTCCTTAATGTCATCCGGGCCCAGCTCCAGGGCCTGGGTGGGTTCGCTTCGTTCTGCTTCCTCAAAATCCATCGAGCGCGGGAGGTTGATGAAGATTTTGATGTACTTTGGCCCTTGCCCTGGGGTAAAAGAGAGGGGTGTGATTCCATATGTGCATTACATTCCACAGGGAATTTCAGAATTCCGTGCCATTATGAAATTGTAGGTGAACAATGTGAGCTGAGTTACTATAAAAAAATAAGATGCATCTTTCAGTGGCTCTCACCTTAAGCCTGGAATTAAATCCAAGTGTCTTTGCAGGGTATCAAAGTATAAGTAGTTATATTTGTGTATCAAACGACAATAAATACTTCTATTTGTGTATCAAACCATAACATGTGCATATCAATCTATAACAAATTATTCTATTTGCAGCAGACACTTCACTCACCATTGTCTGGCCCCTGAAGTTTCATAGAGTAAAGCTTGACAGGCTGACTAAAAGCTACAGTGATAAGCAGCTGTGGAGGAAAAAAAGCCACAATTAAACACTGGTTTCTTCATTTAAAACCAACTCAGCACAAGAAATAGGGATAAGGGAGCTCTGGAATAAAATCATGTGGTCATTTCCCTCTATTCCACACATTCGGGCCCTTTACATCCCAGCAAAGTACGAATTCTCAGTGTGGAAAGTGGTAACTACAACGAGCTTTGCACCCCGGTTTTTCTTACACCCTCCCAGCCTGTCCCAGAGCTCCTGGAGTCGAATATGCACGTGAATCCAAACAATCCCCTGGAATGTGCGGGCCGCACCTGCTCGTCGCAGTCGGACTCCAGGTAGGAAGAATCTTTGCGTAAACAGTTCTCGAAGCCGTGCTCGTCGCTCTCGTTGAGGCACTCGCAGCCAGCCTTGTTGATGAACGGCAGCAGATCCATCTGGGAACAGAGGCACAGCTGCTCACAGTGGGAACCACGGGGATGGAGGAGCTGCCCTGGGAGTGGCTGTCCCCCTGCACATCCCACAGGGGCAGGGACACACACACACACACACCCCCCCCACCCTCAGGTGGTACCAACACTGAACAGGAGCGTCAGACGTACTTTGCCAGCTCTCCAAGGCGTTTAAAAGAGGGAATTATTGATTAATTGTCAATGAATCAAGTCACAGTCAGCAGGAAGTAATTCCTGTGTGCCACTCAGGGCATGCACATCACCTTTCCCAAGTACTCCTGTGCCATCTTTTTTAGTTTTCATTCTTTCATAGGCACAAAAACACACAAAGGGAACACCTTTAGGACCATCCACTTCAACAAACATTAGGAAAAGAAAGAATGAGACTTTTTTCACTTTATGAAATGTTTGGGAAGACAGGTTGGGATGGCTGAGAAGGAAAAGGTTTATCACAGGACACTAAATTCATTTTAATGACTAGGGAGATTTTTCATTCTTAATAAATGTATACATGTCAGTATTTTAATATTTTCTGGAAAAGGAAGCCCAGACAAGTGATTTTCTTGGGCAGCTTTGCCTAAAATCCAATTATTTGACTTCAAGTATGTTTGAAAACCAGGGGGTTTTTAACATCCGAGCTACACAAGCATTCCAGTAAAACCCTGGGGAGATACACACGTATCCTTTTGGGATGTCTGTGTCTTCGCTGTTGCCGGGATCGTTCTCCAGGTGCTGTTTGATTTTGTCCTCCAAGCCCACGGCATCTGCTCCCTGGTACTGGTCGATCCGTACTTTGTTCCGGAAGAACAGGAACGTGGGGGTTGCCGAGATGTTGTTGGTGGCAGCCGTGCCCTGGGAGCAGAAGGGAGTCCCCACTCACTGCTTTAGGTCAGTCTCACCCGCACCACTGGGAGCTATCTAGTGCCACTCATAAATCCACTCATTGAATTTTTGCCTTTTTTCTTCAAGAATTGCACCAATATTTGGCTGGAAAGGCTCTTTTGAATTCACACTAGTGCTGTGTTCGATATCTAACAGTATTATTTTAGCAACACAGGCAGCGGGGGCTGATAATTATTTAATTAATGAATGTGCTTTTACACTGCTCAAAGGAAGGGCAGCACAGCAGGCACTGCAGGAATATTTTCTTCGAGGAGGGATTTTGTTCTCCCAGTTTGGGAGAATTCCGTATTCTGGCTCTTTGTGATGCACCAAGCGCAGCCAGAGCCACAGACACCGCTCCCAGCGTCCTGCCCGAAGGGTTTGCCCTCCAGCTCCCCATTCCCCGCTCTTTTCCCTCCACTTCCCATTGCCAGCCCCTTCCCCCCGGACAGAGGGAGGCTTTTGGAGCACCCACCTGGCACTGGTGCACATCCACCTCCAGGAACGTTGCCTGGGGGTATTTGTTACTCAGGGCATTGAAGGCGGGCGCGATCCTCAAGCAAGGGCCACACCTGCGGAAAAAGTGACACTTCCACTTAATTCCACTTTTATTTTTCAATGCCTGCCCCAAAGAGAACCAGAGTATTCCTGCTCTTCCTGATATCCAGGTGTAAAAATACCCTCCCTACCTGGCTGCCAGCTGGTGATACAATGAAGGATGACATTTAGGAATCTGCAATTTACTGTCTTTACTTGCAGCATTTTTACCACAGTCCCGCTCAATAAAGTGTTACAAAGAAGGGCAAAATCAGCAAAAAAATACTATTTACAAAAAAATCGTATAGTTAGTCCGTGTTACCACCCAGGAAAATATTGTATTTACAGGTAACTTAAATATATTAATGGTCAAAATGTGTCAAAGCTTCCGGGATCATAAAATTCTTCCCACAATAAATCTCATTTACACCTGTAACCAGTTATTCCGATATTTATTTGGCCTTGAGAGGACAGAGCTGGTTTCTTTTGATTGAACTGCATTGCCTTGGCTGAAAAAATGTCTTTTTTACTGTGCCAGCAAAAGTGTAGGAAGTGCTCAGCTGCACCAATTCCTGTAAAGGGATATTCTCCCTGGGAAACAGAAATGAAAAGTGAAATCAAAAAAACCCGATGCAGAAAAGTGGCAAAATCCCCCCCAGAACTAAGAGGCAGCAGCCAGACAACGAGGTGCCCTATGAAGCCCCAAACCCTCGAGATTATCACTGTTCTCCCTAATTTCCACAGATTAAGGGGAATAATTCAGTTGTTGAGGTTTCTTTGGTGACAAATTTATCCCGATTTCACCACAGTTGTAACTCCCTGCTGAGGAGGGGAACAGGGATTATCCACTTGTCCTGGGAAAACGGAGTGAGGAACCAGCGAAGTCTTATGGGGCCAAAATACGTTTTTCCAAGTTTTCAGGTGGTTTTAGTGCTGAATAAAACATTAAGAACCTTGTTTCCATCCGTTTCCTGCTCTTTAATGGGGCTTTAAACCGGCGCAGCCCCTGCTCCCTCAGAGCACCTGAGGGCTGGCGGGTCCGCAGGGCAGCGGGTTCGGCGGGAAAAAATGGGAATTTATCCCAGGAATTGGGAACACGGTGCTGATGCTGCGACTTCACTGCCGCGCTACCGAGCGTCCCTAACGCTGCAAACCGCGCCGGGGAACCGCGCCCGGCGCGTTCGCAGGAACCCAGAATAAAAACACGGGAACACCGGAGCCCTTCCCGGAGCCGCGTCCCGCCCTCACTCACCCCCTCATGGTGAACTTCACCACGGCCAGGCGGGAGCCGGCGGCGCTCAGCTCGGGCTGGAACTCGGTGTCGTTGGCGATCACCTTCACGCCCGCCATGGCCGCGGGCCCCGGTGGCGGTGCCGGGTGCGATGTGCAGCGTCACGGCGGGCAGGACGCCCGGCATGCACCGCTGGGACGGGCGCAGGCGCGGCCGCGCCGCTCCGCTCCCGCCCGGCCGCCGCCCGCCATCTTGGGGCGGGCCGGGGCGGCAGCGCCGCCATCTTGGGACAGGGCAGCGGGGGACGCGGTGATGCCGCCGGCGGCCATCTTGGGTAGGGGAAGGGCGGGAACGGGCTGATGCCGCCGGCCGCCATCTTGGGAACGGGCAAGGGCGGGAACTCCGTGAGGGGAGACGCGCCTTTGAATTTTAACATTAAAAATTTGCTCCTAGTTTCGTCATTAACTCGTTTTTTGGTGACGTTATGAGGATTACGCTTTTCTCTTGCAGGCAGAACTGATGTCAATTTTTGCCAGCTTCCTTAAATTATGGTTTTTAGTAAAGCCAATGTGTCGCGATACTGAAAAGAATTCTGAAATAAACGCTGAAGCAAAAAGGGGGGAAATAAGAGTCGAATAAACGGTTGTATTAACCACAAAATAAAACCGAAATTAAACCCAGGGTTTTCTCTGACCCCATTTGCAGCGTCATTCCTGACAACGTCCCAAGGTACTCTATAACACAACATAATACATGTCACTTCGAGATGTCTCATATTTGCTCTTTTCCTGCTCAAAACCAGGAATATCCCCAACATTCTGCTCCCGCCTGTTGTAATGTTAAAGCCTTACAGTAATCGCTAATTAATTAATTAAGCAAGTAGTCACCAGCTCCCTGCGCGACCTGAGCGGAACCCGGCAGTTTCCGTGGCGGCGGCGCCTGCCGTCAAGTGCGCCGGCCGGGGCTTTACGCCAGTGTCGCGGGAGGAGGTGTCATCCGGCCGCAGCCGCACCGAGCGCGGCGGGGCCGCGGCGCCCGGGACGCGTGAGGGCCGGGAGAGGCACCGGCAGCGGGCCGGGAGCGGGACCGAACAGGTGCGGCCCGGGACGGGGGCGGGAGAACGGCTCGCTCACAGCGGGAGGGCGGGGGGAGCCCCCGGCCCTCCGCAGGCCCCCGCAGCATCCGCAGCGGGAGTGCTGAGGGGGCTGCGGCAGCGGGAGGTGCAGGGACACGGGCATTCAGGGGCATCCAGAGACTCGCGTGGCCAGGAGCCCAAGGATTCGGCTGCTGTAGCACCCAGGAGCCCAGGTACCCCGGGACACCGGGACCGGCCCCGCACTGTTAACGGGGCAGGATTGGGGTTGGAATTTCAAGTGTCACCTTTTCAGAACGTGCACCAGGTTATTAATGGATGGAGGTTTCCATCTGTGCCGACGGAGCCTTACCTGAGGAGAGGCTCCTCATGCGGAATTGATCCTCTTGGGGGGCTTAAATGCCTTTTAATGCCACTTTTTTGCTACCTCGCAGCCTTCCCCAGTTTTATTTCCCTTTCCTGTGCCAGACGCGGTGCTCTTGGCACCCAGGGATGGGATTTGGTGTTCTCCAGCTGCTTTGGATAACTGTCCTTTGTGACAGTTTGAAACAGGAGGAATTACTATGGGTTTAGTGTGTCATCAAATTAAGCACCAGGAAAACCTGCAAGTGGCTTCCAGAGGTGTCAATTAACTCTCGTGTCCCAAATTAGTATTTCCTCCTCTGTCTTGATTTGGAACCTCCTGAGTATCCAGGGAAGGTGTTTTCGTTGTCTTCTCTCTCCCTCAGTTGTCCATTTTCTCCATCCCTAAATAATGAATAGAAAGTATAATCTGTAATTAAATTAAAAATAATTAGATTTTTCTCAAATGCATAAACAGCCCATTCATAGCTATTTTATACTATTTTGTGCTATTTAATAGTATTTTGGGGGCAGATTATTGGAGTGTCCCCACATATCCTGAGATTAATTCCTTACTTAATGAAAATAGGAGTGTTTGGGAAGAGCAGCTCCTGGCTTTTGCCATGCTCTGGTGTAACAAAGGTGGGTTGACTTTTGTTTTACCTCTTCCTCCCGTGGATTTGTTGCATTTGAGGGCTTTTGTGGCTGTAAAAATCCATATTGTGGATTTCTGGGTAAACAACTTGAAAAGGTGTTTAGTTGAGTCTTGGATTCAGTATTTAATACCTTGTACTTGAAAAATCAGTTTACTGGCTTTACTCAAATAAGAATTGATCCGGGATTATTAAATGTGCCTAAATCCCACCTTTAAGCAGAGCAGTTCAAAGAGTCAGTGGATTACTCTGTCAGATTAACACATTATTTAACATTTTTTGGGTTCATTTCCTCATTTAAATAATTGCTTTCTGTTTAAAATTTTTTTCAATCCTGTTTTCAGGAAGGTGTTTTTCCACATCCCTGCATTTGTTGTATTTATTGTACAATACTGTCACATGTATTCCCACATCCCTGCATTTGTTGTATTTATAAGATTAGAATTATTTATATATTATTTTTTATTATCATTATTTACAATGCTTTATGTCGTAGAGCGAATTTAAAGTGGAGCAAAATGAATACAAGGACGGTTAGATAGATAGATGTGTATATCCCTATGTACATGGAATTTATTGTGTTTTGGGAAGAAAACCAGGATTTTGGCACTTGTGGAAGCGATAGAGACAGATTTACCCCATGGAGACTGAGAAGTATTAGCAGGAAGAACTTTACCCGTGGCATCTCCATTTTCCACTTCCAAGTTCCTTTTTCCACAGGAAATAGTGGGTTTTGGGGAGTTCTAAAGCACTGGAATGTGTGAATTGGTGTGGAATGATTCCCAGCCTGCTTTTGAGCTCGTTTGGCACTGGGACAGTGTTGATTTGCTCCTGTAGTTTGTCATCACTGATGTCAAAAAATGGAATTATTGATTGTTTTCAGACAAAAAGGGATTTTGGTGCAAGCAGGGGCTGCAGTTGGCGTTTGCTGGGGCTGAGCTCTGGAATCCAAATTCCTGGGGAATTAAAATGTGGTTTTTCCTGAAAAGGAAGTTTTTTATGAAGGCCTTGCGCTGCCATAGTCAAAAACTAGAAGGAAAGAGGTAGTTTTTCTTTTTCCTCTCTCTCTCAGAGCCTTGCTATGAAATATTCTGAGAACTGGGTTTAAAATGGGACTGTCAGGGGGTTGATAATGTGTTTTCTGCATGGAAAATCTGGAATGTCTTAGGGTAGTTATGTGCTAATGCTCTTGTATGTTGTAATGTTCTCCTGTATGTTCCTTTTGAAAATTCCCTTTATTCAGAGTGGTGTGGGTTTGAAAGTGTTCAGAAGCAGCTTTAAATGCAGCAACATTAAATGCAGGATCTCAAGCAGTAATTCTGTGCCCCGGTAGGGGAGTCTCCGTATTTATCTAAAAATGCAGCTGTTTTTGACAGCCAGGTGACTCAGGATCACTGTGGCTTGGTCCCTGAACTGGGAGCAGTAGGACAGCAGAGGAGTGGGAAGGGATTTTTGTGTTGCTTATTGGCATTTTTCAGCTCTGGTTTAGTCATTCTTGGTTTGTTTCCTCACAAAAGTAGGGTGGGTATTTCTGTTTGCTGTGGGTGTGTTTGTTCTTGTTGTTGATATTTGCATTTTGTTCTGTTGCATCTGGATGCTTTATTCCTGCTTTTATTCCATCTTTATGATGATTTCCCTGCAAACCAAGCCTGGTTTAATTGTAGCTCTTTGTTTGTCACCGTGTTGTTTAAAATGCTGAATTAATTTCTTTTTCTGTGTTGTGATGGTCCAGACAGAGCAATTGATCCAGCATTGCATAACAATTAACACTGCAGGGCCAGGTGTGGTTTCAGTGTGGAGAAAGACTGGATTTTTGGTCTCTATTGATCATGATCATTAAATTAGAGCTCTTAATTAAATAGCTTTTAATGAAGGTGGTCCAGTGGGCTGCCAGAAATGAGCTGCTTTACTGGGAAGGGTAATTTGATGTGATATTACTGATTTTGTGATGGGGATTTTGTGGAAAACCCACAACTGGTCCCTGACTCATCAGGAGCCTCCTGGGAGCCGTGTGTAATCCTTAGCCATTCATTAGCCTGCCCTTGCTCCCTCCCTTCCCCCTTTTTTCCATGGACACAGTCGTGTTCCAGGTCTCTGGCAGCATCCATCAAATGGAATAACGGTTCCTGTGGTTTTTACATGGATGAGGGGTGACAAGAATGTCTTGGAATCCATCGACGCCCTGGCACAGGTTGTCCAGGGAAGCTGTGGTTGCCCCATCCCTGGAAGTGTCCAAGTTGGAGTGGCCTGGGGCACCTTCTGCTATCCCAGGTTGCTCCAAGCCCTGTCCAGCCTCGCCTTGGACACTGCCAGGATGGAGTGGGATGGACGGGGCTGGAAGACCTCCCCGTTGCGTGGCAGGAGGACGCTGCTGGTTTGCCTGTTGGTTCCTTGTAACCATCGCCGGGATACCTGCAGTTATCCCAATGGGAAGTGGAGTTGGGAACCTCACTCATATTCAGGCTGACCTTTATTTTTCTGTCATAATTCAGATTTGTTCCCTCTGAAGTGCTGTGAAACAGGTTTACAGACCTGTGAAAAATGCAGACATTGCTGGGTACCTCAAACTAGAAGAATCTGTATGTAGCTATAAAAAAAAAAAAAAAAAAGGAAAGCACACATATTTAAAAATATTTCTTCCATGAATCCTGCCTGTTTTGATGTGTTCATGCTCCTTGAAATCAGAGCTCTGGCTCTGGTTTGAGCTGGGGTAAGTCCAGAGCATAAACCTCCACAGGATAATCCATAAAGAGTGTTTGGTTATTTATTTAACACGACCTTTTCGCTGATAAGAAAACCTCAGTTCTAAAAACATGGAAGTGCTCAGCAAGCTGGGAGTGTTGCTACCACAAACAGAGGGTTGTTGTGGGGTTTAAATCTTGTGCAAATCCAAGTGGGTTTTATTGCCACAACTTGAGTTTCTGTTCCCAGTCACTGAGACCGTTTTGGCCTGGGGACAATTGAAATTCCACCGTGTTTTTTGTGTCAATACATTCGGAAGATCTGAAATGTTGCAGTAAAGATAGTGCTGGATCTATTTCCTGCTGGAGAGTGGCCAGGATCCAGTTTATCAGTGGATTATACAAGGCTGATTTCACCTAAGGCAGGATATCCCATATTCCAACGTGAATATCTGTGTAGCAGGGACATAACAACATCAGGGGTATAAAAATGGCTTCAGCCTCGGGACTTAAAACATTTTTTACTTCAAAATTACTCTAAAAGAGGGATTTGGGCAAAAATCCCTGTGTGCCCAGGAGTGTGCTGTTTGTCCCTATATGGGTAAGGAAAAGTCTGTAAAATTTTGCAAGATGTGTAAGAAATCAAACTTGTGAAGATGTGTGTTTTTAAGGGACTGGTTGAGGAATGTTACTGAATTCCTGTGGGGAGATGAGGG
This sequence comes from Corvus cornix cornix, assembly GCF_000738735.6. Lineage (NCBI taxonomy): Eukaryota > Metazoa > Chordata > Aves > Passeriformes > Corvidae > Corvus > Corvus cornix. The sequence continues at coordinate 481,351 of NC_046357.1, read as the reverse complement.
CATTCACTGAGGAGAAATGAGGGGATCCCTGAAGAGGGACACACACAAACCTGAGGGGACAAAATGGCGGGAAACCTGAGGGGACAAAATGGCGGGAAACATGAGGGGACAAAATGGCGGAGACGGGAGGGGACAAGATGGTAGAAACATGAGGGGAAAAGATGGCAAAAACATGAGCAAAGGGAGCAGCCCAGGATGTTGCTGCTGTTGGTTGTTGTGTTGGAATTGCAGGCACTCCATGGCCATGGCCTGGAACAGCCCAGGATGTTGCTAATGATGTCGTTCTGTTGGAATTGCAGGCGCTCCGTGGCCATGGCCGGGAACAGCCTGGTGCTGCCCATCGTGCTGTGGGGCCGGCGTGCCCCCACCCATTGTGTGTCCTCCCTGCTGCTCGTGGATGACTCTGTCATCGTCACCGGCTGCCACGACGGGCAGATCTGCCTCTGGGACCTGGGTGCTGACCTGCAGGTAGTGGATCCAGAATTCCCGTTCCCACTAGCGGGGAGTATGCCCTCAGCCTGTCCTCCCTCTCCTGAGGCTTGGGTGGCTGCTCCGCCCTTCCCACAGCGCTGTTCCAGGTTACCAAGAGGTGTTCTGGCTCTGACTTTGTTGCTGCTCCTGTAGGAAAGTTTTCTTAACTCATTCCAATTTCCTGGGGCTGCTCTAAACTAGTTGCTTTCTAGCTGAGCTGCTTAAAGAAAGCAATGTTGTAAAAAGGAATTCCTTCCCAGTATCCCATCTGGCAGTGGGAAGCCATTCCCCCTTTTCCTGGCATCCCATTCCCTGTCCCAAGTTCCTCTCCAGCTCTCTTGGTGCCCCTTTTGGCACTGGAAGGGGCTCTGAGGTCTCCCCTTGCTTATGGATATACAGGAACTCAATTGGGAAAAACAATGTGCAACACAATTTTTTTCATTCAGCCAAACTCAGTTCAAATTGAATTGAGCCACATTCAGCTCCTGATTTGTAAATATTGAGAGGAGTTTGCAAAATGCATTTTCCCCCCAAATCTCATTCCTGTTTGAAGTAGAAAGTCTTCCAAGATGATCCATCCACTGCTGTGCTAATTAAATGTGTGTACACGTGTTAACAGATGTGTAACACATGAAGTAGAAAGCTGGGATATGGATATTTTGGTCATTTGTGTGATTTTGACTTCCTGTTTTCTTTCCCTGGTCCCAGATCAATCCCAGAGCTCTGCTCTTTGGTCATACAGCCTCAGTTACTTGTTTATCCAAGGCCTCAGCTTCCAGTGAAAAGCAGTATATAGTGAGTGCATCAGAGAGTGGGTGAGTTTCTGAGTGTTTATTGATGTGCAGAACTGAAATAATGGGAATTTGTCCCTAATTTGTCCATATTTCAACACTGTGATGAATTTTATCCTCAAGAAAAAATTCCTCAGCAAATACATTTTATTTTTGACTGGTTTTATTTATTAATCAGAGCAGTAGTTTAGAGGGAGAAGCAGGAAGGATTTCTTGTGCAATTGATATCCAAATCAATAAGAGATTTTTTTATCCAGGTATGGTAGGGAATGATTTTCCTGAATAATCTTTTAGCAAGGAATTTGAGGGGAGAATTTAGAATTTCCACCTTGGACCAACTTCAGGGCTAAGTAATCTCTTCCCACTGGATTTGGAACCAAAATGTGTTTTCACTGGGAATTTATCTATCTGGTGGAAAGGAGAAAGTACCTCACAGATTCTGTTCTGATTAAATTTGTATATAAAGTTTGAAATTAAAAAGTACTGTAAGTATGGGGAATAGCTGCTCATTTGAACTCCTGCAGGTTCTGTAATTTATCCTCAGAGGGAGCAGCAGGTTGTGTGGATTCAGGAGGGCTGGAAAGTCCAGTTGATTTTGAGTTTCTCTAAATAGAATTGATCTAATCCCTAATAAATGGTTCAGATGAAGTTCCTCCCAACGTAGAGGGCTGGTAAGTGCTTGGAAGCCTGGCCTATTTTCCATGTAGTTTGCCTGTGTTTCAGGGAGATGTGCCTGTGGGATGTGAACGATGGCAGGTGCATCGAGTTCACCAAGCTGGCCTGTGCGCACACCGGCATCCAGGTGAGTCCTGGGAGGGATGGCAGAGCGGGAAGTGCCCTCCTGGGATTTGGGAAACACACTGCAGGTGCAAAACGAAGGAATCCCTGTCCCACCTGGATTCTAATTTGTGTTTCTTCCCATCTGTGTAGTTCTATCAGTTCACAGTCGGCACGCAGCGGGAAGGGAGGCTCCTATGCCATGGACATTACCCTGAAATTCTGGTCGTGGATGCAACCAGCCTTGAAGTGCTTTATTCTTTGATATCCAAGATCTCTCCGGACTGGATCAGCTCCATGACCATCATCCGGTCCAACAGGACACAAGGTGATTGTTTCTTGTGGCAGGGACACCTTCCACTAGCCCAGGTTGCTCCAAGCCCTGTCTAGCCCAGCCTCGGACACTTCCAGGGATGGGGCAGCCACAGCTTCCCTGGGAATCCTGCTCCAGCTGGATCAGCTGGCACGGGCTGAAGTGTCACCTGAGCTCAGACCTGGTTGGTTCTGCTAATTGGTGTTCATTTGGTGGGCTTTAATTTCTGGCAGATGAATGTCTTGTTCGGGTGTTCCTGTTGTGGAGACTGGAATTCCTGAGAGGTTTGGGGAACACTGAGGAGAAGATCCTGACTGAAGGACTTCTCTCTTGAGTTAAGGCTCAGCAACAGTTGTAAACCGGGCATTCCCAAAATCCTGGCGTGGGAAAGCTCAGCTGTTGTCCCCACCACAAATAAATGGCTGGAACAACTGGAAATGAGCTCTGGTATGAAGCGTTTCCTGCTAATGCCTTTCATTTATTCCTTATTCCGTGCCCACCTTCGCAAATAAACATTCAGTTCGGAAGCAAACGCTCCAGGAATGCTTGGATCAGGTTTTAATTCATGCTCAGATGTGCACAAGTGAGGAAGTCCTTGTGCCTCAGCCTCATTTTTGTATTTCCCAGAGGACACTGTCGTGGCTGTGTCTGTGACTGGCATCCTCAAAGTCTGGATCATCACCTCGGAGGTCAGTCGGCTGCAGGTAGGCAAAGGCTGCTGGATTAGTGGCACTTCCTGGTGGGATGGAGGGTTCTGTTCCTGATACTCTGCTGCTGATATTCCTTTTCCTCTTTGCCAGTTGAAAATCAACTTCCTGAATTTTCCTGTAAGGATTTAAGTTGCCATCAGAATTCCTAATCCTGCTCAGAGAACTGATTTCCAAATTAAGTGTAGGATTATCTCCAATTTTTCCAAATGTGTTTTTTATTTGTACCATGCAATGATTTGGGTTAATATTTTGCTGAGCAGGCCATACCATTTTTAGAAATATTCATTATTCAGGATTATCTCTAGCTCCCTGTTATTTGGCATTTCCTGGATACTAATGAATAAAAGTCTTAAAGGAGACTTGCCCCAGGTCTCAAACCTCTGGTAAATCAACTCTTCACAGAAACGTCTTGTAAGGAAAAATCACCTTCTAGTTAGGAATGACGTGGGAGTGGAATCTGCTTCCTTCCAGCTTCCTACCTGGCTGCAAGGTCAGCACCACTAATCTGTCCTGCTGGGGAATTTGGGAGACTTAAGTGCCCAAAGAGGACACCACGTGCTCCTGCAGATCTTCTTAGTAGGAGTAATGGAATAAAAACTGCTCCGAGTGTTTGGGTTTTCCGTAGGAGTCAGCCATCTGGCACCTTGAGAAGTGCCCCGGTCCTTTTTCTGTGGGTTCTGGCACGGTCCTGAGTTCCGTTTGAGGAGGAAAGAGTTGGTTTAGTGTTGGTTCTCTTTGGTTTAGGACACCACCCCAGTGTTTGAGGAGGAATCCAAGCCCATCTACTGCGAGAACTGCCAGAGCATTTCCTTCTGCGCCTTCACCCAGCGCTCGCTCCTGGTCGTGTGCTCCAAGTACTGGAGGGTAAGGCAGAATCCCCAGATCTTCTCCCTCAGGAATCTCAATTAAACTACATGAAAACATTTAGATGAAGATGCTCCAAGTCTCTTTAATGTACCTCTATTATATATTCAGTGTATTTCTAGATATTTAATCCAAATCTCTGCCTGTGGTGCAGGTTTGGAACAAGATGATCCTTAAGGTCTTTTCCAACCCAAACCATTCCATGATTCTGTGATAATGAACCCAAAATCAGTTGCTGCCTGGCCATTTTAATGTGTAATTAATTGCTTATAATAACAACAGACTTTGCTGTTTCCTCTCAGGTTTTTGATGCTGGAGATTATTCACTCTTATGTTCAGTCCCCAGTGAAAATGAGCAGACCTGGACTGGTGGGGACTTTGTGGCAGCTGATAAAGTGATTGTATGGACAGAGGATGGACAAAGTTTCATCTATAAATTACCAGCCAGGTACTCAACAAAGAAATACCCCATTTGTTTAATTTCGGGTTAATTTGAATTGAACGGAATTAATTGAAGAACTACTGAAATATTGGTCCAGTAAGGGAAGGCGTGTAAATACAAAACTATAAAATTAATTCAGAATTGGACATTGAAGGAACTAAAACTTACAAGAGTAAAATCAAAGGCTTTTCTTCTGACATCTTCGTGATGTGCAGACGTGTTTGTTCTGGGTAGAGATGATGTTTTATCTTGAATATTCCTGCCTCAATCATGTGGGAACTCCTTCCTCGCCCTCATGTGATCAGAGCATGAGGGTGGGAGCAACATCCGTGTCCTACTGTAGAAATCACTCTCTAAGTGCAAGGAGTTTTACTCCTTTCTTCATTCTTACACCCAGCTGCCTGCCAGCCAGTGATTCATTCCGCAGGGATGTGGGGAAAGCAGTGGAAAACTTGATTCCACCTTTATTGTACAGCGTGTTGGACAGAGCAGATAAACAGGTACATCTGGTTCTTTGGAGCTTTTTAATGGGCTGTGTGAGGTTTTGTCCTGCTTTAAAAAGGGAGGAAGCTTGAAGCTGAGCACGTGATTGGTGCGTGGTCTGAAGCTGTTCCTTATTTTTTGAACAGCTCCTAATATGTCCTCCAGTGACTCGGTTCTTCTGTGGCCAGAGAGAGTTTTCCTACAGGCTCTTAATCCAAGGAGACTCCTCAGGGAGACTGTGCATTTGGAGCGTGCCTGACACCCTTGACCAGCAGGAGGGTGCAAAAGGTACCTAATTAATAGCCAGATCTTTGTGGTTTCTGTGTGTTTTTGCTGAATAAAGCCCTGCTGGTTCTCCCACAGATCATGAAGTTGGGGTTTAATCATAGGAGCTGTAGTAACTTCATTTTTTCAGATATGCTCAAAATCTTAATTAGCTTTATTCTTGTAGTGAGTCCATTTCCAGTAGAGAATCCCAGAGTGGCTGGGAGAGACCTGAAACATCCAATTCCGACTCCCAACACCTCCCACTAGATGCAGTTGCTCAGCTCCTCCCACCTCAGCCCTTGCTGATACTTTCCCTCCTTTTCCCAGGCCTGCAAACAACCACCTCCATATCCCTCCAGGAAGCTTTTGACCAGCTGAGCCCTCGTCCCGCGGGGATCATCGACCAGCTGAGCATCGTTCCCAACGTGAGCGAGCCGCTGCGGGTGACGGCCAGTGTGTACATCCCGGCGCACGGGCGGCTGGTGTGCGGCCGCGAGGACGGCAGCATCGTCATCGTGCCGGCCACGCAGACTGCCATCGTGCAGCTGCTGCAGGGAGAGCACATGCTGCGCAGAGGTACGGGCGCGGGGAGCAACAGGCCGTCCGCAGGCAGAAATCCTGTAGATCTGCTGTTCCGTTCTGTGCTGGGAATCCCTTAAGCTCTGACGCACGCAAGAGCAGCTTGGGTATTTCTCCGGGGCCTTTGAGATGCAGGAGCAAAGGTAAGACAGGGGAGCATCTCCTGCGTTCTCCAGAATTGTTCCTGCACTGCAGGGCTGGGTATTGATGTGCCAGTAGAAATCTCCATGGGAAGGACCTACCAGGATTCCTGGTGGGATCCACGTGTTATGCTTGGGCTGGTGTTGGATATGTGGGTTCCATATAACATTATCTTCGTAGTTATGGGATCTGAGTTGCAGAACAAACACTTGGGAGTTGATTGTTCTGTTGAATTTCTGTTTCTCCTCTCTTTTTCTGTGCTTTTGCCCCTGTCCTCCCACCTCGCAGGCTGGCCCCCTCACCGGACGCTCCGAGGCCACCGGAACAAGGTCACGTGTTTGCTGTACCCTCACCAGGTCTCCTCCCGCTACGACCAGAGGTACCTGATCTCAGGCGGGGTGGATTTCTCTGTCATCATCTGGGATATCTTCTCGGGAGAGATGAAACATATCTTCTGTGTCCACGGGGGAGAAATCACCCAGCTGCTTGTTCCACCAGAAAACTGCAGTGTAAGTTCTCTAGGATAACCCTTCCAGCACCTCAGTCCTCCTTGAGAATGGGAATGCAATGTGGAATGCTGGAGATGTAGCACCAACCCAACTCTTGCAAGAGCTTCACTAAAAAGAGCTCGATTATTCTGTTATTTATGTTTTGTTTTAATTATATAAAGGATTGAAAGTAGGGGCTTTATCAAGCCTGTTAAAAATAGGGTCTAGAGACAATTTTGCCTCTTGTAACTTAGCTGAATAAATAGAATTTAATGAATGGAGTGACACTGAGCGAAAACGCTGGGGTTTGCTTAACAAAATGGGGTTTAATACCCATTTGCTCTTTTTGATGTGCAAAGGATGGATTAAAGGGAATTTCTGCTCAGGGAGTTCTGTTCCCAGTGACCTCAGTGATTTTGAACATAGGTGGAGGTGCCTGAGTTTTGTTTATAGAAGAGGCTTTTGGTCACCCTGCTCTGCCCGGTGGGGGAAAGGTTTTTAATACCAACTCCCTGCATTATGATTAAGCTTTTTCCCTTTTTTCCTTTATCAGGCAAGAGTCCAGCACTGTATTTGCTCCGTTGCCAGTGATCACTCCGTGGGTCTGCTGAGCCTGAGGGAGAAGAAATGCATCATGCTGGCATCCCGCCACCTCTTCCCAATCCAAGTGATCAAGTGGAGGCCGTCCGATGACTACCTGGTGGTGGGATGCTCGGATGGCTCCGTGTACGTCTGGCAGATGGACACTGGTGAGCTCAGAGATGTTGATTAATCCATTTTTAATGCATATAAATACAGATTTGCTTTTAGTGCTGTCGAGGCTGTGTCTGAGGGGAGAACTAAAACACTTTTGCTCATCTATATTTGGAACTTATCTCTCCAGGTGTTCCCCAAAGCAGTGATCGGTACAGAATCACACTGGGGGGTTTGTGAACCTCATGGAAATTTAGGGAAAATTCCATCCTTTTGGGAATGTTACTTCTGAGCCCAGCTGTTAAAACACAGAAAGTAATGCGGCACGTCCAGGCCTTTGTTCCCTGTGCTGCTTGGGGTGCTGAGCTGTTTCTCCATCCCTCCCGCCGCTCCAGGGGCGCTGGACAGGTGCGTGATGGGGATCACGGCGGTGGAGATCCTGAACGCCTGCGACGAGGCCGTCCCGGCGGCCGTGGACTCGCTGAGCCACCCCGCCGTGAACCTGAAGCAGGCCATGACCCGCCGCAGCCTGGCTGCCCTCAAGAATGTGGCCCACCAGAAGCTCCAGACCCTGGCCACCAACCTGCTGGCCTCCGAGGCCTCGGATAAGGTGGGTGTGCTCCGGCTGGAGCCTGTGCTTCCAGAAAGGAATGAAGCACGGGAAGGTTCCATCATTGTAACCAGAAGGTTCTCAGCCAGAGCTCTCCAAAACCTAAACGTGGTTGTTCCCCAGTTGATGTTGCTGTCCATGATCCCACTTCAGTGTGTACCCTACTCTTTGGTTTTATTCCAGTTTGAGTTACAGAATCTGGAATCATGGAATGGTTTATTCTGGAAAAGCCCTCTAAGATCAAGTCCAAGAGTTCCCTGGCACTGCCAAGGCCACCACTATCCCATGTCCCCAAGTGCTGCATCCACGTGGCTTGAAATCCCTCCACCCCTGCCCTGGGTTTGGACAGCCCTTTCCATGAGGAATTGTTCCCAATATCCAGCCTAAACCTCCCCGGCACAGCTTGTGGCCAGCAGAGCGCAGCAGCGCTCCGTTCCCAGCTTCTCCTATTTATCCCTCGCCTTCTGCTGTCACCTTCTGTTGGGAGAGAAATCTCCCGTGGTGAGAACATTCCTTAGAGCACCACCAGCACGGTTCCATAAAAAACGTGTGCTCAGGACTTGTGCTGCTGTTCCTGCTGCGTCCAGGCGGGATGGGAATGCCGCATTTGTACCTGCAGTGTTTACGTGTGGGCTCCTCATCCAGTGAAAGTGCTGGAAATGAAGGTGTTAGGGAGAATAATGCCTCAAAACTTTGATTCGTGTTCTGGTTTCCAGTCTGCTTTCTGACATTGTTCAGCTTTTATCCCATAGCACCTTAATACTCTCCCTCCTCCCTCTTTTCCCCCTTGGGAGGGAGGGAAGGAGGAAGAAGATGGACTTAATTGGAATGACCAAGTGGTGCAGTAATTGCAGGTCTGGGTGAATCTGAGCAGCTTCTTTGCCGATGGCATATAGTGATTCCATAGTTCACCCACCAAATATGAAGTATTTAATGTGTTTTAAGCTTAATAACAAAAGATTGGAAGTTTGCTGTTCCTTGGAATATAACTGTGATCTCACAGGATTCAGGAGAAGGAAGTGTGAACTCATGTCTCACCTGGAGAGCTCAGTTTACCTACAGAGATCTGTAAATTGAAGTTCTGTGGTTTGTGGTTGTGTTTCAAACTTGGCTCACCCACAGCTTCCCTAATGGAAATTTCAATTTGCTCTCTTGTTTTTCCAGGGGAATTTACCAAAATACTCCCATAACTCCCTGATGGTTCAGGCCATCAAGACCAACCTAACAGACCCAGACATCCACGTGCTGTTCTTCGATGTGGAGGCCCTGATTATCCAGCTGCTGACGGAGGAGGCCTCCCGGCCCAACACCGCCCTCGTCTCGCCAGAGAATTTACAGAAAGCCTCCGGTGGCTCCGACAAGGGAGGCTCCTTCCTCACTGGCAAACGAGCGGCTGTGCTCTTCCAGCAAGTCAAGGAAACCATCAAGGAGAACATCAAGGAGCACCTCCTCGATGATGAAGATGAGGATGAAGAGGCCATGAGGCAGAGGAGAGAAGATGGCGACCCGGAATATCGCTCCAGCAAATCCAAACCACTGACTTTGTTGGAATATAATCTAACCATGGATACAGCCAAGCTCTTCATGTCCTGCCTGCACGCCTGGGGCCTGAACTCTGTGCTGGACGAGCTCTGCCTGGATCGCCTCGGGATGCTGAAGCCGCACTGCACCGTGTCCTTCGGCCTCCTGTCCCGAGGTGGCCACATGTCTCTGATGCTCCCTGGCTACAACCAGCCCGTGGGCAAGGCAGCCTTCGAGGAGTTAGGCAGGAAAATGTCCGTGACGGAAGGCTTGGGAAAGGGCACGTACGGAGTGTCCCGGGCCGTCACCACGCAGCACCTGCTGTCCGTCATCTCCCTGGCCAACACGCTGATGAGCATGACCAACGCCACCTTCATCGGGGACCACATGAAGAAGGGCCCCACCAGGTACGACAAACACTGCCGTAACTTGGCAGTCTCCATCTGAATGTAGCCTTGGATTTGGTGTGGTTTTACCTTGTGATGGATTGAATGGTTCCCAAAGCCTTTGGGGCTGCAGCTGATGTGTCTCTCCATGGATATTTTGTGTTTAGGCCGCCCAGGCCGGGCACCCCCGAGATGGCCAAGGTGAAGCCACCCCCTCCGATGTCCAGCCATGCAGCACAAGGACAAATCAAACAAGGTACAAACCACTTTCTTTGCAGCCCTTGGGGCTGTTCTTCCAGCTCTTTACACTGAATTTAACGCCTTATTATCAAGAGAGAAAATTATTGCATGGGAGGAAAAACCAGTGCAGTGTTGTAATGATAATCTAGATGAAATTGTTGAGGATTAGGACCTGTTTAAGAATCAGTACAAGATGCTGATTCTGCCATGACATCATTCTCTGACAAGGAGTTTTTGCCTGTTTCAAGTGTTCCCAAACATTCTGGTGTTGAGGAGGCTTAAAGCCTGTAGCTAAAGGCTCTACAGACTCATCCCAGAGTGTTTCTGTGGGAGCAATCCCAGCTCAGTGCCAGGATCACTCCTTGGCTGGTTGGAACTCCTTACTCTTATGTTGGAAGAGCACGAGCAACTCCAGCAAAACCAGGCAAAAACTCTGGAGTGAAGCTTTAGTTCCAGTCTGGGGTGGGTTTGTGCATCTATAATTTTATGTTTTTCCTGAGTTAAGCAGCTCCTTTTCCGAGTGGGGTGGGAAGGGATTTACTGCAGCCACCCTGTGCCTCCCACGCGCCGTTGGCGTGGAAGGCCTGGAAAAGGAGGTTGGATGCAGCTGTCCCCCGGTGACAAAAGCAGTCCCATGCCTGCAAAGCAAACAGACCATTCCAAAGACAATGCTCCATCCGTTCGGGAGCTCCATCCCATTGTTGTTCTGCAGCAGAATAACAGGGAGGGATTAACTGGAGGATGCTTGTGCAGGACATCTGGGCACAGGGTGAGGGCAGGAGTGGCAGCCAGGGACCTCCCAATCCCACGGCGACCTCGGCATGTGCAGGCCAGAAGGTCTGCAGAGCTTTCCGTGGGATAATAGCGCCGTCATGGAGCGTGCGTGGCTGGGTAATGCTTGGAACCGCCTGGAGATCACCCTTACCTCAAGGAGTGGTGATCCTCAAGGGCTCTGCAGGGCTGGACGTGGCCCCTGTGAGCATGGGGAGTGGTGGGCACTGTGGGGCCAGTTCCTGGTTGGATTTGATGATCTCCCAGGTCTTTCCCAGCCTTAGCAACTTGGTGACATGGGAGTTTCCAAAACAGATGTCCCAGGTACTGTTTGGGTCCCAGGCCTGAGTTTGTGTCCTCCTTTAGGCTTTTTGGCATTTCTGTGGTAAAAAGTTACATTTTTTTTGCCTAGAGGCCCATGTAAAATGAACTTAAATTCCAACCAACCCTCAGAAATTCATTCTGGACATCTTGGAGTGACAGGTGGGGCAGCTCAGACTGATAAAGGGTTATTTTTTTGGCTTTTAATGCATAGTACAAATTCCAAATCTATGGAAATATGGCAAAAGCAAGAGAAGAAACAGCAGAATTCCTGGGTTTCTAATTTACAGTCAACCATGAAGTCAGACCAAACCCACCTGCCTAAAAACATATTTAACACTCAATTTAGATGTACTTTGATCTTTTCAAAACATCCCAGTTTCTCTTACTGTCTCCATGTTCCTCTGCAGCTGCATGTCTGCCTCTTCCTTCTTGGAAAACCTGGAATTCTCATTACGTTGAATATTATTTTGAAGCTGAATATTATTTTGAGTTGAATATTATTTTGAAGCTGAGTATTCTTCCTAAGTTGAATATTTAAGTTGAAGATCATCACAGTCACCTCTTTGTTTTCCATTCTCCAGTGATACTAATCCGTTTTTCCACTGCTGCTCTCCTCACTTCCCTCTTTTTTTTCTCTCTTTTATTTCTTCTTCTTTCCTCTGCAAGTTGCTCCTGCTGCTGCTTCCAGCACGGAATCTGGGCACTCTGACACTTCTGCTTTCCATTCCTGTTTCTTAGTCAACGAAGGTATTCCTTCCTCACTTTTCTACTTATCCTTTACTTCCAGCTAAAATCCTTTCTCATTGTTATTTTCATTTGATTTCTAAAAGGAATTCTTCTTTGCCAGTTGGGTACCTGGGGTTGGGTTCCCTGTTGGCTTTTAACCAAAAAAAAAAGCAGTTTCACACCACTTAAATCTGAGTTTTGGTGTTGATGAAGATTTGAATATAATATTGGATATAATGTTGGACATATATTAAATACAATATGGGTATTTCACAAGCATTTTTACACACTGTGTCACTTGACTGTATTTCTCTCCTGGTTTTACCTGCACAGTACTGCAGACCTGTAGTAGGAATTCACCTGGATTAAGTGTGTTAAAGACTCAGGTGGAAAAACAAGGACAGCAGGCAAACTGTGCTTGGGTACATTTGCATAGCTTTAAATCAGGACAGAAAACCCCGTGTGATCCTTGAAGGGGTAATACCTGGGAGTTTCTGTGATTTATGTGTGAAGTATCACTGTAAATAAACTTACCTGAACTTGAGATGTGTTTATTCCTTGTGCTCCTGCTGTGTTTCCCCAGGCTGGAGCCAGCTGGCTGCCATGCACTGCGTGATGCTCCCGGACCTGCTGGGGCTGGAGAAGTTCCGGCCTCCTCTCCTGGAGATGCTGGCACGGCGCTGGCAGGATCGGTGCCTGGAGGTGAGTTCAGCCCGGACATTCTGGGATGGATGTTGTCTTTTGGTGATTAAATTTTCCCTCCGTATGAAAAACCCCACACAATTCTTTTCCAGCACAGGTCCCACAGTCTTTATTCGCGATTCAGGAATATTTTCTAGTTAAACCCTAGTTTAACCCTGTCAAGAATTACATTTAAATATCTGTATTTCTGTGGGTTTTGGCCCTCTGGGGTGTGTTTCTGCCCGGCTGGTTGATGCAGCCCTGAACTGTGTTGCCCTGCAGGTGCGGGAGGCGGCGCAGGCGCTGCTGCTGGCGGAGCTGCGCCGCATCGAGCAGGCGGGGCGCAAGGAGACCATCGACGCCTGGGCTCCCTACCTGCCCCAGTACATGGACAGCGTCATCTCCCGTAAGGAGCGCCCTGGGAACAGCCCACTCGCCGGGGAGACCGGGGAAGGGGCCTTGGGAGCCCCACATTCCGAGTAATCCGTCCAGTCCTGGCTGCTTCACCTCTCCACGGCTCCTGCAAAGGTGTCCCAGGCCTCCAGGGAATTCACAGATTTCATTCCCCTCGATGAGAACATCCCAACGTTCTCATCTTCCTCGAAATGAGCTTTTTCCCCCTGAAAATGTGGTTTCTATTCAAAGATCTCTGTTAAACATCAACTGATTTTAGGGTGTCTAATCACGGTATTGAATCTAAATGGGATGCAGGGATTCCGTGGATGTTAGGACGTGTTTTGAATTTCTCTGAGCTCAGTTAGACTGGAAACCTTTCCAGTGGGTCTAAACTAGCAAATTGGGATTAAGTTTTTATGGTGAGTGTTGAAATGCTTGGAATCAAAGCTACAGCTTTGGAGGAATTGAAAGGAATAAGAATTATTTGGGATATAACAGACTTGTGGAAAGTCTCATTTTCTGCTAGAAGGAGAGGGAGGAGAATAGGAAAGATACAGAAATACTCATTTTTTCCTACATCCCCCACTCCTCCCAGTTTTGCCACTGAATATTGGGGCATGAATTACAAATAATAAATTGGTACATATTGAAAGAGGGGGCAAAAACCAGCCAATTTTTGGGTCCAGCAGACTCAAATCGGTGTCAGATTCTGCAGATGCAGTTCTCCTTTGGAAGGGATTCCTTTGAATACCAAATACCTGGTTTAGTTTGCTTGTTTATAGATCTGTCATCGTTAGTGTAAATATTGCCTTAACGTGCTGTGGGGGCCCCGACCCTTGGTGTGGGGACAGGTATATCCGGTATATTCCGGAATTAGAGGCTGTTCCTGCAGCTGGAACGTGGCTCCTGTTTAATGGGAAGCCAGAGGTTACCCGGCTGCGACCTTTGTGTGTGCGCGGCTGCGGCAGCCAGGGAGCGGCCGGCATCGATCGAGTCGTGGGGAGCCGGTCGATGGCAGGCAGGACAGCCTCTGCACAAAGCTCCTTTCTGCCCAAAAATTAACTGGGGGGACTTCTGCTTCCTCTATTCCTAAAATTCTGTTAATTCAGGTGAATCATGGTTTGTTTTGAAGGGGAAATCCGCAACGTGGCAGCACAAAATTGAAGGTGTTTAACAGTTATCCGGGATGCTCTGGGCTGGAATGGGCAGGGACACCTTGCACCAGACTGGGTTGTTCCAAGCCCCGTCCAGACTGGCCTGGGATGCTTCCAGGAACGGGGAATAATCCATGTTAGCCCTGGAAAGCCAAATAAATACGAAATTTTGCTATTTCTAGATGAGGTTGAGCATCTTTGGCGAGGTTGGAGTTGAAGGAGCCCAAAGCAAGGCAGGACCTGAAGGAATGAAATGAAGTTTAGCTGCTGCAGGAAACAGGGAATTATTTCCCCAAATGCCTGATTTTGGGGTGTTGGGTTGTTCCCTCCAGCTGGAGTGACCACAGAAGCCCTTCAGACTGGGACTGCCACCCCGGATCCCTCAGGAACAGAAGCCAAAGTCCAGGAGGAGGAGCATGACCTGGTTGATGATGACATCGCAGCAGGTGAGCATTCAGATCGTTCATTTTATCAAGATAATTAATGTCTCTGTTTTAATACATTTGGAGCTCTTAAATCTGCCCACAACCAACATTAGTTCTTCAAAAACAAAGACTTTCTATGATTCTTTATAATTCTTTAGAATTGTTCCTCAAATAGTTTGTTCTGGTGGAAGATCTGATTTAAGGGTGCTGCATCCTGAATTTTGGCTTCAGTGGAATACAGTTAGGTTTGTATTGGGAGAATAGAGGGAAAAATAAGAATTTTGAGACAATTTCCCCTCAGCTTCTTTCTCTGAGGGTCCCATTAAGACCAGTATTTATTGATGGGATTGCTGGGGTGTGGTGCTCAACAGGATCTTTTCCAACTTGGGACTCCCCAAAAGCTTCCAATTATCCAGATCATTTCTTAAAATGCACCTCAGAACTTTGGGAGGTGGAAACATTTTAGCTGAGCTGGCTGAAACACTCCTTGCAGGAAATCCTTAATACACTCCAGTGGCTTTTAAACATTTCAGAAGTTACTTAGAAAATTTGGTCTGACCTCAGATCTCCTTTTAGTGCCCGAAAGGCTTTTTTGGGTAACTAAAAATAGAGCAAATGTTTTGTTGGAATAATTTGCACATGGACAGCAGTGTTTTTTCCCAGTTGGACATAAATTCTCCTGGCTCCAGTGGTCAGAATTTGGGAATTTGGTTAATTGGCTTATTCAGAGTATATTTTGAATTGCTTTTTATTATGTAGTTTATAGACTTTCTGGTTTTGGTTCCACCTAACTAAAGTGATTTAAAATTAATTCCAAAGGGATTTCTTATTTGTTCTATGTGTTACTACGATTCTTTTAGTTAAAGAAGTCAAATATTTCAGAAGAAAACATTGCAACAAACGGCAAGGGCTTTTTTAATTTTAGTTTCCCATGCTAACCTTTAGTAGTATTAATTTTTAATAATACTGAGTTCTGCAGCTCCTTTGGAAGTTTCTCTTCCTTGCTGCTGGAAGGATTGGAAGGGGAGCAGCAGGTGCTGTTTCCCATTGCGTCCCTCCTGTTTTCCAGCCCCGGAAAATTCGGGCTGGATTGGAGCTCCACAACAAATGGCACCATCTGGCAGCCCCAGCGGAGAAGCCCCTGGCCCCCGTTCCACACAAAATTCCTGCTGGGTTTCCTTTAAGGAGGTTTCACTGGAGCCAAGCACCTCCCAAAACCTGTCACAGGCAGTTTTGTGTCCCCCAAACCCACCCGGGAGAGGGGGAAAAGCTTTTAATTTGTGTTTAGCCACTCACTGGAACCCATCCACTATATCATGGACTATTGTGTGACATTCCTGAAAAAAGTGAGGGTTTGTCATCCAAAACTCGGTCCCTTTCAGATGCTAATTGGGAAAATGCAGAGCAACTCATCCCTCTGCTGGGTCCTGTTACAATTGCAAATGGAATGTGAGTGCAGGGGCACGGGTATTTAGCATGGAAGAGCTGGGCTTTGAGGGAGCTTTTAGGTGTACCAACAGGAATTCTGCATTTGGGGGAGTGTCTGTGAGGTACTTGTACCCAAATTAACAGGGAATTTGGGTTCCTGCTGTTTGCAAGCAGCTGCTTGTGGGAAAGCCTAAGGTAAGGAATATGGCTCAGGAAAAGGGGGTTTTCCAGCACAGCCTGCGTTGGGAAGCTGTGGGCATCTGCCAGGGAAGCAGATGTCTCCCAGCAAGCCCCATTGAGCTCCATGAGGGGTTTGGGGCTGGACATCTGCGGGATCAGCATCTGCCACTCAGGATATTCGTTAGGGAACTTCCCAACCCCACAAAACCAGTTTGGGGCTGGTTTCCAATTAAGGAAGAAGCGTTGGAGCAGAGCTGGGAGCTGTGGGCTGCCCGGGCTCCGTGCTCAGCCCAGCAGCTGCCCCATCCCTGGGAGTGTTCCAGGCTGGAGCAGCCTGGTCCAGGGGAAGGCTCCCTGCCCGTGCAAGGCTGTGGAACTGCGAAAAATCCGTATTTACTTGGGAAAAGTTGTGTTTCTTTGTCTTGAAACCATTTTTCCTGTAATTTTACTCTGCTGACTCAGGGATGTGCGGCGGGAACGTTCTGGTAGGATGCTTTCCTGAACTCCAAGAGTGTTGGCATTGAAAGCTTCCCAGGCTTCTTGCGTTCTCCTTTTGGGATCTCGAAGCAGAGTCGTGATGTTAAAGTGTGTGGCAGGAGTGTGCTCCTGGCTTGTCCTTCAGGTCCCTAAAGCAGGCACTGTGGATTCCTTCAGGCTGGCCCGCTCCAGGAGTGGGATGGGAAGGGAAGGAGAGCTCCTAATTGGACTGTGCAGGTTTGAAAACATCTCGTGGTTCTTAACTAAAAGAGAAATTGATGAATTAGTTCTGTTAAAACACTTTTTAAATGGTATTTCTTGATTTGTGGGTCCATTTTTTGTGGGTAAATTTTTGTAGGCAAATTGATGCCAATGACTCTGAAGCTCCAGAATCCCTTTCCTGCACGTGAAAAATCCGGTGGAAGTTTAAAAAAAAAAAAACGAAGCCATAATGTACTGGAAATTGCTTTTTTTTTTTTGGCATTTTGGCTGTGAGTTGGGCTGTAGCTACTCCAAATTAAATCTAGCTCATCACTGTTTGTGCCAAGTGGTCCTGTTGGGAAGTTGTCACTAAAGTTTAAACCCAGTTTATTTAAATGTTAAAGATCATTGATCTAAACGCTCTCTATATTGAGATCCTGTTCACAATAAACAGATCTTTAAAAAATGGAGATTATCACCCCCTAAATGTCCCCTCTGAGGGAAATTTTGATGGGTGAACCCAGTGCTTTAAAAGCTGGATAAAAGGTGTCTGATACTCCCCATCCGAGCAGCACAGAATCCATTTTGTCTCTGCCTATTTCCCTGGAAAAGGCTGCAGCATCCTCACCCATTTTGTGTTCCCACATGCTGCAGCACAGTGAAATATTCCCTCATAAAAGGGAGCAGAAAACTCCAGTGAACTGCAAGAGATGGGAATGGCTGCAAGAATACTCATTTTATGTGTGGAAAAGCACGTTTTTCTACCTGCAATTAAAGAAATTAAGTTGTAATTTCTAATGCATGACAACTCCCAGTACTTAAAGAGCTCTGCCATTAAATTATTGCCAATTAAGAATTCCAGATATTCCAGAGCACTGATCGTATTGACACCATTTGTATTAGAAATGAGTAATTGGGACTGAGTTATTATGGCAAACATAATATTTTTAACAGGGTTTAATAAGATGTTAATAAGGATTAATAATTAATTAATAAGAAATTCTTTGCCAAATTCCAGCTCTTTCTAGATGAAGGGAAGACTCTGGTAAAACCAGTCCAAATCTGGATTTCCCATTTGGAATTATGCTGATGTTTTTATTCCAAGGAACTGAAGAGTAAAAGCAATTTAAATTGGGGTCATTAAAATTCCCTTCCAGCCCATTCCATGGTTTCGTGACCCCGGAGCGCTGGGGCACGTGGGGCTCTACAAACATATCCAAGTCCAGGTGTGGAGCTTTGTTAGGAATTATTGGTGACACATCTCTGGGCTGGGAGCATGTGGCACTCAGAGCTTCCTCCGGGTTGGTCTGAGCTCCCTGGGAACTCCTGGGTGTCAGAATTCCCAGGCACGGCTGGTGGGAGGTACAGGGGAGGGCTCCTTAACTTCCCACATTTCCGTGTGTCTCCAGGATGGGCTGCCACAGAGGAATTCCCAAAATTCCGCTTGGCGTGAGCCCTTCCAGGCAGGAATTCCAGCTCCCTTTCGAGGCTCCCAAGATCCCTTCTCTGCTGGGCCAGCTGAGGGAGCTGTGGATGTGGGAATGGCCCCACTTCCAAGCTATCCAGAGACTTTTAGTAACAGGAGGTTGGTGATGAGTAACCCCAGGTTTTATAAAATGTTTTCCTGTTTTCCTGCGTTTTCCTTGTGTTCCCTGTCACTGGGATTCCTTGACAATATTTTCACTTCTGATTTATTTGGAAAGAGTCCTCAAGAGTGCTCTGTGTGTTGAGCAAATAATTTTATCCATCTGAAATCTCTATTTCCAGTATCTCTGTATTTCCAGGTATTAACTTTATGCAGTGCCGTGAGTAAATCCCCGTGCTGAGCCTGATGTGTTGCGTAGCTGCACCCCTGAGCTGGGGTGGGGTGGCCCCAGGGGATTCTCCAGGGCTCTCTGGCTGTTCACAGCAGGGCTGGACACGGATTTGGTGGATCAGGACAGCTGTGGGATGGATTTTAGGTTTGGTTCTTGGCTCTGTCCCCAGCTCCTGCAGCAGGGGAGTACCCCCAGCTTGCACCTGCTGGCAAATGCAGAGTGCACCTCTCCTAAAACCGCCTTAACTCAAACCCATTGATTCCTGTGCCAGTTAAACCTGGAGAACTTACTCGGGCTTTAATCCTTTTATTGTTAGCTCGGCTGAAATTAATTTTCCCCAAGAAGTGTGCAAAGCCAATTAACGGCAGCTCGGGAGTTGGGGAGCGGAGTGCTCCAAAGTGTTAAATGCAGCCTGACCCCGTGGCCGCGCTCTGCGCCGCGCTCCCGGCAGAGCGATCGATACCCCACAGCAGCCTCTGAAACCATGGAAATTTGGGAGCGTTTCACCCACATTTCCAACCTGCACCGGCCTGCGTCCAGCACTCGTGGGGCTTTCATGCTTAGAAATGGAGATGTTTGGGGATATTTAGGATTGTTTTGTCTTGGGTGCCATCGGTTTGTCTTAATCTGAAACTGGGTTTTTTTCCGACTAAAATCCCACTGGTTTTTGTCCTTCTGGCACCGCAGCTTCTGTTTTCCACACAGACCTATTGGAGGTTATTAATTTTCTCCCTGTGATAGGGTGATCAAGCGTCCTGTCAGGAAAATGGATCTGTGTGTCAGCCCTTGCCGTGATTAAAGGGAGAGGCCGCGCGGGGAGAAAATACCAAATTTTCATGGCCAAATGAAAGGGCTCTTCATCCAGGTGTTATTCCAGCGGCAGTTCTGCCTGCCAGTTCAGCTGGGGGAAACCATTCCCGTTAACTGGGGGCTTCCCCTAGTAATTAAAAAAAGAAAGATGCAAGTATTAAGGAGTTTCCCCCCCCTCTATTTAAGCAGGTTTTTCCCGCATCCGGAGGTTTGCAGGGGGATGGTCGGGGTTTTGCTGTATTTGAGGGGTTTGGTTGGTTAGCTTTCAGTTCCTTGGAGTTATGGCAGATTTTGGGGGTTGTGTTCTTGAGGCAGAAGATCCTCTGCTGCAGCTGTGGGGATCAAACCGTCACATTCCAGATTGCTAATGGAACACTGTGGATCTTTCCCACCCTGTCCAGGTTGGAATTTCTTGTGAGGTTAACAGAGAGTGATGTCCTGGACACCTGGGGGCTGGAGGCACGGGGGGAGCAGCAGGAAGGAGCTCAGCTCGTGGTTCCCAGCCCAGTCCTGGGAGCTTTCCTGGGGGAAAATACTGGATGAAGGTCAGATCAAGATGGAGCTTGTGGATTCCCTGTAGGATTTCTTTTGCTGTTCCAGGTTGATACATGAAAATTCTCTTGATACAGATTCTGTTGCTCAGAGAGCTTGTGGATTCCCCATCTCTGGAAGTGTGCAAAGCCAGGCTGGAGCAACCTGGGCTAATGGAAGGTGTCCCTGCCCATGGCAGGGGGCAGAATGGGATGATCCTTAAAATCCCTTCAGACCCAAACCATTCCGTGATTCTAGAACTCTCTGAGCCTATAATCCTAGGCATGCTCCCCGATCCTCCCTCGGGGATGTAGCGAAGGGTTAACTCGGCGTTGCTGTAATCCGCGGATGGGGGGGCCCCGCGGTGTTTAATTTCCTACTGGAAGCAGCACATGTGTTGGCTTTTCCTTTCTTCCCGGCCGGAGCGCGGCGGGCGCGGGCCGGGGTCAGCGCTGGGCTATTGATCCGCATCCCGCTGCCCTGCTCCAGCATCTGCTGCGCTCCCGCTGCCGCCGCACCCGCGGAGCTCACACCCACAGCCGGGCCGAGCTCCGCCGGGCAGGGCGGGCACCGATGAAAGGGGTAAACCTATCCCGGAGCGGCGCCCGGTGCCAGTTCATCCCGGCCTCAGGTGTCTCCGGGCGAGCACCTGGGATGGGCTGCGAGCTGCGGCTCCGGCCATCCCAGGGAACAGAGGCCACCGTGGGCTGCGACAGCCAGTGGGACACATGGAAATGTTAACGGGAGCCTGGGAGAAAGGACTGTTGGACAATTCCAACTGTTCCCTTCTCTGCTTTGTTCCAGCCCGTTTTCATCCTTCTTCCTCCGAAGGCAGTTGCTATTGATTTTTCCCTTTTTTCCCCTCCCTTCCCATTGTTAAGCTTTCCCTTGTTTTTCTCTCCCTTTTGGCTGGCGGAGTTGCCTGACCACAGCTCCTAAAATTTGGTTGACTTCCTTGTTTTCCTCTGGAGCCCCATGGATGTCATTAACAGAGACGTCCCACCCTTCGTTAATCCACAAGCCTGATGCTTCCCAACTCCTCAGAAAGCAGCGCTTGGGAAGGATTAAAAACTTCCTTATTTCATTAGAACAAATGGTAGGGAATTTCCCAGGGTGCTGGGAATTAATATCTAGGTAAGAGTGGACCTTATTTGTCAGAATAAGTGACTGCAGTTTCATTCCAGTAATTTCTTCTAAGATTTTGGGATTCTACTGCAAATGAGAAAACCTCCTCTGCTTAGTGGAATTCAGAATGCCTGGACTGTGATGAACTAATAACACGTATTTCACTCCTATGTAAAATTCATAATTACAGTTTTGTCCCATTGTTACAATTCCATATGTGACATTTTGCTATATGAAAATATCCATTTGGTTTAATGGTGTGTACTGTTATCCTAAAATTCGATGGGAAGCTGGACGTGGTGATGAATCCTAGATCAAAAAGATGCTTTTGTATCATACATAATACAAAGAACTTACCCTGAAAAAAATCCATCTTTTAAAAACAATAAAAATTGCAACTTGTTAATTTAAAATGAACAAGAAGCAGCTCAGAAATTGCTAGATAAACATAGAATTCCATGGATCTTTTATCACTGAGCAAAAAAACCTGGGAATTAGGGAGTTTTCTGGTGACTTTTTTCCCCATGAGTTCTTGGCAGGTTTTGAAGGGATATTTTGACTTGTTCGGAGCTTTTTAGAGGAATCTTCTCCATGCCTGAAAATCCTGGTGGTCCCAAAGACACGGTTCACGTTCTTTATTTTTTAACTCTCTCTGGAAAACGCTGTTTGGGATATTAAAAACCCCCCCTCCTTGGGACTTTTCTCCCGACGCAGGCTGCCCCTCCGGCCTCCCGCAGCCCAAGAAGGTGTCCACGTCCTACGAGGAGAGGCGCAAGCAGGCCACGGCCATCGTGCTGCTGGGAGTCATCGGCGCCGAGTTCGGGGCTGAGATCGAGCCGCCCAAGCTGCTCACGCGGCCCCGGAGCTCCAGCCAGATTCCCGAGGGATTCGGCCTGACCAGCGGTGGATCCAATTATTCCCTGGCCAGGCACACGTGTGAGTACCCCCGGGCCTCTTCTGCCT
The DNA here is from genome assembly GCF_000738735.6 of Corvus cornix cornix. Lineage (NCBI taxonomy): Eukaryota > Metazoa > Chordata > Aves > Passeriformes > Corvidae > Corvus > Corvus cornix. The sequence goes on along the minus strand of NC_046357.1, from coordinate 459,566 downwards.
CGGTTGGTGATAGGGATGCAAACCGGTTCGTTCAGATTTTCATGGAAAAGAGCAAGATTAGGGATTGGGAATGTACCTTAAGAGGCTGCCAAGGAATTGGTGCTGGTGGAGTGAGCTGCTGGAATTCTGACATCCTTTATTCTCCTCCCAGGTCAAGCAGAGCACTTCCACTGCATTTATTTGATTTGTTCTTGGTTACTTGTCCTGTTCCAGCCCCTGCCATGGGCAGGGACACCTTCCACTAGCCCAGGCTGCTCCAAGCCCCTTCCAGCCCAGCCCTGAACACTTCCAGGGATGGGGAATCCACAGCTTCTCTGGGAAAGCTGTAAGTCCATCAAATCCGGGGTATTTCTCTGCCTTCCAGTGACATGGAATTGTGGTTGTGCCTTTTGGAGAGGGTGGAATTCTCTAGAAATTCCTGTTGTGCCCTTGCCTGGCACCTGCATTAATCCCTGGAACCTTCACAACTCGTTCCCAGAGCTATTCCATGATAAAATGCCACCCCAGGAATTGCTGGCTGCAGATGCCCCACATCCCCCCCCCCCGCCCCGAAAGTGCAGCTAATGCTGTGTTTACAGAGTTAATGGGCTGAGAAATCGGGCTCCTGTGTCCAGGGTATGGAAATGCCGGATTCAGTGGATAATCCTGGGGGTTTTCCAGGCAGCTGCCATCCATGGAGTTACTAATGAGCAGCTCTTTGCGCTTTAGCTCTGGTGGTGCCGCAGGTGACACCGTGTCCATGGAGTTATTGAGATCTCCCTGACACTGACTTGGGCCTCCTTCCAAGGGGCGTGGCAGGCTTTCCATGCTCCCAGATCCATGCAGTCACTCCAGTTTTGCTGGAGCCTGGATTCAGTGAGCCAGCCAGCAGTTCAGTTCCTAACTCAGACCCCTCTGCCATTATGGTGTCCCAAATTCCTGGCAGCTGGTGGGCAGGAGGGGAAGCAAGTGGCATTTCTGACCAGAAATAGAAATATCCCTGCCTGGATAATTGGGCAGGTTGTTTGGATGGGATATTGGGAAGGAATCCTTGGCTGTGGGGGTGCTGAGGCCCCGGCACAGGTTCCCCAGAGAAGCTGTGGCTGCCCTATCCCATGGGCAGGGATAGCTCCCACTCGCCCAGGTTGCTCCAAGCCTTGTCCAACCTGGCCTGGAGAAATTCCAGATGGGAGATGATTGGAAAAAAAAACCTGATCATCCTTACACAAAAACCCAATAATGATAATTTTTAATTTAGCCCTGAAAATATCTTGATTTTATACCTGGAATAAAAATAAAAGACTAAAAATTCTCTGGGTCAGGAGCAGAAAGGGATGAAGGGATATGGAATTTTAACCCAGCTCTCCAAATTTCTGTCGCTCTGTGGACAGTCAGGGAAAAAAATCATCCAGAAAGGGTCACAATCAAGTTAAATCCGATTCTTGGAGTCCATCATTTGGATTTAGTTGGATCTTGATCGGAGTTCTCAGTGTCTCATTCCTGCCTGGGCTATTGATTTTCCTGAGCAAATAATTTCATTTTTTAAAATCCATTGGCAAACTGGGGATAACAAGGCTGCCTGGAGCCGTGTGCTCTGAGAGATTCTGCAAGGAAAGACATTTTGGGAATCCAGGGGCTTCTGTGCAGTGAAAATGAGTGATAAATTTTTGTATTTGGGCACATCTGGGTTAATAAAGTGATCTAAGGAACAAATGTGCCACTGCAGAATAAAACACCTGGAATAAAATTACATTTTAATACCAATTTATGTAGGAATGGCATTCCCTGAGCTCCGGGGCTGCCTGAGGAATTGTGTCCAGTGAGTCACACCTGAATTCCCGTCCCAAGGAGCTTTAGATTTGGTGCTTAATGACTTTTTCTGGCTGAATATTAATGGGAAGCAGCAAATCCGCGGGCCCAGGGATGCGCATCATCCCAGGATATTCCAGCCCCGCTGTGCCGAGCTTTTCCAGGGCTAATTACCTTGTTGCTGCGCTGACTCTAATGTGACATGTTTATTGCCCTAACGAACAACTCATTAGCGCCGGGATGTTTTTGTCAATATTAATTCCTTCATTTAAGCCGAGGCAGAGCTTTAAACAAAGATGTCCCGGCCGGGGACCCACCAGCACCGGGACTTTGGGTCAGTCCAGCTGTTGCTGGTGTCAGCAGCAGGATGCTGAGGGGAAAGGTAGGAATATTTCATCGGAGTAATGCTTGAGGAGGCACGTTTTTAATAAGGTTTTGTATCTGAGGCATAAAATCGACCTTCCGTGGCATGACAAGAAGGAATTTTGGGGGTTGTTCTGCATGGATCGGGATTGGTTGGTGTGAATCTACTGGAAAAAACTGTCTGTTGGCTTTTCCCAGTCCTAAAAACAGCAGGAGGCTTGTTTAGTAAACAAAACAAGCAACTTGTTGAGGACAGTTCAAGAAAAACCTGATAAAATCAGTAATTATCTTTACCACAAGGACCATTATTGAGGGGTAATGAATAGTGATGGAGAGATAACGATAAATTATCAGGAAGCGTTGCTTGGTTTAGCCCTCCTCCATCTATGTGTACATAATTCATTTTATCTCAAAGTGGGCTGTTAACTGAAATATTAATAAGTATTTCCAAAAGGTGCAGAACCTGGGTCAAGATTCAGGATTGGTGAAGTTGTTTGGGATGTTTCTCTCCCCTTCCCTCTTAAGCTTTATTTCTAAGAAACATTTCAGCATGTCAGCTTCTATTTTTCCCCCCAAAATCCATTTACTGCTATGTCTTACGGAGTGAAAATACTGTGTTTGAGAGGCAGCAGTGGCACAGAGAGGTCGTGGATTCCATCTCTGGCAGCGTCCAAGGCCAGGTTGGACGGGGCTTGGAGCAGCCTGGGCTGGTGGAAGGTGTCCCTGCCCACGGCAGGGGTGGCACGGGTGTCTCTAAGGTCCCTCCAGGCGCAGCCATCGTGGGCTCCCACAGCTGCTCTGACGCTGCCCTGCTCTCCCTCCGCTCAGGCAAGGCGCTGACGTTCCTGCTGCTGCAGCCGCCCAGCGCGCGGCTCCCGGCGCACAGCACCATCCGCAGGACCGCCATCGACCTCATCGGCCGCGGCTTCACCGTCTGGGAGCCCTACATGGACGTGTCGGCCGTGCTCATGGGGCTGCTGGAGCTCTGCGCCGACGCCGAGAAGCAGCTGGCCAAGTGGGTACCTGCAGCCATCCCTGCCAGACTCCCTGCTGGGGCATCCCACCCGTGGGCAAGCATTGGTTCAAGTCCTGGGGCTGGGGAGCTTGGCAGGAACTTGGGATGAGGAATGAGGAGCAGGGAGTGGCCTTAAGATGGACAGCAGGGTTAGGGGGATATTGGAAAGGAATTCTTGGCTGTGAGGGTGGGGAGGCCCTGGAATGGAATTCCCAGAGAAACTGTGGCTACCCCGTGCCTGGAAGTGTCCAAGGCCAGGTTGGACAGAGCTTGGAGCAACCTGGGACAGTGGAAGTTGTCCCTGCCCATGACATCCTTAAGGCTCCTTTCAACCCAGACCATTCCATGATTCCATGAAATGTTTGTTGATAACACACAGAATTTAAATGGTACCTGCAATAAGGAGCTGCCCAGGGCTGTTTTAATCCCAGGAATGTGTTTCCACATCCATCTGTGTTGAGGGTTCTGATGTTATTCTAAGATAGATATTGCCCATTTTATGTAACTTTTAATTTCCTCAACATATAAAGAATGAATCCTTGCCATGTGTTGGCCAGAGGAATATGGACAAATTGGATTACCATTGTTTTTTGTCTGAGTTCCAGTTATTCCTTGCAGTGTGACAGGAGACACCACCACATTTTCCCTTCCCAAAGCCTCTCCTAAGCCCTGTTTTATGTAAACCCTGACTTCCAGGTTTCAAGTGACCACAGTTCTTCAGCAAGTCCTTGTGCTCGTGTGATTGCACCCTTAGCTGTCAGGAAGATTAGTCTGGCTCTCCCTCCCCAGAGCAGGGAATAAATGAAGGGATCAGCGTGGAGCCTTGAGGAGCCCGCCGCAATTTTCCTCATGATAAATTGCATAATAAGCGCGAAAGCGTTTGCTTATTAATCCATAACAAGATTTAGATTGAAAATGGCCTGTTACATTCCTGACAGATCCAGGATGGAGGGAGATGGAAAGAAACGGAGCAACAATGTGTGCAGGGGTTAAGTGTGGATCTCACCCTCCTGGAGCCCCGCTGAGCTCCCGCTTTGTGCCGGATTTGCCGTGGACACAATAACGGCACACAGCTGCCGGCGCCTCTCCCGGAGGTTTTATCAAAGAGCTTTTATGTCAAGCTTCTGCTTTTAGATAGAAAAGAAGAAATCACATTTATTGACCAGGAAAACGAGTGGGTTTCTTTTTTCCCTGCTGAATCAAGGGAATATCCGAGCTGTTAGGCAAAACTCAGGTGTTTGGAACTCCTTCGCTTGCCCAGCTCATCCTGGTTCCCGAAGGTTAGAGTGTGCCAAGGGAAACTGCTCAGTTGAGAGGATAAAGAGTTTTCCCAGCAGTTTTAGGCTTTGGTGGCTTGGCTTGGGTGATGACAGGAATAATTTTTGGCTGTATTTTTGCTTTTTGAATTAAGCTACATTTCATACAGATTTCCACAGAATGGTTTGGGTTGAGGGGTATTTTCAGGATCATCCCATTCCACCCCCTGGCATGGGCAGGAACACCTTCCACTAGCCCAGGTTGCTCCGAGTCCCATCCAGCCTGGCCTGGAACAATTGCAGGGATGGGGTAGCCACAGCTTCTCTGGGCACCATTACGATCTGATATACCAAAATTAGCAAATCACCTTATCATCAATCCATACATTTTTATCTGTGCCTTGGAGCAATCTGACCTAGTGGAAGGTGGAATAGGAGGGTCTGGATGCTTTTGTCCTGGTTGGAATGTGCCGTTCCCATCCCCTCACAGGGCTGGCCCCGAGCTCTCCCCACATCCTCCCAGGCGAAGCCTGTTGCTTTCCAGGAAAACAGTCACTCTGCCAAACATCCTGGAAGGAAAAACACTGCTGGCGTGACACGGAGCCTTTAGAAAGTGGCAGAGAGGCACTTGGGGTCTGCTGGCTTTGGGAAGCCCCTCCAAAACTTAGCTGGGATAACTCCTTCCCCTGGCTTATCCCTTTTTCATGGAACACCTGGACAGGAGTTTTGAAGTTACATTTAGATGTGGCTTTCCAAGGAAAGGCCAATGGGGACATACATCACCTTGTGGCAGAGACTTCATTCAGTTTCACATTTGGGAGTTCTAATTCGTACAGTGACGGTGAGGGATGGGAAAGGAAAATAAACCTGTTGGGGTTATAAACTCCTGCTGTTCTCTTCCCAAAAAATTCAGTCAAAGAGCACAGGGAAGAAGGAGGAACCCCTTCCACAGGGTGCCCAGAGCAGCTGTGGCTGCCCCATCCCTGTAAGTGTCCCAGGCTGGGTTGGACGGGGCTTGGAGCAGCCTGGGATACTGGAAGATGTGCCTTCCCATGGCAGGGAGAGGAATAGGTGATCCTTAAAACCCCTTCCAATGCAAACCAGCCTGTGGTTCCATGTTTCTACATTTTGAGGAATTTTTGGATAATGTGCAGGGCACGTAGAAATTTTATTTTTGCTAAATGCAGTTACTGGGTACTTACCACCTTATTGCTTCTTGCTTTTATCTTGTCACAACTAGTAAAAGCCTTGAATTAAAGAGAATTACTCTGGCCAGAGGATTTTTCAGGCTGTGTTTAAAATACTGTAAAAGACCAAACCATAAATCCTTGGGAAGATGCTCCGGGCTCGCCTGGCCCTCCGTGGGGTGATATGTATTCAGCACATACAGATAATTTGTTAACAAGGCCTTTTGCCCACTTTGGACAGATGCACTTACTGTTTTCAATCTTCATGGTTAATTATTCGATTTGGGGTTGATGCTGGAACACCCTGACTCCTAATCACTGCTCTTTGTTGGGAGTCCATTATATTGGAACTGCCGGAGTGCTCCCAGTGACCTTGAACTGACATTATAAGCTGCTTCTAATCTTTTCACTCTATATTTCTAATGCTGCTTTCCTTTGTCCCTGCCTTTGTGTGGCTCCCGTTTAGCATCACAATGGGGCTGCCCCTGAGCCCGGCGGCCGACTCGGCGCGCTCGGCTCGCCACGCGCTGTCCCTCATCGCCACCGCCCGCCCGCCCGCCTTCATCACCACCATCGCCAAGGAGGTGAGCGGGGCCTGCTCCCGGACAGCCAGGGGTTTGGGGGATTAAAGGAGACTTTTCCATGGGGTTTGGAGGGTGAGCGGGACGGGGCGGTGCTGGGAGCGTGGTGTGCTCCAGGCATGGTCTGTCCGAGAATCGTCTGAGCAATCCCAGCCCCAGCTGGAGCTGAGGGATGGGGCTTAGCGGTGACCATGGTGGTGCTGGATACAAGGTCAGGCTTGCTGATCTTGGAGGTAACAATTCCTGCCCCGTACGGCTGCTCCCCACAGGTGCACAGGCACACGGCGCTGGCGGCCAACACGCAGTCGCAACAGAACATCCACACCACCACGCTGGCCCGCGCCAAGGGCGAGATCCTCCGGGTCATCGAGATCCTCATCGAGAAGATGCCAACGGACGTCGTGGACCTGCTGGTGGAGGTGAGGCCACCTCTGTCCTGGGCTCAATGCCAGTGACGGGTCTGACTCGACTCGTGGAGTTTCTTTCCATGAGGTCTTTGGGTGTGGAGAGGATTTGCTTTATACCAAGTTCATTTCTTAAACTTTAAATGCATTAAATTACATTGTTGGGGAAAAAATCCGAAGCAAAAGAAGGTCAAAGCCAAGTTGGACACGGCTTGGAACAACCTGATCTATCAGAAGGTGTCCCTGCCCATGGCAGGGCTTGGAGTGGGATGACCTTCAGAACTTTAGTTACGGAACATAGAACACAGATTGTCAGCTGATGGTAATTTTTGTTTCCAAGGTGATGGACATCATCATGTACTGCCTGGAAGGATCTTTAGTTAAGAAAAAGGGTCTTCAGGAATGCTTTCCAGCCATCTGCAGGTGAGCTCTTCCTCCGGGAATACTGGGAAGTAAATGACAGGATCAGCAGTAGGATATATTTCCTAATTAAGAGTGAAGCAGTCTGTTAGGTGACACAACAAAGAGTAAAAGGTGATTTATAAAATGGGAGCATTTCCAGTATCTTTAAACGTGGATAAATATCCCAGTTATCCTCTTAAACTGGTCCAACCAATAAATTCTAATAATCACCTGTCAGCCATTACCTTTTAATTTAATAACCTATTAAAATATTGAATAGTTTCAAGGAAAGAACAATTATCCTGTTGCCAGGTTGGATACTGATGGAGATGATCTTCCTCCTTCCTGATGCTTTAAGTGGCTTTCCTTAAAACATAAAGGGAAGGATAAATGGGAATTACTGCCCAATCTCCCTATTCCTGTGTATATTTATAGCAATCCAGTATTTTAAAATTCTTTGCAATTACTGGTAATATTTCCTGGTTATAGCCAGTGTAAAAATGATCCAGCACCCAGCGACGGCCTCGTGGAGCCCAAGGGAAATTGCCAGCAGGTTGTAGCAAATGGGGGAACCTCTGGAGAGATTCCAGGTGGGAGCACTTGTACAGCATCCCATTGTTAATCCCCTTACAACATCCCAGCGTTCCTTATGCTGTATGGTAACGTGTGCACACGTGGTGAGCCAAAATCATCCCAGTGCGCAGCTCCTCTTCCTTGGATCAAAGGAATAGGAAGAACAGTCCGAGGGGAAGGGTGGTTGACACATCCAGCATCCTCAGGGAGGGATACACAGGGATGCAGAGCTGCATCTGAGCTGCATTTTCCCTTTTCCCTGCACAAAAACTAGGGATTTTCCTCCTTCTCTTTTACTCTTTATTGGTTTTTTTCCCGTGTTTCGTCTTGCTTTTCTTCCCAACTGCCATCCTGCAGTGCAGAACGCGTCTCGTACCTGCGTGCGAGCAGTTGCTATGGCACTGGGAATCCCAAGGAACCAGGAGAGAAGTCTGGAAGATGGGTTGTTAGAAGCCCTAAATATGCTCAGCAACATGATTTTGGAGACTGGTTCCAGATATTTCTGGCAGACTTTGGCAGAGGAACATTTAACTGCAAAATTCCAACATAATTCTGAATGCAGTTGGCACTTTCACAGGTCTGCTCTCCCTGTGATAAAGCACAGTGATATCCCCAAGGATTTGAATTTGCAATAAGGTTTTAGAGTCTGTTGGGTTTCAAGGTGTTGAAATTCCTTGGATTTTGCAGCTGTTGGAATTCCAATACATGCCACATGGTCACACTGGGTATTAAGGACTATTGCACGCTTCACCCCAAGGGTGTTATTGGAGTGGAGAGTGTTTGATGGTGAACTTCCCTCTTCCCTTTTCTTTATGCCCATCAAAAATTGATGAGTTTGCTTATTTTTCCTTCCACTGTCCTTCCTTTCCATTTGACTTTCACGGGAAATGCCCTGAATTCACGCAGGGTGTTGGATGATCACTTAACCATTTGACTTCCCATCCAGGGGTTTGGTGATTATCCCATAGATTACTCCCAAATAAATAAACCTGATAGATAAACCTGATCACATTCCATGGTACCATATCGCCCATCAGTTGTTTTTGTGGAATGCCACGTGTTGAACCGGCAGCGAGTGGATTTTTAAATCAAATCTCTGTTCTGGCCCTTAATTAATTAGCCAGTGGAATCCCAAGTGAGTTTAATCTCCCAGTGTCCCCTCGTTTTCCCCTCAGGTTCTACATGGTGAGTTACTACGAGCGCAGTCACCGGATCGCGGTGGGAGCTCGCCACGGCTCCGTGGCGCTCTACGACATCCGCACCGGCAAGTGCCAGGTAAGGAACTCCCTGGGGATTCCTGCCCTCAAACCTGGGAGCTGTTGGGAGCGAGGAGCAGCGAGCTTCGCGTCTGTTGTGCGCTGAGCTGCTGGAACGCTCTGGATAACGCCGAGGGGATCAATAGCTTAATGAAGGACTTAAGGATATCGAGTCCTGCTGGCTCCATTCCCTGGGACTGACCGGGTGCCACTGGGTTAATAAGGAAAACCTCAAGCTTTATTTCCTGACCTGAAAGTTTGGGAGTTATTTTCCTAAAAATTCGGAATTATTTACTCAGTGCTGGGGAATATTCACAGCATTTGGTTCCTTACTTTTCGTCATAATCTTCCACATAAACCATGGAAAATAGAGCTGGGGGTGACCAAAGGGACTCCCAGGATAATTAGGACAGGTCCTTTTCAGGTTTAATTATTATTCATGAGATACAAAAATTTTCCAGATAAATTACTGTGGGGCAACGCCATCTATTGGATACAGATTCCTGCTTCCAAATCCGATTTTATGCTTAATTTCTCCCAACTGCAGATTTTTCTGGCTGCTCAAAAACATGGAATAACTTGGGGATGGTGCATCTGAAAAAGTTGTGTCATTGGAGAAAAGCTCAGGTTTTTTATTGCTTTTCCTGTGAGGGGTTTTGGGATCCTGAAAAGCATTTTGGGTTTGGGTTTTTTTTCCCTTGCAGGTAATTTTTATTTTTTTAAAAAAGGTGGTTGTAGGAACTGACTGAGAAATTACTTGGAATGATTAATAGGATGATGGATATGAAAAATCCCCCTTTTTAACAAAAAACAAATCAGCATTTATCTAGGATGGGGTTTCTTCCCAGTAAAATTTACTGTATTAGTAGATTGTATTATGACTATTCCGAATGCAAGCATTTTTGATCTGTTTCTCCGTAATTCAATATCAAAACCAGGTTCCCTCTCCTTCTCCTCCTATAAAATGACTTTATTAAACCCTCTCTGAGTGTTGCTGTTGTTCCCAGTGTGGGACACGGGCACGATTGGGCTCTGTGGGGTTTTTGGCAGCACTGGGAGCTGGGCAGCGCCCTTCCCATGCCGGTATTGATTTGTCCTTCAGCTGTTGGCAGCTCCCAGAGATCCCAGGGCCTGGGTGTTGATTATTCCCACAACGTCTCGGGAGAGGTATTGACCCGGAGCCGCTCGCTGCCGATGGCTCCGGATTTCTCACCCCGTCTCCATGGCACTCATAATAAACGGGCTGAGTGCTCCGTGGCTCTGGAAGCCAACTTTTCCTCACTGCGAGCTTTTCCCTCTAGGAGCCAGTTTGGAGATGGGTTTGTCCCCCATTCCAAGGAGGATCCATGCCTTGCACTCAGGTTCTGTCCCACATGGCAGCAACAACCTTCATATTCCCCCCTCCGTGTTCCCCCTCCGTGTTCCCCCTCACATATTCCCCCTCACATATTCCCCCTCACATATTCCCCCTCACATATTCCCCCTCACATATCCTATTCCCCCTCACATATTCCCCCTCACATATTCCCCCTCACATATTCCCCCTCACATATTCCCCTCACATATTCCCCCTCACATATTCCCCCTCACATATTCCCCTCACATATTCCCCTCACATATTCCCCCTCACATATTCCCCCTCACATATTCCCCCTCACATATTCCCCCTCACATATTCCCCCTCACATATTCCCCCTCACATATTCCCCCTCACATATTCCCCCTCACATTTCCCCCTCACATATTCCCCCTCACATATTCCCCCTCACATATTCCCCCTCACATATTCCCCCTCACATTCCCCCCATTCCCCCCTCACTCATTCCTCCTCCATATTCCCCCTCACTCATTCCCCCTCACTCATTCCCCATCCATATTCCCCCTCACACATTCCCCATCCATATTACCCCTCACATATTCCCCCTCACTCATTCCTCCTCACATATTCTAGGAACTCCATTCTGAAGCTCAGAATTCCTTAAAAAACTAGCTAAGCTTCGTCATAGTTTTGGAAATAAATAGCTGTAATGGTTGCTGTTGAATCCATGCAGTGCTTTCCGTAGCTGGAGAAGCAGTGGGTTTGTGAGCAGATTATTTGAAATCCTTAAAATCATGGTATTCCTAGATGGGCAGATGGGAGGTGAGGGCTCTGTACAAGGATTTCCCAGGTGGATGGTGTGTGGAGCAGCCCCCCAGGAGATGCTGAGCCCCCTGCACACCGGGGGAGAACCCAAGTACCCCACAAGTTTCATGTATGGTTTTATCCTGTTTTTTCCTTTATGTGTGGGATCTCATCCCACTTTTATCCTGGATCACAGGAGGCTGCTTGCCTTTAAATAGCCAGATCCTCGTGGGTGGTTTTTCCCTCACACAGGTTGTCACTTTTAGGCTGAGTGTGATTCTCCCTGTTGGGAATCCAAGGAGATGTGGTGGGAACAGGTTTGTGGTGGTTCTGTGCTTAATCCCAGAGGGATGTTTGGTGGGATGAAGGGCTCTCCCAGCCATTCCAGCAGGGTTTGGAGCACTCTTGTATGCAGAGCTGTCTTGTGCTGGATCTCAGGTATGGCAAAGGTTAAACTTCAGCAGCTTCCCAAAAAAAAGGTGGAGCTTCCATCAGCACCTTCCACCCTCCCAAGCCGCCCAGCACAATCCGATGATGACTATTGATTCCTTCCTTCCCAGCTTTTCCCTGGCTCTGGCCTTGATGTACGGATAGCGCCGCAGTCCTGCTCAAATAAGGCTCCATCTTGATCAGGGGCTGAGATGAGATCCTGGGATTTGATAAAGATAATTGATGGTTCACAGGGAATTGGAAAACAGTTCCGAGAGCAGCAGCTCCACCTGGAAATGTGCCTTTTGTTTTCCCAGCTTTAAACCCCACGGCCACAGGCCCTGAGCCAAACACATGGCATTAAGCACAAATGGCAATTTTTATCCCAAAATAAACTGCTTGGATTAATAATTACAACTATAATTCATTTATAACAATATTAAAAGGATTAGGCAACAGGATTAAGGTATCACTCAGCACAAGCTCTGTTTGCCCAATTAAACACTGAAATAATATTAAATTACAACCAAATTATTAATATTTTGCATAAGATTCCTGATTATTAACACAGAATTAAAAATCCTGCACTGAGAGGTGCAGTAACACAAAGGAAAATACTGACAATATAAAATGCTATTTTATATCAAATTAAACACTAAAATCAGACTGGAGAGGGAGATTTCAGGTAACTGAATTGTAGAATACCTGATTTTTGATTTTGGGATGATGGGAAAATATTAATATTTTCCCAGGTAAATTCTTGCTGGGTACCAGAGTCTGGCCCAATTAATTCAGTACAGGTTATTTAATTATCTTCTTTTCCTTTAGGAACATATTTGGGTCTATAAGGAGAGACTCCGAAATATTCCATTTTTATTGATTAAATCTTGGGATTCATCATAAATATTTAGAGCTGCATTTCAGAAATACTTGTAATTTTTGTACCTAAAACCTGGGTCATTTGCACCGGAAGATTAAAGAGAAACACAAGTTATTTTGGGTTTATTTCAAAGCAAACACTGCTTTTAAGCCTGAGCTGGAATCAATAATGTTTGGTCCTGGGTCCTTCCAGAATTAAAATCCCAGCAATCCAAGCATTAATTGGATTGTGCAGGGCTGATTTTATTTCAGTCCTGGATGCGTTGGCAAAGTTTGATTTATATGGAAGGCAGAAAAGGATTTCATATTCCATTTGGAATGAATTGTGGCTTGGCTTAATTAATTCCAGAGTAAAAGATGCTGTTCTTTAAAACAGTGTTTTAAAGGCGTTCATCCTGCAATCCACACCTGCATTTCCACGTCCTGGTCACTGGAAAGCACATCCCTAAATTTCAGAGGAAAGGTAACTACTGAGTATAACCTTAATTGGATAGGCCAAAGGTCTTTTCTGAACGTGCCAAATAACAGATTAAGGGATTTTCATTAATTTATTTATTAAATTAAATTATTAAAGGTGATGAAACTGCTGTGAGTTAATAGAGATTTCCATTAAATTGCTTCAAAAATAGGGATTTCTTTTTAAAAGCCTGGTAAGAACATTTTTACTTTCTATTACCCGTGACTTTTCATCCGTGGCTCTGCACTCATCCAGGAAGGGGTTACAGAGTCACCTCCTCCTTTAGTTCCCAATCCCTGGATGCTTTGTATCCTGTGCAGAGCTTGGAGCTGATAGTTGCCTGTCACGATTTTAAGGGTTGCCAGGCTGGGCACTGGAATGGCAGTGCTGCTTTCCCAGTACAAGGATTTTTGCCTCCTTTATTTATTCCCCCTGGAATTTGGAATGATAAATATCAGATAATAAAGGGGATCAGGTATTAGTGGGTGTCTCCAGGAGGGCATTATCAATTTAAAATACGCATTTCACTGTATTCATTAATACAAAATTGATCCAGTGGGCACTTTTTATGTCACCTTTAGTGGAATATTGCAGTTCAGTGGAGACTTTCCCAAATACTGGACTTGGAATGAGGTTGTTGGAATAGCTTGAGTGTATCCTGTGGTGCAGGGGGGCAGGTGCAGAAGTCCAGTAGGCTCCCAGGAGCATCCCCTTCGCATTAAAAACCTGGGCAGAGGGAAGCTGGAAGCAGCTGCATTTGGTCCCACCGTCCTCCTCGGGCAGAATTAAGACATTTCCAAACTGGTATCACACCGATTTTGCCAGAATGTCCCCTGTGTGTTCATACAGCTGCTCCGGAGCTGAACAGCTCCACAGGGTAACTTGGAATATTTGGAATGAACAGCAGTGATCTGGGTTTGCTTCGCTTCCTCATGGAAAACACAAGCTGAACACCACAAAAATCCTGGCAGGAAGGGATTAGCATCAATTAGAGAAGCACTTCCTTTAAATAACAAAGCTGCTGGATTCCCTGAAGGATTTGTGCTTCTTGGAACATATTCCAGGAGTAAAAAGAGCAACAAGTGTACTGCTCCTATTGATTTTCTACCTTTGTCTCATCAAAACATATTTTATTGACAAGTATTCCATGCTCGTTAAGTGCTAAAGAGTGGGATGGGGCTAAACGTGGGATCAGCTAATTAACTGTGGGGATCCCATTAAAGAGGGAGGTTTGGGGTTCACTCACCTTTTCCGCAAGGAATAAATGAATATATTAATGGCTTCTTAATATATCAGGCTCATTCCAGGTGCACCACATTGAGCAGGGCTTTTAATAACCCAGGGATGGGCACAGGAGCACTGATAATGGAGTTTTGCTAATGCTGATCCAATAGGAAATAGATTTTCCAGGAGAAACTCATGCAGTGTCTTGGATTTAACATGGACTTGGGCTTTTTGATCCTTTTTGGGGTACTGCTGTGGGAGAGGAGCTCTGTGGGGAGTGCAAGGCTTCCATGTTTTAAAAATTCCCATTAAAGACTCATTTTTGTTCGTAGACTTGAGAAGTGCCTTTGGTTTAAAAACTGGATTTGGCAGGGAATGTGTTCCTGGGATGATTTAATTCAGTTTCATTGGCTGAGCTGCTATGGACACTTCAGAGGAGCTGTGATGGCGTGTCCTTAAATCCCACCTGGCGAGACATTTCCGTGGAGTGCTCTGGTTTTTCGTGCTGCCGGGTCATGGATCTCCCACATTCCTGTTCTCTCCCCTCTCCTCAGACTATCCATGGCCATAAAGGACCGATCACTGCCGTGGCTTTTGCCCCCGACGGCCGGTACCTCGCCACGTATTCCAACTCCGACAGCCACCTGTGCTTCTGGCAGGTGAGGCCGCGTTCCCAGCCCTCCCTCTGCGCCACGTCCTCAGCAAACTCAGGGCTGGGATTTTATCCCTTCATTTCATGCATTAAATTGCGGGGAAAGAATCCTAAGGGAGAGAAGGTCACAGGTGGATTGGGCTTGGAGCAACGTGGACTAGTGGAAGGTGACCCTGCCCATGGCAGGGGTGTGCAATGAGATATCCTTAAAATCCTTTGCAGCCCAAACATAAGGAGTTAAAATCCTCCATGCAGTTCTCAAATGTGACCTCGTGCACTGGTGATTTTTCCCTTCCGTGTCCCGTTTGGCACAATTATTAATGCAGGAAAATCAGGGACATTAGTCATCCTAAAAGGGTTATTACTCAAGATGATTTAAATTGTGAAAATGTCAGTGGGGCTTGCATGCTCCTGGCTCCGGATGCCGTGATTTACACCCCTGACACCGCTCCGCTGCCGAGGAGAACCGGGAGAAGGGATGGCTGGGACGTCGGACTGCTCAGGATTCAGGACATGGCAACAGCAATAAAATATCCCGGGGTTTGCCAAGGTTTCCTGGGGACAAATCCTGGATTGCCGTGTGTGGGGGGGAATGGAGAGTGGTATCCCGCTGGGTTGGGTTGGGCAATCTCAGTTTCCAGAATTTGGAGCTGGCACCAGCAGTGCTTGGCCTGTTTTCCAAATAGTGGAACCCAGCAGATCCCTGGAAGTGTCCAAGGCCAGGTTAGACAGGGTTTGGAGAACCTGGTGGAAACGGGGGATGGATGGGTGGGACTGGATGAGCTCTGCGGTCCCTTCCCGCCAAACCGCCCCCTGCCCCTTCAGCGCGGGCTCCTGCCGGGCCCCGCTCGCAGGTTAAGGCCCCGCTCCCGGTGGTCTCTGGGATGTGGGAATGTGGGAGGAGCTCCGGGCGCGCGCCGCGGCGCTGACCCTCCGGGAGCCCCGGGATCAGCCAGGGTGTCTCCGCAGATGAACACCTCTCTCCTGGGAAGCATTGGAATGCTCAACTCCGCGCCTCAGCTGCGCTGCGTCAAGACCTACCAGGTGCCGCCGGTGCAGCCGGCGTCCCCCGGCTCCCACAACGCGCTCCGGCTGGCCCGGCTCATCTGGACCTCCAACCGCAACGTCATCCTCATGGCCCACGACGGCAAGGAGCACCGCTTCATGGTCTAGGTAGGGCCTGAGGGATTCCCGGGAATTCTGCCCCTCTCCCGTGGGCAGCGCGGGGGAGCAGCCCACAGAGCGGTGCTAGGGCGCTCCTCCTGGCTTCCAGGGGCTCTGAGGGAATCCTGCTGGGATCTGAGGGAATCCTGCTGGGATCTGAGGGCTCAGCCATGCTCTGAGGGAATCCTGCTTGGATCTGAGGGCTCAGCCAGACTCTTGAGAGAATCCTGCCAGGCTCTGAGGGGCTCAGCCAGGGTCTGAGGGCTGAGCCAGGATCTGAAAGATCCTGCCAGGCTCTGAGGGGCTCAGCTGGGATCTGAGGGAATCCTGCCAGGCTCTGAGGGGCTCAGCTCGGATCTGAGGGGCTCATCCCATCTTTGCCGGCGGCTGGTGGCACTGACAGCTTTTCCTTGCATCCAGGAGGAAGAAGGCCCAGGGAGCCGCTCCGTGCGTGGCCCGGCAGAGCGGGATCAGGAGCACCTCGTCCTGCTCCGCAGTGGCAGGAGCCCGGCTGAGCCCGGCCCCTCCACGCTGGATGTCATCCAACCCCTTTTCCCTTTGGAGCCTCCCAGAATCTCAGTGTTTACCAAAAAGGCTCGTGTTTACATGGACGTTCTCCTGGTGACCATGGAATGCTGGCAGGTGACGCCCCCGGAGCCAGGTACCTGCCTGGGAGCGGGGGGCTGGAATCTGGGGGCATGGCCTGGGTGCTGATCCCAAGGGGGGGTCAAGTCTCCGTTTCTGAGGGGATTGGAAGCGCTGCTGTGCCCAGGCCGGAAGGGAAAATGATAGTCCACGTGTAAATAAATAATTTAAAAATCCCATTAAATGGTAAATTTGGGAAAAAAGCAGTATTTATATAGAAAGGTGGTTTTTGCCACCAGTGCAGGTATTTATTTAAATAAAGGACAAAGGGGGCCATTTTGAATGGAAAAAGGATCGAAAGTATGGCAAAAATGAATTACTGGCTGGATGTACTGAAATATTTCCTTCAGTAGGAATATTCCTGTGTGACACTTCGCTGTGATTGTGTTTCCTTCTTACATATCTGATTTTGTGGAATATTTTGTGTGAAACTTGCTGGTTTCTGCTCATGGGAAAGAGAAAAAAATCTCAGAAATCCTCTTTGATTTCAGTATCTCTTGTTCGTACAGCTTTTCCTTGGCTGCAGAGCTCAGACCTGAGGCTGGCACTACCCATTAAGCTAGAAATGGTACTTGGAGACCAAAAATGAAGGAATTAATTTTTCACCTGGCTCCTAGAGAGACAATAAATGTATTTTATTCCAATTTGGGTTATTTGTGTAGTGCCCAGGTGGGATTTGCAGCCCAGAAGCTCCATATCTATGTGCTGTTACAATTCAGTTCAAAAGCAGGAGACTCAGACCATTAGGAATGTTGAACACAAGCAGCTGGGAAGTTGGTCTTTCCCAGTGGCTATTCCCGATCCCGCTGTTCAGTGTGAGCTTTCCGTGCATATCCTTGGCGCTGTGTGTGGCCTCGTCCCTGTAAGTGTAGAGGTGTCCGTGGCTTCCATGGCAGCTCCCGAGTGACACGATGGGACACCTGGATGAGAGGGGGGTGACGAAGTCACCGTGTGATGGTTCGGGTGTCGGCTTCTCCACAAATCTGCTCCCTGCCCTCTATGGATTAAAATTCCTGGTGTAAATATGCTTGTGGAATAAAACTGGACTGAAATGTTTTGGTTTTCATGGGTGTCAGTGATTTCCTGCTGCTGATTCTTTGCCCAGTCATCAGGAATCTGTCACTCTTTAATGAATTTCTCCCTTTTCCTTTGGAATGAGAGCGGAATCCTCGAATGGTTGGGGTTGGAAAGATATTAAGGATCATCTTGTTCCCTGCCTTGTCTCAAGTCCCTCTCCAGCTCTCCTGGAGCCCCTTTAGGCACTGGAAGGGTCTCTTGAGGTCTCCCTGGAGCATTCTCTTCTCCAGGTGAAGACCGTCAGCTCTCCCAGCGTGGCTCCAGAGCAGAGGTGAATTCCCCAAAGGAATTAATTGCAGTAAATAAACTGACCATATTGCACTGTCTGTGGGCTGGAATCTCTGATATTCCCTGTTTTTAGGGACTGGCAGCCATTTGCCTGCAGAGGAAGCCCCTGGGCCATGGGATGCTCTGGAGCAGGTCAGGAATGTCCTGGTCAGTCTCCAAACACAAAGCCCGCAGGAACTGTGTGACTTTCTCCCTTTAGGAGTGTGTGGATGTGTTTGGCCTCGATTCCCTGGAGGCTGGGTAGGCGATGCCAGGTGGGATCCAGAGAGGGATGGGGCAGAGGCAGCGCCCAGAGCAGCCTCTCCTCTCCTTTAGCTGCTGGGCAGAGCTGAGCCTTGGAAAATCAATACTCAGGAGCCAGGAGGGAAATATTTCCAAGCTCTAAGTGGAGGATGTGTTGTGACAAGGCTGGGATGCGCCGGCAGCGCAGGAGAGGGAGGGAGGCAGAGTCATTTTTAACACCTGACACCTCAAGGTGGGTCTGGGCAAAGGAGCCTTGGTACAGCCAAACACCAAAGGTCACGGAGCAGAGCCCAGAGAATTCCCAACCCAGGATGTGCTGCTGCTGTCCCACAACATCAGGGGTGGGGGAGACACAAAGGGGGAACTCGGTGCTCGCCGCCATCTCCTGTAACAGGAATTACAGCCCATGGAAGCCCAGGTTACACCTGGAGCCATTCACCTTCCGCTCTCCACGTGTGCTCAGGGCCATTAATCCCACTGGATTTGCCCTGAGTGTGTTTCCACGCACAGAGCAATTGTTTGGTTCCAGTGCTGCAGCCTCAGTTCAGAATAATGGAATATCCAGCTGCAGAGCTGGGTCCCACGCAGAACAGCCCACGGCCCTTCTCTGGCTCCTCCACCTGGGAGCTCACCGTGGTTTCCAGGGAGCTGGGGAGGCAGGAAAAGAGGCTTTGCTTCTGTCCAGGCTGTTCCCAGCTTTTAGAAAACTTCACCAGCGTTAATACTTTTGTCTGAACAAAAAAAAAAAGAGGAAAAATCTGGATCAGAGCCTCCGGTGTGATAAATTGACACTCGATCCAGCGGTTGCCTGGAGCGCGCTTTGAAGCAGGAGAGGCTCCTGGGGAACTTCCCCCTCTCTCTGATGTCTGAAAATTAAAAATTAATCCGCTATGAAAAATTAAAAGGTGAAACTTTCTGCTCTTTCAGCAGCAGAGCTTTTGGAATGCTGATGTGGGGCTTGGAATGGAGGCTGAGTGACATCTCCGGGAACATCACTGTGGGCTGGTGCATTCTAATACCAGATTTTAATTGATTTTTGTAAATTGGAAACCTGTTTGCAAAGGACTCGAGTCGCTTGAAAAGGGGTAAATATTTATTTATTGATGTAAATAACCTTAAACAGGCATTTACTCACTCCTGCAGAGCTACTCACAGTTTTCAACACAGTGAAAGGAAACCCGTGCTTCCAGCACGGAAGTGATGCTGGAATCTGCACAACTTGCAAGGCTTAATTTGGCTTTTTATAAAACAATGGATTCAGGCAGAAAATGGGTTAAACTCCACTTTATTCCAGGAGCAAACACAGCAAATGTGCTGCTGGTGGCCCCGTGGGAGGAGACAGAGGCAGGAGGGAGCAGGATGGGGACCAGGGTGATCCCGGGGTGCCAGAGGGGTTTCCTTGCTCCTCCTGGGGTCTTTGTCCAGCACAGGTCTGTTTTCCACAGGGAGACTGAGGGAAATTCCTTTGGGGGAGTGGAAAATCCCCCACCCCTTCCCTGGGGTGGGATCCACCTGTGGCAGAGCAGCAGCAGCAGGGTCTCTCCCAGCTCGTCCATCCGAACAGCCTTATCATTCCTCCATGGATGCTCCCACTTCCCCCCAGTGCCTCCCGCACCAGCCCTGGCCCAGCACCAGCCCTTCCCACAATCCCACCAGCCTGGTGGGACATCGGGTGGGAACACGGGCTGAGGGATTTTTACTGATCATGGAAAAGGGGGAGCAAACGCCCCTAAAAAGCCGAGTTCAGGCATTGATTCCTGAGCCATTCCCCAAAATGGGTTTGTTTTACACGAAACATAGCGTACACATCCCTGTCTTCCTGAGGATAACAGAACAGCGTGTATTCCATAGGTGAGGGTGTCTGCTGAGCTGGAAGGAATGGGAGCAAATGAAAGCAGAGCCCAAATCCAATCTGTGAAATGGATTCAGGGATTCAGCCAAGCCGAAAGCGGTCGTGTCCCACCCCGGGGATCTGCAGGGAAGCCGTGGGGAGTGCAGAGATGAGTTCCCATCAAGTGCATTGGCTTGGAAAATGGGGAAGGTTTAGGGTCAGGCCTACACAGTCCCGGGGGAAGGTTTGCCATGGGAAATGGGAAGAGCTGCAGCCGCCGCCACTGTGATTGCTCCTTTCAATGTCAATTTTCTGTAGTTTTCAGTTTTCCAGAGCCATCCACCTGCTCCTGGAGCACTGCCTGTGGGGGGAGGTTATAGAATCCTGGAGTCCTGGAGCCTTGGGATACAGAGCACGGCTGGCTTGGACTGCCGTGCCCTGCTGGGGAGGGCAGCGGAGCCGGGCAGGGAGGTGGAGCCAGGCAAGGCGATGGATCCAGGCAGAATCAGGGAGACGGGCACGGGGATGGAACCAGGCAAGGCGATGGAGCTGGGAAGGGCGAGTGCCCAGCCAGCCCCAGGGAGCCCCCCCAGCTTCTCCTCTGAGCATCTTGTCCAACCCCGCTAAGGATTTAAACACCCGTTGAAATTAATCTGCTGGATAAAACCTTTTCTTCATAGTCTTCATTAATCACCCGTCCTTCCCGTAGCTTCTTGCAGGAAAATAGATTTTTAAACCTGTCAGCTGTGGTTTTGTGGGATTCATTTCGTGCCGGCTCTGTCTGTTCTCCTGCACTGCCGGGGAGGAGGGAGACAATTAACCGAGGGCTTAAAAACTCCGAGTGCTCGTTGCTGCACCGAGCCCGGAGCTGGGAATTATGTAACCACTGGATGGGCTGGGGGCATTAAATATAGAGTTTGGGTCGGGGATTTTAGGCTTCCCAGCAAGCCAGGGGATTGGCAGGGCTGAAAATCCGTCCCAAGCCACCTTCCGGGGACAGCGGGGGCTGCCAGCCGCGTGTCCCGATGGATTTGGGAAGGGGAGGGAGGCTCCAGCGCTGGGGCGGCACTCGCACACCTCGGGAGGAAGCTCATCGCTGAAAACGAGCTCCCAGAGGGCAGGTTTCCATCCGAACGAGCCCCATCCGTGTCACCCACGTCCCGAAAACCAGCACGGCGGGAAGCTCGTGGGTGGCTTCACGCAGGATGTGGTGCAGCGTTCCGCCCCAAACCCAGCGCCGGTCCCACCAGCGCGGCGAGAAATCCCACCCTGGCATCAATTATGGATTGGTGCGGAACTGCAGGGGCCCGGGGAGGAAACACTTCCAGGAAAGGCAGCAGAGGAGGCCCCGGGGAGCGGGGCCGAGGGAGGGCGGCTGTCGCTCGCTAACGAACCCGAGCAATTAGCGCCGGCGGTGCCGGGAAGAGCGGCTGCGCTGCCAAGCGCCTGCGTTTGTCGGGAGGGGGAACCACCCCTCAGTAAAATGCTGGGGACGTGCTGCGGGCCCAGGCGCATCCCAGAGCATGCAGCGAGGGATGAAGCAGTGGCTGGCAGAGCCGGCAGTGCCGTGCTCCGTGCTCTTCCCTCTTCCCGCAGCGGGGACCGGGTTCAGCACCGGGCTGAGCTGTTTCTCGTCTTTGAACACGGGCCAAGGGGTAAAATGCAGATTTATTCTGGTTTAGCCCGCACAGGAAAGGGAGGGAATAAGGAGCAGTCCCCGGGCTCGGCTATCGAGCCGCGCTGGATCTGCCCCACGGTTAAATTTAGGGTGTGGGATGGAGGGCAGCTCACAGTTCCTAGCAGGAGGAATACCCAGCTTTGCAGGAATTGGGGATCACACGTGGGACCTGGCAGAGGGCAGCTGTTGTGACCACGGGGAGCAGCTCCCAGAGGTCAGGAGTGTCCTGGGCTTGTCGCCAGCAGTGGGAGCAGCATGAGGAAGGGGGATTCTCCCCCACTGCTCCTCTCTGCTGACCCCTCCTGGGGAGGATTTAGATGGGATATTGGGAAGAAATTCCTTGCTGTGAGGGTGGGGAGGCCCTGGCACAGGCTGCCCAGAGAAACGGTGGCAGCCTCTGGATCCCTGGAAGTGTCCAAGGCCAGGGTGGAGCAGGCTTGGAGCAGCCTGGGATAGTGGAAGGTGTCCCTGCCCATGGCACTGGATGGGCTCTAAGCTCCTTCCCAGCCCAACCCATCCTGGAATTCTCTGACTTCCAGCACAGCCCACACCCTGGCAGAACATGGGGAGGGCTCTGAGGCTGCTCCAGGAGAGACATGGCTGATCACCGTGCTCGTTTTCCATAGGGAGAAATCCATACACTGGTGACATTTCTAGGACATGCTATTTTTGCCTTGTGAGGGGGCTGGAAAAATCAGAGTGGCTTTCAAGAAATGAAAGCACCTTATTTAAGCTGAGAAAATTGTTTATGCTGATTAACTTCGAGCTTTTCTGCAGTGACATAATCCCACAGGATCTAAGGTGAAAAGGACAGGTTTAGTGGAGGTGTTGGAATATGCAGTGGTGAAGGGTCCAAATGGGGTTTGGAGCTGGAATCCTCTCGAGCTGCTCCGTGGTGATATGCTGGGGTGCTGTAAATGGTTACCCTGAAAAAATAATCCCCCCAAAACCGGGGGTCAGAGGAGCAAAGAGCAGTGGGACACGACAGCTTAGAACTTACAAAAGTAATTCCCTGGTGGAAAGCAACAACGGATTTAGGTGAGCAAAGGGGCAAAAAGGCAGAAAGTAAATTCCCCCGAACTTCTTGTACTTCATTTGCTCCGGAGTTTGCAAAATTTCTCAAGTTCATTGATTTTTTTTATGCAGGAAATTTCATGAAATTGATGACAATTCTGGGAAGTGAAAAGCGGCGCATCTCCGGGGGTGTAGATCCAGCGGGGGGGGATTTAGCTCTTCCAGCCTAGAGACACACCAACTGCAGTGTGGAGAGGCTCCCAGACTTTCTTTCCCTTTCTTTTTTTCCTTTTTTTCTCCGTGGGGATAATAATAACAGTGTCAAGGACACCATTCAAGCTGATGCCTGGAGAGCTATTCAGTCCAGGCCTATTTACAGCCATTATAAAATGCCTGTGGATAGTTCAACGACCGATTTTCAAGAGCCTTTCTCTACCTTTTGAAGGCTCAGGAAAATCTATCAAACTGCAGAAATTAAGCTATTTTTCTTCAGGGGAAGAGAAACAGAGCAGGGAGCTTCTCGCATTAAAATGCTGCCGTAGATTCCCGATGAATGAAAAATTGCCCGGCATAATAATGAGCTGGGAGATGGATTTTGAAACAGCTTAAACCCCCTCTCCAGGCTCTGTGGCAGCAGTGCTGGGGATTTGGAGGTGAAAGATGGACCTTCTCCGGGTGCTGCTGTTCCCACATCCATCCAGGGATGTGGGCAGGGAGTGAGGGATGCAGCCAGGCATGGGCTGGGCCTCAGAGCATCCAACACCTGCTGCGACACAACCAGGGCCACCCTTCCCATGGCACAGGGAGGGAGGATGGAGCTGTGGAGGACAGCTCTCGGGATCAGCGGTGCAGGTATCCCTGCAGCAGCTTCCCGGATGTGCATGCATAGGGAGAGGGAAGTCGTCCCTGTCACACATTCCTGTGTGCAGGTGTCCCAAAGGTGCAAGATCCCCTCAGGATGGAGCACACCCCGGCATGTCCTCAGTGTCACCCTGCCTTCCTCGTGCCTCTGCTGCAGCCACTCACCTGCATCCCTGGAAAATGCACTCTGGAAAATGTGGGGTTTGAGTGCTGTGTGTTAATTGCTCTCACGACAAAAGCAGTTGATGTGCTGAACAAACAGCTCTCCCCGAAATGGGCTCCCAGCACGATTTGGTTATCACAGCCTTGCCC
This sequence comes from Corvus cornix cornix, assembly GCF_000738735.6. Lineage (NCBI taxonomy): Eukaryota > Metazoa > Chordata > Aves > Passeriformes > Corvidae > Corvus > Corvus cornix. The sequence continues at coordinate 435,865 of NC_046357.1, read as the reverse complement.
TCCTGTCATCCCAAAGCCATAAATGGAGCCCACTGGCTTTTCCAAAGCCTTCACTTACATTTAATTGAGTGGGAAACACATTTATTTTTTCCTTACAAGATGCCAGCTCCCTCCCATGTGTAATCACAGGAGCATCATCTCCCCATCCTCCGGGCAGGGCGGGAGCCACGGGAGCAGCCTGCTTCCCACCGGGAGGGGAGGCCCAAACGATCCAAAGACATGTCCTTGCCTTGGGGAGCAGCACATGCTGCTCCAGCTCTCATCCCGTCCCTGTTCCCTGGGAGCAGAGCCCGACGCCCGCCAGGCTCCACCCTCCTGTCAGGGAGTTTTGGAGAGCCAGAAGGTCCCTCGTGAACCTCCTTTTCTCCTTTGCTTGTGCCCTCTGGAGCTGAGGGGGTGGAGGGGCTGGTGGGACACTCCAGGGCAGTGGCATATCCCGGCCTCTGAGGGCTCCTGGGAGGCTGCCATGATGCCACTCTCGTGGCACTTCCCCTGCTGTCCCACATGCCGGCAATGCCATGGGGGATGCCCTGCCCTGCCCTGCCCAGCAGGATGTTCCTCCCTGGATGCCCACATCCCGCTTTCAGGGCCTGCCTTGCAAGATCCCGCTGCCGTTTTTCCCTCCCTTCCCAGCCCGGCCCCACATCACAGGTTCCCTTTTTTGTGGTCTCTGAGCAGGAGCGATCGATTGTGTCTTGTCCGAGCCCCCAGTCTGTACAATGGGAATATGAATAAATAATGCCGTGTGGATGAAGGGGATTTGGAGCTGCCACGTGCTCTTTGGGTAAAATCCTTTCCTTTAAACAGCAGCCGTCGCCTGTGCCACTCCTGCATTTTCTTTTCTGCTGCCAAGGCTTTTGCTTCCCGTTAGACCGGGAACCATGTCCAAGGCATTCCTGTGGGACAAGAACTTGGATGGTGAATTTCCACAGCTGACACGATGCTGTCAGTGCTCCAGGACCCTTTGCTGAGGGGTGGTGCTGCAATGCAGGCGCTTGGTTGACACCCAGCAAGCAGGGATTTGGGATTTGCACCTGGGTGCCCAAAGCGTGCCTGGGGTGGTGGCCGGGGTAACTGTTCCCTGCTGGGGCGATGCTGGGGCACAGCACAGGTGCCCAGTCCAGGAGCCAGAGGGTGGGACACACCTGGGACACGCCACAGCGCTCTGAGGTGTCCTCCAGTGTTTCTCTCCCGGCTTTTGAGTCAGAATCTCTGATGCCGACACTCCTCGCTCGTCTGACCTGGGAAGACAGGGAAAGCCCTTCGCTCCCCGGCGCCAGGCAGCGAAATGTCGCTGTCACCAGCTGGCAGGTGGGACGCGGGAGCAGCCAGGGTAGATCTCCCTCCTCCTCCACGTCCCGTCCCGCCCATCCCAGCTCAGCAGCGGGATGCGGCGTTCTCTGTCCGGCCGGAGGCTCAGGTGTGGCTCCGGCGTTCCGCGGGGGCTGAGCCCCTCCGCAGCCCCGCCGAGCCCGGGCTGCCCGCGGCTCCCGGCAGGACGCTCGGGCAGGACGGTCCCCGCGGGCAGCAGCTGCCCGCTCCCGTGGGAAAGGCGCCGGCCCCTGGCCCCGGCCCCGGCCCTCCGCTGCTCCTGCCGCCGCAGCACTTTGTTCTTTGTGAAAAGCAGGAGCTGCAGCCGCTCTTTGTGCCGCCGATTTGAATTTGACCCTTTCCAACACCAAAAATCGATATTCCCGGGGAGAAGCAGTGGGTGCTATTTTTCCAAGCCCTGTTTACAGCGGAGCGGTCCTCGAGGCAGATGTTATCTCGCGGACTTTACCAAATTTTACAAAGCATTTTCTGAGCACATAATGACAGTATTATCTTTGTCCACCTGCTGAGAGGAGCGGTGGGCTCACAATAAATATCGGCTTCCGAGACGGGCGAGTCAGAGTCCGTCTTATCTGTCCAGATGGGGGGGCAAAAAGGCCCTAATTTCCATCCCAGAAAGCACTGGGGTGTGACAAAGGTCATCGGCTGACACTGTACCCTCAACTGGGATGAAAAATATATGAGTCAAGGCTGCATTGTTTGAAGGGGACACAGTCCCTTCCAACGGCTCCTGCCCCCTCCTCTGCTCTCCCACCTTGTCCCACCCGAGCCATGGCATTCCCTGGCTGGGAAAAAGTAGGGATGTGTCCCTCCGGGAGCACCCCTCGCTCAGGACGTGGCCCCAGGGCTGCCCAGCCAGGGTGATTCGGCGGATGGCAGCCAAAGGCAGACCCACGTGGCACTGCCCTCATCCCTGCCTGGGAGCATCCCTGCTGCTCCGTGTGAAGGACGTGCTTTAGCACCTTGTTCTGCTGAAATCCCGGCTGCTTTGGGGGCTCAGACCTCGGCAGCGCCATCCCCTTGCAAAGGACTTGACCCTGACAGCATTCCTCCAGCATTCCCATCTCAGCCAGGAGCTCTCTCCTGTTGCTGCACTGGGTTTCTCACCACGTGCCGTGTTCACACAGCTCCTTTCCCCTGAGGAAACACCTCCACATGTCAGTGACAGTGAAGATGGGAGCAGATCCATGGGTTTAGGTACCAGGTGCCACCTCCCACGGAGTCGTGGGACCTTGCTGCTCCTGGCTGGGCTGCTCCCTCCTTTTCCTCCATTTCCAGGAAATTTTCTGGGTTTTACAAATACCCCACAATTAGTGAATTAATGAGCTAATGAGGGGATTCTAGCCAGCTTCCCTCTCATCGGAGACCCCACAGGATCCTCCCTGTTCTGCATCTCAGCACCAGACCCAGCACAACCTCCCTGGCCCATTCTGGGGGGGCACAGCCCATTACAGAGCGACAGATTCCTGGAATCAGTCATTAGATTAAGGTACATGGCCCTGGAATTAGCAAAGGCACGTGTGATGCTGAGGTGGGACCTGAGGGGTCCAGAGGAGCTGAGTCAAACCAGGGGTGGGCGCTCTCCTCTGAGGGGCCACGGAGGCTCCAGCCGCTCGAATGTCACTGTGGAACATGTCCCACTGCCCCATTAAAATGACAAAAAGACAAAGAAAAATGAGTGGGGAGTCAGCAGGGAATATAAAATCATTAACACAGCGCCTAATACAGTGGGAGAAATGTCGATGGGGACGCTGAGCTAATGGGCCAGGCTCCTCCAGAATTTTATTATCCTTGAAGTTTTAAATAATGCATCACATTTGGATCCCGGTGTCCCTCCTGCCGTCGATCCGTGATTCCCCAGTTCAGCACAAGGAACTGGCAAATCAGAGACACTCACCCTTCTCCACACATTCTGCAGGTAGTGATTGAGCCAAGATTTATTTATTAGCCAAGCTGTGATTGATTTAGAGGAGATTTGCTTGCTGGAGTTAATTACAAGCAATAACTGGCTGCTCTGGCTGCCCGGGCAGCCCGGCTGCTGCTCCAGGGACATCTTGGTTTGTGTCTGGTTCACCCCGTGGTTTGGGATCAACTACCTGGGGCAGATCAAACAGTTGTTGCCAAGAATAATCAGCTCGATTCAATCAATGCCCTATGGAAGGGCACTTGTCACTGAGGTGTTCGAGGTCAGATTGGAGCTACGCGGGCTGTGGAAGGTGTCCCTGCCCACTGGATGGGCTCTGAGGAGCGCGAAGCCGCCTGGGATCCGTGATGTGCAAATTAACCCAACCGGGAGAAATCTTTGTGCATTGGAGTATCTCACCCCCGGGCACCCAGAGCGTGCGGGGGAACAAGGGAGCCCCACTGGGAGCGGGATGTTGTGCCAAGGCCTGCCTGCACGGCCCGGGTGTGCTCCCTTCCCTGGAAGAGGGAGGCAGAAAGGGGAAGCAGAGGAACGGCCTCATTTCACATCCCCCGGCCATGGGGCAGCCACCGCCTCCCTGGGCTCGCCGGTGTTCGTGTCCCTGCTCTGTCCCCGGGGCATTCCCGGGCTGTCCGTGCCTGTCCCAGGCTCGGCCCTGCGCTGGTGTGTGAGGATGGAGGTGCCTGTGTGAACAGGAGCTGGTTTGTGTCTGTGCCATGGAGCTTCTGCCCTCGGCCAGCACGGACTGAGGCCTGGAACGCTGAGTTGGAATTGACTTGTTTGGGAGCCAAACAAGTCAGGAGCCAAACAGCTTTTCCAAGTGGAAAACAAACCACTTAAAAAAACCCAAACAAGTAAAAAACCCAAAACAAGCTCTTGAAATTTCATCTCCCAAGGCAAATCCTTTAATGTCAACCGTCAGTCCCAGGGTTTTTTGGTGCTAATTATCACCCTATAAACTCCTTGCTAGAGGGATGTTTCCTGCCCAGGCAGTGGGGTTTGTCAAGAAAAAGCTGACCCAGCCAAGAGGGAGCAGGGCTCCCGCTGGGAAAACATCCTGGCATGAGCATTCCAGGAGCACTGCTGTGCTCGGTGGTGGCACAGGCTGTGCACAGACCAGGCATGTCCCGGGTCACCCCAGGAGTGACACATGCACGGCCACCGGGCTCTGGCCCCTCCAGTGGCTCTCAGGGATGTCGCTCTCTCAGAGGGTATTAATTAATTAATTAATTAATTGTCTGTCCCTCGCTGGCTGTTTGGGTCAGGCTCCCAGGGCCGATCACAATGAGAGCACCCCCGGGAGCCCTTTGTTCTGCAGAGGTGAAAAATTGTACCCACAAAAAGAGTTCCTCCTGCGATCAATTCCCTCTAACAACTTTATTGATTAGCTGCAGTAACATCTCCCATTTATTAATTATGAAGATGTTCCAGTGATTCCTTAAAGTTAACTGTTGTGCTTTCCCTCTGCCCTCAGGCCCCAACCCAGCCAGGACTCCCCAGAGCAGAGTCCCCATCCCTGGAGGGATTTAAAGCCATGTGGATGTGACACCTGGGGACAGGGGTTAGTGGTGGCCTTGTCAGTGCTGGGGGAACATTGGTCTCAATTAACTTGGAGGGTTTTTCCAGCCTTTAGAGATTCCACAATTTTTCTATGCCCTCCTTGTTCCAGGATCCCAGAGCGGACACCTGGCCATGGATCTGTGTCCCTGCAGCACTGGGACCAGGTGGGTGCTTTGTCCCAGATGCTCTGCACAGGGGACAACCGGGATGTCTCCAAGGCTTTCATTGTTTGGAATTACTGACAGCAGAGGTGACAAATCCCAGTGCTGGGACCAGGAGTCCTTTACACACAGGGAAGGGATGCTGGAGTGGTTTCAACAGCCCAAACGAGAGGTTGTCCATGTCCTTTGCTGTGGAGCTTTTCCAAGCAGTGTGCCCCAATCCAGCCTGGCAGGGGGCTGCTCCCACCTCTGCTCCAGCCTCAGGAACATGCCACCCCAATACCCCAGTGTCACCAGCGCTGAGGGGGCTCATAAACCACCTTCACACCATAAATTAAAAGGAGTCAGGCAAGGGCAAGGAAGCCCAGGAGCAAGCTGGAAGCAGGGGTAGGGAAGGAAAAGGAAGGTCAGAAAGAGGGTAATTAAGGAAATGCAGCAAAGAGAAATTATACAAGAGAGGATTAGAAATGTACGATTGGTGTTGGTACCCGGGGCCATAAATCACCCACAGTGGGAAGGAGATGCTGAAGGAAGCCGAGGGTGATGCTGGACTGATTATGAGTTTGAAATATGGCACGTTGGCAAAAAATCCACTGCGATTTATCTTCTGTCACCGGCCATCCCAGGAAGGTGGCAGCCATCCCCACACAGCTCTTCTGAGACTGAAACTCCAGCACTGAATTGATTTCTGAGCCTGCCAGCCTGCGCTCGGCTGGAGCGGGTAACAAATAACACAGGGAGGGAGAAATTAGGGAATCAAAGAGATCACAGGCACAGCAAAACAAATGGGTGGTGTGGAGGACAGGGATTTGGGCACCGCAGACTCTATTTACACCCTGTAAGCAAACAGAACCCCAAATAAGCCTTCAGCGGGGTGTCCTGGGTATGTAAAGGTTTGATAACTCAGCTTTGCAGTCCTACCCACACAAGAGTGATTGCCAGTCTGAGAGAAAGGCGAAAATCTATACTTTTAGCAAATATCTGGATCTAAAAATAAAAGGGGGATACAAATCCTAGCAACACAGAGGGGTTAGTTAGGAGGTGAATTAAATCTCTGGATTAAAATATGAACATGTCCTGTAATTACAAACCCGAGCCCAACCTCCTAAAGCCCCTCCATGGGCACAGTGCAGGAGCAGGGCTGGGGCCGCGTGGGACCCAGCCAGGAGGGCCTGGGGAGGGCTGGACATGCTGCAGTCCCGGTGGGAGGCAAAGCAGGAGCCTGAGAAAAGCTCCAGAAGGATCTGCTGGCAGGAAGCATAAACCAAAAATAGGCAGTGGCAGGAATCAAGGCGAGAGTGGGGAAAATGGAGACGGCGATCAATACCCGGAGACCAGAAACATAGAAGATGTGAACCGTTTTTATTCCTGGCCTGTGCAAGCAGGGGCTGAGTTGAAAACCTGGTTTCTCTTAGAGAAATCATAGGCATAGTTAAAAAATGTCTAAAAATGAAACATGCAAATGAGGGCATTGACTGCAGGGTGTCCCTGTGCCTTTAGTGCTCCTGAGCTGCTCCCAGAGTCTGTATGGAGGTCCTGACACAGGGGAGAGGGACCCTGGGGCATCCCTGCCCAAGCACATGGGCACAGCCCAGTTCAGGCATCAGGGAATGTGCCTCTGTCCCGACACAGTGACTGGCTGCTGCTGCTGCTGCTGCTGCCCTGAGGGTGGTGGTGGGGCACGACCTGTGGGTCCAGGGGATCCTGAGAGGATGGGAAACATCTGTGCTCCAGCTCATCCATGGTGAGAATGGAAGGAGCAGGGCAGAGCTCTGAGCTGGAGATGCATCATCCCACGGAGAATAATCCCAGCACAGGACTTGCTCCTGAGCACCTGGGCCAGCCCCACTCCCACAGCAGGCCCAGACCTCCAGCCTGGGGTCCCACAGCCTCTCCAGGACACTTCACCACCTTCACCATTAGGAAAACTCCCTCCGTGTCCTAAAAAAATTAACCTAATTCGCCCTTGCACTTCATTTCCCCGTGAGAGCCCAGCAGCAGCGCAGCATCTCAGTTTCCCTGCTGTCCTACTTCCACACCGGCTCCATCTGGGAGACAAGGAGGTCAAGGGAGAGGCTTGTTTGGGATCGCCACGGCCTCACTGGCACGGCCAGGATTAGAGCCAGGGAGTCCAAGGGTTCAGGGTCTTCCCCTAAGCACGGGAGTCCCGCTGGAAAACAGATGGTGAGGAAAAATGATTGGAGGAGATTAATAATAACACTGATAGAAAACCAGATCGAAGGGATCAGGGCATAGCAGAGGGGCTGAGCGATAATTTGGTGCCTTGTGGGAAATGAGGAGGACAGATGCTTGCCTAAATTTGGGGATTAGATTTTGTAGCCTAAAGAAGATAATAAATGAAATGATTATGGCATTAAAGTGCTGGTCCCTGTGGACAAGCAGGTTGGGAAGACCCTTGGCATTAAGAGCCAGAGATGAGGGGACAGGTCAATTTTAGGGCACCCTATCAAAGGCCATCCCCTGACTGCTGAGAGCTGCTTTAGCCCAGGGAAATTCCTTCTTCACGGGATGCATGGAGCATGAGACAAGGATTCTTTGGTCACAATTGTCCAGGAAAGTTTAGCAAAAAAATTGCCATTTTTAATTCTTTTTACCTCGCTTGTGCACTGTTTGGGCTTCGGGAAAGTCACAGCATTTTAGCAGGACAGAGTTCCAGGGGCATCTTACCAGAGTAACTGGAAGGGCGAGGGTGTGTGGGGCCACCAAGCCCAGGCTGCACTGGCAGGAGCCCCCTCAGCTCAGCCGTGTCCCCAGGCTCCACACCCAGAGCTGCCCTGAACAAAGAGGTGCTTTTTTTTCTGGACACTTTTCCTGGCTTTTCCCAAACTTGAAGCCCGAGTGGCACCAGAGCTGACCCAAGGTGGGAACCCACCCCGTTTAGGGGTGCCTGGGGCTGCTGCAGGCCTGGGGGCTCCCCCCTGCTCGGGAATGCCGGAGGAGGACGGCGCTGCCCGGGCTCCGGAGGGACGATCCCTTAATCCCTGCTTGTTGTCCCTGCGAGGGTAATTGGCACGCGGGGCTTGCGATGGAGATCCGGCACTGCCTGGGGTCCCTGTGCTGCGGCCCCGCTGCTTGTCAGAGCCCCCGTTAAAGAGTTTCCCGTGGAGAAGTGCCTAATGATGGACCGAGAAGATGAGGAGGGAGGAGGCAGCTCCAGCCGCTCCTCGCCGAGCTGTTCCTGCCAGGCAAACAGCCGGAGAGGGAAGCAGCGTGGGAGAGCCCGGGAGCCGGGAGGAGGAGGAGGAGGAGAGGGAAGTGCTTTACGAGGGGAGCCTCTCCTCTCCGAGCACAAATATCTAAAAACTATTAATTTCGGGCAGCAGCTAGGAAGAAATACATGAAAGGGAAATTGATTTCTATTTAAATGGTATGTTTTCATCACCTTTTTTCAGAGCATGAACATTCATCTCTGAGTACCTGTGCTAATTGATTTCAAATGCAATTCAACACAATCACTGTAGAATAATAAATCTGGGGGGCAAGAAGGAGAAGGAGGGAGATCAGCACGGCTGGGGAGAGGGGAGAGGCCACGGGCACACGGAGCAGCTCTGCCAGCCTGTCCCAGGGACAGGAGGTACATCCAGCCTGGAAAAGGTGGGCACAATCCCATTACAGCCGTCATTTGGGGATCAGCGAGCTTTATGGATAATACAAAGGGACCTGCTAATCCACATAAGCTCTCGGGGAGAGGGAGAATGCGAGGGAGATGGGACACAACCCGGGATAGGAGCCGAGCATCCCAGGGCTGGGAGGGGGCTGGTTTGGGTTGGGAGGGACCTTAAAGACAATCCAGGCCCACCCCTGCCATGGGCAGGGACACCTTCCACTAGAACAGGTTGCTCCAAGCCCCATCCCGAACACTTCCAGGGGTGCAAGGACCAGCAGGACCAGCAAGAGGAGGAGCAGGGGGAGAGTGGAGGAGCTGGGAGGGCACCAGTAAAACCTGCAGCTGGAGATCCAGGGTCATGTGCAATGTTCTGGGAGGGCACCGCAGAGGAGACCGCTCCGGGAGCAACAGCTCTGAATAGCATCCAGCTTTTAGGTGTTTATCCTCAAATAAATAATGGAACATGATACCCAAAAAGCTGCTGTGGGAAAATGGGCTAATGGAAGCCCTGGGTAAGTGCAGGTGAGGCGGAGGGGAGCTGCTCCTGCCTCAGCATGGGGCACTTGTAGCCAGATATTGCAGTGCTCCAGCCTGTTGTGGTACTCAGGGCTCAAAAGGATGCTGGAAACTGGGGGGAGAACAGAAAATAGCCATAAAAATTACCTGCGGCCAAAAAGACACTGCACAGCTGAAAGAGCCTGATGTGTTTAGCTCATCAAGGAAAAAGGGGAAAATGCCCTGATTACAGGATATGGGAACTTCTGCGGGAAAAATGATGGAATAACAAAGCGCCTTTAACCTTCCTTATGGAGGTTGCTCCATAAGGAAAGAGTCCCCAAACTGGAGCCAGGGGAGAGCTGTGGAAGCCCTTCCCCACTGACCCAGGCACAAGCTCTTTGGCACGAGTAGGATTAATGAGTGAGATTCCAAGGCCTTTGGTAAACGAGCAATCTGTGGATTCAGTGTGGCACTGTAGGATAAAGCTTGATAGCAGTATTCCTAAGGAGCTATGTCCCTGTTTTCCCTGACTGCTTTGGCTCCCAGCTAACCCAAGCCATTTCACACAACCTTGGGAAGGGGGTGTATGCGGACACTGCCCAGACTGGAGGTGATGCCGCAAATTCTCTGTTCTTTTGCTCTCTCCACTGCTGGGACAGAGACGGGCATTTTTGCTGGACCTTTCTGAAGCAGTTTTTATGGATATCATCTTTTTCCAGGACTTGTAACCTTGCCAGGGAGAGGGTTAGAGCTCAAAACCCACCTCCAAACCACATGGAGCTCTTATATTGATGCAGCTGGGACTGTAGGCAAAAGAAACCCAGTGAAATAATGGCCAGTGGACAGGCAGAGACCGTGGAAAGGATATTGATTGGAACAGGGTCTCTTTTCTGCACAGCACAGTGAGCTCTGAAGGGCTGAGCTTCAGGTAATTTCTAGCAAATAATGTGTTGTACACTGTTATTTGTGGATCCTGGAAATCAAACTGGAGCATCTGGGCTCTTGTCTAACAAGTCCCTGTAGCTACAGCCAGTGCCTTGAGAGAGGAATAGAGGCAGCAAATCAGAAATAAATCGGAATAAAATGAAACCCAGTGTGTTTGGCAGCAGTGGGACATTGGGTGCACCCTTGGGCGGCAGCACCGTCCCTGGGTCTGTATGTGAACCCTGCCAGGAAAAGCTCCTGGAACCTGAGCAGAATGAAGTTTTGCAGGCGCGGAGGTGTGAGGTGGGGTGGGACACAGGCCACAGCCATGGGACAGCCTGGAGGGCTGGGAGGCGGCAACAGCAGCTGCTCCCTGCCACCCCTGCGCTGGGGCCATGGAAATAGAGGCATTTATTTATAGTATTTACTCGGGCTGCCAGCAGTTGTGCTGAAGGATTTGGGGGCAGAACACATCTGTCCATGGCAGAAGGGATGTCAGGAGCCCTGCCAGCCGTGGCTCCCAGCTCCGCAGCCCCGGCATCCCGGCTGGCTTCGCTCCACCTGCCTCCTGCCCGGGTAACAAAGAGATTCCAGCAGCGGTTCAGAGGTGGGGAATTTGATAAACTGGCTCATATTTTTAAATGAACAGATGACACTTCATCGTGGCCATGACAGAGGGCTTGGCGCTGCTTTACAGTAATCTATGCCTTCTTTAACACACGGCTGCGATCCCGGCCGCCAGCAGATGAAGGATGGAGGAGCAGGCAAAAGGTTAATAGAGCATTGGGCCTTTTTTAATTGAAAAAATGACTGAGGGACCATGTAGCAGAGCGAGCAGTAATATTATTACAGGCTGTAAGTACTGTTCCAGAGACTTACTGTTCATCTGGGAGCAGAGTAATGACCGCCGGGCTGTGGCTCCCACCTCGGCCGGAATGCCGATGGCTCGCCAGCGGGAACCAGCCACCTTGGAAAAGGGACAGGATCGCCTAAATGTTTGTCTTCCTTTGGAAACTTTGAGTTTCTCCAGGAAGTACCCTGGGTGGCTGGCAAAATGGATTCCTGCACAGGATGCCTCAGCAGTGTCGTACCGGATCGGCATCAGTGTGCGAGGGGCTCCAGCTGGGCTGGAGTTTGTGGTTAGGGGCAGAGGCTGCAGGGAGCTGCCTCCTGATCCAGCCTGAGTGGCACAGGGTGTAAATCAGCATGGCTCTGTCCATCTCTGCAAGTGACACACCTTTACACCACCGTGGATGGGCCCTGTGTCCTTCCCTGGCGCTGCTGGTGCTCCCTGCTGCAGGTCTGGCACAGGGCTCAGCACAGAGCATTCCTGCACCGGCGCATCCCTGTGCCAATTCCTCCACCGGGGCATCCCTGTGCTGAGCATCCCTGTGCCAATTCCTGCACTGGGGCATCCCTGTGCTGAGCATCCCTGTGCTGAGCATCCCTGTGCCAGTTCCTGCACTGGGGCATCCCTGTGCTGAGCATCCCTGTGCTGAGCATGCCTGTGCCAGTTCCTGCACCAGGGCATCCCTGTGCTGAGCATCCCTGTGCCAATTCCTGCACTGGGGCATCCCTGTGCTCCTGCCCTGGGTGTCCTGGTTGGGACCCGCAGCACAGACCCATTGCTCAGCCCCGACATCCCCGGCAGCTCCATGACCCCGCAGTGCCATCTGCTCCAGAGGTCAGGAACAGGGATAAATGGCACATGGGAGAGCCTGCAAGGAGAGGGAGGCAGAGGGGGAGGAAGATGTCCCGGAGAAGCTGGCAGACAAGGGCCAACGGCCTTTGAGCCCGCAGCGATGGAGAGAACCCATCCTCGGAGGAGGTTCTTTCCGGAGCGGGCTCGGTGCTCGGCTCAGCGGAGCGGCGGCAGGGGCCCAGCGGTGCCGACCGGGCTAATTGATGAGGAATTGCCACCGGAGCGCTGTGTCATCCCCGAGAGCTGAACTCGGGGCTGGGGGAGCAGGGCTGTTAAACAGGCTGTGGCAGCACTTTGGGCTGCCAGGATTTATGCTCCGCAGGAGCAGCTCTATCTGTCATCTGTGAAAAGCCTCATTTACAGAGCGACTCCGTCAGGAAAGGCAATCAGCCTGGAACCTGCTACGCTGGGAATTTATAACTGCTCTGCCAGGGAGAGCTCATCCCTCCCTTCCGCAGGAGCCGCAGGAGCAGTGACAGGAGCTCCTGGCCTGCCCCTAGGAATGGGTGTTTGCCCCCACAGGGAATCCCCCGGCCCCACCACCCCCCTCACAGAGCTCCGAGTCTGGAGAGTGAACGTGGTGATGGGACACCCGTCCGTGGCACAGCCGGGAGTGCGCCTGTTAGGAACATGCGCGCCTGTCTCTGGAGGGCAGAAGGGAATTCTCATGGAAAAAAGCAGGGGAAAGGCAGGGAGGTTTTGCCTCACCCCTGGGCCCGGTGATGCCCCGGGGCTTTGCCTCTGGTGTGGAGGAGGATTTCCAGGTGTGGGAAACCACGGAGTCCCAGAATGGTTTGATTTGGAAGGGGTCTTAAAGGCCATCCAGTGCCACCCCCTGCCATGGGCAGGAACACCTTCCCCTAGCCCAGGCTGCTCCAAGCCGCTCACCACAGCCCGGTGTGGATGTCTGCTGCTTCCCAGGACCCCTGGGACCCCCAGGAGGGCACAGCACCTGCGGGGAGCTGCTGTGCCACTGGGAGCAATGGGTTATTAAGGGTGCACAGGTTCCTGCACCAGCAGAGCCCACACTGGTGCCCTGCTCCAGTCCTTCCATGATGGACCTCGAAATAAAGCCCTGACTGACGGATGAATCGCTAACATCATCATTTGTGCTGCATTTTCCTCCCCCGTGGAGGATGAGCTCCAGTTACTCCCATCCATCTCATTCTTTCAAGTCATCTTCATTCTGCAATTTCCCCTCACCCCGAAAAGAGTCAAAGATTGATCCATTTCTTTCCAATTTCAGCTGGGGAGAGGGAAGGAGCCCGGGGAGAGGCAGAGGATGCCTTTTGCCTCCCCCAGCACGTGCCTGTCCGCGTTCCTCCCCGTTCGGAGCAGGAGCATGGCTGGCTGGGTATTGATCTCTCCCTGGGAAGTGCTGCAGCCTGTGCCCTGACCTCCTGCTCACCTGCCAGAGCCAAAACCACTCGTCTCTGGGTCCCTGCAAGGCAGAAGAGGAGTTTCTCCCCTCAAAAAGGCAAAGGCTGTCCCAGCCAGGACAGCAGCCTGTGAGCCCAGTCACTGCAGCGCACAGAAAGGAGTTGGGAATAAATCCCGACAGGAGGAGGGCGGGCCCTGCCCACATCTGCAGTGAGCTGTGTTTGGTCTCAGCTGCTCTGTCCATGGCCAGGTGGGACCCCGAGATGGCAGTGGGGTCTCTGGCACTCAGATAAAAGATGGAATTCAGACACCTACCGTGAAACATTGCAGACCCAAACATCTCTGCCACAGCGTGGTCACTGTCCCACTAAAGCCACGCTCAGACACATCCCTGTGGTGCCCCTTGCCACGTCTGGTAACAAGTCTGATTTTAGGTGTCATGCAGCAGGTGTTTAATTATCAGAGACAGGGCTTAATGGCATTTGTGTCCCGGGGGGAGCAGTTTGGATGCGTCTTGGCTGCAGGAGCCGCCAGTGCTGCTTCCCAAACTCCCTCTCTGATAACAGGTGCTTTTACAAACATTGTTAAATGAGACGGATTCAAACTAGGCCTGGTTTTCCCACCTGATCAATAGATCTGAAAGGAACAATGCCAAATATCTGGAGTTATTGTGCAGCACTGATGGCTGTCAGGACAACGGGCAGAGCAAAGACAAATACACACCTTTGCCTCGGTTATTACTTTAAGCCCTTTATTATCATTATTATGGGTGATTAAAAATCCCATTAATCAGATGCTAAACAGATTAAGCCCTATGAATTAATTTTCTGGAAATAACTAAGACAAACATTCTGTGCAGAGCTCATTTAATGAAATAGAAGCTGTTTATCTGTAAAATTAGGGCTTGAGGGTAGCTGAGCTTCTGCTGGAAAAATCCAGTACAGTGTGGGCATGGTGGGTGCAGGCTGGAGCCAACACCGATTTTTTACCCATTCTAAGTAAAAGAAAAATCTTGCTGTAAGTAATTTATGATACATTACACAAAGAGCTCATTAGCGAGGGCTACAAAATAAAATTACAGTCAGTTAGGAAATAATTCCTTGATTTAGTGTGTAAGGAGAGGAGGCTAAAGGACAGAGGCCGCATGTGCTGCTGATGGGAGCACTGAGCTCTGCTGTTCCACTGCCCAGGTGTGCATCCCTGAGGAAGCTGGGCCTCCTCCTGCCCTCACTCTGCACCACCCCAGTGGACCTGACACATCTGGGGACGTGATGGGAGAAGCAGCAGCAGGAGGACCTGGAGGGGAGATTTCTACGTTATGTTTTCTTGGAAGCAATCTCATTACAGTGTTGGTTCATTGGCATGACTAATTGCTGACACCATTTGGTGGCTGTATCACACAGTTCCTCCTGCTGCTGGGTGCAGACAGCTTTGGGCCTGTTCTGCAATGGGGACCAAGAAGGATGAGCTGGAAGGAGAACCCTAAGGTTGAATTAAAAATGTGATATATCAGAATATAAGACATAAATAAAAATAAGATGTCCTCTGGTATGTTAGCAAAACTGGGGGGAGGTCTGGAGCCCAACAGAGGATTTTCTTCCTGGTTTATGCACACCCCTGCACTACCCACAGCCTCCACCATTCCCTGTGAGCAGGAGGCAACTGTGAGCCAAGATCCCTGGAAAACCCTTTTCTCCTACTAACAGTTAAACAAGATGGTTTTTATCAGCTTTGCCATTAATGACAATGATACAGGAAGTGAGCATTAATTGATTTTTCACCACCATCTTTCCCTGCCATTATTATGGAGTTGCCTCTGAGTGCAAAATATTGGGACCAATGGGGTAAAAAACTTTCACTGTGGTGAAACAAGTACGAGAGCCATGCAGCTGTGACAATGTCCTCATCCTGAAATGATCCAGCTGTTCCTGCCCTATCCCCACCCTGGGGTGACCAACATCCCGATCTCCAGGGCACTGCTCTGGTTCACAATGATTTTGTGTCAAAAGCCCAGCATCCAACCCCTAAAGCATCTCCAGGGACAAGTGCACCTTCCCTTTGCATCCATTTACAGCCTTCCCCAGAAACTGCCCATGGAGTGGCTGTTTCTTGCGTCTGTTTCAATAAATGGGTGTGTTTGTTATTGCTGTTTAAAGTTCCGTGCTTGGCCTTTTTAAGTCATTTGATTAGGAAGTAGAGAGAATATTTTAGCAGCAGAGAGGGCTCTCACAATCAGCACTAGGAGGAATAATCCAATTTTCTTGGCAAAGAAGGGCAAGGGTCTTCCTAGAAGGTCAAAGCTCCCTTAGCACAATTAGAACTTTAATTAATGAAATTGGTTGAGCCTCCACCAGCAGAAGCAGCGTATTTGTGGAGCTCTGGGAGTGGAGACAGCAGCTCCCTGTGCTACCGACTCTCCTGAGCACACCCCGGGCCCCCAAATGCACCCAGACCCTGCCGTGGAGGACATTTATTCCAGAGATGCAACTTTGGGGCTCTTGGTTGAACATCAAGAGCCAGATTGGGCTCTGCAGCAGCGCTGTGAGGAGCAGCACGACTCACCGTGTGTCGTGCTGTTCAGACATGCTGTCTGCAATTAATATTGCATAATGGCCTCCTGATTCCTAAATTATGTATTTCTCCTTCTCAGCATCGTGTGGTTTTTTTACAGGGTTAATTATTTTCCATCATTCTGCCTTTAGCAACAGTCGTCTTAATTAAGGGGGCCAAGTTCCGCTCTCATTCCTGCCTGGCAGATCCTAATGAAATCAATGGAGCCGTGCGGTGTAAATGGGAGGGACACCAGCCATCCAGTAAAAATAAAATATTCCCTCTCTTGTTGATTAATGCATAAAATTAACCCAGGCCTAATCTCCAACTCCTGACTGAGTGAATCACTGCAGAGCCCCCTCTCGGGGTGGCTTTTCCACGGGCAGTTCTGACCTTGCTCGTCCCCTGTGCATACCAGCAGTGCTCTGCCGCCACAGCAGCAGGGCCTGGGTGCCCTGGCTCTGCTTTTGGGGATGAGAAACACTGCAGAAGTTTGCAGCAGGACTCCAAGTCCTGTCACCTCTCCCTCCTGCAGCTCCCGACAGGGCTGAGCAGGGGGTCCCTGTCCCTGTGCTCCTGGCCAGGGCTCTGCCAGCAGGCAGCTCCCCCAAAGCTGGGTGCTGTTTGCTTCCAGGGGTCAGACAGCTGGGGGAGGAAGAGGATTTAAATCAGCCCAGAGCCCCATCCCTGGCAGTGCCCCTCGGCTCACTCCCTGCCTCTCCCCCACACCCTTGGCTGCTGGCACCAAAAGGGCTGATCCCCAACTATTCCTCCCTGGCTTGTATTTCCTGACAACCCAACATTAAACCAGGCCCAGGCAGCCATGCAGGGGAGGCTCCAATAAGTGGATCCACATGCAATATTCATGGGTGGCTTCAGAATAGTTACAGATCCATCACACTTGGCAGCGGGATGGGGATGGCGTGCACTCCTAATGCTGGGCTTAAGCACCTTCTTGAACCCGAGCCCTGAGGGTGGATGACGGCCTGGAGCCGGGGGTGCCGGCACAGTCCCACTGCTGGCGTGACCCCATCTGTCCTGTAAAAGCCCCCTGCCAGCTCCACAGTTCCCCTCCCACCCTGGAAAGCCTTCTGGGACCTGTGCCCATGGTCATCCCTGGCCACCCCGTGATCCACTGCTCCTGCACCCAGCTGGAGCACTGGATAAAGCCCCCTCTGAGCAGGGAGAGCAAGGGAGCCACTGGAGCTTAATTCCCTCACTCTGGGAAAGGTTTGCTTACCAGCTTCTGGCCAGTACCACACTGCAGCTCCAAACCTGATCTCATCCCCCAGGATTAATTTTTACACAATCATTCTGCAATCTATGATAATCACTCCATAAAAAAAATGAAGAGATTTGGGATTTTTCCCAGCGCTGAGGATTAGGTCTAAAGACAAGTAATCTGCAGGAAGCTCAGCTGCATGCACACCACTAATCGCTCCCTACTCTTCCCAGCTTTAGCCCTTTCATTAGGATTTTCCACAGTGGGGCTGGCTGTCCTTGCTGAGGTCGGCTAACACAGACAGACAGACAGATCCCGAGGGATACGGCCGTGTGCCAGCCCACAGGGGGCCATGGCAGCAGCTTGGGCGAGTGGCAGTGCCATGAATCCCTGTGGTGCCGTGCATCCCTGTGGGGTCCTGCAACCCTGTGGGGTCCTGCAACCCTGTGGTGTCCTGAATCCCTGTGGTGTCCTGAATCCCTGCGGTTCCCTGTATTCCTGTGGTGCCGTGCATCCCTGCAGTTCCCTGTATTCCTGTGGTGCCGTGCATCCCTGTAGTTCCCTGTATCCCTGTGGTGTCCTGCATCCCTGTAGTTCCCTGTATCCCTGCGGTGCCGTGCATCCCTGTAGTTCCCTGTATCCCTGTGGTGTCCTGCATCCCTGTAGTTCCCTGTATCCCTGTGGTGCCGTGCATCCCTGCAGTTCCCTGTATTCCTGTGGTGCCGTGCATCCCTGCAGTTCCCTGTATTCCTGTGGTGCCGTGCATCCCTGTAGTTCCCTGTATTCCTGTGGTGTCCTGCATCCCTGTAGTTCCCTGTATCCCTGCGGTGCCGTGCATCCCTGCAGTTCTCTGTATTCCTGTGGTGCCGTGCATCCCTGCAGTTCCCTGTATCCCTGCGGTGCCGTGCATCCCTGCAGTTCCCTGTATTCCTGTGGTGCCGTGCATCCCTGTAGTTCCCTGTATCCCTGTGGTGTCCTGCATCCCTGTAGTTCCCTGTATCCCTGTGGTGCCGTGCATCCCTGCAGTTCCCTGTATTCCTGTGGTGCCGTGCATCCCTGCAGTTCCCTGTATCCCTGCGGTGCCGTGCATCCCTGCAGTTCCCTGTATCCCTGTGGTGCCGTGCATCCCTGCAGTTCCCTGAATCCCTGTGGTGTCCTGAATCCCTGTGGTGCCGTATATCCCTGCGGTGCCGTATATCCCTGCGGTGCCGTATATCCCTGCCGTTCCCTGCATCCCTGCAGGGCTGGGGACATGGCTGTGCTCATCACCTCTTTCTCCACTACTGAGAGAAGCCTCTGGAGTAGGCTACTCACGCTGGGATCTCTCCAGTTTCCTTGGGAAGGAGGAGAAGCAATTGGCACGGGAGGCATTAATGCAGCGCCACAGACCAGCTGGTGGGATGGTTTTAAAATGTAATAAACTATTAAAAGAAATGATGAGCTAAAATCCTGAAGCCTTTAGTAAATTCCTGGTGGTTTAACTATGTGAAGAGTGAATTATAACCTGGGAAGTGGCAATTTCCCCATTACAGAGGCAGCTGTCCCTGTGATCTCCTGAGCCCCCAGGAACCTCCTTCAGCTGCCGGCCTTGCCAAGCCTGGCTTAACTAACCCTGGTCCTGCACTAAGAGCAGCAGTGAGTGGAGGAGGTAACAACACACACACCAATCCCTCCTCACGGGAACGCCAGGATTCTTCCCATTGTTTCCCACTGAGGCTTGGAACTGAATTCCCAAACAGTCCTGATGGGATGTGCCCCCGTGCCTGGGGCTCAGTGGGCTCCTGGCACTGGCAGAAGGGTGAGAGCTGACAGGCTGGGAGAAGACACTGCACGTTTTAGCATCAGGAGGAGAGACGTGCCCGTTGTGCCCAGCAAGCGTTTTTCCAAATATAATTAAAATAAGCACATCTCTGGGACCGCTCTGACCGCAGGGATAAGGATGCAATGCCAGGTTTTTAAAACAAAATAACGTAAGCACTTAGAAAAGGACTCGAGCAGACTTTGGGTACTTATGTTCAAAATAATTGTCCCAGGAAACCCGATTCAGCAGCCACCCAGGCTGAAAGCACTTAGGCACACGCGGGCAGGCGTTCAACAAAGCATTTAGTGACCCCGGCGCTGCATCAGCAGGAACGCGGGGCTCCGGGCAGGGAGTGACTCAGGGAAACCGCGGGGCCCAGGCGGACGAGGTCCCGCCGGGGGACGGCCGGGGTTCCACCTGGGTCCCGCCGGGATCCTGCCTGCGTCCCGTTGGGGTCCCACCTGGTTCCAGCCTGAATCCTGCGCAGCCCTCACTGGTCCCACTGGGGTCCCGTCTGGCCCCAAGCACCCACGGCAGTGTCCCCGCTGTGCCCCTGTTTGCCGCTGGCCCTGCCTCTGTGGCTGCTCCCACTGCGTTAGGGGCCGGGATGTGAGGGTTGCTTAGCCCAGCAGGGTGTCCCAGGAGCTCGCTCCTCACACCCTTCCCCCGGGAATGCCTTTGCAGTCCAAGCGGAGCCGCTGCAATCCAACAGCCTCGGCTGCTAAACATGGTTGAGGAGGGAGAGTGCTCGTGGTAATAAATTCATGGATCTTCACACCCCAGCAGGCTGACAAGCACCTGGTTTTAAAGAGACTTTAAAACCACTTGGAGCGCTGTGAGGCAGACCGAGACTCCCTTATGCTTGGAGACCCCAAACACTAGCTTCAAAGGAGGGAGGGAAATTGCAAAGATAACCTGAAAAAGGTGGATTTCAGCGGGGGCAAATCCTCAAAGCACAAGTTTCCTGTGCTGTTATAAAGACCATGTCCCATTGCCATGAATAAGTCAAAAAGTGGGAACCTTTCCTAAGTGCACACCCAACCTGACAGGTGGTTTCTCTGTTGCGCTGGAAAGTGGATCGATGCTCCTGGTTCCTTTTATGTGGCGTGGCCGTGCTTCTCCTCGATGGGACCCATCCCTCCACCACTGCAGCTGCTCAGATCCTTGTCTGTTTCAAACATATTTCTTCCCTTCCTCAGCTTTTTCTCACAAAAATCCTGTTGGATTCATCTGATGGATATTTTCTTATTGGCAACATGCTGCTGGCCAGTGAGGGCCTCTGGAACACTCCCCCTGCCCTGGCCATGATGCCACCGCCGCTCCAGTCACAGCCAGACCCTGTCCCTGGCCCAGCCTTGCTCCCCACGCCCACCACGAGCTCTGTGGCTCATTACACCAAGCTGTGCCAGCAGTGCCATGCCTGCTGCCCAGATGGCTCTGCCCCGGGACAGGGTGTCCATGGGTGTCCGGAGAGCAGGGTGTGTCCCGCTGCCCAGCTGAGAGGTTTCACAAAGAGGGCACGTTCCTCCTTGGAGAGCCTCAGATCTCAGCTAACCACATTTCCTGCGGCTGCCACTGCTGGATTTTCCTGACTTAAGGGCCAGTGTTTCTCACCAGCTGAGGGCTCGGTGCACCCGGGGCTGTCCCAGGGCCAGTGGGAAGCTGCTGGCAGCCTGGGACACGTCCTTCCGAGCTGCCCCTTGTCCTCCAGGCAGCTTGCAGAGCACCCTGTGACCAGTAAAAACATGGGCTCCCAGCCCGCTGCTCCTTTGGAGCTGCCCACAGCCCCGAGCTGCCTAATTGAGGCGGGAGTGGTACCTGGGCCTCCCCACTCCTGCCACAGCCTCCGGCGAGCCGAGCTCTGTGTCAATTACAGGAAAATCAATGAAGATACTGTTCAGGACTCCTTTTCACCATTCAGCACGGATGATATCCTTCACTTTCTAGCACTGATTCATTTACTTTCGGCCTCTCCAGGGGCTCCTGACATATTGCTATCTGAAGAATCTGAAGCAAGAACTGCCTTTGTTTCCACTGCAACTTGTTGGTGGGGCTGGGGCTCACAGCGGGTCAGGGGAGGCTGTATGACATACGGCATATGTATGACATACGGCAGGCTTTAAACATTTCTTACCAAAACACCTTCCCAAGATCCTCCCAACTCTCTTTTGCATGGGCAGAATTAGGGGAAAAATGGGTCCAAACACTGGACCAGAGTGCCGTCGATGTCCTTGCTCCAGCTCCAGGTTGCTCCAGCTGAGCTGTCCCCCAGAGCAGTGACACCGCAGTAGTGCTGCTTGTCCTGCTGGTCAGGTTGGACAGGGCTAGGAGCAACCTGATCCAGTGGAACGTGTCCATGGCAGGGTCTTGGAACTGAATGATCTTTCCCAGTCCAGCAGCTGGGAGCTCTCCTGCCAGAGAAGAACCAGGAGAGTGACCAGGGCTGCACAGTCTCACTCTGGGGTTTATTCCCAGCCCCAGGACTCAAGGTCAGAAACTACAGGAGATAATATTAAATGTTATAGAGCTGATTTCTAAAATATTTAAAGCAAAAGTCTGTGGTTGTTTTATCGTGGGAAGCCTAGGATTTCACTGGGACAACACTATCCACGCTGAAGCTGGGGACACCATGCGCAGGGTGGACAATAACGGACACCAGGTGACAGTCACGTAAAATGCCTATGTCCTGTGTCAAACCACTGCTATTTCCTGCATTCCCAGCCTTTTCTCTCTCTCCACCAAAGCCACAGGCATCCCACAGAAGTGGGATATAGACCTCGGGCCGTACTCTGGCCGGACTCCCACTGCAGGCTGAAGAACCACACTGATGCAAACCCCAACCCTGCCAGCTCCTCATGTTCCTGCTCTTCAAAGAGAGCTCCGTGCATGGAGAGCGGGTAGGAAATAGCCCAGAGCAAGGACGGGGCTACAAAGACAGGATCTATTATTTATGAGGCACTTCAGTGAACTCGGGGCTCAGAGGCAGAGCGGGCTGGGGGGGGCTTTGTGAGGGGAAAAATGGAGTTTGAAGAAACACTGAGAGCCATGCAGCACACAGGGATGGTGTTCATGAGAGACATCCCTGGGAGTGCAGAAGGCTCTCTTGGAGTTCACAGGGGATTTGCTCTGTGTTTTAGGGGGCAGTTCAATGACCCGTGCTCCAAACACCAGGCTTTTAAAGAGCGAGGGGTCTTCCAAGCCAGCATAGAGTCTGCACTGCCCAGCACAGGCTCCCACAGCTCTATACATGCCACCCATGATCTACGGTGTCACAGGGAAATGGGAGCTGGGGATGCCGTGCCGTGCACCCACCTGGACACGGGTCCCCCAGCACAGGCACAGGGTCCCCAGCAGCCTGGGCCCCTCCTGACGGGTATCCAGGGGCTGCGTGGGGTCCCTGCAGACCCGGTGCTCCAGGGGGCTCCCTTTGGCTGCCAGGGTGGGCCACGCCAGGCTTTTGGGCACCCCAAGGCAGTGGGAAGGGCGGTCTGGGCACCTCAGGGTTGCTGGGGGCATGCTGGGGATGTCAGGGTGGGCACATCGGGCTGCTGGGGAGGAGACCCGGGGCCGCCACGGGTGCGGGGGGGCCGTGCGGGGCCGTGCGGGGCCGTGCGGGGCCGTGCGGGCGCTCCCGGCTGCCATTTCACCGCCCCGTCCCTCCATTTTCCTGCGAGCGCGGCGGAGCCGGCCCGGCCCCGGCCCCGCCGCCGCCCCCAATGTAGCGGCGCGGCCGCCCCGCACCCGCCAGCCGCGGGGCCGCCTCCGGCATGCGGAGCTGCAAGATGGTGCGGGTGGCCAGCGTGCTGGGGCTCGTCATGCTCAGCGTGGCGCTGCTCATCCTGTCCCTCATCAGCTACGTCTCTCTCAAGAAGGACAACATCTTCGGGGCGCCCCGCGCCGCCGGCGCCGCCGGGCCCCGCATGTACATGTTCCACGCGGGATTCAGGTGAGGCGCGGCCCGCCATGGCGGCCCCGGGCCCGGCCCGCCCGGGCAGCGCGGGGGACGCGGCAGCGGGGCCGGAGCGCGCCCGGAGCGGCAACCGCAGCGGCCGGGGTGCGGAGCGGCGGGCGGGGGCTGCCCACGGCCGCATCCCCGGCGGCAGCGCCGGGCGCTCTCCGTGGTGCTGATGGCGGCGGCCGCGGGGGCGGGTCGGGCACGGCCGGGAACGGGCTGCGGGTCTGTGTGTGGGGTGTGTGGGGTGTCTGTGTGTCTGAGTGGGGGGGGTGTGTGCGTGTGTGTTGTGTGCTTGCGTGGGTGTCTCTGTGTCTGCGTGGGTGTCCTCATGTGTGCTGTATGCATGTCTCTATGTGTCTGCATGTGTGCTCTGAGGGGGTCTCTGTGTGTTGTGTGGGTGTCCCCATGTGTGTGGGGGTGTCCCCATGTGTCTCCATGTGTGTGCGTGGCTGTCTCTGTGTCTCCGTGTGTCCCCATGTGTGCGCGTGGGTGTCCCCATGTGTGTGCGTGGCTGTCTCTGTATCCCCATGTGTCCCCATGTGAGTGCGTGTTTCAGTGTCTGTGTCCATCTCCAGGTCCCAGTTTGCGCTGAAGTTCCTGGACCCCTCGTTCGTCCCCATCACCAACTCCCTGGGCCAGGAGCTGCAGGACAAGCCCTCCAAGTGGGCCTTCAACCGGAGCGCCTTCGCCCACCAGAGGTGAGCAGGCAGCTGTGCACGGCCCAGGCTGTTCCCCTTCCCACCGGGAGTTAAGGGAATGCAATACTCCGCTAAGTACTCTGAGCTCCCAGGAATTTGCCAGCGGCAAGAGACAAAGGCTGAACCAGAGCTTTTCCCCAGACAGTTGCAGCTCCCCTGGAAGACTTGATTATTTCAGAGCAGGACACCAGGCTGCAACACACATTATTGTACCGGAACGTGACCCAGTTTCCTGGCGTGCAAGTAGAATTGTCATTACTCCAGGATAAATAGCTGTGGTTTAAGACTGGAAACACTTTGGGCTCTAACAGCCATGAAATGCTGTGTTCATGGAGGCCAAAACACACACAGAGAAACTTCCCAGCTGCCGGCAGTTCCGAGCAAGTGCAGTGCTGCTTCTGCCTCCAGCTCTGGCTGCGGGGGCAGGCACAGAGCTTTGTACTCTTTATACATACATCTAATGGCTGATTACATATATTAAACATTTCTATAAAAGAAAATAAGACTGTGTAGCCATTTAAGACAGCTACTGCTATCTTGGATTGTAATTTTGTTCTGACAAATGCCTGCCGGTTTAGGGACTGGCTCATGGCTCTGCTCACATGTCCCACCTGGGGAGCAGGAACCCAGCTCTGTGGCCAGGCAGGATGAAGCTGCTGCACCTCTCAGTGCAAGGTTTGGGCTTTCCTCCTCCCTTCAGGCCACTGTCCAAGGACAGCAGGACAAGTAATTCCCTTCCAGTGCTGCTACATGCTGCCCTCAGGAGCTGTGGGCTACAGAGAGGAGGTGGCACTTTGTCCCATCTTTTCCCCAGGACCTCCCAGGCTATGTGACAGTGGCCACCCTCAGTGTTTCTCCATCCGTGGCACCAGCAGCTCCATAAGCTTGTCACTGTGCTATCCCTCTGATGATTTTAGCTGATGCCTCAGGAGCTGCCTTTGCACTTGTCCGTCAGCCAGAACCCATAATTAGGGCACCCAGTGGGACTCCATTAATGCTCAGACATTGGAGGATGCAAGCTGGAGGAATGGTTGTTTGTTTTCCATAAACATAAGTAAATAAAGTCCTATTGGGTTTCTAATTTTATGCCCTGCAAGGGAAATTCCCAAGCAGGGTTGGTTTTGTTTGCTTTGTAAGTATCCCTAATAACTCTTGTAAAAGTACTGCTGTGCTTGCTCAAATATGAATTAGGGAACTATATTTGCATAGCTGGAGACAGCAACTGTTGCTTGGTTTTGTGATTGGAAGCTTGTTAATGAGAATATATATATGTGTACATATATATATATATATATAAATTGTCTCCTTTTAATTCGATTGGATAACCTGGGTTTGCTTCAGGTGCCTTGTGGCTGCACCAGGAATGAAAGGCACACACAGCCCCAGCAGAAACCCGTCCTCGGCCCCATGTCACAGCCTGCACAGGGCAGTGCAGTGCACACCCCACAGCTGGGTGACTCTGGGGGATGTACCGGGAGCTGCGCCCCTTGTCCTAAGAAGCCAATCCCATATTTTCATGCTGACAGTATTCCAAGAGGCACAGGCACAGCCTTAGCTGGTGTCAGTAGGGACCAGCCGGTAAAGCCAAGTGGAGCTCTAGGTGAGGAGCCAGCTCCCTCATTCCCATCTATTTATATTAATTTAAAAACCACTGCACTCTATTGCTCAGGAAACTACTTTAGTACAATTTAAAAAAAGAAAAATATAAGTCTAGGTGGAAAACAAATCCACTGCAAAAAAAGGGGAAATAGAACTCCATGTTTTCTGTTATTTTGCTCTTGTTTTAGGCAAGAAATCCTTCAGCATGTTGACGTCATCAAAAACTTTTCTCTGACCAAGAGCAGCGTTCGGATCGGGCAGCTGATGCACTACGATTATTCCAGCCATAAGTACGTTTTCTCCATCAGCAATAACTTCAGGTCTCTGCTCCCTGATGTGTCTCCCATCCTGAACAAGCACTACAACATCTGCGCCGTGGTCGGCAACAGTGGGATCCTGACCGGGAGCCAGTGCGGGCAGGAAATTGATAAATCAGATTTTGTCTTTCGGTGCAATTTTGCTCCAACTGAGGCTTTCCAGAAAGATGTTGGAAAGAAAACCAACCTTACCACCTTCAACCCCAGCATCCTGGAGAAGTATTACAACAACCTCTTGACCATTCAGGATCGCAACAACTTCTTTTTAAGTTTGAAAAAGCTTGATGGGGCCATTCTTTGGATCCCTGCTTTTTTCTTCCACACGTCAGCGACAGTCACGAGAACACTGGTTGACTTCTTCGTTGAGCACAGAGGGCAGCTAAAGGTCCAGTTGGCTTGGCCAGGAAATATCATGCAGCACGTTAACAGGTGGGTGCCTTGCATTTAACTGGCCAAATACATCTCTTTGTACAAATACATCTCTTAACTGATTTTTCCCCTCATGCCTGACATGATAGGCACAGTCTGGCAAGTCAGGACCACTTGTTTTTAGTGCCACTGCAGTTTTGTTGTTGCTTCAGAACATCCTTCAGTTATTTCTGAACAGATTGGTTCTGACTCACGTGCTTGTCTCCCCAGGTACTGGAGGAACAAGCACTTGTCCCCGAAGCGGCTGAGCACAGGTATCCTCATGTACACCCTGGCTTCGGCCATATGTGATGAGATCCACCTGTATGGATTCTGGCCCTTCGGCTTCGACCCCAACACGCGGGAGGACCTCCCGTACCACTACTATGACAAGAAGGGAACCAAGTTCACGACCAAGTGGCAGGAGTCCCACCAGCTGCCTGCAGAGTTCCAGCTGCTCTACAGGATGCACGGTGAAGGACTGGCCAAACTCACCTTGTCGCATTGTGCCTAAGAACCTAAATCTTGAAGTGCCAAATGATTGTCTAAAAAAGTGCCCAAAACCAAATTAAACATTCTTCAGATAGAATTCTAAAAAAGAAACAAACCCACCCTAAAGTCTTTTCCATAATTTAAAGATGCTTTTTAGCCACTGCCCATCCAAGGGTTTCAGCGTATTTAGCAGTGCAGAAGCTTTTATCACATTCTGTAGATGCGATTTGTGCAGCTGCAAAGTTGAAACATTTTGCATTTCTAGATAAGCCACTCAGTATGTTTTAATATCTCTTCATATTTTAGCGTTCCACTAAGCACCCTAAATCTCTTCATTTTATTGTTCCTTCCCATTAGAGCTAGAAATGCTACTTTTAAAAGGTTTTGCTTCTTTTGTATCTGTTGCTCTCAATAGCTCAGCGTTGCCGTGGCCGATGGAGGAAGCCACTCGGGATTCCGGTGCAGCATCACACGCAAGTTCCTCAGTGTGGATCCTGATTTCCACCGCTTGGGTATTTTCGTATTTACTGAATTTTACATTTTTTAAAGAATAACAAGAAGAAGGTCACAAAGTGGCTCGTACCTTAGCTAGGTGTTTATATCACTCTTGGAATACTTCAGTGTTTTAATTCCATTTGGGACAGATCCTAGTCCAGACTAGACAGGCTGAAGCATGTTCATTCCCATCCATCTGATACTGTTCTGTCATTTGGTTTCAAAGTTAAACCACCATGGTAAATGGAATTAGGCTTCTCTGGAGGCATATTGGGTGAGAAAAGCCCCAAACCCTGTCCCTCTGCTTGGGCAGGGACTGGCAGGATGGGCAAAAATGGAAGCCAGGAGCTGGGATTTTTAAAACTGGTTTTTGTAGGGAAGTGAACAGAGCTGGAGTGCAGGGAAGAGGAAATGCCATTACGAGATTTCCCCATGTATGTCTGTAACTCACCAGTCAGACAGCTGGAGTAGTGGTCCCATTTTCCCGTCACCAACAGCACTCCAAGGCAGACAGGGCAGACGCTTCCTTGGCTGCTTGGGGAGAGGACAAACAATTGGGTCACTTAGAGTTGGGAAGTGTTGGCCATTATGTCTCAGGATAAAGGACCCTGGGAAGTAACTGGGTTTCTTGTGAGTATGCTGGCAGGTATTCAACCATTTTTTACTATTCTGGGTAAGAACTGACCCCACAATGAAAAAAGATGCAAAATCCAATATTTAAAATGGCACATGTTAATTTTTCTCAGCTTCTTTACCTACAAGCCGACATAGGAGATGAGGAAGGAGATCTCAAGCACAACACCCAACCTGAGCAGCCCGGGCATGTCCTGGTGTCCACCGTGGCACCTCAGCTCTGCTGGCCCCCGCAGCTGGGACAGTTCTCCCCCACGCCCCCGGGCGGAGAAAGAGCTGGTGGCTTTCTCCTTCATTTGAATTATCCCACAGTTCCCAGCTTTGCTTTTCCAAAGGCTGTTTAGGGCTGTGTCGAGGCTGGGATCACCCCCCCCGCTGCCCCCTGCCCAGGGCTGCACGTGGTGTGGTGGTGATGTGCCAGTGCCGTGTGGTGCCACAGGAGCTGTGCTCCATGTTCTCATCGGTGTCATCGTGCGTGAGGGCCTGACCCCAGCAGCGGAGTTCGGCTGTGCCGGGCACAGACCCCGCGGAGCACAAGGACAGGCTGTCCCTGTCCCTCCCTGCTGCCTGTGTCCCCAGGGAAGGACTGAGTCCCCCCAGTGCCGGCAAGGGCTGTGGGATCACAGCCTCCGGGAGCTGTGGGGCCGGCAGCGGCTGGGCAGCGCCGGTCCCAGCCAAGCCAGCAGGGACACTGCTCCAGGTGCTGGAGCACACAGATTGTTCAGCCCCAAACCAGCAATTGCACAGGGAAGGAAGAGCTCTGTACTGCTCGTTAATGAAGTGCAGGATTGAATCATTTCTGGTGTCATTTCTGGTCACTGGGGTCCATGGTAAAGAGGTGCCCAGCAACCCTAATCCTAATGGCAAAGAGTCCACCGGGGCAGAAGGGTCACTCTGAACCCTGGGTGACCCTTGTTGGCTTGTCTTAATGCCAGACATTTTTATCAAGAGGCATTTTACCAGTTTCCTGTAGGGACCCATTATTTCTCATCAGCAAATTAAAGAAATGAGAACTATTATTATATTGGCATGAAAGCAGGGAGCAAGGTTCCAGCAAGTTTCTGGAACCTCCCCTGGTCCTGGAGAGGGACAGAACGCCCTGTCAGTCCTGGGGACAGCCCTGGCATCACCACCAGAACTTTCCAAAGGCACAAAGGGGCACCAAATGCAGAGAAGGAAGCACAAAACTGACTGCAAATATTTGGAAATGGGAATACAGAAAAATTATTGACAGAGCGCCATATTACATCATTGATTTTTAAGCAAAACTCCCCATCGATGCTCCAGACCCACACTGAACATTTCAGAATCATTGATTTTGATGGGGAGTTCTGCCCCACGATCGATGGCACAGCACAGCCCAAAGTAAATTGCTTCTTAGTATCAATATTTTTTTGCCCGAGCTTGTGCAAGGTGGAAAACCATCTCAAAGTGTGCAGCTTTTGTTTTGCCTGGTGGGGTCTGAGGGAGAGGTGAGGGCAGCAGGGGATGGAGAAGGCAGTGGCTGAGGAGGAGAGGCTCTCTGGGGCTGCCTCTCTCTGGCAGAAATGCCTTTGCATTAATAAGCAAATATCTTAATTATTTATTTAATTGTTATTTGGAAGGTGCTGGGGACTGCCCTCCCTGCTCAGGACAGCCAGTGGCCCCTGCATGCGGCATCACCTCAGCTGGGCTCTTCCTTCCCTCTCTTTGGTCCCAAACCTTCCTGCATGAATTGCTGATGGCTCGGGGAGAATTTTCCCTCCCATGACTGAATGTCTAGACAAGCCAACAGAGCTAATGCAGCGTGATCAATAACTGTAAGTACAAAACATTTGAGGTTCCAAAATCTAGAGAAGTCCTCTTGAGCAGCTCCCTCCATTTGGAGACCCTGCTCAGCCCTGGGCAGCCAGGACAGTGTCCAGTGGCAGGCACATCCCGCTCCAGCCCCTCTGCCAACAGGATGGGTACCAAGGTGCTGGGGGTGTACATAGGTTTGGGAATACATGTTTCCTTTCTTCTTTTATACATCTTGGGTCTGTGTTTTTGTTGCTTGCATCTCCTTGGTGAATGGTAGCGAGGCATGTGAAAACAGGCATTTGGCTACCGGGTTTAATTGTGAACTAAACCAAAAAGCAAGAGTTTTGTGGAACAGAACTAACTGTGAATGGAGGCTGCAAAAACAGGGCAAATAGGAAAAAGCAGGTTTTCTGTAAAAGAATGTGTCTTTATTCCAATGGCTCTACAGTTCAATGCCTGATGGAGTTGTTTTCAATAAGAAAAGATAAACGTTTTAAAAAAAAAGAAAAAAAAATGCCATAATTGTAATAAAGGCTTCATTATTAAGGGCCATACTTAAAAGCATTGTTTATTTTTCAATGGCTGATGTTCATAAAAGGCCAGGGCAAGTCTCAGGTGAGCGGCAAAGGCGCCCATGGTGGGAAGGACGCTGCAAGTGGAGCTGCTCCAGCCTCACGAGCATGGAGAGCCTTGGGACTGGGCCTGGGGGCTGGGACCAGGCTGTGTGTGTCCCCAGCCCGGGGCTGGGGACAGGCTGCACAGCACATCATGCCCTGGCTCCCCTCATGACCGTGCCGCGTTCTCGTCGTGAGCATCGGGAGCTCGGGAGCTCTCAGTGTGATCCCGCGGTGTGATGTGCCTGCAGCATTGACTCATGTGCCATAACCCGATATTGAATGCATTGTTTTTAAATAAAATGGTTTCTTGTGCATTGGGAGTCTGTAAAACTCTGCTGCCTCCACTTCTTCCTTATTATTTCCCAAACTGCTCTGGGCCACTGATAGGGTTTTACTGGAAAACTTCACCAGAGGAGTTGCCAATGGTGTTGCTTAATGCTCCCTGTATTTCATTATGCAGTGCAACAAGCTTGGTGTGATGGATCAAATTCTGCACTCCCGTGGAATACGTGGAGATAAAAAGCATGGGAATCTGGGCACTGATTGGCTCATTAAGGTAAATTACATTCCCAAGAACACCTTACAGCCCACTGCTGTTACTTGTTCCAGGTGACTTGTTCCAGCTGCTGCTTGCTCCAGCACTGCGTAGCGTCCTCAGTGGCTCCCGGCAGGAATTCTGCTGTGTGTTTTTAGGAGTTCGCATGAACTCCCAGGATAGAGTCCCTCAGGCTGGCAGGCACAGGAGCAGAGCCATGCCAGATCCTCTGTCTGTGCTATCTGTGTGCTTCCCACCACTAATATCCCCTACAGCTCATCTATTTGTCCTTGAGACCATCCTGGCAGAGAGGCAGGGTTTGTAGTCCCACAACCCAGTTTGGGTATGGGGATGGGATAGGAAAAATCCTTTCCTTCCTCTCCCACTGGTAAATGTGAGGAAGGCTCTGCTGGCCACTGGTGCCAGGGCTGGAGGGTGCCAGTGGCCAGTGTGGGTTGCAGTCCCCAGCCCTGTGTCCAGCTGTGCCTCCATCCCTGGGAAGGTGTCCTGAGGGGCTGGAGCTGCTCCCTCTGCAGAGAATGGGCTTGTGACAGCAGTTTCAAAATGCCAAAGAAAACACTTGCAATGTTTGTTTAAAAGCAGGTGAAAATGACATGTGCAGGCCCTGGCCAGCTGGTGACGGCTGTTTTAGAGGAGAACTCCCTGCACCTGTGCCGTGTCCTGCACTGAGGTGTCACCCTGGAGTCACCCTTTCCTGTGTGGTTTGGGTCAGGTGCCAGGTGTGGGTGCTGCAGGAAACTACAGAGACGAACCCCAGAGAACAAAAGAGGAGAGAAATTAAACTTCATATTCCCAGGGGAGCCACAGCCCAAACCAGAAGCATGCTGGGCAAGAAAGCTCAGCCAGGCCAGGTCAACCCCCAGGTTTGTCCCACCCCACCATCCCTGGACACTCCACTGCTGCCTCTTTGGGGGGAGTGAGAGCACCTGGCTGCAGCACGGGGAGCCCTGGCTGCAGGCAGACAGGAGGAGGAAAGCTAACAAAGAGACTCCCTGCTCCCTCCCCCAAGAGCAGAGGGAAAGCCTCTGGCAAAGGCAGCCATGCAGGCAGGGAATGCTGTCCCGCTGGGCAGCTGAAGCTCGCTGGGCTGGAAGCAGCAGCAGCCACCCGGCTTCCAGCGCTGCTCCTGCCACCGTGCCCAGCTGCCAGCTCGGCTGGGCCTTGTCCTGCCTGGGTGACAAAGGACACCCAGCACCCTCCTGCTTCTGAGGGCAGGCACAGCCCCATCAGGATGTGCCCTCTGCTTTGGGTACAACTGCGCCATGCATGGATGGTTTCACCTTGGCAGGTTGATTCCCAGGAAAATTTTGACACTAATTTGGAAAGACACCAGAATTAGGCACTACAGTGTGTAACAAAACATCCTCGGGGGACACAGCCATCAGGTGCAGGTTTGGAAAGAAAAAGTCAAAGTCAGGCCTGATGAATTTGTTGGAGAAGAAGAAGGCAAGGCAAAGCAAGAGGAAAAGAGAGGAAAAGAGAGGAAAAGGGAGGACACGGACACCAGCACATGTGCAGCACCAGATTCCCATCAGGATCTGCCCACCCACCCCCCTCCCGCCTGCCCACAGCGGCACCTTCGTCTCTGGAGCGCTGCACTTGCCTCTCTTTTCCCCAAATCAACTGCAACTTTTGCCTTCCTTTAGGAAGAACAAAAAGATTTCACACATAACTTGCCCTGAACAAAGGCACCTCACGCCAGGGCTTTCTTTTTTGTCTTTCTTTCTTTTTTCTTCTTCACCACAAGCTGACAGCAGGAGGAGTATCTGGGGCGGGGGAAGCTCCACTTTATACCGGCCTGATTAGTGCCAAAAAGCAGCCCGGAAAACACTGTGAGTTCCAGAGACACGCCGAGACGACAGCATGGAGAGAAACGGGTAATTATCATTTGGGATCCAATCTGTAGGGAAACTGGATGCTGTCATACACAACCTGTTTGCAAGGAGATTCCAGGTGCTCTGGAGAGTGGCCTGATGATGGAGTGTCCAAAAGGTGACATTTCCCCCCATTTCCCCACTTTCAGTTACTGGAAAGACCCAGTGGAGGTGGGACCCTCACAAATACAGAGACGGTTATCAGGGCCAAGATATGGATGACACAAAATGCAAGGACGAGACTGCTGTTGCTGCTGTGCTACTGATTAAAGGAGTGGGCAGAAGTAGTGAACTGCACAGCTGGGAGCAACGGGCACAGCCCAACCCGATGTGTCTTGGCACGGGTGCCCTGCATGGGCTGTGCCATAGCAGGCAAGTCCCCACTTTGCCAGCTCCATGCCAGAGGACGCTGTCCCCTCGGGCCCTGAGCCCACTGGGATCCTGTCCGCTGCTCCTCGGCCGCTCTCCTGGCTCCCCGTCCCTGTCCGCTTCCATCCGTCCTGCGGGTGCCCACAGAGCCGCGGTGCCAGCCCCTCGCCATGAGCCCTGCGGAGCTGTGCGCTGCCCCTGCCAGCCGCGAGGACTCAGGGGCGGCCTGGGGAACCGGCCCTTCCTCGGGAAGAGGGGGGAACGCCCGTCCGTGTGTGCACCGGTGAGCGGGACCCCACAGCCGTGTGCCAGCGGGGTGGCACGGGGACGCGGGGCTCCTGGCACTGCACCATCCACGCCCGGCTGACGTGCATCCTTCACAGCTTGTTAATGAGCCCTAATTCAGCCGCATTTAAGGCAACTGATAACCAATAACCAATAGCACAGATCGGCGCTGTACCGTGGTTTGCAGCAGCGCCGGCTGTGTGCAGCGGGGCCCCTGGAGCAGCCGGCTGCGGAGCCCCGCTGCCGGACCGGGGCTTGCTGGGCCGCCTGCCGGGAGGAGAGCCGCGTGGCGGCAGTGCGGGAGCAGCCCTGGCCGCTCCCGGGGCCGGTTCGGGGCCGGTCCCGGCGGCACCGTGCGCCCCTCACGCTACAAAGACGGCGGCAGCTTTAAGGGCCCCGCGGTCCCCTCACGGAGGCCCCGCCCCCCGCCCCTCAGCGCGCGACCATTGGCGGCCCCCGCGCGCTCCGCCTTTCCCGCGCTGCCCGCCGCCCTCACGCCCTCACGCCCTCACGCCCGCCCGCGGCGCAGGCCCGGCCCCGCGGGCGCGGCCGGGGCGGGGCGGCCCCGGACAGCTCCCGCCGCCCGCAGACGGCGGCGGCGGCGGCGAGGCGAGGACATGGCGCGGGGCCGGCGCGGCGGGCCCGGCTGAGCCGCCGCTGCCCGCGGGGCGGGCGGCCCCGGGCCGCGGCGGCCGCCGCCCCGATGAGCGGATGAGGAGCGGGCGCGGCGGCCGGCGGTGCCTGGGCGGGGAGCCGGGTGCTTGCGCCATGAACCCCGAGCTGGCGATGGAGCCGCTGGGCAGCCTGCACGGGGCGGCGGGGCACGAACCGGAGCTGATGGGCAGCCCCAGCCCCCACCACGGCGGGCGCGGCGCGGGGCCGCTCCGGGTGCCGCCCCCCCCCCCGCCGCCGCCACCGCCGCCGCCGCCGCCGCCGCCGCCGCACCAGGAGCTGCCCCCCGCCGCCCGGCCCGCCATGGTGCCCAGCA
Source organism: Corvus cornix cornix (assembly GCF_000738735.6). Taxonomy (NCBI): domain Eukaryota; kingdom Metazoa; phylum Chordata; class Aves; order Passeriformes; family Corvidae; genus Corvus; species Corvus cornix. Next base: position 402,118 of record NC_046357.1, on the reverse strand, counting down.
TGGCCTCGCTGCTGGACGGCGCCGCCGAGTACCGGCCCGAGCTCTCCATCCCGCTGCACCACGCCATGAGCGTGCCCTGCGAGGCCTCGCCCCCCGGCATGGGCATGAGCGGCACCTACACCACGCTGACGCCGCTCCAGCCCCTGCCGCCGATCTCTGCCGTCTCCGACAAGTTCCACCACCCGCACGCCCACCCGCACGCCCACCACCACCATCACCACCACCAGCGCCTGCCGGGCAGCGCCGGCGGTGGCTTCGCGCTCATGCGGGACGAGCGCGGGCTGCCGGCCGTCAACAGCCTCTACGGGCCCTACAAGGAGGTGCCGGCCGTGGGGCAGAGCCTCTCGCCGCTGGGCAACGGGCTGGGCCCGCTCCCCGGCGCCCAGCAGGGCCTCCACGGCTACGGGCCGCCCGGCCACGACAAGATGCTGAGCCCCCAACTTCGAGGCGCACGCGGCGATGCTGGCGCGGGGGGAGCAGCACCTGGCCCGGGGACTGGGGACACCCCCGGCCATGCTGCCGCCCCTGAACGGCGCCCACCACTCCGCGCCCCCCGGGCCGCCGCCGCCGCACGGCCCCGCGCTGCCCGCCGGCCGGGAGCGGCCGCCCCCCGCCGCCGGCCCGCAGGGGAGCGGCGCGGGTCAGCTGGAGGAGATCAACACCAAGGAGGTGGCACAAAGGATCACGGCGGAGCTGAAGCGCTACAGCATCCCGCAGGCCATCTTCGCCCAACGAGTGCTGTGCCGCTCCCAGGGGACCCTCTCGGACTTGCTGCGGAACCCCAAGCCTTGGAGTAAACTGAAGTCCGGCCGGGAGACGTTCCGCAGGATGTGGAAGTGGCTGCAGGAGCCGGAGTTCCAGAGGATGTCTGCCCTGCGGCTGGCAGGTAGGTGCGGGCCAGCGCCCTGCGGGGAGCGGAGCGCGACCGCCGGAGCTCAGCGCTGCCCCGCCGGCCCCGCAGTGCGTCCTCCGCCGGCCCGGCCCGGCCGCTTCCCCGCTGCGCGCTCCGCCGTGAGCCACGGGGCTGTGCGGGGCCGGCCGGTTCCCACCTCCCGCAGCGCCGGCACCGCGCAGTTCGGCTCCGTCCGGCGGGGCTGTGCGGGGCTCGGGGCCGGCGGAGGGGAGCGCTCCGCTGCCGCTACCGCTGCCCGGTGGCGGGGCCGGGGCTGCTCTCCAGGGCCGGGTGCTGAAGGTGCGCACTCCGCACCGCACCGCGCTCTCCGCGAGCATCCCTCCTGGCGCTGCCAGGAGCAGCGGGGGAGGGGCCGGGAGGGGGCTCCGCGTCCCGGGACAGGCGGGGCCGGTGGGAGCGGGCGGGGGCCGGACCCCGCGCAGCCCCCGCAGCCCCGGCCCGGCCGCATTGTCCGCGGAGGGCGCGCGGGCGCCCCCTGGCGCGGTCGCGGGGCGCCGCAGCCCCCATTGTTCTGCGGGGGCCGCGGGGGGGCGGCGGGCAGCGACCCCGGTACCGACCCCCGGTACCGACCCCCGGTAGCGATCCCCGGTAGCGATCCCCAGCAGCGCCCGCACCGGGGGTGAGCGGGACACGCCCGGCGAGAGCTGTCCCTGCCGTGGGGCCGTGCGGGGTGCGTCCGCGGCGCGGTGGGTGCCCGGGGGTCGCCGGCCGGTCGGTCCCGCGGGAGTGAGGGCAGGGCCCCGCCGCGGAGCACGGCCGGGGCTGCCTCCCCGCTCCCCGGGAACCGCACGGCCGTGGACGTGGGTGTAGAGGGACACGGGGGGCTCTGGCGCGGGCAGAAACGCGTGGGACAGACCGCGGCATGGGGCGGGGGCCAGGGACCGGGCCGCTCTGCTCTGACAGCGACGAAAATCCGGGGATGTTTGTGCCACCGAGTCAGTCCTTCTTTTATTTCAATTGATCCCGACGCGGGCAGATTGGTCCCCAGTGGCCAGGGACACAGCAGGCTGTCCCCAGGGCTGCCCGCTCTGCTGGCACACCCGGAGGGGGCTGAGAGGACGCGGGGGTCTCTGCGGTGCGGAACCGGGCACAGAGAGTCCTTGCACGAGGAGCAGCTGCCGAGCGAGGCTGGGATGCGGCAGAGCAGGGCAAAGAGCAGCCATGGATGATTGATGGCCGTAATCCCTGCCCGACCCCTAACCAGAGGTGCTGCGGGTTAAACACCCACGGCCTGGGGTCTCCAAAATCCCCACGGAGAGTGCTCGGGCTTTCCCGAGGTGCGGGGCAGTCGCGGCTATGCTGCCCGTCGGGAGAGGGATGCTGATCCCCTCCTCGGCTCTAACGGCAACTGCAAACTCCTCTCATCCCGTCCAGCACCCGCGGGCATCCTCTCTTGTTTGCAGCCAAATGAAGGTGCCGAGGTCTGTCTGTGACAGGGACGTTGGAGGGACAAGAAGGGGTTTGGGTTTTTTGCTGAGCACACGGTGGTGTCGCCTTCACAAACGTGTATCAAGAGGGAAATCGATGCAGATAATGTTTAGAAGATTAAAAGAGCATTAATGCTGGCAACAGGAGCATCAGCGCGTGGACCCAGTTTTCATTGATCTGGAACCTGAGCCGGCTCATTTCCAGTAACGTGGCTGGTGCTTTTCCTTCCCAGCACTGGTCCCGGGTGGGGGTTCCCCGTGGAGCCCTACATATAGAACAGAAAATCAGGAATCACAGCTGCACGCAGAGTTATGCCTGTATAATTCTGGATCTCTGCTTTACCAGTCCCCCTGAATGCCTCTGCATCCAGGAGTAAAGTTTGGAGAGAGCTCAGGTGCTGAGTGGGCATGGATTCCCCATGGAGCGGGAAAGACCTTTGCAAATTACCTTTCCCTTCAGGAAATCGATTATTTTAATTTTCTTTTATTACCACGTGTGAATATGCGGCCCCATTGCCTCAGTGCTTCCTTCTCCCCCTTTACTCATTTGCTTAAATCCCTATGAGCATGGGGGAAAAGCCACAAGTATTTCAGGGTTTTTTGGAAAAAAAAAAAAAAAAAACACCAAACCCACCAGCTATTTGCCCCACAGTCCTGGAAGTTTTTCCCAAGTGGGGCAAAAATCTACTGTCCTTGAAGGGAAATCCCCCTCTCCCTGTGGGAGCAGTAGCAGGGTGGGTGTGCTTAGTATTTCTTATTATTACAGAAGATATATAGTGCTGTTTATTCTATTCTTTTCTGTTCTATTCTATTCTAACCTAATCTAATTTAATCCTATTATTTCTCTCCTTATTGTCTCTTCTTGGGGGTCTTTAAGACTCCTCCCTCAGGAGACGGTGCTGGGGCTTTCTGTGCGGGAGGGTGCGGGCAGGACCCGCTGTGAACGGGGAGTTCCGTGCGTGCTCTGGAGCTCCGAGCGCAGAGCACCCTTTTGGGGTCACCGTGTCTCGCTGCGGCTGGGGCCGGGGAAGCGGCGAGTGCCCTCCCAGGGACACCGCGCTGCCCCCGGGGCACGACGGGGGCTTTGGGAGGGTGGGACAAACGCTTTTCCCACAAAACCACCCCCGGCGGCGGCATCAGCCCGGGACCTCGCCCCCAAAGCGGGCTGGTGCCCCCGCTCCCGCCGCTTCCCCGCCGGGAGAGCGGGGCTGCCCTCGGGACGGGGGGATCGGGGCTCCCAACCCTCCTTCTTGCCCTCCCTCCCCGCCGCGGGAAGGTCTCGGGAAAGCCCCGGCGGCCCCGACATACAGTCCCTAAATTTCTGTGGGGTCAGCAGAGCGCTCCGCCGCCTGTTTACCTTCTTCGGTGCCGGATCGCCTTATTGATGATTTAACACTTTTGTACCAAAACACCATCAATGATTCATGTGTGCAGAGCTGCCCGAAGCCCGCTCCGTGCTCAGACCCGTCAGTACCACGGAGAGCGGCGGAGAGGGATGAGAGCAGGGAAGGAGGGAAGGGAGGAGGAGAGCGGGAGCAGGAGCCAGACGAGACGCCCGGGGCCGGCGAGCCGTGGGTGACGGAACCAGGAGTGGGCGGTGGCAGCGCCACATCCCAGGCTGAGCCCCTGCACCCCCAAGTCCCCCAGGCCAAGGAGAGGGGTCTCACAGTGAGGAATGGGCTGTGGACAGTTGTCTGCCTGTCCCCTGCCTCTTTGTGCCCTACCAAATGCTTCTTCCCTGGATTTTGAGACTATGTTGTTGTCTGTATCTCCAGCTAAAAATTAAGGCATGATAACATCTGTATCAGGCACATTGCCTATTTATAAAACTATTTCTTAGTATAGAACTAAATATACAGGTACATAAAGGTTTTTTGAAAGGTGCTTAGTGGCTTGAAATATTGGTGCTCTCTTCAGCTATAGATTAGTGGTTGTGTTTGAACAATCCATGCGGTAAATTGTGGTGCCGGCTGATAATTTATATTTCTCATGTACCAACTTTCCGAAATAATACCCTGCCCCAGCTCTTTGTTCCACATCATTTCTGAAGGCATTTCTGCCACACAGAAATCTGTTTTGGCGAAGCAGATGAGTTTTATCAGTTTCTTGATTGTTTGGTAAAGTTAGTTCTGAGTACATTTGTGATTAAATGTATTTCTATATTGTTCCCCCTACTTTTTAAAAGAAACAATTAATTGGTCATCATGTGTTACTCATTCTGAAGCTGTTCTTCACTATTTCCTTATCAGATTTTTTCCCCAGCATCTCTTTTTTTCTGTGTATCTCTTGCCCATCACTGTTTGAACTGGAATAGCCCAAACTCAAGTATTCCTCTGCAGCTGAAAATTGCCACAATTTATTTGTGGCGAGGAATGCATAAAGGAGAGAACATTTTTGCCAAAAGGATTATTTCCCAGTGACTGGTGTTGGTTCTTCCCACACTGTAGGGGCGTTTTGGCTCTGCACTGTGGCCCCGGGTGCTCATCCCTGGTGCTCCTCCCTGGTATTATTCACAAAACCTTGTCCTGGATGTTGCTGCCATCCAGCAGCTGCAGGAGCTTTTCCTTCCCTTCCAATTAGCCATTACTGGGAGATGACAAGCTTCCTGCGGTACCCAACACGGCTGTGCCGAGCCTCCGAGCACTAAAGGCAGCAGACTCCTCTCATCAGAGCAGCTCCCCTGGAGCTGCCTTCAGAGTGGAAACGGGGCTCTGCAGGTGTACGGAGAATGGATCTCAGAGGGAAAGCAGGGCTGAAAGGGACTGCAGACATCACTTGTCCTGACAGTCTGCCCCTTTCTTCAGGAATCTCCAGAGGGGGATTTTTTACCTAAGTGATCTCTTCCAGGGCTTACAGGTACAAAAAAACCCTTAATGACTGGCCTTAATCTCACTTTTTGTCTTTTAAATCCTTTGCTTCTCATCTTATCCCCACTAGACACAGCAAAAAAGAACACTCCCTTCCTTCTGATAGCAATCTATTTATATTTAAGTCTCCCATCTTGTCTCCTGTCTTCTCTGGAAAAAGCCCATCATACCTGGGCCATGAATATGCAAGGAAAGAACTATATCCAACGGGACAGATAATACATCTCTTTTTCCAAGGTAAAAGATTTTGTATCCAGCTCTATCAATCTTGCAGACTTTTGCATAAAAGGCTCTCTGATTTATAGAGGGTTTTGCACACAGAAATCATACCAAACAGACTAATCTCAAATGGGTTTGGTGATAACATCAGCCAGACAACTCACTGATGGCAGAGAGAAATGCAATCAAAAAATAAATTGGAGAGTTTTGGGGTTGTTTGGGGTTTTTGAGCTATTAAATCAAACTGCTCCATTGTGAAAAAAGGGACTCAAACCACTGGTAAATGCTGCACAGAGGAATTATTAGACAAGCGATAGAGGCTGGCAGGTTCCCAAAACGCAAATTGTCTCCGAGACCAAAATATCTCTCAGTAAGTAGGGAACATATTTATGAGCAGTGGTGATTTTCCAGCAGTTCTCATCCCCTCATAATGGGATGGGAGCACGGGGCCTGTGCTGAGGCATTAAGCTTTGGCAAGCAGCACTCGGCTGCAGGAGGGGAAGGAAGAGCAGAAGGAAGTCTTCCTCAGAGAGCTTCCCACACACCTTCTTCTCCGTGTTCCTTCTCCCGTGGGCTTGTCCTGCCCACTCCTTCCTGTGGGCATGGTGGGATCCATGGCCCCTCTCCCCTCTCTTCCTCACCTCCACCTCTCTGAAGCCTGCCAGCAGGGACCCTCTCCTGCTGAAGCTGAGCTTTCCTAAGCCCCTGGGAAGAAGGAAATGGGAACCTGAATGTGTGGAGAAACAGGGCTGCTCTTGCTTTGTGTGTTCAGCTGAAGTGCAAGGAGAGCTTGGAGGGCAGCACAGGTCTGGCTTTCCTGGAGAACCTGGCGGAGCTTTGCTCCTGTCCTTTCCTCTCCTGTTCTTCCTAATTCCACCCTATCGATAACAGGCAGTAAAAGGAAATGCTTATGTCCTACTTTCTCCCATGGGTCAGAATTCCTGAAAACTGGAGCACACAGCAAGGATTCACTAGATCTGTCCTTCCCCTTGCAGTAAGATTTCAGGCTCTTGCTCAGCTCTTGCTTACCCACCTCAGCTTTAAATCCCCAGCCCTTCCTTGGAAAAGATGCCCAAAGTCCTTCCAGTCACAGCTGTGTTCGGGTACCTCCAGGGTACCACTGAGATGCTGCTCCAACAGGCAGAGCAGTCAGCACGGGGAAGGCCTGGCTTCACCCCTGTGCTCTGACAAGGGGAATATAAATCCTTGTCACTGGCAAGTGTTATAATTCAGCTGGAAACTATTTGGGGATTCAAAAGGGAGAATCTCCAGAACAAGAGGAAGCATAAATCTCCCAGGTGTTAGACGTGTGGGACTCTCAGAGTGCAGCCAGAAGGATCCAGAGTTGCGCTGTGCTGGAAGGTTCCAGTGGTACCCAGAGGCTCCTGTCAGAAATCCCGTGCTGAGGTGGGTGCTGCAGCACTGCAGGGAGGAAGCGGAATTTACAGCCCAATTCCAGCCATCCAGCAGATTTACAGGAGACTGGACACAAACAGCCTGAGAGCTGTGGCGTGCCAGGAAGAAACATAAAGGAGCCATGTCCCCAAAACCATTCATCTTTTCTTCTCAGAGAGCTGCAGGATGCAGGGCTTGGAGAGGGGTGGCATTCTGTGGGGATTGTGCAGGATTGACAGGGAAAAATCAGGTGGGGTACCAAGAAAACACCGTCCTGGCTGGAAACAGCCGGGCTGTGAGCTTCTTTTTTGGAGCATTGCAGGAATCCCTGGATCTCCAAACAGGGAACACCTCACCACTACAATGGATGAGCAAGAAGAATTTCTCTGGAAGAACAGAATTAACTTTGTGCTACACATCCAATCTGTTTTTCTGGATAAATGCCATCAAGGGCATTCCTAGGGTTTCAAAAATTAGGGGTTTGGTGTGTATGCAGCAGCTGGGATGAGCAGCACTGGCTGCCCCCCCCGACAATGTGATTATTTGCATCTTCATTCTGATTGCTCCTTGTTCCATAATGATTTTGTACACAGCGGAGTACTTAACCTAATTTGTATTGATCTCAATCGCTCTCATTCGTGCATACTTAATTCAGAGAGGTAATCAAATTGATTTCTGAGGCCTAGTTTTTAAGAGATTGTAGTAACAGGGATATACCAGGGCTTGCTTTAAGTGAATCACAGCAAAAGAAAAACATTTTAAATCTTTAGAAAACGCTTTGGTGGTCATTTCATTGTGTTCAGTCTTACCAGAGTAATTACATTTCCCTCACATTGAGTCCTCTCCAAAATCGAATTGAGGAGCAGTTTTAGTTCCATCAGACAGATAACTGGGTTTGGGTGACTTTGCACCCACACAAACCACATAGGTGGGATCAATATTCACGGCTTGTCCTTAGGAACGATGGAGAGTGAGGACTTACTGCCAGATTAAGGGAATATTGGTCTCTGCTTGGCTCCTCCTTAACGCCTGCTCTTTGTTTCATGGGTGCAGAGCCACTTTTGCCATCGGTAAAAACATCCAGAACCAGAGAGGCACAGGAGCTGTGTTGTTGGTATTTCCAGTATCCTGGCAAGTGGCTCAGCTTCTCCTGGGGCTTCTCAGGCACTGCTCCGGCCCCTGGGACTCCTCCCTGGCCTCCTCCTCCTTCTGATGCTGGTGACCTTTGTGTCTTCATCTCTGTCTCCCTCCTGGAGAAGTGCAGGAGCCGAGGAAGGAGGGAGGCCATGGAACATCCCTGCCTCATGCCTGAGGGCTCAGAGGGTGGGATTGAGCTGAGCACTAGAGCTCCTAGATATTTTTCAGGATTTGTGGCTTTTGGAATGCCTGGGCTGGCTAGGTTCCTCTCTTGTGGGGAAGAAGATGGAAAATCAGAGTCACTGTTGTAGAAAATCAGACAAATGAACTATTAGTAGGGAAATTCAGTGGGATGATCCTCAGTGTGTCACAGCGCAGCGTCAGGTCCCTGCACCCTCTTAATGCTCTTCAAGTTGTAGGCCTCCTCTTTGGTCCATGCTAAGGGATGCAGCACTGACCCCGTTTGTGAGCAATTCCTATATTGTTTCTGTGGAAGAGCATCTTTAGTCCAGTGCAGAAGAGAAAGGAAGCTTTTGTATTTTTTTTTTCCCACAGTTATGGCTTTCAGTTCGTGCCGGTTGTCCGTTTTCTTCCATAGGATATGTTCAGGTTTAACCGCAGCTAATAAATCAAATTGTGCTTAGAATCCAGACGGTCTCTTCCCTTCCCTCTGCTGTTAAAACCTTTCTCTTTCTTCCCAGAAAATCACTTGATTTTATTAGAGTGCTCACCCCATTTTTCTCTGCTGAGAGATTCACGTCAGGTGCAGCGTTTGCCTTTGTGGGGCCTTTTCAAGAGCAAACTCAACAGTTCAAGGAAAGTATTTACTGAATGCATCAAAAAGCACATACCTCTGCATTATTTATTATCAGATACCAATAACTGTAAAACGCAGAGTATCTCTGGACATAAATTAGTGATGGTAGGAAACACTCCACTCATCCCAGTGTCCCGGAACCGATTAGAAGCTGCAGCAAAGATGCTTGTGCTCATCATGTCCCCAGCACCGGGGACATCACGGCATGGATTCCGGACACTTGGCAAAGTAAACTCAGCTTAAAATCTGCTTTTTCAGCTCAGGCAGGCAGTAGGATATTATCTGTGTGGTGTCAGAGGTGCAGTCAGAGAGCCCAAATTCTTCCCTCCTGCTGCCTCTGGGATAATGCCCTTGGAGAGGGCGAGTCTGGCCATTGGGACACAGGTGCCAGCTCCCCCGATGCCTCTGGCATGTCCAGGCAGGAGCATCCATGCTGCTTCCTGCTGCCGTGGCTCCAGCCGGAGCCCTGTGCTGGTGCCACTGCTCTGGGAGGGCTGTGCTGGGAACATTCACCCACAACCCCTGTCTGGGTCTCAACCTGACTCTCAGGACCATCCTCCTCTTATACTTTGGGATATTTTGAGGCCTGACCTTGACCTTCCTCCCAGAGGCAGCTCTGCTGCAGCCACTGCAGTTTGGCAGCTGAGAGGGGTCAGGGTCAGGCACTCCAACAAAATACTCCAGTTTCCTGCAGAAATGCTGTTAGATCCTGGCCCTGCACAGAAGGAGGCAGTCGGTGCCACAGTGGCTGAGCACAGGTGCAGCTGTGACTGGGTTAATTACAGACATTGCCACAGTCCGACTTTTACTTTTGGGCCAGCTTCATTTCACATTCCAGACCTGCAGAATTATTTAACAGGGCTGCTTAAAACCCACCCACTTATCAATTCTCTGGGCTCATTTTGTCCCGGCACATTACCTAACCATGTCAACATATGGATTTTCTCCCTGTGCCCAGCGCAGACAGCCTGGGCAGGCTATTTTTAAGTGTGGGTGTGCTCCGGCAGCGGTATTGGTTTCAGCACTTGCTGTTCTCTCTCTGCTAATAAATACAGAGCAGCTATTAATACAGATGGGTTTTAGGATCCATTAGCATCGCTCAGTGCAGCGATGGTCCGGCACTGCTGCCCTGCCTGACCTGAGCTCTGACAGGAGCTTCTGCCTGGCTTCACTCTTGGGACATGCCCCAGGAAGGAGGACTGGCAATGGGAGCAGTGCCCTGGGGTGGTGGCACTGCAGGAGTCAGGCTGCAGGGGAGGAGTAGGGTGAGCCAGTGCCTGACCCTCTGTGCTGGGAGGCCAAGCGAGTCCGTGGTGGTTTTTCCCCTTGGTGGTCACACAAAGTTGCTGCTACTGGAGCTTTGATGGGGGTTTGGGCTGTTTAAAGGGATTAAACTTATGTTCAACTGTTACTCCTAGCTATTGAGAGGTATTGAGGATGTAAAAGCAATGCAGCCCACTGGACTCCTGTGGGAGCCCTCAGGTTCCATGTGCCAGAGCGGTGCTGGCTCAGCTGGTGACGCTTGCGCTCACCGTGTGTCAGTGCCTGCCACTGCGGTGGCCGTCTGGGTCTGTGGGCACCACCCTGACACTTTCTCTCTGTCTCTGCCACCCCTTCCCAGCCTGCAAACGCAAAGAGCAAGAGCCCAACAAAGAGCGGAACAACTCCCAGAAGAAATCCCGCCTGGTTTTCACGGACCTCCAGCGCCGAACGCTTTTCGCCATCTTCAAGGAGAACAAGCGTCCCTCCAAAGAAATGCAGATCACCATCTCCCAGCAGCTGGGCCTGGAGCTCACCACCGTCAGCAACTTCTTCATGAACGCCCGCCGGCGCAGCCTGGAGAAGTGGCAGGACGACCTGAGCTCCGGGGGCTCCTCCTCGGCCCCCAGCACCTGCACCAAGGCGTGAGGGGCGCGGCACGGCCGGCGCAGCGCAGAGAGAGTGGCCTCGCAGCAGGGTCCCTCGCTGGTGACTTAAAGCACAATCCCCCCGCAACCAACCCCAGCCCAGCTGTTCCCGAGGACATTCCTACGGCTTCTCGTCAGTCTTAGCAGGCGCAGGCTCCACTTTAACCTCTCTCCACACAATACTATGCTCAGGACAGGCGAAGCAGGTCTGAAACGTAGGGGAGTCGTTCTTGAGGCAGGTTTCTCCTGAGCCCCAGGTTTCCGTGGCCGGCGGGAGCCGCTGCCAGCCCGGCAGCCTCCCGTGCCCAGCGCCTGCCGTGTGCTGGCCACACCACCCTGCGGCCACATGACAACGGAGCACAAAGTCAGATACTAAAAACCCAAGACCCTGTTTTTAAACTCAGGCATGGTTTTGTTAAGTGTTTTAGGGGAAAAAAATCAGATTTAGGGTTTTTTTGGTTGGTTTTTTAGTTTGATTGAATCAGCTTGTTCTTGGATCAGAAAAATTCAGTTTTCTTGAGCTCAAAGTATCAAGCACAAAGCCGGTAGCTACAGCCATGGTCCGGCCCTGGGCTGCCCAGGGCAGCTGTGCCAGCTGCAGCCTGACATCCCGGGAACACCACGGAGATGGCACGAGCCTCAAGCACAGCTGGCAGTTCCTCACAAGCTCTGTGTTTGTACCTAATGCACACTCAGGAGGTCGATGGAACTGCTACAGTTCATGGAGCAACACAATGTTTTGGAAGATCCAGATTTATTTACATTATTACATCCTTTTTAGTTTCCAGGAATCTGGTTTCTCCTCGGCAACAGCTGTGTTACCGAAACCTTTTTAGTGTTCAATGTATTTTTGTTCATTTTTTCAATATTTTATGGTACTTTCAAGCAGGAAAAGAAACAGAAACAAGCCCTTCAGATACCATGGACCGTTTCAGATGTGCCGCATTTAGCTCTATTGCATCCCTAAGTTCCTTTTCCCTGCCAGCTCCCCGAGCTGGCAGGAACACAGCACACCAAAGAGACAGGATTTCTGCAAGCCAAAGATGTTTATAACTTGTCATTTCTCTTTGTCATCGCTGGTGCGGGTGGTTGGCTGGCGCTGGGGAAGCCTGGCAAGCTCCGAGCCCTCTCTCCAGCTCCGTGCAGCGGAGCCTCCCCGGCGGTGGCGGAACGGCCGCTGGCTGGTGACCGGCCCGGTGCGGCTGTGCTCTGCTAGAGACACTTGAGACTTTTTTTATGTACTACTTAATCGAAACCAAAGAAACATTTTCTGCACCTACTTCTGCAACAAACTGTTCCATTGAAAGATAAAATAAAAATTTAAAAAAACCAAGGAAGCATGTCAGGAAGCAAACGAGTACCACACTGTGTTCTACAGACATCTTGGACATTTTCGGAAGCAGATCTCAAAGAAAGGGTTGATGAGAATGAGAACAAAGCAAAGCCAGTATGATTGCTGCTTCATTTGACAACTCAAGTCATCTTAAAGTTGAAGATTGTCTTTAATTTGTGCCTATGCAGTTTTTTCAAAAGAACAAGGAACAGAGCAACCAAAACCTCAACAGCTACAATACCAAAGATGAGGATTCTCATTACTTGTGTTTCAGTTCGTTTCTCCTCTTGCACGACTAATGCACATAGCCCCACTGGTCTCTGGACAGGTAACCACTCGTGAGTCTTTGCGCAACCAAAAGGGTGTGTTAGTTTATGTTTTCCCTGTTTCCGCCCCACACAGCATCTCTCCAAGAGCTGCATGGGCTCCAAGTGCAAGATGTTGGGATACTACGCTGGTACGTCTCCTCCCTCCAGGAAACACTTGTGGGTTGGGTGTGACTTGTGTGTTGGTCTCCTGTGTGTCTGGAGCTGTGAACAGCCACCCTCCTGTGCGTGACATCGGTCGAGTGACCTCCACCCTTCTTTCTCTTCCCCAGGGATAAAACTTGCAATATGTGTGTTCCCATCCCTGTCACTGTGAGTGCTGAGCAGCACCACAGCCCGGCTCCAAACCTCCACCTGAACCAAACCCAAGTATTCAGGAGTCCGTGGGGCAGTTCAGGAGTTGCTTCTGACATATTAGCTTTGTAATGTTCTTTGATCCAGGTCATGATGATCCAAATCATGACATGTCCAAATTTATCCTCAGAGCCAGAGCGCATCTTGCTCCTCTCTGCCTTTAAACAAGGGCTTCATTTTAACTGCTTCACAGAACCACTGCAGTCATTTTCCAATGACTGCACTTAAAATAGGAAAAAATCCAAGAAGCCTCGTCTGCTCAGGACAGGAAAAGTTTCTGGAAAGCAAATTCAGGATCCTCACAGCTGAACTGACAGCATGTGCCAGCTCTGGGAATCAAAGCATCCTTCGGCAGAGATTTCCAGGCAGATCCCAAAGAGATTTGGAGAATCCTTGTAGTCAGACATGGAATAAAGCTGCCAAAAATGGTCCCGATCTGGACTGATGTGTTCTGAGGGCTCCTCACCCAAATACCAGATATCTGAGTGGGGAGTTTGGAGCCAGCAGGCTGTGGAGCAGGGCCCAGCTGAGGTGGTGTGGTCATATTGAAGTTTCACCTTCATTCCCACCCAAGTGTCCATCAAATCAGCCCCTGGTGCATTTTGAACTTGGCATTGCCCTCAGGGGAGGTGTCTTGTGCTGGAAGTGTCCCCCTGCAATCTGCAGTGGCAGGGGATGACACAGGACCAGTGAAAACCCCAGTGCTCATTCCTCACCTCTCCTTCCTGCAGTGATGGGGCAAGGAACTGCATTGTATCCCACAGGGAATGAGCCCCAGGCATCTCTGAGCATGTGCTTGGCTGTGGGACACCTCACTGAAGCTCATCTCACCTGAGGGGCACTCACCTGAGGGACATCCAGATAGCCACCTTCCCCAGAGGCAGAGGGGAGCTGCCCACAGCTTCTGGTGAAGCCTGGGAGCAAAGACCTGGGCTTTTTGCTCCTGCTCAGCGCTCATCCAATAGCCCCAACAAAGGGAGTTTAGATCAGGTACTGAATTACTTACAGATTTCTCCTCAGCGAAGTTCTCTCCAAATTGTGGAAGTGTTTGTTATGCAACATTACAGCCGAGTAGCAACACACATGAGGCTTCTCTGGGCTGGGGCCTCAAATCTATCAACAGTCACAAGCCATTTTCACCCAAAAATCCTGCTGCAATTTTTATCCCTGCATCTCTCATGGCCCTGTGTGATGTCTTCCATTTCACTGTCCACTCTCGTCGGCTTTTATGTAGCAGCTCCCTCAGACGAGGAGCGTCGGAGCCAGAGACTGTGGTGGAGATATTTGTCCATGTGGCAGAGTCTGTGCTGTGCTCTGCCCACACCACACCAAACCCAAGCAGCTGTGTTCCGTCTCTATACCGTGTATCGATGAATCTATAGAGCTGTGTAATGTAACTTGTTGCTTTATTTATTGCGCTGCGAAAGACTCGTGTGTACAGAGAGTATCCCAGCATCTTCCCCACCAGGAACTTGGAGTCACAACCTTGGGCACAGCCAAGATGAATTCAACTTTCAAGAAACCTTGGATATTGCTGGATCTCCCATGCAGGAACAAAGAAAATGTGCTCACTGACTTCGGTTGCAAAGCTTTATTGTGGATTTCTCTTACCTACAGCTGAATCCAAAGACCTGCGAAGGACTCAACCAGCAAACCTCACTCAGCCCCGCGGGAGGGAAGGTGATCTCCTCTCCTGAAGGAAGGCATGGGAACGACACGGTATTGCAAAGAGTGTGCTGGCTTCGGACACGGCCAATGCTTCCCTTGCTTGTCACAATTCCTAAGTATTTTTAAGATATGGGGAAACTTTCTACTTGGCCTCCTTCCTATTTATTATGGGAAATTTTTATTGTTTAAATTTTTTAAGAAGGAAAAGCTTAAAATAGTTTTATTTTTTTCCAGACACTTGTGGGTTTTAACCCAATATATTATCTATTGATAATGTAATTTATTTGATTTAGTCTTAGGGCAGGTCCTGAGATCTCTGTTCAGTCTGAATCCCATTATGTTTCAGTTTAGCTTTTGAATTTAGTGGGAGTTTTGCCTGAATGCAGGCAGCAGGGTCAGGCTCTGATGGTACTTATTTGTATCTATTTAATTCAGCCTTTTATGAATTCATTTGGGAGTAATTTTGCTTATTTATCCATAGGACTCTTGTAGCGCATCAGGGATGCGAAGCCTGTTAGTAAATACACTTCAGAGTTGGTATTGCTTTGTAGAGCAGCCAGGTTCTGTCAGACAGGGGATGAACAACTCATTCCATATAACAGAGGTCTAGTTTTAATTCCTTCTTTAAATTAATTTTGATTGTTTAAATATCAAAGTTTAAATTATTTAAGTTAATTTCTTCCCTCCTGATTAGAAAGCGCAACATACCTTTATTATGGCACACTAAGCCTTCGTAATATAACTTATTTATTTAACTTATTCATCATCACCCAGGGATGCCCTTGTAGAGTTTTTATTTTTTATTTAGAATTATCTATAAAGCACTACAGCTGATTTCCTCTAAGAACAGCAGAGCGACCTTTGAGGACAAGCAATGAATATTCAACCTAAAACTGTGCGTTCAGAAAAATAGGGGGGGAAAAAAGATACTGGGATACTTTGCCTGAACTTTGTGGCTTCTTAAAACTTAAGCTGGAGGGAAATTAATCCATGCCAAGAAAAAGAGAGAAACCCTTAAACTAGCTGCTTCCAAGAATGAACTTCTGTGTGTGGAAAAAAAAGAAAAAGGAAAAAAAAACAGGAAAAAAAAAAAAACAGAAAAAACCTTTCTATTTCTAGTGAGAACCAAAGAGGCTACCTCACTGACTTTTCCATTTGTAATTTTAATCGTGTTGATGATACCAAAGATACCAAAGATTTCTTTCTCTGTGCGGTCTGCATTCTGCTTGTGCTCTCTGATAACTCCCACCGTTCTCTCCTACACCCAGAAATGTCCAGCAGAGCCCAGATTCCCAAAGAAACGCTTCCCTGGAAGCTGCCAGTTCTGGTGACGCCCTTTTCTGTGTTCCTTACTCCTTCCTCCCAGCCAAAACCGTCTGGAGATGTGGAGCCCATTCCCACTCCAGGTCCCGCTGATGGAGCGGTCGTGTGGACCTGGAGGTGACTCTGGGGTTTGTCCATCCGCACATTCCCTGGGGAAAGGCTCTGCAGGTGCTGCCTGGGCCTGTGTCGGGTGTGTTTGCAGCAGCAATTAGCATTGCTAATTATTATTATTCTCGTGCTTGAGCAGAGCCCAGGGGCTGGTGTGGGGTTCTCCTGCTCGTGCCCCCCGCGCAGGCGGCCTTGCACAGATCCAGGAGCTGCTCCCTCCTCCTCACCTTTTCTTGTTGTTTACAATTACAGTTTTCAGATAAAAATCAATTAATTACTTTTCTCGAGTTAGCAATGAAGCGAGGCTACATTAAGCTCCATTAGCATCACGTTCCTGAGTGATTACTTCCAAGTTGTTTGGTTGTTTGGTTGGGGAATTAGTGGTGCCCTCTGGCACTTGGGTTTTGAGCCTGTTTTATGCTGTTTATAGGACTGAAGCAACACTCTGAGGAGCCGAACCCACCCCTGGGCACTGCTCACTCCCCCAAGCTCCCCTGAGCCCCAGCACAGGCTGGGACAGCTGCTGCAGGGCCCGGGCCTTTCCCTAAGGAATCTGCCTGAGCCATGCCCTTGGATTCACAGAGGTTACCAACAGCTCAACACAAACGCTCCGCTTTAATTAAGTGTTGCCTTTTATTTTGTATTTCTTTGGGGGTTTAAGTCTGCGTTGGAAACGGTAGGACTTGACAAGTGTGCTTTTCTCTCTCTCTCTGTGTTCCTTCAATACAAAGCTATAATAATTCTCAGGATGCCTTCTGGGCGGGGGGAGCCGATTGTCCCTGTGCCCTCGGACACAGACAGTCCCCAGAGCTGGCAGGGTCCCCGCGGCCCCCCCGACTCCTGCTTCACTTGCAAAGAGTGACGTTACCACGGGACGAGTGCCTTGCTTGAACCAAAGCAACGATTTTGCCAGTCTAGACCTCTCTGTGCTTTTTTTTATTCTTCCTGTGAATACCTCAGCTTCAACTGGGCCGCCGAATTGTACCTGGTGGGCTTTTGTACTGTGGTGCTTTGCAATGCAGCCCTGCAAAGAACAGACTCCTGATAATACCAAAGGCTCTCCTTCTCTTTCTCCTCCTCCTCCTCCTCCCCCCTCTCCCCGATCTCTCTTTTCTCCATGGTTCCAAAGCTTTATTACGAACTGGGCATGTTGGCAACGCAGACCGTGCAATCCCTTACAGAATTTTCTCAGATATACCTCATAGAGAATAGCTGTTTAGCGTAATGTTATTATAGCGTATGTAATAAATTATTCACTGTTTCTTTTTGGTAACTGTGATTTAAGAGAAAAAAAAAAGAAGCTTTATACGTTTTAGGTTGTGCTTTTGTACTAGACGGAGAAGGTGCGCTTAAAAATGTATGTCAGTATTTCTTCCCGTTGGGTTTTTTTTGTCATTATGGATCGGGGAGAAGTTGCAGAATGAGCCCAAAGTTTACAGTTTCATATTTTGCTGAAGAAACAATCTGTGTTCATTTGCTCTGTTGGGAAAAAAAAAAAAAAAGAAAGAAAAAAAAAGAGAAAAAAAAAGATTATTTTCTACATTTGTGCTACTTGGTCTGAAGAGCTGATTGTCCTGTGTGACGGTGTAGTATTATGATTAGCAACTGCCAATCAGCGCTCCCATGTTTATGCATGAGGCAAACCCTTAGCAGTGTGATGCATCGTGGTTCTTAATGGCAACTTCTTCCTTTGGGTTTGGGACGAGGTCTTTGGGTTGATGGTATTTATTTATGCATGGAGCCTGTTAGCTGTTCGCAGTTGTGGCGCAGTTGTGTTTGCATTTACGCTGGGAAATCACGCCCAGTTTCGCCCCGTGCAGCTCAGCACTGCTCAGGGCAGGTGTCCAGGTCAGCTCTGGTCTGTCCCTGTGTTAAACAGACCCAAATTCAGTTCCAATGAAATTGCCATTTGAGGAGAAGTTTGTCCAACTGGCAGCTTCTTGCCAGCGATTTGATTCATTCAGTCACATGGCAATACACATCCTGCTCGCTACGGAGCCAACTGTGCGTTTTTTCCCAGGATCAGGAGTTCCTTTGGCTTTATGGCAGGCCCTGGGCACAGCAGGGGACCGGCCGGGGTGGGTGCTCAGGGACCACCCCTCACCTCACCTGCGCTCCTGCCCGGCCCAGCCGTCCCAGCTGTTGTGCCAGCACGGGCAGGACACACGAGCTGGGGTCAGCAGCGCTCTCCCAGCCGTGTCACCTGTCCCGTGGCTGGCCTGGGTGTCCATCTGAGCAGTCCAGCTGTGTCCCGTGCTGCTCCTGCCTGTTGGGCAGCCCCGGCTCCGGCAGCCCCTTGCCCACCCCCTGTCCCGGCGCCAGGTTTGTTAAGGTGCTTTATCCCCCCTTTGATTTCTCCCTCGTGTCACAAGCCGGATTCACGCTCGAGCCCCAGCTCCCCCAGTTAAGAATGGGTTGTGTTTTCTCTCCGGGTCCAGCTTTGGAGCCCCGATGTCCCCCAGATCCTGGGCCGTACTGGACATAAAGCCAAACCAACTGCTCTGTACCCTTTACTCTGCATGGAAGAGGTGGCTTGGGGAGGGGTGAGTCGCAGTCTTCTGAGGAGGCCTCTGAGTCCCGTCGGTAGAGTGTTGATATCGTCTGTCATTAAGGGTATATTAGAGATGTGCTTTCATTAGTGCAAGGAGACGTTTTTATTTGGCCTTACTCGGTAGGTTGTGATAATAATGAAAGCTGTGTAATATAGTCGGGGGGTTTTTTTCCTGATTTCTCTGCCAAAGACAGTAACAGATACAAGAACTTTAAATAGGGGTTTTTGTAAGACAGTTGATGATTGTAACAGTGGTTAATCTTCCAGAAAGCTTTCCACGTTCTTCCGCAATAAGCAGAGCCGGGATGTTTCGGCAGAGCCCTGCTGGCAGATGCCACCACTCCTCACCGACGCAGTTGTTGTAAAACCAGGCGCTGAGTACACCTGCATTCCTCAGTCCAGAGGCAACAAGGGGTATGTGAGGCCATGGCAAGGGCACAGCGGGGCCGGCACGAGCTGCTCCAGCTGGCTGGAATTTGCCAAGGTACTTGTATTATGAAATTTAAGGTCTATTTTATTATGTCATTTTATGTCATTTTTTAACTTTGTGGAAGGTGATATGTTGAACTGAGTGTAAGCTGAGTTTTTCAGACAAATAAAGTAGCTAAAGAGTGAATGTTATTTTATCATTAAAGGGTTTTTACTCACTGATTTGTGCCAATAGATGTCCTTTATCTCAATGACAAGTATTCCGTTGCTTTCAAAGTTTTATTTATAGCTATTGATGTAAAACCCACACACACATATTATTTGCCAAAGTTCAATAAAGGAGGAAAACAATGCTTTTGCTTCCTTGTGCAATCAAAAGTTCCTGTTTTTTCCCAGGGTTTTTTCCACCACGGCCCAATCCCACACCAAGGGGGGGAGTGGAGCCAAACAGGGGCTCGGGCTGCTACAGCTCTCTCAGAGATAGGTAGGGGTGAGGAGAGCTGAGCACAGCCAGACTAATGCAGGACCCAGTGTAGGACCACGTCCCGAAAGTGCTACCTGGGACTGAGGGCCTGGCCAAGTGTGAGCAAAAAGTACTTGGAAAAAGATCTGGCACCTTCTCCCATGAGCACAGCTCGTGTAGCTGTGATATTAAAGGATAAATCACTTTGTATTTATGTAAGTTATAGAATTACATGATGCAATGTAATTACCATAAAATTATAAAATTTTGTAATTAATTGCACTTTCATTCCCTGAAGCAGCTCTACGGGAGGAGGCAGGAGGTTCCTGGAGCTGAAATTCGATGGCAAGGAGGATGTAGCAGGTTTGCCTTCATTCATTCATTCATTTAGTCAGTTACCCTAGCTGTGGGCAAGTCTTGTTTGTTTTGTCTCTGTGAAAAAAACAAAACAAAGTGCACAAGAAAAGCACTTTCCTGTGTTTCTCTCTTAAAAAACCAAACAAAACCAGCCCTTTCCTGCCCTCTCTCCAACTGCCACCCCTCTCTGCCCAGCTGGAGCAGGGTCAGCTTGGGGAGGGCACGGGAGGACCTCAGAGCCCCAAGCAGCACCGTCCCAGCCCCAGAACAGTAACAAGGCACTGCGGGGTTTATTGTCTGGGATCGAACCTTGGCACCAGTGCCTAACCTTGGGGTTAATAAGCTCACTGAAAAATTTGTTTTCATGCTCATTCTCTTCGTGTCCCTCTCTCGACACTGGGCCAGATTCTGCCATTAATTAAATTTACGCTGCTTCATTTCACTTTGCTGAGTGGCCACGGGTGCAGATAAAGGCAGAGCTGCCTCCTCAGCACTGTGTATCACAGAGCCCAGAACGTGGCTCTTCCAGCCTCCTTCTCCCCTGGCTGGAGTGCGCAGGGAGCTCCCGGGGAACAGGAGGGGGGCCCTGAGCCCTCCGTGCCCCCCGAGCAGCCCCTGGGCGCGGGGCTGAGCCAGAGCGAACAGGCTGGGTGGAGGGGTGTTTTCCTAAGCCCCCTTCCCATGCAGGGAGGTGGTGAGGACCACAGGAGCCAGTGCCACCAGGATGGCTGCTGAGCATGGAAAGGGAAAAAACACTCAAACAGCAAAGAGGCAAAAGCGATGACACCGAGACTAATGCAGCCGCGGCAGGTCATTTCCATCTCACTTGCAGGATTGTTCCCCCGGGAATGCATTTTCCAGGCACTTAGCAGTGGGCACAGCTGGAAGAAGGAAATGGGACCATTTCATTAAGCTGCCGAAAAAGCTGAAGGATGAGCTGGGTGTGTGGCAGGATTGCAGCTGGACTGGGATGCTGTATCAACATCAGCTTTTCCCAATGCTAGGCCATGCCCCCTGCACTCAGGTCCAGGGCCAACTCTATACCCATGGAGCTCACTCCTGTGAATTCCACTCAGCTCACTGTTTCCCAACCCTGCCAAGAATCACAATTATTCCAGGTTAAAATGCTATAAAACCCCCTCAGTTTTGTCAGCAATGATAAAAAACAAAGCAACAAAACAGCCCTTCCATCCCAGGGATGCAGGGACAGCCCGTGGCAGCCAGGCTGGATGGTGTCCCTGCTCCCCGGAGGGAGCACTCACCCTCAGAGCAGCCCAGCCCCAAGAAGCAGACACCACACTCCCATCCTCCTCCTCCTCCTGCTCCTCGGGCAGTGCTGGGAACGGCAGTGCATCCGTCAGGATGAACTTGACAGTAATGATGTGCCGTGTGGGACCCGCAGCGATCACGGCGCGGGTCCCTCCTGACTGCAGATGAAGTGCTGGCAGCTCTTCTGATCCAGACACTCCGCACCACTTGAAACCCTGCAGGAACTCCCTCAGGAAACAGCCTGGGATGCAGCCTGCAGGGAAAGCTGCACACCAACAGCAAGTCAGGGTGAGGGAGGTGGGTTTCTTTTGGAGGAAAACAGCAGGAGCTTTTGCAATGCCACTGATTTTCAGCACATGTGGGATGGAGGTGCTGAAGGAGAACAACCAGGAGGAAAGAGCCTTGGGATAGGCAGTGTGGCAGGACACCACAGTGGGATCATCAGGTGGGAACAGCTGTCACCAATGCCCCCACACACAGAGAACAAGCCAAGGCCAGCTCTGCCAGCCACAAGCTGCACCCACTGGAAGCTGCCTTCAGTCTCTGCACACAGCAAACCTCCAGGCGTGACTCCAGGGTCCGGCTCCGAAAGGGATAATGGCAGGAAGCCATAAGATATTAAACCAGCAGATTAAAACAAACAAGACCACTTTGGGTCATGTTACACATCCCTCCCCTCCCGCCTAACAGCACAAGAAATCCAAGGCTGTAAAAGACAACCATAGCCCATAATGGCCCAATAACTCCAGGATAAAAGCGCTGGGGGATTTGGCTGTGAGGAGCCGGGCCAGGGCACGGAGCCTCCCCGGACCCGCTCCGAGCATTATCCCTTAAGTGCTCGTTTAAGCTTCCTTGGAAGTGCTGCCTGCTCGCTGGAGAAACACAATTAGGCCTCGATTGCGGGTGATGTTCACACGTTATGGATCATCCTTAAAAATGACAGGAGAAGAATGGAGTGCTCTGGATTCCCCGTGACAGCTCCCTCTCCATCATTCTGGGAACTGCCAGGCTTCAGTTCCACAGTCCCCTTCCTTGCCCCGTGAGCAATGGGATCAGAGGCAACACCTCTAGTGACTCACAGGATCCCAGACTGCTTTGGGTTGGAAGGCAGGGACACCTTCCACTAGACCAGTGCTCCAAGCCTAGTCCTGAACAGCTCCAGTGATGGGAAGGAGCACTTCCTCCCCACTTTGTGGCCTTGTGCTCTGTTGGCCTTTGGGGCTCAGATGTCACCGGGCAGCCGCTCCTGGAGCAACCTCTGAGCCCAGAGGATCAAAGGCCGCACGTCTCGGAGCTGATCCCTCTCTGGACAGACAATCCATCTCTGTGCAGTCATGGGAAGGATGCCCATCAGCCAGGCCAATGGACTCAAATTAAATAACCTTTTCCCAGCACTTACTGCTGAGAACAAATTCAGCAGGAAAATAGAAGGCAGGTTTTAGACCTGGTCCAAATTTGCAAATCCCCATACTCTACAGGCAGGAGCAGAACCTGCTCCTGAGGGCTCGAAATTGCTGATTTACAAATAAATCCCTTGCGCTTGCCCAGGCTGTGCTGCTGGAGACAAGTACTTCTAGATGGGATGAGAGAAACACGGCTAAGCAGGAAAGCAGGTGGAGAGTGAGCCCTTTGGAAAGAAGGAGGAAGGAAAAGTGCTTCCACAATGTTAGACATGGTTTTGGATTCAAATATGACATTGCTGAAGTTCTGCCACACTCACACAGCCAAATCCCCACTCGACAGTAAACCAGCAGAGCTTGGCCGGAGATTCCACAGGAAAAGAACTATCACTGCTCTCCTCCATTTTTCCCACCTTCCATTGTGTTGGTTTTGCATCTTGCTCTCTCCCCTGTCACAACCCAGCTCACAAGAGCTCACTAGTGGATCAGCTTAAGTATCCAACAGCTCCAATCCCTGCTCTAGAAAATAATCAATCAAGCACTTAATTAGTAAGATCAGGAAGGAGCTGCCCAGAGACTGCTAACAGGGAACAGAATAAAATATCCATCACAGGTGGGATCCCAAACCAGGGCAAATACCTGATTCACCATCTTCTCCAGCCTTTTTAGGGGGTGTAACTCACCTCAGCCTGACACCAGAGGTGCAGAGAACCCCAAATACCAGCATAAAGGGCTCTTACAAAGACACACAGCTCCATTATTTCTTAAAAAAACCTTTAATTGGAATTCCATCCTTATGGCAAATGACACACAGTAGGATTATCCAAATTCGCTGTGTTACATCAAATGGAAGTCCTTGGTCAATCTGAAATGCATACATTGGGCTAAAAGCAAGGATCTGTACACATCTGGCATTAACAAAATCAAAGGAGCTGCTCTCTCTTGCAGCTTACACTTCATGGTGATCCCCAGCTCTCTGTGCATGGTGGAAAGGGAGAATTCACTGAACTTTTAGGTATTCCTAGGGAAACCCTAGCCCCACTGAACTCAGCTATGCCATCCTCCTCTCCAGGGGATGGCAGAAGGCCAGCTCCGACACCATCCATACACCTTTTGGTGTCAGCACCTTTTGGAAGCTTCCACCTTCTCTGAAATGCAGCTAGGACCAAGGGACAGGTTAGAAAGAAATTCAAAAGAGAAAAATTCACTCAATAATGAAAAAATAAGCCAAACTGCAGAGTGTAAAAGCAGGAAAACAACCTCACCCCACTACTTCCCATTTCTTCCCTCAGGACACCACAGGCTGTTCCTAACTCCTCAATTTCCAGTCGATATCCTGAGGCCAGAGCTCCACAGTGCTGGCAGCTCTGGTGGGCAGATCCCCTGCCCAGCTCACTCCTGCACTTAGGTGCCACCCCAGCTGGGGCAGGAGGACAGTGACCCCCTGCCATCCCCAAAGCCCCCCACAGCTCCAGCCCAGCCTGAGGACTCGGCTCTCACCAAGGAAACCTTGGGATGCAACGCTGCCTCACATCCCACAGGCTGGCTTCCCACTGCCTGTTCTTGTCAGGGATATGTGCATGAGCAACACTTGCGACTGAAGTGCTGCAAGAGGAGTGTCACTGGTAAGAACAACCCAGCTGGATTGCTGTCCAGGGACCAGAGCCTCCCAGATCCGGGCACACCAGGCCCAGAGCCAGTAGCACCAGAGGTTTCCAGCCCACCAGAGGGGCACTGGGAACAGCTACGGGGCAGAGGAGCTGCAAACTCAGCAGGACATGGCACTGAGGAGGGCTCAGGAAGGCACATGCACCATAGGATTCATCTCTCCTTGGGGCAGACACTCACCCAACCCGCTGGGCATTGGCTTGAGAGATGAGGAACTCCTCAGAAACCTCTATGAAAATACCCTTTGACAGCAACCAGTACCACCAGCTCCGTGAGACAGGCCCCATCTGCTAAAAGCTGGAAAATTAAGTGATTTCTACATTATGGTCTAATAGCAGCAACAGAGTAATTATCCCACTTGTGGTTAGAACACTCAAAAGTGAATTTTAAGTACCTTTTATTACTGGGGACAAATGTAATGCCTTAGAATCAGTGCCAGCTAGGATTTTTAGGACTCTCTCCAGTACGAAAATGAAAAGCCATCTGTATTTATAATACCACAAAGTTCATAGGAAATTAACCTCTGCTTTCCACACTTTGTCAATGTGGTGGTCACAGCCTGGACCACCTGAAGGTCAGCTGTGAGGATACAGGAGTGAGTTGGAAGATTTGACAGACCAGATTGTTTTCCACTGACCCTGAAGTGTCACGCAGAGAAGTGGAACAGAGAAAGTTCTTTGTCCAACAAGAGACGTAAGGCCAGTGTTCCCAGACATACTGTGCTCCTTTCTGCTGCCAAGGCAGCGAGCAGAGACCAAGGGGAGGGAGAAGAGGGAGAAGAGAAGCTTCTGGCTCCCTGCCACTGAAACAGGCACAGGCATGAAGGGTCAAGGAAGACTTCTTTCTGCGAGGAACAGGGTGCTGCACTGAAGGAATCTCAGTCTGTCTCACCCTGGGAAGCAGGTATGGCAGTGGAGCAAGCAACTCTCCAGAGGTATTAGGGATTTACACCACTCCACAGGTGCTCAACACAGCATCCATCCATTCCTTTGGCACCCCACCTTTACTTCTTCCAACAAAACAGAACAAGACAAACCCCTGATATACCACAAGAGGCCTTTTCTCTCTTTAAACACCCTGCTTTCAAAAGATCAGAGGTCCAAACTACTCATGCCTCATGGTTACCTGAGCAGATCAACCTGGCTGAGAAGCGTGGCATCTGCTTCCCAGACAGCAGCAATTCCCAAGAACCAGCCTGCAGTGCCCAGGTCCTGGCGTTTCAGTGCTAAAGACATCAAGTAAACGTGTGCCCCCGAGGAGGTGCCAGCTGGGCCACCACACGGACGGCTCAGTGCCATGGGACACGGTCACAGCTCTGCTCCCGCCCCGGTGGCAGGAGGGGCCCCTGTGCCTCCCGGGGGGACACTCAGTGCCAGGGCCCTGCCCAGCTCAGCTCTGCTGTGGGCTGGCAGCCTTTCAGGAGAGCCCCAGCACGGGGCGGCCTGTTCTCAGGCATCTGCAATGTAAAACTGTAAATTACTCCTGGCTGATCATCTCCATTTAAATAACAGCAATTAAGCCATATCAATCCTAACTATGGCACTCCAGAGGTATCCCACAAAAACACAGTACTGTGGCACAGTAGAAAGCACAGAGTGGATCTATAAACCTCCTGGAGAACAAGCCTGACTTCCTAAATTTACTTCACCAAACAGAGAAAGCCCTTTTTAATAAAAATAATAATAATTTAAAAAGCCATTCTGCTTAAGATAAGCCAACATGTTTCCACACATGCTCCTGCTAGGCTTGAAACACACAGTTTCAAAGGATCAAATTCTCCAGTATCACCTAAGCAGGCTAATTCCTTTCAATTTATGCTCTTCAAATGCTTTCCTGCAGATAACGAAAATGTTTTTTCTAAAAAATGTAAACAAGTTTTGTGCGTTCTACTATCCCAGCTAAGCTTTCACTGGAAGTTTCTGGCAGGAGAAAACCAAAACAAAACAAAGCCTTATCTTTATGTTCTAAAAAAAAAAAAAAAAAAAGAAATATATATATGTATACACACATTATCAAAAAGCATTAGAAGCCACTTGATCTCCAAAGTCTCCAAAGCCAGCTGCAAAGTCCCTCTCAGAACAGACAACAGACTGTGCTGGTCAGACTGCACCTTAAGCAAAACCAAAATAATTGTACCTTTGACTTGGCAAGTTAATGCACTCATGACCACCCTGCATACAAATAAATCCCTGCATAGAAATAGAAGCTAATTGTAAAAAAGCTGTGTACGTTTTTCAGTGCGCACTGCCAGGCTCACGCCAAGTCCGATCGGGGTCGGATGACACGAGATCTCCTCACGCCTGACAGCGTAAACGCCCTCATTGCCCTACTTCCTACAACTCTTCTCAAACAAAGAAAACATAAGAAAAATTAAACCAAAGTCAAGTTCTCTGTGCTGTTGTGGGCGATAACAGCACTGAGAGCACGAGCCTGTGGGTGTGTGCCGGGAGGGCTGGTCCGGGGCAGTGTCCCTCCGCAGGCGGCTCCGTGGGATGCAGGCGGCTCCCGGGCTCACAGGGGCTGGCTGGTGAAGAACGCCTTGGTCTCCCTGCACACGGGGTTGACGCAGAGCGGGCAGCACAGGGTCAGCTGGCGGGAGCACACCTCGTTGGACTGCAGGTGGGAGCACACCAGGTCTGCCAGGGCCTGCAGGGCGGGTGGCAATGGTCAGAGGGAGCAAATCCAGCTGTGCAAACCCCCCGCCCTAGCCCCGGCACGGGGCTGCTGAGCCTGTGCCCCCTTCTGACAAAAACACACCAACTGCGGTACAGGAAACCTCTCTGCGCTAGACAGATGAGGTACGCGGGGCTCCATTTCTGCTCTTAAACTCAAAATACGTTAAAACTACCTGAAAACAGCCATGCTCAGCAGGAAACACAACTGCAAACCTTTACAGCCACTGCAACATAGCAGATACCTTGGAGAAGAGTGGATTTCCATTGAGAGACTCTGCTCTTCTGATGTTTTCTACTCCACACTGAATCAAAAGTAAGGAGGAAAAAGTTAGATCTGTTAAATCTGCTAGATCCTTCACTGGGTAGCCTTCAAAATCTTCCTACTTCATTCAGAAGTTGCCCCAAAATGACAGGATTAAATGCAGTATCATGGTTTTTAGTATAGCAAAAATTACAATGGGGCAACATTTTGGTTTGCTGCCAAAAATCATTCTTTTTCAGCAATAATTGTAATGGTCTTTATACCAGAAAGACAAACTTGCACCTGTGTTGTGGTTAAGCCAGTTCAGATTAATTTTTGATTTACAGGAAAATAAAGCTCATCCCAAATCATATTGCAAGAAGCAACTACAAACCAAATTGCACCCCAGGAGAAATAATTTCAGAGCAGCACTACCCAAACAAGACCAAACCCACAGAGCATTCACCTCGTTGGCTAAAACCTGGGCATACTCGATATCCAGCTCATACAGTGTTTCAATGTGGTCACTCGTAAATGCTATTGGGACCAACAACATGTTCTTCTTTCCTCGCTGGCACAGTCCTTTAATGGTCTCATCTGTCTGGGGACCAAGCCAAGGCATTGGTCCAACCTGGAAGAAAAAAGGGGAAATAAAGGAAAAACACTCATTAAATCATTCTTACAAAGAACACCCACATTTCCTTAGGCAGGATGACAGAGACCAGATTATGGATGGGATGGAAACAGCTATTTGTATTTCCCTGCTTTTGGTTGTACTTCTCACTTTCTCCACTAATTGTTTAATGAATGGAGACACACTTCCCACCATTACACCTCAAAGGAACAGAACCTGGGCCGGCCTGAACAAGACTGATTAAAATAACTGAAAATGCAAATAAAGGAGTATTTTTTTCAGTTCAGTAAAACCCTGCACAGGGTTTACCTGCTCAGCTTCCCTGAGCACGTACCTTGGACTGCCACACAAGCCTGTAAGGGTTGGAGTAGTTGAGCTTCTCCATGACTCTCTGGACAGTAGCTCCCACTTCTTGAGGATACGGATCGCCGCGATTCACCACCTGCACCACAAACACGCCGCACCTCTGTCATCCAGTGAACACTCTGGGGAAGGACCAGATTTGCCTGGCACTTCCACAGCTGTCCCCACACCCTTCCCTGAGGTAACTCACAGACATGGGCAGCGAGTGGGCCGAGAAGAGGATGACCACATCTTTCCTTTTGTCTGGTGGGAACAGGTTCAGTTCCTTCTGGATGTGATCAGCAAAGCACTGCTCAGAGAAACAGAAACAAAGACCTGAATCAGGAACACTGGGAGGTATTCCTGCTCTTAGTGATCCAGACAGGCAGCTCCCATGTTTCTTGTTGCCTTAAGAACTCCCAAATTCCCTTCAGTGTGCACAACACTCAGGCAGTGTGTCCAGGGAATGTCCCCCAGCACAGGCAGTTCCACCTTGCCTGCCTTCAGTGTTTTTTTCATCTGCTCAGCACACCAGAAAAACTGCAAACCCACACAAAAGGAGAAGCTCCCTGATAAAGACCAAAGGGCCATTTTCTCTGAAAAGAAAGCAGCAAGGCTTCCCCCTCATTGCTCCTGCCACAGCCAGGAATTACTCTTTGCTGCCGGAGGGGAATTGCCAAACCAACACGATCTCTGTGTGCGCTGATCACAGACCTGCTCTGAGCAGGAATTTGGACTAATGGCCTGTAGAGGTTCCTTCCAGCCACCACCATTAGGGTAACATCATTCAGTTTTTAGAACAGGATGTGCACAGTGGTCCCTTTCACACCTTATCTTGCCAAAGCATCTGGCATGAAATAACCCTCCTTCTCCTGTAATTTCAGACATGGTAGACAAGACTCATTTCATTGCACAACTAAAATGCACCCTCCGATTGAAGCCTTCCTGTTATCCTTCCTCAGTATTTTTTTCTATATTTTAAAAGAAAATATATAAACCCCAAAGGCTTCAGATCCACACCTGAATGAGAAGGGGATGTGTGGGCCATCGGTCAATTATGCTCCACTTCATCTTTGGCTTCTCCCCTTTCTCGTTATAGTAGCGATAAATGGCATTTAAACTGCTTCCTGAAACAAGAATTGACAACAGAAGTTCAGCCAGGCCATCAGCAACCTGTCAGATTGAAACTGCCTTGCAGCAAGCTATTACCATATTTTAAATGCTACATAATTAAAATGCAATGGTAAATCAGAGCTGAGAGTCTCCAATGGGAACAATTATATCCAAGCTCAGACAATGCACCAGTCTGATCAAAGTTCAGATGATTTATCCACGTTCACAGCCACGTGCCTACAGCACCCCTGCTCTGCTCGGAGGCTCACCTGTGGTGGAGCAGCTGTACTGGGGGTACTGGGTGAAGGCAACAGCCCTCTCAATGCCATCCTTCTCCATCTGCTCAATGGCCTCCTCTGTCAGGGGATGCACGTACCGGAAGCCGATGTAGTACTTGTGAGGCGCTGCCAGCCCGAGCACAGGAAGAGAAAGTGCAGGAAAAGGTGAGAACTCACAGTAACACATCATTAATATTTCAAATAGACAAGAACAGGCAGGCTGAAACTGCTGAAGTAAACTTGTCGATAATTTTCTGGCTACTTTTCTAAAGCACTGTCATATATAAACCCTTTCTTTGGCCAAGCAATTTTCTGGTACCTCACTTGGCTGTGATTAGAATTTAAAAGTGATTTATATCATGGTTTGCTTCTGCAGAAACATCACTTGCCTGCTTCTCCTGCATTTAGCAGAGACATGGGTCCCAGCCTGGACAGAGCCCTCATGTCTCACTGGGCAAGTCCTAATTTTAATGATGTAATGATAAAAAAGTGTCACTACAAAAAGCTAAATGAACACCCCAATGTCCTCACAGTCCTCAGCTCCAGCTGCCTTCCCTGCCCAGCATGCCTGCTCCCAGGGCACCAAAACCCCAAGGACCAGCACTATTGTCTGGGGCAGCAGTGCAGTGAATCAGGGATAAAT
Source organism: Corvus cornix cornix (assembly GCF_000738735.6). Lineage (NCBI taxonomy): Eukaryota > Metazoa > Chordata > Aves > Passeriformes > Corvidae > Corvus > Corvus cornix. The sequence continues at coordinate 372,261 of NC_046357.1, read as the reverse complement.
GCTCTCCCATTCTAATTTTGGAGGAGTTTTATAAAAAGCTTCATGGCTTTAACACCTAATTTTGGAGGCAATATGATTCTCCCCGAGGACATCTCAGGTTTCTCCATTTTCTGTCTAATCTTTTGGGTGTCAGCTTTGGGAGCACGGCTTGGTTAGGGGACGGGGGGCAGGCAGGGGAGGTTTGCTGTTTTGTTTTTTTAAGTGGAGGACAGAGGTTCTTAGGAGAACAAAAGCAAAGTTTCTTTTTCAGGGTTTCCGGGTCAGTGGCTCTGAAATAACATTTAGCAGGTTTCTGAAGGAAGCAGATGTCCCGTGCTTGGGCTCCACTCCATACATTTATGCAGGATTCAGAAAACAGGTTTAGACAGCCCCAGTTCTCTGCAGGAGGCATGAGAGCTCCCAGCTGGGAGCAGCAGCAAATAATGACCCAACTTCGGGAGCCCTTGAGCCAGTAACCTCATTAACATCTTTGAATGGCATTGAAGACAAAAGTCTGACTAACCACAGCAGGGACTGTAGGAGTTTAACCTGGGAAAGGACATTCAAAACATGGCCAACCTGGAAGCAATACCCTCACAGTGTCAGGTTTTATTCAGAACCATGGGCAGCAAAAGGGAGATGCTGGTGTCTGTATACAGACAACTTAAATAAGAGTGACATCCTGTCCTGATTTTGGCTTGGATAGTTAGTTCCCCTCCTAGGAGCTGGTACAGTGCTGTGTCTGAATTTAGGAGGAGAGCAGTTTTCCTGACACACTGAGGTTTCAGTTGCTGCCCAGACCAGATCAAGGCAAAATGACCCTGAAATTATTCCTTTTTTGCCACGTTTCACATGGTACCAGCACCTCCTGCCAGTTACTCATTAACAAGGCTCAGCACTCCCAAAGTGCTACCTGTGAGCACACCACATTCCCAAATGCTGTCTGGAAGCACATCCAGCTGTTCCAAGCTGTTTGGAAGGAACACAGTGCTCTGCAAGGTCACTTGGGATGCTGAAGGAAGTGGCTGGCAGTGCTCAGCACATTCTATTGTTAAACTGCAGCTGCTGTCAAGTAAAAAAGGAGTCTCCAAAGGACTTATCAGGTGGGAGAGGTGCCCAGAGAAGGGTGTGACTGCACAGAGAGTGGTCACCAAACAAAAGCAAGTGGGAGTGGGACACTGGGAAAAGCAGATAAACCGTCCAAGTTTTATCTGCAGAACCTGCTGCAAGCCTGACCCTTCAGGGGCTCCTGCTCCAAGATCACTCCTGCCTTGGGTGACACAGCAGGCCTCAGGCTCTGACTGTACTTGCAGGGACTGTACTTCGAGGGACAGCTCGAACTAAGCTAGGGAGTCACATCTGTGGAGAAAGGTTTGAACATCACCTGAATGAAGGCACCAGTGACACACTGCATTCTGAATGGATGAAATAAATTTAGTTCTAGCCTTCCAAGAATGTTGCTTTTCACCTTCCAGACCCTTTTAGTAGTCCTTTTCCTCTAGCCCTTTTCTAGCCAAGCCTGAGGCAGGTGCCACAAAAAGCTACAAAATAGCCCTGCGTGAAAGGACATTCCCAGAAGCATCTGCACCCATTTCCCATCACACTCAGGCTACTGGGCAGAGTGGCACAGGCTACCCCATACCGGTCAGCACTCCTTGCTGGGAGGGAGTGAGGTTCAGAGGGATTCTGTGATCCAGAGAGAAGGGAGGGAGGCTGTATTCATGTTTGAAGTTTTCTCATCATGAAGGACTGGCAAAGAGAGCATCTCCTTCCACCTCAGCCAAACTGTCCAGCCTTATCTCCTGCTGTGTCCCTGGGTGGGGCTCACTGCTATCGCTCAGCCATGCCCTGCAGTGCTCATCTACAAAGCCTTGTCTTTTCTCCAACTGTCCTCCTTTCAGCCCTGAAACAGCTGCTGAGAACGCCACTCTGAACCCCTCCTGCCACACCTGCCTTAGTTGTTCACATGAAATACATTCCCCTTTTTTCCCATCTAAGCCTCAACCAGTTGTCTTCAGTGCAAGCTTCCTCAGGCTCAAGCAGGGCTTACAGGGCAGGTGTGGCTTTGCAGTGCCACACACTAAGGGAGACTCCTGGCACCTGAAAATAACACACTTTGTCTATCACAGTCATCTTCCCATGAGCACAGGAGAGACAGAGAGGTGACTCCCTGAGCCCAGCCCTCAATAACGACCTTACAGCGAATGGAATCCCTCCTGCACTGTCTTTGCCATGACCTCCCAGCAGGGCTGAGATCCACAGCACCCCACAATGAAAACCAAGAAGCCAAAGCTGCTTTGCAAGCAAACAGTTCCAAGACAGAGAGCAAAGGCAGCCTGTAGGAGGCTGAGCAGAGCAGTACCAGTGCGAGGAGACATGCTGTCCAGCAGCTTCACCATGCCCTCTCCCTGCACCGCTGTCCACTTCTTGATGGGGGAGCCCCCGCCGATCCTGCTGTACTGCTCCTGGATTTTCGGGGTGCGGCGCTTGGCAATGAGCGGTGCTAATTGACTGGAGCATTCAAGAGGGACGTGTTAATAGCACAACCCAAACCACCAGCCCTTCCCCAGCGCTCTGCTGCAGCAGGTTTTCTGCGGCAATCTCCGCAAATTACAGCAAAGCAGCACGGTTTGTTTGATGTTATATTCCACCACCCTGCCCACACCTCAATCTGCAATTAGAAGAGAACAACCATGGCAAACATACTTCCAGAGCGTTCTAGCACTGCCTCTTGCACTGACTGCTCCCAAGATGAAGTAGTCTTAGGGAATGCTGCTCTCTACAGAAGGTAAATATCAGAGCCTACAGCTCAGACAGCAACACCCAACACCGCCTGTACCACGGGAGATCCCAGTGCTCCTCACTTTTGAGCCGGAAGAGTCATTAGGTCTCTGTCCAGGAAGAGACGCAGTAAGAAATCGTGGACGTCATCCAGCCGCTCCGGGCCTCCCATGTTCAACATCAAGATTCCGGTTTTAGGTTTCCTGTGGAATCAAGAGAGATTTCAAATCCTAGGGACCTACTGCTTTTATTTTTATTATTATGACAAAACAACCAGTTTATCCTCCCTGCATTTGCCTTTTGCAAAGGCAGCTCCTATTCAGAGGCTCCGCCTGCTTATGTAAACGCTTGGGCTCTGAACAGGAATAGACAGACACAAGTATCTACACGATCTTTGCTTTTTTAAAAAGTACCCACTTTGTAACACAGACTTTAGCCGGAAACACGCTAAGAAAGCTGTCTTGCAGCTGCAGGCTCTAAGGGAGGTTATAAAACAGGGTCTCAGCTGTGGATTCCAACCAAACCAAGCAGCAGCTTCCCTGGATAACAGATGAGCCAGTCGCACAAGTCTTTGTCTTCATTACTGTGGGGACACATCTCATCTCCTGCAGCAGTGACAGCAGCAAGAAGCCTTTCTACACATAAATTCATTGCAGGGCCAGTTGTGTTTGGGTTGGGTTTTTCCACGTGGCTTTTCTATCCAGGTGCAGGTCTGGCACACTGTTGTAAGGATGATGTCCCACACGGCACAGCAGCACAGATGGTGGTATCAGCATCTACAGAATGGCTGCTGATCACAACTCTCACCCAATTTCCCCATGGAATTGTTTCCCCTGCCCAAGGGAGCCCACAGACCAGGATCTCTCACTTCCCAAGCAGATGGTTTAGGTTGCACAGGGAGCTTTGCCCTCCTCTCGTTAAAGCCAAAGTCTCACAACAGGGCACTGAGAGGAGCCCAGGCCTGCCCCAGTGTTTCAGGACCTCAGCTTCTAGTCCCTTTCTGCTGGAGTGTTTATCAGAAGGCTGCTGAATAAAACCCAGGAAGCAAGAACCAGAACTTCGAATAATAATGATAATGAACGTCCTTCCATTGCTCCTACACTGCCTCAGGCCTTACAGGGGCCCCAGGCTCACGGAGCTCTGCAGGAACAAGGCTGTCCTTGCCCTGCGGAACGGAGAACACAGGGCTGGGTGAGTGCAGCCAGGCAGATAAACAATCACACGCTCACAAAGCAGACCAAGCCCTGTGGCTGCCCTGCTTCTATCAGGAAGAGGCAGCGGGCACAGAGCCCCCGCCCTGCTGCGCACACCTACCGCTCCTGGGGCTGGATCTGGGGCTTGGTGCTCTCCGTCACCACGGCGGCCGTGGCCTGGCCTCTCCATCGCACTGGCACCTGCAGCTGGCTGCAGCTCCTCAGCACTGCGGAGAGATAACAGCTCTGATAACCTGCGCCGGGCCGAGGGGCCCCTCGCCAGCACAGCGCTAATCCCTCCACAGCCACACAAACCCACTCACAGCACCGCGAGCTCAGCATTTTCTCACTCAAGCGCCAGGTCCTGAAATCAAAGAAAGTCAGGAAATCGCAAGCTTCTGCCTTCCTTTGAGCACTTGTTATACTTACAGCTCTGCAGATATCAGGCAACAACCAAAAAGCGAACCAAAGCCTCGCTAATCTGTGAGTTCCAATCATAACTCCAAAATAACTGGTGACAACAGAGCAGAAACAAGGGGCTGACACTGAGGAATAAGCATCAGACTGTGTAACTCCTCGTGGGTCAGACACACCTGGGCACACCCCAGACACAATAGCACAGAGCTCCTCAGCAGCTGACCCACCCTCTGGGAAGAGCATCTTACAGCTCACAGTTCTCTAATAACCTCCTGAACAGATGCTGAACAGACTCAAAACCTGCTGAAATCAATGGCAACGAAACGCATCCTGCAAATCCAGCCTCTTACTCGGGATTACGAGTACATAGATGTGGATGCCTGCATCTGCACTTATACAAAAAGCTGCGAACTAAAGAACTTCAAGCATCACTGATGCCTGAAAGAGTCTTTTCAAATATTATTTTTTACTTCCAGTTCTTAGGTTATTACTTTCTGAAGGGCTGACACTATATGCTAATTATAGAGAAGAATAAATTCAGAAGTTTCAATGGCTGCATTGATACTTCTGCACTGTAACAACACATTTGTCCTTGCCCCAGAGGGGGCTGGGGCACTGCCCAGGCTCCCCGGGGAATAGGCACAGCCCCACGGCTGCCAGAGCTCCAGGAGCATTTGGACAACGCTCTCAGGCACAGGGTGGGATTGTTGGGGTGTCCCATGCAGGGCCAGGAGCTGAATCAATGACAAGGAGTCCCTTCCAACCCAGGACATTCTGCAATTGATAATTTAAAGTGAGGTTTATGCACGTTTCCATCTGCATCATGAAGGACATAGTGCAGAACGGGATGTGCAACGAGGATGATCCCAGCTCGATGGAACATTAGTAAAAGTGTTCTTTCATATGTTTTAGAAGTGGCATTACGATACTAAACTCTAGAGCGAAAACTGGGGTGGGTAAGCACACAGGTGCCTCTCGGTAGGGACACGATGTGAGCGCTGCAGGGGTGAGCAGCGGGAGGACAGCGGTGACCCTGCCCTGCGCCCAGGGCTCACACCTCCCACCGCACCTGCGGCGAACTGCGACACAGGCAGCATTTCCACACAAACGCTTTCAAACGGGAGAGCGGCTCGTTTCAAACTGAATTCCACAGAGGGTAAAATATATAACAATACAGAAAATCAACGAGAAGCTGAGCCCAACAGGAGCAAGGAGCACGTTTGCCTCGGGTGGAGAGACCCTGAGCATCGCAGCCCGCGGCTGAGGAGACCCCGCGCGCGGCTGAGGAGACCCCGCGCGCGGCTGAGGAGACCCCGCGCGCCGCTGAGGAGACCCCGCGCGCGGCTGAGGAGACCCGCGCGCCGCTGAGGAGACCCCGCGCGCCGCTGAGGGGGAGACCGCCATCATCCTGCCCGGTAAGCCAGCCGGCCGCACGGCCCCCGGGGCGCCCGCCGCAGCAGCCCCGCCGGCCCCGCCGGCCCAAACGCGGGTCAGCGTTACGAAAGGCGCCTCTCGGGCGTTGTGTAACGCGGTGCCGGCGCTGCCGGCGGCGCCGCCGCGCTCCCGCCCACGCAGCGCCCGCGGTGTCCGGGCAGCCCTCAGGCCGCCCGCCGCCCCTGGCCCCCCGTTCCCGCCATCGCGGCGGCGCCCCCACACTCACAGTGACGCCCAGCAGCGGCGGCAGCAGCGGCCATCTTGGCCGCCCGCATTCCCTCAGACAGCCGCGCCACCGCCCCTCGCGTTACACCGCCCCGGGACCGCCCCGGCACCGCCCCGGCACCCGACGGCAGCGGGGACGATCCGGGGAGGGCTGGCGGCGGTCCCGAGGCGGGTGTCCCGTAGGTGGCCCTGCCCCGGCTCCCCTCCATAGTCCCCGTGGACTCCCACGGAGCGAGGGCGAGCGATCCCCGGTTTGAAATGACGCTCTAAACTGCAAAACCTTTTAAAACTGCAAAATCTTTTAAAAGAGATTTAAAATGTTTTTGTAAAAAATGCTGGGGTCTTTCTCAGCGGGCGCCTCATGAGAGATGAGGGTTCGACTTCTGCGTCCCATCAGACACATTGATGCAGGAGCACAGAGCTTGCCTGGTAACCTCCATTCCCGGTAGAAACTCAGCACTGGAATTCAGGCATTGGAAAAGGTTGCCCAGGGAGTTGGTGGAGCCACCATCCGTGGAGGTGTTCAAGAGGCATATGGATCTGGCACTGTGTGATGTGGTTTAGTGGTTTAGGAATTCCAGAGGTAGCGCTAGGTTGGTGGTTGCACTTGATGATTCTATGATAATGATACTATCATTTAAACACAAAGGAACAAACACCACAGCAGTTATCCTGCACATGTGGGTGGTTTGCATCCCAAGCTTCTTCAGCAGCAGTTTTGGACAGCAGCAGAGCCAGCTCTTGGTGCTGAAGGCTGGCAGCAATGTGTTCTCCCCAAAAGTGCCTTACAAAGCAGGTCAAGGTAAGCTTGAACATAGATAAATATAAAATAGTACATGTAAGGAGAGGTAATCTAATCAAAGCTACAGGACAGTCATCCCAAAGCTGCTAGGGACAAGGATGAAAGGTCCTGGAGCCAGTGCTAGCAGTCCAGTTTACCAGTTCCCAATCCAATTACCAATCTGACTGTGTTGAGACACTGTGAAGAAACATGAAAGTGACATGAGAAATCCAAGTTCTGATTGCACATTTTCTTCTCTTTGGCAGGCTTGTTTTTCCTTCCTAATAAAAAAACCCCCAAGTTCTCTTGTGCTCCAAGCAGTTGCAGCATCTTTCCCAGATCCCACCCCACCTCTCTCCACCAGCTGCCAAGGGAATTGCACAGCAGTCTCTGGTAAGTTCCACAGCATCTTTCATTCCAGTCACCTTTTAAGCTCCTTATCTGATCTGCCTCTTCCACGAGCACTTCTTAAGTCCTCAGTCCTTCCTCTAGTAGCTCCCCTGATAAGGAGATCTTTAACCTTTTCAGAGCAGCTCAGCCCTGTCAAGTTTCAGGACTGAAAACTCATCCCAAACATATGATGTTTTTCAAAAGCATCTATTCCAAACACTTCCTTCCCATCATTTCAGGCACTAGAAGGAAAGTATTTTATAAAGTTCTTTACCTGGTGCCAGAAGTTCAGGCTGCTTCCCGCAGCACTACTGCCTCAGGAACCTCTTACTCAGCAACACATTTATTCTCATTTATTCTTTCCAGGATGTTTCACTGGGCAGCTGAGGTGGTCCCTCCAAATTAGAAAAATTCATACTTTTAAGTTAATTAATGGGGATTTACTTTAAAAAGGAAAAAAAACTCATGGCAGTTCTTGGGATATGTTTACTGCACTTGAAAATTCCCTTTTCCTGGGTTTTTGTACACACTGTATCAAGCAACAAGCTCCAAAGACTCAGTAAAAGGAACAGGCATTAATGTCAAGTACTGTCTTGCACACCAGCTTCTGTTGCCATAATTTATTGGTTACTGATTTAGACCAGTTTATATAACATGCAAGATGAAGAAAACCAATCACTTATTACAAAAATATGGATATCCACAGCTCAACAATTCCAGGAGTGAATGGCAAATCCAGCCCAAGTCTCAGTGCAGGTGCCAGATGATGCACATACCTTTTTTATTCTCTCTGGTAAAGGAGTTGCTTTATGACTAGAAACCATACAGACGACTCAACACATGAAGTATTCCACTACCCCTATTTGCTAAGTTGATTACAGCCAGGGAAGCTGCTCAGCCGCAGTAGCACAAGGGAACAGGGAGCTGCTCTATGAACACACCTCAGCGTGACGTGGGAAAGCACTGCTGGGCCTACAGTCTGAAAATCCAGTGTGCTTCAGTTACCATTCCTCTGGGTCTCAGTCAGCCATTTCTGGTTGCAAACAGGGAGCAAAAGGCACCACAACCCCCCATGCCCAGGAGCCATCAGACACGTCCAGCTGGGTGTGCATGGACCCACGGCAGCGCTTCATCCACAGCTCTTGGGAAAGGGAGCAAAGCCTGCCTCGCCAGAAGCCTCAGCACTGCTGAGCAATAAATAATTGGGAAAAAACCCCAAAGCCCCAGACCCAACCCACCTCTCTCGCAGTGGAATTCTGTGCGCTGCACTACACACCTTGCTACTGAATCAACTCAGGGAACCCTCATTAAAATCAGCAGGAACTAAAAACGTGCAACCCTCAAGATACTTATTCCCATTTTTATCCTTTGCTCATGTCTCTCCATACCATTCTCAGAGGGCAGTCTTAGGGGATTTCAAGAGCTTGAACTCCTGACTTCCCCAACAAGAAACCCCAAGAGAAAATAGATTAAAATTAAAGCAAATTTAAAAATAAAATGATCAAATTCCCAGCATATTTTAAGTCACAGAAATTAAAAGCAGAAGTGTATCTTGTTTTTTAAATGACAGCTTACCAGGATCTTTGTTTTGTGATGACTCAAGAGCATAAATGCACCTAAACAATTTTTCTAAGGCTTCTTCCAGTTAATTGCTAGCATTTTTTTTTTAAAGAGTTTTTTTTTCCTTTTCACATCCTAAATTGGTATTTGAATTAGCAACAGGTTGCAGGAAGTCTTGTTGTCAGATAGGCTGTAGTACAGCAGTGTGTATCATTCTTTCCCAAGCATCAGATGCTCAGTTTTCCAGGAGTTTTTCCCAAGGATGGCTAAGGTTTGCAGCGCTGGACAAAGCGTGGATAGAGACAGACATCTCGGATATGGTGTCTGTTCAGAATCCAGGTCAGGAACCGCTCCAACCCCAAACCGTATCCTCCATGAGGGCATGTACCGTATTTTCTCTGTGAAATTCAGGAAGGGGATATTACACGTTTTCTTGTCATTTATAGTTGCACTAATACCACCAGAAACAAACCAATCAGCCCCTCCAAGAGGGGAAAAGCCCCAACTCTAGTCTCAGACAAGCAGCACGTGTGCTGTACTGACCTGATCCGTGTACCAGTAGTACGGTGTGGGATCGATGCCCTCTCTCTTGTAGCCCTCGAGCAGCTCCTCGCTGTCCCAGGTGCGCATGGAGCCCCCGACGATCTCACCCACGTTGGGCATCAGCACATCCACCTGCAAGGCACCACAGCACATCCGCTTACAGAAACGCTGCCACGGCAGGGGAGCACACACAGCCCAAGCCAGCCACGCCAAGGCACCCCGAACAAAACCTGGCAAGGATTCTCCAAGGAGTTTCCTGGAGCACTCATGCCCACCAGCATCCCCCCAGTGCTCCAAGCTACCCCCGCAGGTAAAACAACTCACAGACTCGGTGAGGCGCGAGTCATCGCTGCAGCGCTGCATGTAGAAAGACTTGATCTCTGCAGGAAACCGGCACAGCAGGATGGGCTCGTTAATGGTGTCTGTCATCAGTCTCTCAGGAGCCTCGGGAATATCCTACAGTTAGAGAAGGCTTTATTAATATGCAGCACCAAAACAACTCCCATACTTGAGTCCCACATGAAGCAGGCATGAAAGGAAGACAGGTTCAGACTGCACGTGTCCACACTTTCATCCTAATGTACCTAAATTCTTAAAACAAACTTATTTTAGAAGAAATACATTTATATATAAAAACACACATGTCTGGGGAAAAAAAATCTGTTCAATTAAAATCTAAGTCTCCCCAGTATATGAGACAGAAAACTGAGGGGAAAAAAAATCCTGGCTATGCTGTCAGGTTCTCCTGAGCTCCTTCAAACAACTGTCTCACATGCTGGAGAAGTGTGGCCAGGGAACTGATGACAGGTGACAACACAGGTTTTTATTCCAGTGTTTAAGGACATCAGGTCAATTCCCAACCCACAGCTGCATTCCTACATGACATTACTCCACCTCCCAGCAGGATGTTACCTCCCCAAACTCATAGTAAGTGCCATCTTCCTTCTTCACATCATGTTCCTTCAGCCACTCGATGGCTTCAGCGTAGTTCATGCGTCGGAAGGGACGTTTGGGGGGCTGGAAACCCTGTGGATAAGAGCAAAGACAGGTGGAGGAGCACCATTTTAAAAGGGGTACTTTTCTAGCTGATCAGCATGTCCACAACCCTTCCCAGCTTGCACATCATCAAATTATCAAATGATCAAAGTACTACAGTACTACAACGTTAGAACCAAACACAACTGTTCCAAGCCCAATAAATCTCACAGATCAGCTGGCAGGAAAGATAAGGGAGAAAGTAATTCCAGAACTGATTCCTGTTCTGTATGAATTCATTGCCCATGGAGGTATTCCAAACTGAGCTGTTAGCAAAGGTTACATGAGCAGAGCCACAACAGGACATTTTCTCTTCCCTGTGCTCAAGAATGGCTTTAGAACTCTCCTCTGTGAGGTGTGCTTCTGCTACATCCCACCTCCTGACCCATCTCAGCCCAAATCTGAAATTGAACATTCCACAGTGTTTATCAGGAAACAGGCCAAAACCCCAGGGATGAGCGAGTTTGCGTGCTCTGTAATGGAGATCAGGTGTCTTTCAAAGCCAAATCTTCTCTGCAAAGGCAGAAGACAAAAGGGCTCTACACATGAGAGCAGCTTCAGGGCTCCATGTTCCAAGGGAGGAACTGAAACCCCGCTTGTTTCATTGTTCCCTCATGCTCCATCACCAAGCACCAGCTGGTCGATACACGATCTCTGGGGTGGAGGTTTTTATTCCACTGGCACAGCACACACTTCCATAAATCCTGGCACACTGTTGGCTCCTGGAGTGTGCTAGCAAGGAACATCTTCCCCCACAGTTCCCTGCTTTCATCATTACCAGCCTTGCAGATTTTTCATTCTTACTATGTTTCATATTCTTATCATTACAAATAGTAACTAAGCTCACTGCCATGCCCTGCATCTCCCAAAGGAATGTGCTGAGTAGCAAAGGTTTAAGATCCTATTTTCTTGGCTATTCCCATTGCTACCTACCGGGTTGAGGTCATACAGTAAGCTCGCTGCAGGTGATTTCAGGATTCTGTCTACGACATCACACACCAAGTTCTCCAGGCGGTCCAACAAGTCCTCAAAACTTATAAAAGGACATTCCGCTTCAATGTGAGTGTACCTGAAACAGAGCCACACCATCGCAAAGTCACATACAAGCAACACGTCTTTAGCTATGAAACAAACCCATTTAAAAAACCCACAACCCAAACACACACTTTTGACCCCCTTTTACTCCCACACTGTAAAGGACATCAAGCTGTTTAAAAAAAACAAGGACAACTGTCCATACTCTGCCAAGTGCCTGCGGGTCCTGGACTGCTCCGCTCTGTAGGACTGAGCAATACAGAAGACATCTCCCAGAGCTGGCAGGCAGGTCTCCAGGTAGAGCTGGGATGACTGGGTCAGGTATGCCTCTTCACCGAAGTAATCCAGCTTGAACAGGGTGGAGCCTCCCTCCACCTGCGTCTGCACTAAGGTTGGTGGTGTGACCTGTTGGAGAGCAGGGCTGTCACTGCTTGAGTGAAGAACTGAGGACATGGATGAGACTCAGGGCACTAGAGCAGTCACTTGCTGACCAGGGAACACACACTTACTTCATAGTATCCGTTGGCAAAGAAGTGATCCCTGAAGGCCTGCACGACCATGGAGCGCACCTTGAAGATTTTGGACATGTTCTCGCCTCGAATCATCATGTGCCTGTTGTTGAGCTGCACATCAACCTCTGAGTCCTCATTAAGCAGATTGTCAGCCCCTCCTGCCGGGGCCAGGCCAATGAGCTCCCAGTAATCACAGCTCAGCTCGTGGCCTCCTGGAGCCTGGCAGTGGGAGAGAAACAAACACTGGGGAAAAAGTCCACTGCTTGCCCCTTGGATGTCTTTTCACAAGGGCCTGGAGTGATGGGACGTGGGGGAATGGCTTCCCACAGACAGAGGGGAGGGTAGATGGGGTATTAGGAAGAAATTCTTCCCTGTGAGGGTGGGGAGGCCCTGGCACAGGCTGCCCAGAGCAGCTGTGGCTGCCTCACCCCCCGAAATGTGCAAGGCCAGGCTGGACGGGGCTTGGAGCAGCCTGGGACAGTGGAAAGGGTCCCTGCCCATGGCAGGGGTGGGACTGGATGAGCTATAAGGTCCTTCCAACCCAAAGAGTCTGTGACTGAGTTCTGCTCTCACCAGCTCCACCGTGTGGGTCACAGCTGCCTTCCGCCCCTGACAAATGGCATTTTTAGTTCAGTCACAGCATTTTCAGGGTAGAAATGCGGATTTCTTTCAAAGGCTAACCCACAGATTTTTACCAAAATGTAATGGTGCATGCTCACATTACCTAGCCTTGGATCAATCCTATAAACACATCTCAGTAAAAGAGACGTGAAAAAATTCTCAGCCTCACAAAATAAAAACTGAATAAACCTGTTAAGGAAAATGAAGCCATGTCATTTATTTAACATAGTTCTGCACATTATACTCTAGGAATTGTCTATCAGTGGAAAATTGTTTCAGGCAGTGTCTCACACCGAATGGTGGGTGACAGCACAGCTTTGGGAGCTTTGCTCTTTCTCTAGCCCTAATTCCATCTGAAATAATCCAATGATTCTTTCTACCTCTGCTTCCCTCAGGACACCGATGACCCGTGAAAGAGGAGAAGCCAGATGAGCTCCTGTACCTGCTTGCCCTGGGGCAGGAGGTTCAGCGTGCCGTACACCACCACGCTGCTCTCCGTGGACAGCACCAGCCCGTTGTAGCACTGGCACTGCAGCGAGACACACAAAGGCACAGGTGAGTAAGTTTTTATTCCTAACTTTCCTACCGCATCTGCTGGAGTCACAGATTAGCTCACAGTCACTTCTAAACAGTTCTCACATTGACAAACTGCACTGGGAGGACATACAAGTTAACAGTAACACAACTGAGTCAGTAGGTTGAGGAGAACTTAACAACATCTATGTAAGAGAACACCAGTTAAGTTATGAACTCTTCAATTAATGACAAAACAGAATTATCACAACTTACCAGCTCATCAGAAAGGACACACTGAAGAAACCCTGTGCCATCTCTCAAGACAATAAACATCAGATTTTTCCCTAGTTAAAAAGAGAAGGAATTTGGTTTCACTATGAGCAGGTGCTGGTTAGCTCCTCATTTGGCAGGATTAGCTTAAAACACAGAACAAGTTGAGGAAATTCTGCAGGACTAGCCTCCAAACTGAAAATCCTGTAGGATTTGAACTAAAAAATGTCTGTATGCCCACACATCAGGGGTACCTGTCACTGTTGCAGTGACCGTGGAGATCAACCAGAGAGGGCACCTAACCAATGGTTTAAAATTTTGAGACCAGGTGCTGTCAGACTCATTCTGTGTCCAAATTTTGAAGGACACTGTACTTGTTCTATCTCCTGGCACAGGCTCAACAGTGCTCATGCTTTACCTTGCCTCCGTAACCTGTGGATCCAGCCAAAAATCTTCACTCTTTGCCCTCTGTAAGCCTCCAGAGCACTGATCTTCACCTGTGAGGCAGGGAATAAAAGCCATCAAATAGGGGAATGGTTCACCATCTCCTAGACACAGAGCTCATCCAGACCCCATCCCAGAGCAGCACAGTCTCTGTGCTGACCAGATGCCCTAGCACAGGCCATGTGCCAAGGCACAGGATCATACTCACACACTTGGGTTCTGGAAGACTGGGATCATTCTTGATAACAACCTTCTTAGCTTCCTCCAGGTTCTTCTCTCTTCTCAAAAGATCTTCTGCCTGGTTTGAAAGAGTAATTTATTAAGTAGCTGTGACCAGGCCAGTTGTAAATAACAAGTGAAACAACAGCACCAGTGAGGAACAAGCTGAGGCTTTTTTGGAGGGGCAGGAATGATGGTAACACTGTAATACTTTTAGAAAACAAAGGTGCTCTCTGTTCCTTCTGCAGCCTACCTCCTTCTTCTCCTTAGCTTCATTTTTCATCTGCTCCCTGTGCCATAGCTTTTTGACATTCTTCATCTGTGATTTGGAAATGATGGCCCATCTCTAAAGAATTCAAGGAGAGATCAAAGCACAGCAGATTACATTGTGTCCCTTCACATCAAGAAACACTAAAATAATTCCCACTAGGAAACACTTCAATGCCACAGCACCTCGTTTTCTTTTTGAGAATCCACATAAATTGTAGGAAATGGCTCTTTTCCTGCTGTCATCAATGCCTAAAAAGGGGGGGAAAATAATCAAAGTGAACCAAAGTCATCCTTACAGAGCCTAAGCAGGCATCCTGCTTCTGCTCAGGTTGCAAAAATGGGTATGGAATTCACATTTAAAAATACAAGGGCCATCACTTGCCCCAAAGCACATTCCACATTTCCAAACAAAGCAGGTGTTTTCCACACTCACCTTCAACACAGTCTTGAATGGCTTCTTTTGCGTCCCATCACCGGTGGAGTCGCTGCCCTCTCGTTCAGACACATACAGCTCTTCTGGGATACATGATAAATAAGGGCAATTACTCAAAAAAATTTTTGAGAATTACTCACTGCAGGCGGCTGGATGAGGTGACCTTTAAAGGCCTCTTCCAACCCGACACAAACCTTTCTATTATACCAAATCTTGATGGTTATCAGCAGTGATAAACCTTCAAAGGCACCATCTGGTCAATCAGGATAAGAATTATTTAATATCTTTCATTTAAAAAAAATCAATCCATGCAGTGCGTTCGCTAAAGGCTCAAGGGCTCCCGAGGTACCGAACCCTCGGGAGCCACTGGCTGCACATCGGGAACCAGAAGGAGCAGCCCTTCCTGGGAACAGCTTTGTGCAGGGAAGCAGGGAGAGAGGGCCTGGGGACCAGCCAGGGCAGCGCTCGGCTCGGCCACGGCCGGAACCGAAATGAGAAGCGCAGCGACCCTGCCCGTGCCCGGGAAAGGCCCGGCCCGGCGGGCCCGGCGGCGCTGCGGCCGCTCCCGGTGCGCCCCGCCAGCCGCAGCGCCCGGCCCCGCCCGCCCGGCCCCGCACGGCTCCCCCGGGGCACCGGCACAGGCGGGGGGCGCGGGGGATGCGAGGATGAGGGGGACGCGGGGGTGCGGAGGTGCGGGGACCGGGGCCGCCCGGGCTCTCACCGAAGGCCAGCGTCGCCATCCTGCCCAGCACATCCCCCGCCATGGCCGCGGCGCCGGAACTGCATCACGGGCCCGCTGAGCCAACCCGCCGCCGCCTTGCGTCAGCCAGCCTTCCCTTCCCTTCCCTTCCCTTCCCTTCCCTTCCCTTCCCTTCCCTTCCCTTCCCTTCCCTTCCCTTCCCTTCCCTTCCCTTCCCTTCCCTTCCCTTCCCTTCCCTTCCCTTCCCTTCCCTTCCCTTCCCTTCCCTTCCCTTCCCTTCCCCGCATATGGGCGCAGGCCGGGCCATTCCTCCCCCGGAGGTGCTGACACGCCGGTGCGGTCGAGTTTAACCCCCGGACTCACTGCAAGGGAAGCCGTAGACTTTAGGATATTTATTAGCATTACACTTTTGAAATGTACATTCCATTGAACGAGAGCTGTAGGTCATGATTTTTACTATAAAACCATTTCAATAATTAGCTTTAGTTCGGGAGGGGGAAGTAGATAAAAGTGAAACATTCAGACACCTCAACTTGAGTAAAGAATGTGCAAATGTAAAGAGACTCATAAAAACACTTTTTACACTGTAAGAATTGAGGCACCAGCAAGTGAAATACATTCCAATGAAAGTGACTGATTTCTAGTTATCCATCACTGACTCTACCCAGAACTGAAATGAATACCTTATGCCAGCTCCAGGGGCAGCTTCCAGAGCTCAGATCTATCCTGATTCCTAATATAATCTGACACTGGCTGGAGTTTATTGCCAGAGATCTCCTCAGCTCAGCTGTGACAGCTCGGATGGGAGCATCCAGGGCCCTCTCCGGGGCTGAGCACCCCATGTGCCATCCTGTCTGAGAAGTTAATGAAATGGAGCACACAAGGGAAATTGCTTTCAGAGACAAATATGAAATGTAGATGCAGTTTTATACCAACATAGTATTAAAAAGTGAAAAGTCTGCAATTCCAGGTATCACTAAAAAGCGACACTGCTGGGTTTCCATTCCCAGCACATGTATCCTTCACTGTCACACAGAGCAGTCACACAAGGATCGGTAGCTCCATGGAGAACTTCTTGGCCTTTCTGTGTTCCCAGGTCCTAACCCAGAAACTTCTGTGATAAAACATAAAAATCTTCACATCCTTATGCCACGTGGTTAAAGAAGATCCTGAGTTTGTTTAGAACAGTTTTGTGCAATCGCTGGGACGAACAGCTCCTCCCCACCAGGCAGTCCATCAGCTTGTCTCCCGCGTGTCCCCGGAGCCCGTGCCGCTGCGGGCCAGCACGGCGTCCAGCGGGGCGCGCCGCTTGCGGATGCTGCGCCCCGAGGCGATCAGGTCGGCGTAGCCGCGCTGGTGGGAGAAGGCGTAGGCGGAGCGGCGGGCGGAGACACCGCGGCGGAACGCGCTCTGCCGCCGCTTCCACTGCAGCTCTTCCAGCAGGTACTTGCGACGGTTCCTCTGGATCTGCACGCACGCAATCACACATCGGGTCATGCATTAGGACAACATCACCACAGCTTGACCTGTTTTCATACCTGTGTGCTGCGTGCTGGCTAAAGCAGAGCAGAAACAGCCAAACCTATCCCCTACACTCTGACATGTAACCCTGGCCCTCCAGCCCAGCCTAAATTAAACCCAAACTGGGGCCCTCAGCAGCCTCACGGGGTCTCGGTGGGGTCACTGGGTCTCAGCCAGGCACACAAGGAAACAGTCCCCACTGAGCTCTGGCCAGCCCTGCGCCACTCCTCCACCCACAGGACCCAAGCCAGGCTTGTGTCACTCTCCCACCATCACTTACTTGTCTCTAACATTATCATAAAATCCCAGAATGGCTTGGATTGGAGGGGACCTTAAAGCCCATCTCGTCCCACCGCTGCCACGGGCAGGGATACCTTCCACTAGCCTACACCTTAGCACTGACACCAGCCCCTGTAAATAAGCACCTGCCCCATTCATCCAAATGACACAGATTTCACTCACTTTATCGCTCTCCAAAGGCCAGATTGTCATGGATAAGAAGCGCTGTGCCACTACAGGCAGTAAGCAAATAGCAATGGATAAAATCATGGTAAGCCAAAGGTATGGCTGTCGCAGAGCATTCGGAGCAGTTCCTGGGAATAAAAGGAGCAAAAGTTATATGTCTTAAACATAAAAGTTTATGACAAAGCTACATGAGACAGGACTGAGAACCACAAACCACCAGGACTGACCTGTGAACTGAAAGCCAGAAGGGAAGAGAACGTGGATTCCAGCACTGTGAAAGTCAAATGTGATCCCAAAGTAAAGTGCAATACTCCCAAATACTGAAAAAGCATTAACAAAAGTCCAGTAAGATGTATCCAGGCCAATCTAAAAGCAAACAAAAATGCCAAATGAGTTCATTAATTCCAAATAATGTCAACTACTTTTTGCATGTTGTTACCTTTATAGCAGAGAAATTTAGAACAGAGAGCAGAAAGTGTTCTCAGAGCACCATAGCTCAGGAAACCAAGCTTACTTGCCTGAAAATTGACGACAAATATCAGAGAGGATGCTGCTGTGACAGCAAAGGACTGATAATCTGCAGGGGCTTCTCCATCTTGCCCCATAGATTTAAGGTAGGCTCCGTATGGGATGAAGAAGATGATCAGTGAAGTTACAGCTCCATGGAGCAAACTTAAAAAGAACTTCTTGTAGTTGAAAAGTAAATCTCTCTGGCCCAAAACATAAAGTCTGGGGAACCGAAGGCTCAGTTTGTCGCTCACGTCCTTAAAAAAGAGGAAAAAGCAAAAGGAAGTTGTTGTGAATTGTTATTCTCAACATGAGCTTTGAAGAGTGAGAAGCTGAACTATACAGTGTCCCAACGGGAATGGCAGATCCCTTTCTCTTTCCAATAGCAGTGATGTGCACAGAGTAGCACAAAAGGAAAGCATTCTTAAAAGCCACAAAACCAAGCCCCTCTTGTTTCATGGACAAGGCAACCAGTGTAATTTAAAGACCTGGTGGTAGATGCCTTTGGATTCATCTGTTTTAACAACGTGGGGATACCTGGTCGAGCAAGCCGACAAGCAGGACCGGGAGACTGGAATACAGCACGTTGTACAGCGTGATGAACCAGTCCTCATAGGCTGTCTGCAACAGAGGGGGAATTGCAGGACTTAGTGATTTCATTTTATTACATCCTTCCCCTCCAGTTCCTGAGAAAACTCACATGTGCTCTACTACAGCTCTAAGTTCCCTGTCTTGGTGTTCACCCAAAGGCAGCAGCACCTTGGCTCAAGGCTCTGCTGAAACTCTTTAATCTGTGAGAAGCTGCCCCACTCCTTCCAAACCTTCCTCCCCATACAACCACAATCCTGACTCTAGTGCTCTGGAATCAAACCCAACTGCTTGTAACTAACTTGCTCAGTGCTCATCACATCCTCCTGCAGAAATCACTGGTGACAACTTCACGTTCCTGACACTTTGCAGGTTAAGCCTTTGCTGTTCCACAGTTACAAAAGCATCTATCTGCTTGTTGTTATCCCACACAAGCACACCTTCCTACCTGGGCAGAGAAGCCATTGAAGAACGAGTACCAGATGTGGACTAGTGTGAAAGCAAAGTTTTTGTAGAAGAAGTATCTCAGAAACTTGCACATCCTGATGTACGACCAGCGCCCATGGACCAGCAGCAGCCGCTGGAGGTAGCGGAACTGTCCGAAGGAGTAGTCACTGGACATGACAGCCTGCATCCCCTCCTGGCCACTGATCCCAACTCCAATGTGGGCAGCTGGGTGAAGGAGACAAACACCACACACTAGGTTGGACAAAGGGACAGGAACATGACTGGGGCCACATCTCTATGTCACCTGGATTCTCTCTCAGTGCTTGTTCTGTCAGAATGCACCTGGGAAATTCGACCAAAGGAGAACCAAGCGGTGAGACAGAGTAAGTAAAGTCCTAAACAAACTGGCCAGGCAGTTTACAAACACCCTCAGGACATAAACCCTATCCCAGATGGTTTTTTCTCACTGGGATCTCTTGGGAAGCTGTTCAAAGAGTAGCAGGTACCATCCAGGATGGATAATGCCACCAGGCAAGGGGCAGCCAAGCCACTGCTTTGGTCTTTATATTACACTTCTGTAACGCACAGCATGAGAACAGACAGGATTTGAGTCCCTGCTCAGGGAATGTCTACGGAAAAAAATAAAATAGATCAGAAAAACCACTAACCATTTCCTAAAGTTCTTCCTCAGAAAGGGAAACAGGCACAGAAGCTAAAAGCCCCATGGCAGCAAAGCAGATGGAAGAGTCTTCTGACAGAGAGGGACAGTGGAGAGACCGCAGGAGCAGGCCAGAGGAGATCTGTCCTAGCGAGAGAGCTCCATAGCTGCCTTACTTTTGATCATGTTCACGTCATTGGCCCCGTCCCCGATGGCCAGGGTGATGGCCTTCTTGTACTTCTTCACCAGTTCCACCACCATGGCCTTCTGCTTGGGCGTCACGCGGCAGCAGATCACAGCCCTGCACTCACAGGCCAGATCCACAAAGTTCTTCTGCTGCTGCTCCTTGTAGGCCTCTGCCCTTCTCCTTTTCTCAGTTTGCTTTTTCTTCTCTTCTGCTGTTCTGGGGAATTTCAGTTTAAGTTTCTTTTTCTTCTTTTTCTTCTCCAGCAGGATTTCATTCTGTGGGGGAAAAAAAAACTTACTATGTTCCCTTCTGCACCATTTCCAGTCCTACTCCAGGCACTGCCTAACAACACACCTGAGGTCATTATGCTCCCAGCATCCATTTCTGGCATTTTAATGAACTGCTTGTGCAGACAATGGAACAGAGTCCTCAGTGAGGGACACTGTATCCTGGTGGTGCCCCAAAATCTCAAACACTCAGGAGAACAGCCTTTGTACATACCAGCCAGGAGCCAGTGATGATCAGAGCCCGATCTCTGCTGCCCTGGAAGAAGGGCTCGTTCATTCTGAGAGAGGAATGTGGACTGGATCCAGCCCTGTTCCTCTGGTTTTCCAGCCTCGTTTGAAGGAGAGCACTGGAAGAGAGGAGGAAACTATTACAGAAAAGTCAAAGATAAACTTTAAGCTAGGTCAGTCCCAGACTGAAAATCCTGAAAATGAACTCCTCTGTGTTTTCACTTGCCTGGTCTCTTCTCCATAGCAGATGGCTGTTTCCTCTGTTAAGAGTTCACAAGAAAATCCAATATTTTCAGCAGTTTCTACAAAAAAAATTAAGAGAAGAAGGTATTTACTGAAAGTTCTGTCACAAGTAATTGTTGGGAGCAGCTAGAAGCACCTCAAGTGCTCTTAAGTAATTTTCAATTTACATTTCAGTATGAGAATTCCCTTTCAATACCACAGTGTAGACGAACATGAAAAAAAATCCTGTTTTTAGCTGTTTGGCTGTAAGCAACCCCACCTTTTTTGTCACCAGTAAGCACCCAGATTTTAATGTCTGCTTTGGAGAGTCTGGAGATAGTTTCTGGAACTCCATCCTGTAGTTTGTCTTCAATAGCCGTTGCACCAAGCAGCTGGAAGGGATTTGAAATACAGGTGGTTAGTAGCATTGAAATATGTTTCTTTCAATATAAGAATTGAAATGTACTAAAAATGCACAGCTCCTTACAATCAAGTTTTTTTCTATTTCCTCATACACTTTGTCCAGAGCTTCATCTCGGTGACTTGTAGCTAAACTGGCCTCCACAAACTTTTTATTCCACACTTCAAATTCATCCTGGCTTATGTCTCTATAGCACAGGCAGAGTGTCCTGAGAGTTTCATTTGCAAAGACCTGAAAAATCATTAAAACCACACATACCCACAAAAGAAAACTCTTCATTTGCAATCCAAACATGAGAGTAAGAGCATGAGCATTTGACAAGTGTGACAGAACAAGTCCAACTTTCAGAACCAACTGCAGGTTTTCATTTGTGTTAATAGCTTAGGAAAAGGAAATTAATAACACTATTGTCAGAAATAAATCATTTTTGTTTTAAAAACAGCATACAAAATACAAACATACATCAAGTGCTTCTTCTGTGGCTTCTCTCTTTGGATTCCTGGGGTGCAGCCTCTCGTAAATCACCGTATCAGCCCCTTTGCAATACAGCCTGATATTGCCACCAGATTCTCTTACTGTGGAGGGAAACAGCAGAGGTGGCACACTTACATAAAGGAGTAATTTCAGATTGGATTTTTCAGCCAACTGCCAAGTACCAAAAGTACAAGATGGCATTTCTTCTTCAGTGGACTCAAGTGCGTCCCAGGACTGTCACACAGCTGTTAGTTCTTGACTCCAGCTTCCCTTGCACGTCCCTTTTCACCCCTGAAATACAAGTGACTTTCTCCATGCAGGCTGGTGGCAATCAGCTTACCAATGACAGACATCCGCTTCCTGTCGCTGTTGAAATCCAGTATGGCCAGGACATCGTAGGTCCTCTTGACCCCCATCTCACTTATCGTGATGGTGTTCTGTGTTCGGGAGAGGAAAACGTACCCGAAGTTCCGGGCGGCCGTCACCAGGGCCCCCTCGTCCGGGGAAGCTGCCTGGTAATTGAGCTGACCTGTAGGATTGCAGCCAGGACACACCTGAGGAAACAGCTGGACACTGCTGCAGCACCCGACAGCAGTGCACACAAAGAACAGGGACCATGGACCCCCCCATTCTGTTACATGTACTTCCCAAACGGGATCAGTCCTCAGCCTGCTTCCCTCCACGGATTAAAGCAAAAACTCCACGTTTTCTGCCTCAATATCTTAATTTCTTAGTCCAGTCATTTAAATATTTTCAAAAGAAGATCCAAAAGACAAATCCTTGGCCAGAGACACCAATGCAACGAGTGGAAACAACCCCAAAAACATTAGGAGCAAGAAAGGACAGGACACTGTTGGTTTCACAGAGATTTTACAAAGATGGGAGTAAAGCAATATTAATATTCCGTGTTTTAATCGAATCTTCCAACCCTCTATTTCATATCCATGAATTCAATAGCTGATTACCTCTGCATTTAGTTTTGTTTCATTTAAAAGGGCAGCCTAACACTCCTCCCTTATGGGATCAGCATTAGTTGTGGATCTCTCCCTTGTGGAACTGGTTTTGAATTACTGTTTCCTGCTACACAGGGAAAACAATACTCACCATCAGAAGTGTCAGCCATGACTGTGTGACAAATAGCAAGCAGAAAAAAGAACTTCTGGATTTCTGGCTCCTTTCCAGACTTTATTTGCTCTATCAGATAGTGATCATAGAACAAGAACTTTCCATCTGCGTACACATTCCAGCTGAAATCTACTTGCTGCTTAGAAAACAGGGGGAGAGAGTTAGAGTTACCATAGGTGCCATTGCTTTGTTCCCACTTGCATCTCTCCGCACCTTGGCGAGGGAATGTTCCCATTCCACAGACTGGGATGCAGCGGTGGCTCGGATGAACTTACCTCGGGGTGGCTCTGGAGCTGCCCCGCTGCATCCCGGCAGTCTCCTGCAAGGCAAGCACCCACAGTCAGTGGGACCAGGCACAACAAAGCTTTCACCACAAAGTAAAACGTATCTAGAACATGTATGGACCTAGGACTGGAAGGAAAGGAAAAGGACAAACTGCTGCTCTTACTAAAATCTCCTTGTCTGTTTCTAGACTTTGTCCCCAAAGCATTTCTAGTGAAAGTAAAAAATAATAATAAATAAATATTAAATAAATAATAAAAATAAATAAATAATAAAATAATTTGCACAAAAAATTGTGCAAATTACTGATTTTCAGTTTTTCTGAAAAGTGGGAAGTTCCCACTAAAGTTCCTCAATTTCCACTTTGGAAGTGGGAAAACCCCAACAATTCAACCCTATGTGCCAGGTCTGAATTGCGGAAGTTCAGTTGGAATTAAGAGAACTTGTATGCACCTGATCTCCGACAGGCATTAAAATTTCTCCTCCTCCTTCTTTGCACAGGCTTTGCACAGACTTACCGTATCTTTGCCCATTTATGCAACACTTTTTAAAGGTCATGATGTTCTGTGTAAGGGTTCCAGTCTTGTCAGAGAAGATGTACTGGATCTGCCCCAGCTGCTCATTCAGCGTGGTGGTCCTGGCCTTGGCAGCCGTGTCCTTCTCAGCGTAGTACATCTGCAGGTCCCAGTTGATGAAATAGCTTTGGCCAAAGCGAATCACTTCCACACTAAATGAAAGAGGAGGAATGTTCTCACTCCCAGCTGCAGCTCACAGTTCCACATAATGACACCTCCTCAGGTATTGCCCTACCTGACATAGAGGGAAATGGGAACCATGGTGTTGAGGACAATGATGTATCCCCAGAAGTTGAGGAAGCCCCGGTAGGCAGGGCTTAAGTCCTGTGCGTCGTAGAGGTACCAGGAGGAGTTTCCAATCTGCTGCTCCCAGTAGGTGTGTCCGATGGCCAGCCCAGCCGACAGAAGGATAAGGACCACGATGATCTACAGGGCACAGAGAGGCCTCTCACACTTCAGAAACATTTGCTTGACTTAAATCCCAATCCCCATGTTCCAAATGGAATATGACAGGTATTTGTGAGGAGAAATGAAGCAAACCTTTCCCACAAAGGCACCTTTTAGATTTCCTCCTACTCCATCCCAGCTCAGCAGGCCAGAACATGTTGAAACATATTTATCACACACACACAGGACGAAGCTGCCTAACTTTTCATTCGCTCTTCACTTAAAATGTGAATTTTAAACAAAAAGGCTTACAGTATAAACCATGTAGTTCATAAGGGAGTCAATTTTTGTCCTTTTAAATCTTGTCTTTCCACTATTTTTCATTATTTTTGTGTCAGCACCTAAAAATAAAGAGCGAAAAATTTAAAAAAGGGAAAGATAGAATAAGCAAACACGTCGGTATTACAGTTTTACCGAAGTGGGACATGAAATACAGTTGATGTCTATAGGATGAAGATTCTTTTTCACTCTACAGGTGTGCTTTTAGTGCAGAAATATTACACACCTGCAAATATGACCATTCCATGGCAGAAGTCCGTATTCCTGATCTTACAGCCACGCAACAAAATCTTGTCAGCATCAAGGGAATAATTTGAGTCTCTCCAGGATAATGTTCCTGTAAACTTATCCAGCCGGTTATTGGGTTCTTCACATTCAACCAGACCTAGAAAATTTAAAGGAGAATGTGTTTAATGTACAAGTTAAATCCAAATGCATTGATTTGTACCCAGTATAGAAGTAGCTTTACTTTTATTGACTTGCAAACAATTTGAGCTATGTTTTAAGAGTGTTAGGTGTAGAACTGTACCAACCATCAAAGTCTGCCAAGGCACTTTCTTCCTGAAGGTGTCTGTGTGTCACCTCTAGGGCCATTTTGAATTTTAAGTTAGTCTCACTAAGAAGAAAGGATAAAAAGGTGATTTTATTAAAACCATGGATACAGGAGAGAAGTTTAAAAACAATTAACCTAAGGTACCACTACTTCTCTGGACAACCTATACTAAAGTGAAAAATAAATCCATGTCCTTCCCCCTTTCTTCCTATGTCACATTCTCCAACAGTTTTGATGTGTCTGTAGCACTCCAGTGGATAACTTTTAATGATTCTTGAATTGTGGGAATCAGGAGCTGAATACAGTTCCCCAGGTGTGGCTTAACAAGCAGACTCTGACGTGCACAATCCTTGCTCTTTTCCTAGTCAGCCCAAATTAACTCCAAGACATGCTTAAGTAGAACCTTACCCATCCAGTTCAGCTGTCTCCACGTAGCACAGACTGTTTGGTTCTGAGCTGGACAGCAGCAAAATATCAGCCTAGAAAACAAATAAATAGACATCAAAGAAAGCCAGGTCAAGATTCCTACAGAAGTCTCTAGAAACATAAAACAAATATATCTGAAGCACTTACAGGAACGAAAGTATTTTTCTTCAGACGAATGATATCACCAACTTTAATATCTTTCCATTTTGTGGTTTTGAACCTAATATCAAGATAGTTTAATAATTATTACTCTTTAATCTAGAACACTATGCACTCTATAAAACTTATAATACCAAACTTCCCTTAGGAGAAAAAAACTGGCTTCTTGGTATGCTGTGGGTTTGCTTTTGGGAAACTGCAATTTAGTTGAGGGTGTACAGCTCAGGAGTCAACCTACCTCTTCTCTTCCCACTTCACCTAGTTATGAATTCCTGTACTTCTCTCCAAAGAAGTTGCTCTTAGCACAGATTTAGTGCCAGAGAAGTAACTTTAAATTACTCCTTTAAGCAATTCTCTTCCAGCTTCAGTTAGATTTTCAGGTAGGCAGTGGAGAACAGAGCTGAACCTTTCCTATCATCTACAGCTTCAGAGCTGTGACAAAGCTTAGCAACAGGGCAACGATCATCACTTACAGAGCTCAGGGGGGAACACACAAACCTTCCATCCTTGATGACATCACATTTCCTGTTATTGACCTCACTGTCCATCCTGTGACGAGCCTGAAACCAGAGCAAAGAATGTACTCCCTGCTCTGCGTCAGGAGAAATGAGCTACACTGGGTGGGTTTTGCTTTTTATATAAACAGAACATGGTTCTTACAATGTCATCTGCCAGGTCTTTGACTGCAGTTATTCCCAGCACCAAGAGCAAGGGCACCAGTGTTGTGTACCATGACAAGGTAGTTATTTGGGGAATCGACTACAAAAGACCAATAAAATCAGTTCAGTACAGGATCATCAATCAAACTTAATTCAGGGATATTTCAAAGTGATCTGACTAGAGAAAAAAAACAACATATCAGAGAGAATTTTACGTCAGGTTGTGAATATGAACAAAATTCTGTGGGAAGAGTTTGGCTGTTACCCCACCTTGGAATCAGCTTCCCTTTAACAATTGCACTGGCTCATATATTACGTTGGTGTTTCTGATTTATGACATGAACTCAAGAAACATCTTTTCCTCATGAAATTCATGAGCTCTACAACGAGTTAATTCTAATACTGTGCAACTTGCTCATCCCAGAACTCTGCCATAGCTCATCCCAGCTAATCCATATTTGTTGCAGGTTTCTGTTATGATGGGTTTGATCTCTGCAGCAGTTCAGACAGTGCCCCTCAATTCCCTGACAGGACAGCACTGAATTGTGTCATAAATATTATTGAGCTCAAATTCCCTTCACAGTGAGTATTCTCCATCTTGCTTACCTGCAATATGAGAAGAACAAGGAAATAGAAGTTGGCTGCTCTCTTAAACTGTTCAAACAGATTCAGAGGTAAAAAAGTGATGGGGTTGTACTTGTATGTCTTAATTGCATTTCCCTGTGGGAGAAATCCAAACATAAGTCACACAGCAGAGCTTCTCCTTCCAACACAAATGTACAGTGCATATTTTTAAGATCCTAATTCTCCATCTCACCTTAAATACGTCTCTTTATACCTTGATTTTCCATTCCAAAACCCCAACCCAGTTATTCTCCCCCCCACCTCTGCTGGAAACACTGAGGAATTGTGAACGGTGGCTTTTACACCACTCACCAGCCGTTCCAAAGATCTTACGGGGATTAAGGAAACATTCACCCGACAATTAGCACCTCATTGGGATAAGACAATTTACCGCGTATTTGCTTTTCTTGAAGCACAGGAAGATTGTTCTCTTGAAGCCCGGCTGGTCATAGAAGCGCTGATCGTTTGCTTTAACTTGCCAGCTGCAGTCTGGAAGGGACAAAAGGGGTCAAAAACTGTTATAAACATGAGGGAACAAATCTGCCACTTTCAGGTTTTCTCTCAATTCCATCTTTTAAAGGTACTTCCAACTGAAGCAAGGCTGGTACCTGCTTACATATCCCTAAGAAAAGCTTTTCAAGACATTTCCGGGCTGTTTGTCTTTATTAGCAACTCAAGTATATTCAGAGGTAGGAAGAAGCATTGCTTAACATATGAAAGTTCTGTGGGAAACCTGTAGAGTAACATTTATTCACGCTGAATTCCCTTCTCTCCCCTCCTTTGGTTTGCTTCTGTGACACCAGCTAAGCGCTAAGCACTCCAACCCGGATGTCTGTCTTTCTGGAAACGAAGAGCTCAGTTCACCTTTTTATTTGATTTAACCACGCTGTGCCATGGTTTTCATTCACACCCATAAAAAAATACAAATCTGTAGTGCTCCTTTTATTTCTTCAGCCACCAGTTTTGTTTGATTGTGAGAAAACCCAGGAACAGGAATTGCATCCATCATGTAATTTTCTGTGCCCGCTCTTTCACAGGCCACTCCTTTCCCTCCCAGATCCTTCAGCTCCCATTCCCTCAAGCCTGCAGCACAGACACCCTGCTACCCACAGCCACACTCGGGCCCTGCCCACATCCAGGGATCTCATTCCCCACGTTTCAAAGCCGGCTCCCAGGAGCTCTGCCTGCCTGGGAAGGATGATGCAGGCAGGATTTCGAAATGCAGCTTTCCTGACTCATCGGCCAAGCATCTCCCCCTTTCCTCCAGCCCACAGTGATTGTCCTTAATGGGTGCTCTTCCTGGTTTCACGGGATCCTCTTCACCCATGGATGGGGTGAAACTCCCAGCGGCAGAGGCGTGGGGCCTGGCACGGCCGTGACTAACACTTCAAAACCCAAATCCAAGTGCAAAAACTTTTTATTTTCCACCCACCATAGAGTAAATTCTGGACTGACATATCTGGACCTTTCCTGTGACTACACAACTTTCATTTCCAGCACCTTGGTTACAAGCCCAGAAGAAAATAGAGAAATATTTATCTTGAATAACCAGGTTTTAAGTTAAAAGATTATAAGCATGAATTGAGAAAGTTACTAAATTTTGTCAAAATGACAGGGCATGAAAGAAAACATAAAGTCTGCATAAACATTTCTTTACCACATTCCATAAACATTGCAGTGTTGATAAAAATTATGGAAAACTGGCAAATTAGGTCTGAGGTAAAACCTGCAGGAAGGAAGCTCCTCAAAACTACCTTAAACTGTCGTGCTAGCACCTAATATTTGGCAAGCTGCTTTGGTAATTCATCAACTTTAAAGGATTTCATTATAAAAAAACCCCTTAGACTAAACATGTGACAGGCGCTTGTAAAATGAAAACACATAACAGGTGGTTATGAAACGAGAGGTGATCAACTGTTCCCACACAAACAGGAAGAAATCTGTATAAATTAAACAGGCTCTGGTTACATTGAAAATACTCATGTTGCAGCACTGAGAAAAGGGAATTTAAGGGAGCTACAGATGTTTCTTGGGCAGAGGTTCAGAACAGGGATGCCAGAAAGGCTCCTCCCACTGATGTTGCTACGCTGGCAGCAGCCACAGCCTGTACCTGCTGGTTCCTTTGAGCTCCTCCTACTCACTTTTTACCTTTCAGGAAACTCATGAGGCTACAAAATTAGCAGTGAGGTGGAAATCTGCTCTGCACAAGCAGAAATCCAGGGAAAACACTGACTGAGCACAGCAAAATGCTTGCGCTGGAGCCTGTTTCCAGAGGATTGGGTAAACAAGTACCTGAAGGTCTGTCTGAACAGTTCCCAGACCACAGGCCGTGTACATCCAGGGCCTGCCTTAATTAAGAGGCGGTCACCATGCAGCTCATTACGCAAGGAGCAGTGGCACAGAACTGGGCTGCAGGTTGGAATGAAGCTGAGTTTCGTTCTGACATTTGTTAAACTGAATTGCCATCAATTACTCTTCCAGAGTCAGATAGGCCATTCCAAACCCTACCTGACAAATAAGCACAGAAGTCCAATCACTCCCTGAGGCTTAGCCTCTGCATCCAGGATCATGTACACCCCAAATCAAGTTCATGATGTTACCTTTTTTCCCAGGATCTCGGCTCTCCTCGGCATCCCTGCTGGTTTGGTTCAGTCCCGGTTCAGCCCCAGGCTGCCGACCATCCAACTCATCCTCTGTTTCATCATCACTGTATGGCACCACCTCATCGTTGGGCTGGGAATCCTCCTCGAAGGTGGTCTCTGAATCCCTTTCCGAGATCATGCTGCTAGCACCCTGCCAGCATTTTGGACAAGTTAGGGAAAAGAGCTCACGTAGCAAGTGCTGGAAACCACATCTCTAATTTTACTCTGCTGGTGCTGGTCACCAAACCCCACATGTGAAACCAGTTTGCCCAGAACAGCACAGGGCACAGGCTCGGTTTTCCAGCACAGACCAGAGTCAGAGGGCACTTCTTGTTCCAGCCAGCCCTTCATTACTGTTCTGCTACGTGTAATTACACGCTGCAGCCCCAGGAACACCCTGTGCTCCCAACACAGGACATAGGAATTGGGGAGCCCACAAACACGTGCCTCCCAGTGGCCATTACAGCATGGCCTGAGGAGCCACAGGAGCTGGAGCTCTGCTTGGCCACAGTTGGGACACAGAGCCGGGCACCGAGCACCAGGTCAGACATCCAGGGCTCGGGTCACACAGCTGGTCCTTCATTCCAGCCTGCCCAGCCTCACCCAAATCAGCCTCGCTTCCTCTCTCTTCCCATGGGCTGAACATCAGTGTTTGTCACTGAAAGATCCCACACCTTGGGTGTCCGAACACCCGAGGACAGCATGGAGACATTTTGGCTCAGCCCTGAGCTGTATCAGAGGAGGGATGGTCTCCAGCTGAGCTGTGGCCATGCCCGTGTGCCCTTCTGCTGTGCCTCGACTCTGGACATCTCCAGCCATCTCTGGGTGTGATCCTAATCCTGAACTACACATCAGCTTCCCAGCTTGCCCCTCGACCTGCCTCACCACCGTGGCATTGCCTTTGCTAACAAACTCAGCAACCAGCAGGGCCAGCACCAAACCTGCTGACATCCCCCGCAGCCTCTGGTTTTGCAAAGCTGAATCGTCTCCCCTCCCTAATATCTCCTATAAGAGTGAGATGAATATTCCATGAGCACTGACTGTGCTGCTCTGGTGACAGGCTGCTGGCAGGAGCCCAAGGCAGGCCATGCTCCCAAGCCACAGCGCTGCAGGGCCCGCCCAGCACAGACTGACAGCCCACAAAATACACCAAACTCACCAGGCTGAGTTTACAGGAATCCACACAACTTCTCCCAAGACCCACCCAAGCTGCTGGAGGCTTCTCCCTGATGGAATTAGCCAGAAGTATGACAGCAGGTCACCAACAGAGGTGTGGAACCTGAGACTTCTGTGACAGATCATGTTTTCCTAAATAGCCTTGGAGTTAGGGAATACATCTCAAGCTCCAACTCAGGCCCCTGAATACCTCACTGTGATATTTTGGTTTATTTCTCCTCTTTTCGGTTCTTTAGCTCTTTCTGTCCTGCTAACACCTCTCATGGGGACTGCTGGGGGAAACAAGTTCCTCACACGCACAGTCCCTAGAACACAAAATGCCGTCAGATCTTTGATTGGCTCTCACTCTACAGCAACCAAAACAAGCTCATATCCCTGGCACACAGAGATTCAGCTGTCAGTCTATTAGTCTTTACTGATTAACTGCTTAATGATTAATGAACTAATTAGTCATGCGAAGGGTTAGATGAGATATCAAAAACATGCTGCTTTTGCTTTGCATTACAGATGTGTGGCTGCATGGCAATTCGTACAACGCCACCAGCAGCAGCCTGTGATGCTGACTGGGAACACACTGGGAACGGATGCCAGCGAAGTGATCTGCTGGGGTAAGGTTAAATTAACTGTAGTCACTTTCCCTCCTCAAAGAACTAAACTGCCGACTGGAAAACCTCGTTAAGAAAGGCGATCTCATTAAGTGTTACCCTGCATGCAGCACAAGTGCTCTGTGCTGTGGGCACACCATTAGCATTCTGCAGGAGGCAATGGAATGGTGCCCGGGGCTGGCCGGAAGCCTGCAGAAAAGCTCCCACAGTCGGGAGAGTGATGAGAACTGCTGTGGGACCCAGGGCAAAGGAGTCCTCCAGTGACAGCCTGACAAATTGGTTTAGAGTTAAGTTTCTTGACACCTAGTCTAGAAGAAAAGGGCTGGGATGGCAGAGCCGTGTCAGAAGTTCAGAGGAAGGTGGGGAGCGATCATGATGTGAAAGGGGAGATGGGAGGAACTGACAGCATGGAGCAGCAGAGATGCCAACTAATCCTGAGGCAGCAGGTAAGACGGGAGCACACACCCAGCAGCACCTGGATGCAGGAAGCACACAGCAGAAACTAAAGAGGAACAAACATGGCAAGAAGAGAGGAGCCCACTACTGATTTTTGATGTGGTCACTATTCTGAGGACTGTGGAAACAGTTCATGGAGGGCCTGAGATAGAACAACACAGTTGTTAAACACTGATAAAATACTCAGAGAACACTTTGAAAAGCTGGTTCTTGGCTGCATGGTCCTCATTTTCTAGTTCCTGACTTGACAACAGGGGTTTCATACTGCTTCAGATCAGTTTCAGATCAGAAAACCTTACATTAACCACTTCAGTCTAGAGGAAGCATCAGTTCACACTGCCTGGGCAGGTGGGGAGCAGTGCCCAGCTCCCAGCTCTGCCTCCTAAATTGGGAAATCCTGCTGATCCAACAGCGGTATGGATATGTGGGGAGGTAAAGGAGATCAAAACAGTATTAAGCACAGGTTTAAGTATACCTGACCTAGTTTATTTACTCAAAGGACAAACTCCACAGTGCTTCAGTCCCTCAGGTTTTGTGTCTACTCCTGCCTCAGGGCAAGCACCAGATAATCTGGAATAAATTAAACCTTGTAAAAACTCCATTTACTGAATTTGTTTCAAGGCAGTAAATAACCAAAATCAATCTTACACTAAATTCTTCTCCGGAAAGTCACTGCACATGACACTCCTGCAAGAATCTGGGGTGATTTCCTGCAAATCAGATCACTCAAAGTGCCCTGAAAGTTAAAAAATCCATCTAGAACAAGGGACATGTATAGCAAAAGGATTAAAATGCACAAGCCTCACCATTACACACCTGCTGGCCACCACAGCCTGTGCACAGCTCACACCCTGCATGTTCCTGTCCTTGGCACCATATTCTGCACAACCTCACACGCTCTGGCAGTGCCAAGCTCAACAGCTGCTCAAACCTGGCCATGCACTGTTCTTTCAGAACACAACAACATCAGTATTTTAAGCAAGAATCATAAAGCAAACTCAAACAGTACAAAAAGTAACTCAGAGAGATCCTTCTGAATTGCTTCAGGTCTCAAGGTAAAATAGGACAAAAAAGCTACAGCAAGATGTTTCACTGATTTAACTTGGCATTAAAAAAAGTACTTAAGTGCAAAGCCTGATCCTCAGACATATAAGATTTATTTCTTTACTACGTGTTACTGGAGAAGCACCCAGCATTGCAAAACAAAACCTGCTTATGGAAGGGCTGAATACAAACTCCCAAAACTGCGCTAGAAAGCCACGTCCAACATCAACCTCTGCGGTGGGGTTCCCACAAGGACCTTCTGGCAGATGCATGATCACCCCAATTACATTTTCCCTAAGAGAGATCAGTAATTATTCTGCCATCTTCAGCTGTCTCACACTGCTCACCTCACCAGTAACAGAGAGCCAGAGCCAAAATGGGAACACAGACAAAGCCCTGTAGGGAGCAACAACCAAGCAGACGCTCTCAGGGCGGCAACCCCAGCACCAAAGGAGAAATCAGAGCCCACAGAGCACTTGGATGGCTCCACCAGAGCAGAGGCCTGTATTCAAGGGGCTTGAGTCCATACCCCAGCTTATACCCTGAGAGGTTTCAGAATGATTCTTCATCCATGGGCACAGGTTTAACGGACGGCTCTAACAGCACTTGAAACCTGAAGTTTGGAATTGCAAAGACAGTCCAGGATCCACTCTTGGGTCATGATCCACCCTCCAGCCTGATAATGACCCAACTGGTACCAGTTAATGCTCCTACAGTTATTTTTAACTCCCCCAAAGCACGGTTGGAAGCCAAGGCCTTCAACAGCAGGGTATTGTGTTTCTGCTGTCCCTCAGGGATCCCAGCCAAAGGCTTTTGCAGAGTATCGGCCTTCACTAAAAATGTATTCAGGAACTCATCTCCCTGGAACCAGAGCTGCTGCAGAGAAACAGGCAAATCATAAACTGGATTTGCTTCCAATAGGTGAGATTGGATCACTGATTACTCAAAGCAGACACGAAATGTTACAGGTAACAAGTGCTTGGACAGGCAGATAGAAGGGCTTCTGAACAACTCAAACCTTCCAGCTAATCTTTATGACATTTTGAGAGGAAAAGAAAACAGCAATTAGAATAGCATGAATCAGCACAAATGGGCCAAGGAAACAACCTTCGCTCCAAACACTACTGAGCTTCAGGTAGATTGCCATGCAAATTACACGCTTAAAGCTGATGAGTTTGTAGAGCTATTTCACACACAACAGCTCCAGTCATGTCCCTGAATGACTACTTTACAGTAATTGGACACCCAAAAATTGTATCTTGAAGGGGATGATTTCCCTCAGTCATTTGTTCTGAAACACACTGGCTGTCACATGCACCCCAAGAAAGGTAAAGCCCAGCTCCTGGAATACCCCGGAGAAAGGTGAGCTCAGGAGTTCAGGTACGTACTTTGAGCCAGCAGAGCCTCGAGAGCGTAAGGTAATCAAACCCAGCTCCTGACCCTACACACCTTCCCTGCACTGTGACCCTGGAAACAGTTCCCACTGGAACCTGCCAACACGTGCCTAGCATGAGGTGACTCAGAATCACCCCCAGAAGGTTAAAATTGGAGTGATTCCAGTATGGCTGCAGATAAAATGCTCGAGGACAAGTCATGCACTCACACAACCCAGGACACCACAACATGTCATACCTGAGATCTCCACACAACAGAACCACCAAAGATTCCAGCTCTCCCTGCAACGTGAGAAATCCTTGGGGATCCTGTTCTGCAAGTGACAGGTCCCAGGTGAGTCAGCCTGGCTGCACCATCGAGTGCTGCCGTGCACCCAGCCCCTCATTTTACACGCACCATTTTTAAATACAAAGTGTCTCTATTTGACTGACAATACTACCTTAACACAGGCACCCACAACTGCTCTGGAGGCTGTACAAACTCTGAGGACTAAGGACTAATTCCAGCTCCAAGAGACTTTTTAATTGCTATTGTGCACAGCCAACCTTGCAACACCCACAGATCTTTCCTTTGCAAGGAACCACCCCAGTCCCTCCTCCGATGCCATAATGATCCCAATTACCTGCACCATCAGGAGGCAAACACCATGGTAAAACCGTAACACCCTGGCACTGCCAAGCTCTGAAAATCTTACTTTAAAAAGCTGCTCTTGCCAAACCTGGCTGCAGAGAGGTGACTGTTCCTGCCCTGAACACACTGCAGACCCGTTCAAGCAAGTGGAGACACCAAGACCCTGAAACCCTCTGGAGAGAGGAGAGAGTACAGTTTTGTGCTGCTGACAAATGTTCAAGTCCCATCTTGGGGAAAAAAATAAAAATAAAAATAAAAAGCAGAGGCTATTTTGTACTCCCCAGTGTAGCTATTTATTAAAACTTGTATGAAAATAAGTATGAAGGACATTACAATATAATTAATTTATCCAGATGAGCCAACAGGATTTGACACAAGGAAGAGATTAACTACACACCAAGAATTTAACAGAAAATCACCCCGAGAAAGAGAGATCCGCAATCTACAGGTCCAGCTGCCTGAGGCTACGCAAAAATGGTTGAAGATGGGCCATTGGAGAAATGAAATCATCATTTCCCCGTTATCTGCCCTAGGATTTCTCATTAACAGATCTGCAGGGTTCCATCATTTAAAGTCCAAGGCAAGGTAAGCTATCTTTGCAGAAGATAAGAGAGTTGGTAACCTTTGCTCAAGCTGCAGGTTCCAGCACACTCTGAAGGGGTTTCAACCTGCCCCTTAGAGGGTGTTACCTTGCTCTCAAGTTCCATGTTATACAACAGCCTATCTTGAGGTTAGTAGAGGAAAAAACGAACTATTTTTGTGCACATTTAAACTGCATTGTTTGGAGTAGAAGATTTTTGGAACTTTATAGAGAGTTTTTTTCCTAGCTATCACCCTCACCATCAAAACCAGCAGGTATTTTTAACTGGACAAAACAAAGGTTACTTCCTGCTACCAAGATTGAACAATTCATGAATACACCTTTTCTGACAGCATCTACAATGGACACTGAAGCCATTTTCCTAAACTGACCTTTATCCAATGGAGTGTGTGACTGAAGCCCAGACTGCATCACAGATGCTGGCACCAGCCTCTCACAGAGAATCCCATGTTCAGCTTGAAATCAGGCTCCATCTGCAATGAAACAATGTAGAAAATGGTTTTTTGGCTGACTTCCACCTTGTGTGCATGCAATAACAAAAAAATATTCTTTAGAAAAATCGTGAAATTAATTTGCCTTGCAAAATTTCTGAAGAAAAAGAGAGATTTCTGCTTGGCTCTCCAGACCTTCCCATGCTGCTCCCCTCCCTCCTCTCAGGGACAAAGTCACTTCAGCAAATGGTTCTTTCCTTGATTTGTTTCCTATTTTCCTTACACTGCTTCTCCTCACTCCCTTTTTTCTTTTATTGCTTTGTTCTACATCTCCCTGCACATCATTGTACCCAAGAGCACCCATGAACTTGCTGAAATTGTCCATTGTGAGGAAGAATCACTATGAAAAGCCAGTGTCCACCAAGGAGACAGTGGAGTCCTGCAACTTTATTCAAATAAAGGGAGAGTCCTCTGGGGCACACCCCTGTGGGGTTTCTCTCTCTCGGTTTTGTAGGGTGCAGCCTCCTTTTATCCCAGACTCCCGGCTGCATATTGCCCTCTTCCTTTCCCCATCGGCTGAGGTACCAGGAAGGTACAGCCTTTCCGAACCATCTACCACATATTACCCCTTGAACGTGTCATTTTACCCCAAAGTTCAGAAGTTCAGCCTATCTGGCTTCTGCAACAGACTTTGTGTGGGCCCATTTGTCCTATCACCCTAAGGTTCAGAAGTCAAACTGTCCAGGCTCTGTGACAAACTTGTGGCTTGAGGTTGGTGGAGACATTTCAAAGACATTAACACCCATACCCTGCTTGTAAAGGCATTAGAGCACGTCTTTCCTATCACCATCAACTGTCAAATTGTCAAATGAAAAACATATTTCAAGTGTATATCAGAACACGCGGGGAAAACCCAGCACACGTTCCAGAGGGATTCTGTAAACTTGCCAAAAAGCAGTGCTGTCACAGAGCTCGGCACCTGCTGAGCAGGGCTCCGAATCGGTCTTGAATGAGAATCATGCCCTTCACCCCGACAAGCACAGAAACAGAGAGGTTAAGTGATTTGCCCAAGGCCATTGGGTAAGTCACTGACAGAGCCAGGGTTGGGTTTCAGAAGCTCCTGGCCAACGTCCTGCATTCAATTACAGCTGCACAAAGCATCTCATTTAACAGAGCCTGACAAAGCCCACGCCGAGGAAGAGCATCAAAACCCCTCAGATCTGAAACGACACCAACCGACCCCCTTGCCACGTTTAAGAGCAGGCAACGCTTCATGCTCAGGCCGCTGTCATTACTCGGCCCTCAAACAACAGCCACACCGACAACAGAGCAGGGAAATAAATTGCAGCTCATTTTAAAATAGCTTCAGTGCAAGTGGTTTTTGGAATTCACCATTCCAAACTCCAAAGCAAAGGTCCAGAACATTCACGCTGTCTTATATGGCAGAATTAAGTGAGAACAGTTTAGAAGTTACCGAAAATAATCTCTATGATACCTACAAGTTAACACAGAGACAAACACAGGCCTGGGACAGTTACGAAAGCAACCACACTCTAAGGTGAGCACCAGTGCAGAAGCTGGCAAGGAAAACTTCAAAATGGCCAAATACTACTCGACTTCTAAACCAGGCTTTGAGGAGAAAGACAAACCAAAACCCACACCCAAACAGAAATCTGTGAGCAAGCCTGAACCAGCACAGACACTTACAGGGAGTTATATCCAGGGACTCCAGCAGCAGCCACACAGATGGGGACTGCTCAAGGGCCAGGTGGCCACCCCAAGTCCCAGCGGCCCTGGTTCTCCACAGCCATGCACCCAGACACCCCTCAGCCCGGAGACCAAACGCCCCGCACTGTTACTCATTACCAGCACCATCCCCTGCCAGAGCTCCCTGTGCAGTTTGGCCTCTTCGGTTTCAAACCGCTGCTGCTGACACCCGAGCCAGCGGTGAAATGCTCCATTAGCTGCTCCATTTAGCACAGCTCCATCCCGACTCCAACGAAGGGATGCTATTTAAACTATAGGCACAAAGCACAAAAGCACGAGGTAACAGGATCAAGACACCGATTTTTATGTTTTGTTTTTGTTTTCCAAGAAAGTTACTGACCTCACAAGTAACTTTTTCACTATTTCCTGTTGCAGAATTAGTGTTCCTTAATGCAGAAACCTATTGCTGCTTTTACGGCTGTATAAACACAGACTGATGAGTAATCACCCGGCAGCCCTGAAGGCTGTTTTCATCATTTATAGATATGGGGGGGGAAAGCCGGGAGCAGGGCAACCAGCCCAAGGCCACGAGAGCGCGTCAGTGCCCGGGGGGCTCGGGGAGACCGGAGGCAGCCGAGCTGCGGTGGCTCCCCGTGCCTTACCTCACCTCCCAGCAAACTCCTGCGCTTTCCTTAAACTTCCAGAATGGAGAGACTCTGCGCTGAGTTCGACGATCACCGGCCGCACATCCCGCGGGTGGGAGCGAGGGGGACGCTGATTCCCGCGGGGTTCGGGTCGGCGCTGCCGGACGCGCTGTCCCGCCGGGCTTTAAACCTCCCAAAACAACGCGTCGGGGTCCCCGCTCCGAGCAGGGGGGGACTGGGAAGGAGAGAGAAGGGAGGGGAAGGCGTTCCGGGTGCGCCCGGGGTCAGCTCCGGTCCGTCCTGTGCGGCGGGGCGGGCCGGCACACAGCCCTGCCCGACCCCCGGCCCGCTCCGGGCGCGGCACCTGCGGAGGTGGCGCTGGGCGAACCTGGTAGTGATGGATGCACCGCGCCACCGCCCCGCGGCTGCGGGCGGCACCGGCCCCGGAGCCCCGCAGCCCCGAAACCCCGCAGCCCGCAGCCCCCGCCCCGCAGCCCCCGCCGGGCAGGAGCCCCCCGGCCCCACCTGTGCCCGCGGGTCCCCCCTCGCTCGGTCAGCGCCTCCCGAGCCTCGCCGGCCCCGCGCCCGCCCCGGCTCCCTGGGAGCCGCCGCCAGACCGGCCGGACGGGTTTCCCCGCTTCTCCGGGCGGGGAGCAGGGAGGGGCCGCCTGGATCGGCCCCGGCCCCGGCCTAGCGCGGCCGCTCTCGCCGCCGCCTCCCTGCTCGGGCTCGGGGCCGGCGGGACCCTCCGGCGGCTGTTGGCACCGTGCGGGGCCGGGGGTTCTGGCACCCGCGGGAGGTGCCGAGGTGAGGGTCCTGGGTGCTCCGGAGGTCCCTGCTGCAGCGCCAGCCCGGGGGAAGGATGCAGCGAAGCTCTGGTGATAGCTGGGACCTCCCTCCTGGCGTTGTTCTAAGTGTCAGGATTGCTTTCTCCCTTCTTATTCACTGGACTGTACAGCATTACAGAGAGCTTTGGAAGGGCTACAGGATTTTAACCATTTGGCCTTTTAAAAGCTGTTGAATGGAATGGACTCCTGGTTCCCAAATCCTTTTGAGGAAGGACTGGAGACTTGAGAGATGCTCAGGAGTGATATTGTTAAGTGATGGTTTTGCTCATTAATTAACAGATAAATAATTAAGAGATAAAGTGGTCATATATAGGGATGGCAGTAGTGCTGTTCTGCCATATGCACATTTGTTCACAAATAATGCAATTTAGGGCAAGGGCAAGTGAAACACAGATATGGTTACTGATCTGATTAAATATAAAAAAAAGGAAAATACTCCCTGTCTCTTAAAGTGATGATGGGCTGCTGCTCTGTACTAAAAGTGATCTTTGTTTTGGACTGGCAGGTATTGGAGAGATCACCTGGTTTCTTTTTCAGCAGCAACAATACTCAATTTTCCTGTGCCAGAAAAGTCTTGTTCAAACAGACTTGGTTTTCCTAGACCAAAAATGTGATGCTGAGTTCCAGAGCTGTGTCTTTCAGCACTTTTCTGTTTTACTGGCTGCCTCAAATTCCTCACACCAGAATAAAACCAAAGTTAATTAAAATCAGGAACATTTTGGGTAAACAAAGCAGCAGAGGTTACTTGTGCCTTTGACAATTCCCATTTTGTGCAGGATGTTAATTCCTGTCCAGGGTGGAACATTTGGCTTTGACTTCGGTATTCACAAGGCCGCTGCATGCAAAGCCTGGTTTGTGGGACGCACTGTCAGGAAGGAGTTTACTGGAGATAAAAGGGCCCCTTAACAGTGATTAATGGCCCAGCCCAAATATTAGTTTTACACTTACGTAGTACAGGTCCATGTCTGAGGGAAACAGCAGCTGTTCCATACGTTGGGGCCATGAGGAGGAGCATCCGCCGTTGCCCCTCTCAGACCCCGATCTTGGTCAGTCCCAGCAGGTATTTCCAGTTCTGCTTCAGGACTTTTTTTCTCTGTCCTCTCCTTTATTCCTCAGTCTCATCTTTCACTCAGGACCCTTTGCCCCAAAATAGCAACATGCCCTAGTCAAAAATACAA
The DNA here is from genome assembly GCF_000738735.6 of Corvus cornix cornix. NCBI lineage: Eukaryota > Metazoa > Chordata > Aves > Passeriformes > Corvidae > Corvus > Corvus cornix. The sequence continues at coordinate 332,412 of NC_046357.1, read as the reverse complement.
TCCTTTCTGTCGCACTGCTCCTTCTCTTCCTCTTTTTCCTTTTTTCCTCCCCCATTTAAATAAAAAACTTTCAGACAAAATTGATAGATTAGAGGTCTTCCTAGGCTAAAGCCCTGTTTCAGTATCAAGAAGGCTGAGCCCAGATCTTTTGGAAGTTTCAATTTCCTAACATCGAGATCTAAAAGAGAAGGAACCAACAAATCAATAGCAGCCACAGCTCCAGAGATAACCCTCAGGGCAGAGGGATACCTGTGCCTTTGTACCTCTTCACACAGTGATGTGATTTCAGATGGAATATTGTTCACTAAATCAACAAAAGAGGTGGTTTCACCTTGTGCCAGAACCTTAGAATTTCTTCTAAGAGCAGATTAGCAGGAGACTCGTGTTTGTGTACAGGTTTCTCCAGGGAGCTTTTCTCTGCCCAGGTACTTTCCTGCCTCATGTTTGGCACTTGCTGGAGAGAGCTCAGCTTTAAATCAGGCTCCTTTCCAAGTGAATCGTTAATTACCATAGCTGGGGTTAGTGCAGCTCAGCAGAGAATTCCGCAACGATGGAGCAGTGACTGCTAAACCGCACTTGGAGCGTGCCCCGTTATTCCCTGGATAAGGGACCCTCTCGTGCTTACAGACATACAGAAATCCTAACGCAAATTTCACAGCAAGGACGTGGAGGTGTGGAGATTTTTCCTACTCCAGCTATTCAAAGTGTTGTTTCCTGTGCATTCGCCTTCCTGGCTGTGATCCATCAAATCTATACTCATGGATTTTATGCAAGTCCATGTTCCTCTAAAACCTCTCCACCGAGCATGGCAGGGACGTTTCCCACGTGGAGGGCAGCTCTTTTCCCCAGGTTGTGAAATCAGGGGTTGACGTTTCTAAGGAAAACAGAACGGGGCCCTTGACTCCGTCTGAATCCCAATCTGTTTTCCTGAGGAGCTCCTGTGTTACTCCTTGCTCCTGCCGACAGATGGGGAACCACACCGCTGAATTCCCGGCGTGAGCTCTGCGGAACAGCATGGGCTGACCTGCTGCTTCCAGGTTTGCTGCGGTTCCTGACGGAGCACATTTGGCTTTAAAATAATGCTTTCAAAGCATTAGATCTACACGCTGTCACTCAGGATTAGTTTAGGAAGCAGGAGGGAATGGAGTTACTGGGATCTGGGAAATGACAAATGCTGCCGAGTTCAGTGATACATTCAGAGGAGTAGAATATACACATGGTCTTGCAGGGATATTTGGAAATGAAGGATAAGACTGAGGAACTAAAAATCACTGACCTGAGTTCTGTGCCTGTTTCCATTGTATTTCCTTTCTGAATTTCCTTTCCCCAGAAGAGCTGAACCCATTTAGTCCTGGAGCTGTGCAGGTGTTCAAGCACTTCATTCCTTCTCAGGTTCCCATTTGGAATGTCAGTGGAAAGGTGAGTTTTGCTCACAGATTGGTCTCTGGACCCTTTTGAACATGGAAAGGTTCCCATCAGAGTACACTTAGAAAGTCTTCTTTTTCTGATTGAGTTTTTTTTTGTTTGTTTGGGTTTGTTTGGTTTTCTTGTTGTTTTTTTTTTTTGTTGTTGTTGTGGTGGTGGTGGTAGTCTTTTTGTTTGGGGTTTTGTCTGGGTTTTTTTTACAGTAGAAGGTTGTTTTGGTTTGTTTTTTTTTTTCCTCCCTATGAGTCTGTATTGCCACAAATCAAAATTCAGGCTGTTCTGGCTGTCACTCTTCCTTGCTGCATTCTGTCTCCTGTGATGTGTGATGAGTCTTCCCTTAAGGGGGCATTACTCCTGCTTAGCTTTCACCCAGTGTATCCCATTGTTCAGCTCTGGGCAATTGTTTTGGGATATTATTGATTTTATGACTTGCATTGTTGTCTGAACAAAACCGGGCCCATTTGGGGCAATTTGCTGTTTTATTACTTTCTGAGGGAAGGGGATGTATGTTGGCTTGACTAAAGCAGCAACAAAACCCTGCTATTATTTTATGTGGTTTAAAAAGGGAATCCATCTCGTGTTTCCCTGAAGGCACTTCTGTGATCAGGAATTACTACAACATTACTCAGAGCCCTTTGTGCGGGTGTTTACTTTGGGATGTTGTCCCAGATAGTGCACATTGCTGTTCTCCTGACTGGCTGGCCTGAAAAAAAAGATGAGAGAAACCAGTCTGCCAGGCAATTTTAGCCATAATTCCATGAAAATTTGCAGTAGCAGGGGAATCCTCCAGGAGAGAGCGAGGTATCATAGCAATAATATTACTTACAAATTCAAAGCATTGTACAAAGATTAAATCATCTCTGAAGCAATTCCAAGTGATATGTCCTAGTAAAGCGATTCCAGTGACTGAAATGCTGCTCACACTCCAGCAGGCAGGGAATACGATTAAGGAGAAGAAAGTAAGAACACCAAGGACAAATTGTGGCTGCAGGGTATGCATCCAGATGCTCCTAATGGATTATTCTGCCCTACAATTGCTCTCTCACCACATGGGCAGCCTGTCTGGGCAGGGAAGCAGAGGTCTGAGACACAAAAGGAGCAATAGGTTATGTGGATTGTTATATTTTTCTCTATTGCAGGAGTAGTTTGCAAGGAGGACAGCCAGCTCTGTGCACAGATTTCCAGCAATGGTTCCCTGCACATGGGAACAGGTAAGGAGCCACTTGTGAGCAGCCAGGTCCTGCCATGGGACCACGTAGTTCTGCTGGAACTGGGAAGGCAGCTGTCCCCAGGATCCACAGGGTTTATCCATCACGTAGCAGCATCCCTCTGTTTTACCAGAGACATGTGAAAGTGAGTCAGTTTGTTTGTTTTTGAGGGAAGTTGCTGCTTTTAGCCACCTCACAATGTCATTTTATGTAACATGTTCATGAGTGGGCCTGTACCAACAGCCATGGCTGTATATATATATACATGTATGTATGTGCGTGTGTATATGTATAGATATATATGTGTATATATATATTATAGAGGCATTACAATAAAGTGGCCACATATATATATATATAAAACTTGTCACAGCATCCTTCTTCTTTTCCTGGTTTATAGCTTCCATGGTTCTTTTGCAGGCTCCATATACACAGGAAAAATAAATTCTTTTGGTCTTTGTCCTCTTCTGTGTACCAAGGAAGGTGCCTTATGGAAGTTAAAATGCTGTTTCCTATAGATGTGACTTCAAGCCTGAAACTAAGGGGAAAGTATTCCAGAAAATTAATCACTGGGCAGAGCTCATGTAGAGCTGTGGCAAAGATTGATTTGAAACAGAATGAGGGCAGGGAGGCGTTGTACTGGCTAGCTGGGAGTTGGACTCTGCTGATCCCTGTGGGTCCCTTCCAACTCAGGATATTTTATGATTCTATTCAAGACTTAAAATTAATATGCAGAGAAGTGTGAGCTAACTAGAAATTCACTCGCTCATCCTACTTTAAGCCCCCATTACTGCTTAAAATGGCTGATTAATGATGTTAGATGGTGATAGCATTCATTTGATTAAACTCCTGAAGTAAGCACAGTGGAAATGCCTAAGCACTGGATTGCTGGTAAATGTGATTTATGCTTTGTGTGTGTTGGTCTATAGAAATGTCAGCAATCTTGATGTAGGCACATCTGCATTAAATTTGTGCAACTTCTTCAAAAGTGCTGCTATTTGGACCAAAACAAATCCATAATATATTCCTGTTATAGGTGTGTGCCCACAGGAGGATGCATCCAGCTCTGGCTGATGAGAAAAGAGGCAGAGCCCCGCCGCAATCCGTGGGGACTCCGTAAGGATGTGCAGCCACCCACAGAGTTACACGTGCTGCAGCTTTTGACAACACAGAATACCTTCACTGAAGTCTTTTTTCTCTCTCTACTAATCCTCCTCCCACTCAGCAAGAAAAGTAGCTGCACAGGCTCACACAGATGCCATGCTATCAGCCTTACTTCAGAATAATTTAACACATCTCTGGAGAACTGTTCCTGACTCTTGTTTGGGGAGGCTGGGAATCGGGTTCCCTGCAGTGTTCAACCTGTACCCTCAGATAAACAACACATTTAGGTTTTGGTTGGTTACTATTTCCTACTCTTGCTCTCAGAATTCCTGCAAATTTTTGTCTTGCCAGAGAAGCTCCAAGGAGCCTGACTTGGATGGATGGAGCTGTGCTGTCCCCAGCTTCCCTCTGCCGTGTGTTGCCATCCCTGTGAGTGTCAGCAGAAATGACTGTGTTCAGAATTTATGAACAGACAAGCAAAACATGTTTGTCTGGCACAGAAATGCCAACCTGCTGAACCTCAGGTAGCCTCAGATGGTGTTTCTGACAGATCTGTACATCTTCCTTGCTGACGAAGATTTATCTCTGGATCTTTCTGTGTCAGAGAAGGAGTTTGTTCTTTTGAGGGTGGTTTGAGTACATGAGGTATGTGATCCCCTCCCTGGAGAGCATGTTCTGCCATTGGCATGAGCTGCTGCCTGGAGGGTCTTCTGGCAAGAGGAGGTGTCACTCACTGCATCCTTCTGGCTCTTCTTCCCAGCATACCAGATGGAGATGAATATGGAAGCACCAGAAGAACAGTCTCCATGTGATGTTCAGCCAGTTCAGGATTGAATTTCATCCATGGCCCCAAGAAGGTTAGAGGGTGCTATAAAGAGGTGTAATCTTACAGAAATAAGTAGTAAGGCGGATAAGGTTTTAAGGCAAGAAAAACCATCACAGGTTTCATACCATCTGGCACTGGCCATTTTTGGTTTGCCAGGGTAAGTGTCTCTACTCCCTGTGTGGTTGATCGATGAAAAATGTCCATGAGTGCAATTCAGAGGCTGGGTGGATTGAACTGATTCCTCTTCAGAGCCTAAGATGGCTCGGTAAGTATAAACCATATAAAGTCCTCCTTTTTCAGGGAGGGACCTTTCCAAGTAATCTCAGTTTTTACATTTTTGCACAATTCTTAATCCCATTCTATTCCTTCCTTGTATTTTGGGCACGTTTGGAACCTGTGCCGCCACTTGACCCCACATATGTGCATCATCCCCTTGACTCAACTTTGAGCTTTACTTATTGCACATGGTGAATATTGGGTTTGTGTAACAGATCTCTGGCAGAGCGGTTCTTTCCCCACATTTTTGTGTGAATTAGAGCAATCTGGGATACCCTTTGTAGACTTGTTCTATGCTTCAATGTTTGACTCACGACTCTAATCTGGTGCCATCTTCATGGCTTTATGTACCTCTTACCCACCCACACCTCAGATTGATTTTCCTCCTACTCACCCTTTTGCTCACTACTCTCCTCCCAGTTCTCCTCTAACTAATCCCTCTTGTTTCCCTCTGCTCTGTTTTGTTTGTTCCCTCTTCTTCTTCCCTCCTCTGTGGTGCTCAGCCTGTCCAGCTGGGGGATGCTGGGCCAAGGGTGCCATGTGAGCCATACAGCCAAGGGGGAAGTGCCTTGCTGGGCTCCTCAACAGACCGACACTGAGTACTTCCAGGAGTATTTTGGAATATGGATATTCTTAATTGGCATTCCTTATCCTACACCAGAACTCTCTTGTACTGTTAATTATTAGACTGTTCTGAATCTGTATTTTGAAGAGAGACCCTGCATTTCCCAAACCATGCCCAGGCTCTGGAGAAATGTTGGGCAGCTTGAGTTGAAGTTAGACAAACAGCATAAGAGAATAGAGAGAAAATATTCTGGCTGTTTCGCACATGGTTGCTCTCACGGTATGCCCTACAGTCCCCTCAGCCTGCAAGTGAACTGTTTATAAAGATAATTCCACTAAGCACAGACAACTGATTCATTTCCCTACAGCAGTCACACTCACAGAAATCCTAGTGAAACACTTACTCATTAACATTCTGCAATTTTATTGCTGCAGTATCCACTGCTGCAGTATTCCTTTAGGTTAAGGCACCTCAGGAAGTTCAGTCAATAACTTGTGCCATGACAGTTTGCTTTGGTTGAATGCACAGAAATTTTTAAAAACAGTACATACCCAAATGGAACCAAACAGCTCATTGAACAGGACTATCCAAATGCCTCAGTGTGAGCTGGTGGGATTGGTGCCACATCCTGGCAAGCACTTCGTGGGGTTGGAGCCGAATCTTTCACCCCTTTCAGAGGGATGCTGTTGCTTTCTGTGCCCGAGGATCTTCCAGGGTCTCCAGGTTAATATTATCCTTCTTCTAATGAGCATGTTTTATTCAAGAACAGGTATTTCCTAAAAGATTTGATATGGGGACATCTCCTGAAGGAAACCACAAAAAGTCACTTTTCTCCCAAATCTTTATAGCCCTGTGCAGAAATGGTTGAAAGCTTCTTACACCTCCTTTCAGGAACACCTGTCAGTATTGTCTGACTTCACACAACTGAAACAAAGGCACAGAAATGGTAAAGCTCATTGCTGCTTTTGAGAGAGGGAGATCCAAAATCTCCCTTTTGGACAGGAACAAAGATGGGGGGGCTGAGATTTCTTGCCAAACCTCACTGAAGTAGTTTGTCTGTTATTAACTGTATGTTTGTCACACTTTAAAGGGTCTAAAGGCCATGTCTTGGGGATCACTCCTGTTTCTCCTTCAGACATGATCAGGTAGGACTGTGAGTTTGACCTGCCTTCAATTCCACAAGAATCAAAATCCTGATGTTGTCTGGATTTGAGGTAAGTGAATGAGTTCTCCTTTAGAAAGATGATATTAAAAGTAGGGATAGCCCTAATAATGTCTCAATTATTAACAGAAACTGACATCACTGCGAGGAGGGTTGGATCATCAAATTAACTTTCCTGGTTTCAACCCCCATGATTTTCCCCATCAATCTCTAAATTTCTGTCAAAAGTACCACTATATTCTGTGTTCCTTAGTAGATGGGAGTGGATGCAAGTGGCTGTAACATTTCTAATTTCTGAATCTGTAAGTGCTACAACAGAGGATGAAAAATCAGATCAGAGTACACCAGAGCTGTAAGAAATCCCATCAGACAAACTGAGATATCTGACTCCCTAAATATTCGTGTGACCCAACCTGGACTTTTCATAGAACTAATGGAGCTCACTGTGAGTGAGAGCAAAGCTTCAGGAGTGAACAATACAGTTACTGGCACTTGTAAATGTGCAGCTGCAATTACCCAACACCTGGGTGCTGCTTCAGGCACCGCCTTCCTGAGCACAGTGTTCAAGCACAGCCCCTCACTTGGTGTGAGCCATTTACCAACTGCCTGGGAGCAAGGGGCTCAAAAAGCTTTTCAAATCAAGAATTTCAGTGATTGGAAAAGCCAGTTGAATTGATTTTGATTAAAAAAAAAAAAACAACCGACCAAAACAAAAGATACTAAAATGTATCTAAATCTCCTGCGTTATGTCAGTAGGATCTCAATTAAGAGTACCTGACTGACTGCACTTGGCTTTTATATTGGAGTAGTTCTAAAGTCCCTCTCCTTCCTGATTTGCTCTTAGAATCATGGAATCGTGGAATGGTTTGGGTTGGAAAATCAGATCTCCAATCTGATTTTTTGTGGAACTGTTATCCCTCCTCCCTGCTGTTCTGCAGAGTCCCCGTGCACACTGACCAGTTAATCCCATAATCCCAGTTGGAGATGAAAAGTAATGACAGTAAAGTGGAAGATGTTAGCAAGTGTGATAGACTGAGGATAATGATTCCTCTTGCAGCAGTGTGAGAAAATCTGTCCTCATGCATCCAAAACCTGCCAGGAGGAGGAGGAGGAGGACTTGTCCTAACCTGGATAAACCTCCACAAAGCAACTGTGCTGCACTTGGCATTTGGAATGGAAGAAGTCATTCCGTGCCCAGCAGACACAGGAGAAATGATTGTCAGCTGCAACCCAAACAGTGGGGTTACGAAACCCAAAGTGCAGGAGAAATCTCCACCCCGAAACGAGATACGCATTCATGATTTGGAATTCCAATGGGACGGGTGGGGTGGGTGTGCTGATTACTGTTTGGGGCAGGAATGATAGAGGATTTACAAAAGCTGGGCTCCTTCCCAGAGCTTGCGAGTTTGAACACGGCAATGTCTCCTTAAAGGTCAGCAGAGAGGGATTTTAGTGCAAATTCCCTATTGATAATCCTGCAGAGAATGAGCAATGCAGGCAACAATCCGGAAACTTCCATGAGACCCAAATTCCTTTGCTCCTCTTCCCAGGGGCAGGGCTCCAGAGCTTGAGCTGACCTCTCCCTTCCTTCCCCCTTCCTTCCAGAAAGCATTGGTGCAGGATTTTCACTGGGGCTATGCCAGCCAAAAATACCCTTGAAGGATCCTGGACAAGGAATTGTGCCCTCAGTAAAAACATTTCAAGCTCATATGGAGTATCCCACCATGGCCACGTGTTGGGGTGGTGTGCTGACAGCTCTTGGGGTGGCACACCAGCTTTAGCAAGACATGAACTAAGAAAAGCTGTATTTGGTGGGGTAGCCCAATGCTGCAAGTACCAAATCTGCAGCCAGAAAGTGCTTTACAGGAAGGTGCAGGTCTGTTGTCTCAGGGTTGTGTTTGTCAGGGCTCTTACTCCCAAAGAGCCACCCTGTAACGGGCTGGGAGGGGAGGTAAAGAGGATGAGGATTGCAAAGGCACTGCTTAGAACTGAAATGGATTGTTTGAAAGGTCCCACAGGTTAAGGAAAGCTGGGGAGCTTAGAGGGACTGGCTGTGCTATAGGTTTGCAGCAGGAAAGGGACTGAAGGAGGGGGTATGGGCCTGTAAGAGCACAAATCTCTGGAGAAGATGGACACCTGATACTTATTCCCTATGCACCATAATATAAGAACCAGGAGAAATCAAATTACATAGAATTATAGAGAGGCTAACAGAAGGAGGTAATTTTCCACTCCGGCCAGTTCCAGAGACAAGAGACCAAGCAAGATGAGTCTGAATGTTAATTACACCAGTCTTTTGGGTCTGGGGTTTTTCTTCCCTCAAGGGGTGAGCAGCTCAGGGAGCATTAGGGAGAGCTCCTGTCCCTGCAGTGGCCCGTGGTGTGGTGGAACAGGAGGGACAGCATTGCTAGGGAGATGCCCCAGAGATTAGAGGCTCTGGGCTTGACTCAGGCCCGTGTGACTCACCTGAACACCCGTATTCCCACGGAAGCTGTGGAAAGCTCCTGTGTCTCACTCTATCCCCAGCTCTCAACTCCAGGCCTGTTGGATGCTCTCCCTCCCTGCCACCTGCCCAGACGGGTGAGTGCCACACGCAGGTGGGACTCACACACTGCTGAGTGACCCTGACACAGTACAAATCTGAGCAACTTTACTTCATAAATGCTTCAGGTTTCATTTTATTTTCCTCTTTTGCTGTCTTCCTCAGGGATGTCTTCCTGTGATTCTCAGTACCACGCACATCCCAACAAACCCCAGGTGTATTAATACAGACAGAATGTGAAATGCAAGTGAAAGAAACAGTCTGCAGAACAAATCTCATGGTATTTGGATTGCTCATGGGCTAAGCAAGGTAAAACATCCTCAGGTTAAGTACTGACCTGGAAGGAAAGCTCCTGCCCTGTGACAGCACTGCCCAGGGGCCTCTGCCAGTGGCACTGCTGCCTGGGGACCTGGCCCCCCCACTCCCACACGATCCAGAACACTCCCATGCTGTGGGAGATGGTGAGCTGGAAGGAATTGTCTGGAAAATGGGCCACTGACTATATCAAAGGCCTTTTAGAACAATTAGCAGCCCCTTTCCAAAGGCTGTGGCACCACACCTACAATTCTATTATTACCCTTTAAATAGCCCCAAAATGTTGGGTTTTTCCTTTCCTGTAAACTACCGTTTACTGACAGAGACACAGGACTTCTCTGGACTTCTCCAGGGTTAGTCTTTTTTTTTCTTCCTCATGCCTGCAGTGTTATACTGTCACTGGGAACTGAGCAACAATTAACAATTTATGTTTTGTGGGAGCTCAATTCAACTTGGCTTGGCTTATAGCTTTAATGAGTTTTCTATGACATTCTCAATAATGCATTATAAAATACTGACATGTTTTTAAATAGTTATTCTTTTACTCATTTTCTGTGTTCTGAACCATGCTCAGCCCCCAGCCATTTCAATAATGCTTTAAGGAAGGTATATACTGAGAACACAGAGGTAATTATGTTAGTCCAACAGCAACCTGATAAAATATTAACATTTCTTATGAAATTTTTTCCAGAAAGAAGGAGAAAAATCATCACCAGTGAGAAGCTTTGCAGTGAGAAAAGCCTTTTTTCAGCAAAAGATTGTTAAGTAACACCATTAAATATTGAACGATGCTGAGGTGTGTCTGTACACAGCCTCCTTTTGGCTCGGTGTGATGCAGATTTTATTTCTTCCTCTGCAGAAATCATGAAATCCTGTTTTAAATCACGATGGAAGAGCCAATCAGATAAAACCTGTACCTTGCCACTACTACTTTTATGATTTGTTAAGTTCACTGGAATGAGTAATACAGCGTGAATAGAACATTTTAAATACCCCTTGGCAGTCACTGAAGTACAATAATCATTTAAAAGACAGGAATTACAAAACTCCATGTGCAGCTGGTGCCACATCAAACCAAAGGGAGCCTTGTCTGGGTGATTTTCACCTCCTGAGTGGCTGGGGACCTCTGCACTCTCATTTTGTATTTCACCAGAGCTGTTGAGAATAAATAAATAATAAACTGAACAGCAAAAAGCAAGTCATTCTGAGCAGCCTCTGGCAGCAGTTTGCTCTCATAATGCTGTTTGGTGAGCTGGAGGCATCCAGCTCATTTCCTAAAGAGCATTTTCTGCTTAGGTCAGGGCTCTATTAATCTGTTCAAGCCAATTCTATAAAATCCAAACCATCTGTATTTGGGAAGATCATGGTTTATTTGGATTTTCTTTGTGTCTGCTGTCAGTAGATTATTAAAAGTACGAGGGATTTACAGTGTAAAGTCTCTCTATTGGCATGTTACAGCGACCTTCTAAGTAGCATCTCCCAATATTTGGGTAACAGCTGGTATAGTTAAGTCCAGCAGGGAAACAAAGAACAGCCACAAATACTGGAAATGGCTGAGCTTTGGCAGTGTAGAAAGGCTGCAAGGACTGGGGATAGCTGTGCTTTCAGTGTTTCAGCAGGTGTTTTATTGGCAGTTTCTGAAGATTCCTTGTGAAACACACCACAATGGCCAGGTAACATTTTTGTATCAGGGATGCCTGGAATTTCTAGGGAAGTGGTGAAGCAGTCACTGGAGATCTGGCCCAGCAAGCCATTACTTCATGTTGTCCTTATGCCCCCATGCCCAGGTGCCATCCAGCCCCATGCTGCGTGCGGGGCAGCTGCTCCTCCTCAATGCACCACTCGCAGGGGCTGCTCCCACTCCCCACTGCTTCCCGTCCTGCACAGGTGGAGGGAGCGTCTGCTCTCATGGAGAATTGCCAGCCATAAGACATACTAAATCTATTTTTCTCAGAAAATTGTAAATAATTCATGGGGCTTGGTTCTATAAAGAGGCCAGTTATAAATCATCCGAGCTGCACCTGGAGATTTCTGATGTCAGCATTATCACATGAATTACATCTCTCCAGGGCCATCTATTATTGTAAACACAATTCCAAAGGGGAATTATGCATGTAACATGCACAGGCAAACAAACAAGTAATCTTCAGCCTGGATTTGATACTAAAGCTTTGCAATCCAATTGAGTTGTTAGTGGCACTAATTGTCATGCTCTGGCCTCAGAGATCCTTTCATTTTGCTCCTGTACAGGTGTATTTTTCCCTGGGGAGCACCTGTTGGTGGGAATGCTGGCTGACTGTACACCACCAGCAGCCCAGGTGCTGTGAGGTGGAAGGAAAAAGCCATGGATGTGATTCCAGAGGGATGTGAACATGTGCTGCAGAAAAGATCTGGATTCTGAGATTTCCATGTACCACCACATTTACAGTGCTGGGATTACAGTCCACTTACAGCTGTTGAATTACACCCAACTGTTTCTTTTTCATACTGCTCTTCAGAAATAGAAACATTCTTGAATAGAAACATGCCAGGTTCCTGATGGTTTCCAACTCTTGGTGTCAGCACAGAAAGACAAGGGAGGCAAAGAACTGAGATGTGTTTATGGAACTGAATGAAAGGACTACTGAAATCCTGTGTTTCCGTGGTATCCCGGGGATGGGAGGTGGAGGAGATGCTTCTGTTAAGGCAACGAAGTAGGTCAGTGAAAAGCAGGGGGGAAAGCTACATCCAGAGTTGGGAATGATCTGCTGAGCTTGGAACAAAGAATAAAACTGAATCTCTCTTGGCGTAAGACCTGTGCAATGAGCCTGGTGCCAGGTGCTCCTGTGCACCCGGCCATCCCAGGGCTCGCCTTGGCCAGGCAAACAGGAGCATTTTGCCCCTGGTGCTGGGGAAGGCCCGGCCCAGCCGTGCCCAGGACTGCCTGCACCACGTGTAGTTTATGGCCAGGAGGGATCCGTGGGAGTACAAAGGCTGATGTCTCCCCAGGCTGGACTTTACCAGTTCATGCTCAGCTCCGGGGCACTGCTGTCTGGGCAGAGGTCACATCCTTCCTGCCCCAGATAGGGCTTTGGAAAGGCTGGAAAAAACGCTTTCTGGCCTACAGACTACTGTGGAATCTCTCCAGAGAAAGGGATCTCCTTTTTCCCGTTCTGCTCAGCTCCGTGAAACAGAAACAGGTATAAAGCACCTGAGCACACGGAGGTGGGCTGCTGAAGACAGAGCCAGTGGCACTTGTCCGAAGTGCACAGAACAGCCTTGTGTTGGGCTGTGGTGACAGATCTGTCCCGTGCCAGTGGCCCCACGTGCCTTTGGTAACACACTGTACACTTACAAGTAAATGTAATAGAGCATAAACGTGTCTGGGCACCGCTGCCATCGAACTTCCTCATTAGCCTCCACTTAAGCACCACCGCACTGCCAGGAGATACCGAGAGATCATAAATGGGTGATTAGCACAGGGAGGAGCACGGCCCGGGGCAGAGCCAGCTCAGGGGCGGAAAACAAATCAAAAGCTCATTTAGAGCTAAAGCGGGACTTGATTTTGCCCAGAAGTGCCCTCGCTCCAAGTGCCCACTGTGTTTTGCTTCCCTAAAATCCGCGGCGGCGAGAGAAAAAATGCCACAGTGAGCGACCATCTCCCACTGCTCCAGAGAGCCGCGGGCAGCGGGGACTTTGCTCCTGCTCATCCCGGGCCTGCACCGGGACACCGGAACAGGGCCCGCCGCCCGCACGGGGACATATCCCGGGACACATCCCTGGACACATCCCGGGACACATCCCGGGGCAGGGCCCGCTGCCCGCACGGGGACACATCCCGGGATGAGTCCCGGGAGAGATCCCGGGGCAGGGCCCGCTGCCCACACGGGGACACATCCGGGGACACATCCCGGGACACATCCCGCTGCCCGCACGGGGACACATCCGGGGACACATCCCGGGACACATCCCGGGACACATCCCGGGACACATCCCGCTGCCCGCACGGGGACACATCCGGGGACACATCCCGGGACACATCCCGGGGCAGATCCCGGGGCAGATCCCGCTGCCCCCACGGGGACACATCCGGGGACACATCCCGGGACACATCCCGCTGCCCGCACGGGGACACATCCGGGGACACATCCCGGGACACACCGGGACACATCCCGGGACACATCCCGCTGCCCGCACGGGGACACATCCGGGGACACATCCCGGGACACATCCCGGGACACATCCCGGGGCAGATCCCGGGGCAGATCCCGCTGCCCCACGGGGACACATCCGGGGACACATCCCGGGACACATCCCGCTGCCCGCACGGGGACACATCCGGGGACACATCCCGGGACACATCCCGGGGCAGATCCCGCTGCCCGCACGGGGCGCGGCCCCGCAGTCCAGGCCCGGCGGCGCCGCTCCCGCCCACTGGGGGGCGCCTGCCACACGCGCGTGCTGCCCCCGCGCGCCAGCTCCGCGCGAAGCGCCTCGCGCGCCCACGCGCCCGCCCCGAGCGCGCGCATCCCTCGCGCACCCCGCGCGCCCCTTTCTCCCCCTTCCCGCCCCCTTTCCCACGCCCGTCCCTCAGGGCGGTGCGGCCGCGGAGTGCGGCCCCTCCCGCGCTTTGTGCCTCTCCCCGCCCGCCCCGCCCGCCGCCGCTGGGCCGGCCCGGCGCTCTCCCCGCCCCGCCGGCGCTCTCCGTCCCTGCGGCCGCGCTCAGCCCCGGCCCGCGGCGGCGGCGGCAGCGCGGGCGGCCCCGCCCCCGGCCCTTTTCCGCCGGGCTCGGCTCCCGACGCCTTCCGCCGCCCGCGGGCCAGTAGCAGCGGCGGCGGCAGCAGGAGGCGGCGGCGGGCGGCTCGGCGGGCCCGGGAGCGGCTCCATGGCGACCGCGGCGGCGGAGCCGGTGTACGGGCTCTCAGAGGACGAGGTGGGTCGGCGCGGACGGGCTGGGTGCGGGGTTTTGCCGGAGCGCCGTCGGTGGGAGCCGCGGCGGAGGTTCGAGAGCTGGGCGAAGGTCGAGGGTCGGTCTGGGAGGGCAGGCGTTGCCCGCCCCGCAGGGCTCTGCGCCCCTCCCGCAGCGGCCACTTGCCCGGGGACGGCCTGGCCCGGGGTGCGCTGCCCGCACCCTCGGCAGGTGCGGCCGCCCGGAGCCCGCGGGTGCCTCGGCCGGACCGGTAGCGAACAAAGAGCTGCGGCCGGCGGTGCCGAGGGCGGGGGCGGCCGCCCCTCTCCGCCTCCTCCCCCAGCGCTGCCAGTGTCCCCGGGAGCGGCCGCGGGGCCGGTGCGCCGGGTACTGTGTCAGACACAACCTGGCCCCAATGCAGATGGAGCTGATAAGCGAGGTAGGACCCGCGATAAGTAATCACCGTGTGCCGGCTTTATCAGCCGATGTCTTCTGCAGAACCAAAAATGTCACAGGCATGAGAACAGTCCAGTTTACTTTGGTAAATGTTAAAAATCCTATTTAATGCCTTTTTTTGTTTCATGGCCTTGGTCGGTTGCTCCTTTTCTTAGGAGCCAGTGTCGTAGAGCATCAGCAATGGGCAAGGCTGCATTACTGGGCTGTGGTTTCAGGGTATCAGCTATTAGGAGCACAAATACTGCTTTTATTTTTACAGGAGTGAATAGTAATTACAACAGCATTGCTTCCGGTTTTGTGGGGCTGAACACAAAGGATGATGTGTCAGTCTGTTTGTGGTGTAGAAGAAACTAACGTTAAAAACATCTTCTGCCTTGTGAATCTCACAGACAATGTTTCTTACCTGGTGTATTTTAGGGGCGCTGAGTCTGGATGACTGGCTGTAACGTTTAATTCTCATTGGGAGGGAGGTTCCTGGGCAGGAGTGGGTGTTTTGGGGGGGGGGGGGGGGGTCATTCTGTTGTTGTTAAATTATAAAGCTGATTGCAAATGCTCTGCCTGTGTGTGAAGGTAGGGGAGAGGAGAGGGCATTCCAGTTGGGTGCTGTAGATAGTGAGCACAACAGCAGAGGAGAACCTTCTCCTCACTGAGCTGTTTCCATAATCCTTCGTGTGAGCACAGCGGTGGCTGGCACCAGTCCCCAAGCAGCTTTGGGCCAGCTCCGGTGCATTGCCCGACCCTGCAGGTAGCCGGGCCCACTGCCGAGCCATCTGCAGGGTCCTGCTTGCTCCTGCTGCCAGCGGGCCTGTGGTGATCCTGCCTGCTCTTGGGCTGATGGCGGGGGTCTGCACAGGCTTAGGGAACAGTTAAAGGCAGTGGGATTTGCTGTCCCAAAATGGGCACCCTAAACCATTTGATTGGGGGTGCTTTTGTGCTTATATTAGCAAGTGTGATCTGTGAGGAAAAGGGAAGCCTGGAGCCATCCTGCCAGGTCCCAGGGAGGTGGCTGAGAACATCATGCTGGAGCTTGGCTGCTGCCTTCTCTGTTGTGTGTGCGCTCACTGTGTCTTTTGTCCCTGCCTCAACATATGCTGGTACTTGAACAGAATGCTAAAGAGAAATGGATACAGGGAGAAATCTGCTGGCTGCTCTCACCTTGGCTCAGAGGTGGAAGGATCTCGGGAGAGCAGGGGCTGCTCCTGACATGATGCTCAGCCTCAGCTGGTGCTGGGGACCTGGCCTGTGGAGCAGTGGGCAAGGAGATGTGTTTGTCACTCATCTCCCGAGGTAAAACCAAGCTGTTGGAAAAGGAGCTGCTGGGAAAAGAAAGGCTCTGGTCTCTCAGCAGTGACCCATGTCACAGCTGCAGTGATGACCACAGCCGCACTGCCTGAGGGACAGGAGACTGTGCTTTGTTTCCTGCTTTGCCGTGCATCTGCTAATGCTGGACACTTCTCAGGAAGAGCAGTGACCATCTAAAACTGCGGTGGGAGTCCACAAATGGAAATAGGATGGGAGAAAGAGGGAACAGGGACTGAGGGAGGGGTGGCATGGAGAAGGGTGCAGGTGATGCAGCCTGCTGGGCTGTAGTTTCACGACCCTGAGAGCCTGACCTGCTCTTGAGTGTCTAGTAATGGACAGAGGAGAGCACAGAGGAGGGGAGGATGATCTCTCTCAAGAAGGTGGCTGTAAGGTAGCTCTAGTAAAGAGGGCTGAGGAAGGTGTGCTGACAGTTCTCTGCATGCTGGCTTGTGTGGGTAATGACTTCCCGCTAGCATTGGCTTGGACTTGGCTCATCATTTTTTGGAAGGCAGAGCTCTGTTAGCTGTGAGAGAGCTGTGAGAGGCTGAATTGTGTATGTGGACGTATTCAGCCTATTCATTTCCTTTGTTCCTGCCTGGGTTTGAAATGCAGTTTGCAGATCTGTTGTATGTGGGTTTTGGAGGGCTTTGAGTTGGCCTTGTGCAGTGCTTCCATTCCTGGCACATTTGCTGATTGGAAAATGCAGTGATTTGCATGCAAGCTGGACTTGCTGAGTGGCTCTGCAGAGAACCAGCAATCTCTCCGACAGACCAGAGGCACAGGCTTCCCTCCTGCTTGCACAGCTGATGTGTGTGGTAGGCGTGGAGCAGGCTCGGGCTGCGTGTGTGCTGGCGTGTCTGCAGAGTTTGGGCCTGCGCTCATCCCTGTGGGGAGCTGTGGTTCACAGGGCTGCCTTCCAGGGGGACATTGTTCCGTTTTGCCCAGGGACTCTGATAGGTGTTGGGATGCTAGGCAGGTTGGGGATCTGGGGATCACTGAGTCACAGGGTAGGAGCCAACCATTTTAGTTTGTCATGACAGACCACGTTGTGTTCACAGATCAACCTCTTTGTAAACCTGAACTGTAAAGTGTTTTATATTAATTAGGTAAAATTAGTTGTAAATCAGATTCATATCCTGACAATTTTTAACTGTTGGGATGACCTCAGCACTGGGCCGGGCTGCCCAGAGGGTGTTGGAGCTCCATCCTTGGGGCTGTTTGGGACCATCAGGACACAGGCCTGGGCAGCCAGCTCTGGCTTAAGCAGGGGGTGGGCCAAGTGACCTCCAGAGGCCCGTCCCAACCTCAGCCTCTTTGCAATTCTGTGAAATAATATTTACACAGGCTCCTTGGAAGCTTAGGTGCTTTCAGGCAATCCCTAAATATCAGTATACATAAAAACTTACAGCCCTTTGTAGCTGAAAATATCTGTGATTTAAGTGTACCTCTCCTTTGTTTCAGTTTGGGTTTCTTGAGAGTCAAATGTTGCCCACACAAATCCACAAACATTTTGCTTTCTCAGTGTCCTTGGATGGAAGCAAAACTTGCAGCTTCTTGGATCTTGTTTGCTTGAATAAAAAATGGAACTTCAGAAAAAAGATCCTTGAAGAAAGATTGTCTTTTTATATTTTAAAATATTAGAGGGAAAAAGGTTCATATGTGAAACTGCTCTCTGCAGTTCTTCTCTTTTCAAGTTCTATTCAACTTCTGTGACTTGTGATTGAATCAATTGGAATTAGAAGCTTCCTACTGAGATGACATTTTGTCATGCCTTAGAAATTGTCAAAAGGATCTTATGTTCCTGAAAATATCTTGATGTGTGAGATACAATCCCATATGCCTCAAATAATTCTGGGTGTAGTCACTGCAGCCTAACCTTTCATCTTAGTTCTTGTGTGCTGTGCTGGGCAAAGCCTTGTGCCTGAGGAATGAATCCTGAAGGATTTCAGGACCTCAGGAGGCTCTGTGGTGCTTCGCTTTACTGAGACACACTTTGGGGAAAAGGAAACAAACCCAGTTCTGAGTGTGATGGAAATGGTTCCTGTGGACAGGATGAGTTCCTGAAGCACAGGCTCACCTGTACGGGATCTAACATCAGGGTAAGGAATAAGCCAAGATTTGCCACAGTGGTGCTGTGGGGAAGTGCAGCTTGTGCCATGATGGATAAACTGTCTGTGCAAACTGTTTCAGACTGAGGCATATGGGAGGTTGGCTTTTGTGCCTTGTGTTTACATGTTCCTGACGGATTTGTTGCTCTGGAATGATCTCCCTTGAGGGTGTCTCCTTCCCTGTAGTCGAGTGTCATGTTAACAGATCCATGAGATGGGGCTGCAGGGCCTCAAGAGGAAGATGTTATTGCTCATGATCAACAAGATTTATTGGGGAGGAAAAGGGCTGCGATTTTCCCTCCCTCCCTGGACTTGGTGACAGCAGTGACATGTGGGAGTTCAGTGTTGGATTTCTCTACTTTGCATTTGAAGCAAACAGTAAACTTTGGAAGTGATGACGATGCAGAGTTGTTGGGGCAGTGTCAGTGTTGTAGATGGTTGCAGTTAGATTTCAGGTGCCGTTTCCTGTTGTGTTGCCTCGGTGATGAGGCTGTACCTTGCTGCTCACCTGGCTTCCACACTGTGCTGGCATGGCCTGAGATGTTTCCTGAGCCCAGGCCATCCCCATGGAGACCCTGCCAGCACTGGTGCTGGGGAGGGCCTCCAGAGCTGTGTCCCTTCATTGTTCTGGTTCCCAGCTCAGCTCCCGGAGCAGCACTGGAGCATCGAGTTCTGTGGCACTGCAAGAGCGCTGGATGAAGGACCAGGGCAGTGATGTGCCAGAGAAGCAGCTTGTGGGCAGCTGTGGCTCCTCAGCTGCGAGGTGGGAAGGGGCAGTGTGGGGGGCCAGTCTGCCCAGGGGTGCACCCCTGGCCCCAGGAGCTCCAGCCCAGCCCACTGCATACCTGAACCCAGAGTGAAAAAACCCTTGAGTTCCTTGAGAAGGTGCACCTTTTGTCACCACCACTCAACACAGACCCTTTAAATGAGAGCTCTGTTGTTTCTGCTCTGAATGTTCTGGTTACATAAAGCCTCACTCTGCTTTCTGAGTGTGAGAGGGGCCTCCCTTGGTCACAGCACTGACACTGTCTTAGCAATAAGGAATTCAGAATAGTGACTTTTTTATTGACCCTGAATTGTTTTTATAGACACTAAGTGCACTGGCTTCAGGGATAACACATAAACCTTAAATGATGATTGAAAAGTCCAGGTAAGGAAACATTTCATAAATGACAGGGCTTGCATGTCTACTTGTATGGCAGAATAACAAAATAGGCTGTGGTTCTCAGGAGGTCAATAGATTTTTATAAAAGCCTGCATTTTAAACCTGATTTTAATGAGTTATTGGCATGTTTTGGTCGCTAGTACTGACACTAAGTAAATTCTAATTTTATTATAAAATGACTGTAAAGACATTTAAGGTGGCTTGTATTAACATGAGGGTGTGAGGGAGAGAAGGAGGGTTAGTTTTAGCTATACCTCCATTCAGAGAGGCTCTGTCTCCCCTGGCTGCTGTCCTGTCCTCTGAGGGTGGTATGCAGGCAGTGCAACCGGTGGTTCTGCTGCTGCCTTTGGGAAGGGGAGTAAGCATTCCTTGGGTTCCGTGTGAAGGGCTGGCCGTTGGAGGGCACTGTGTAATGGGAAATGGGAACTCGAGGTTCTCTGCTCCTGCACAGAGGCCATTTTCCTGGGAAGCAAACATGGACTGTGAGCCCCACACCCGCTGGTGAGCAGGCACCTCACCCCCGGGGCACAGCTTGTGCTGGCAGTTACGGTTAACACATCTCTGATGGGGTTTGCTGTGTTTTGTTTTGGAAATATCACCAGGCATGGTACGAATGCAGAACGAGCTTACCTGTCAGAAGGGAATCGGTGTTACATCTTAGGATGTAGTGGGAAGAATTCAGCCCTGCAGCTTCTAGGCTGGAGCTGTGTCTCCAGCCAGTGAAAGGTTCTGTGAGATGTAACACTTATCCTTTCTGAACCAAACACGGCTCCTGGTGCAAGGTGGGCTGCCTGCACAGATGCTGTAGGATCTGGAGGCCACATCGGAGGTGGTGCTGTGGGTGCAGCCTGTTGGCAGCTCACTGATTTCTGCTAGATTGTGCCGAATTGACAACCTCTCAGTCCCAGAAGATTGGATGAGGCCAAGACCTTTGCTTAATTAAACTCTGTGCAATATAAACTGGGACTTTCTGGGCAAGCTGGAAACCTCCAGGCCTTGTAATAGCAGTGAGGGCTGGATTATCCAACAGCTTCAGTCAACAGAAAGTCGTAGATGTGATAACAATGTGCAGAAGTAGCTTGATTTAATTACAATTAAACTTTGGTGTTGGTAATGAGAAATCTCATTAACTTCCATAAATTTCTCCATCTTTTGCTTTCACTGTGAGTTTCTCTTAAATATTTCATTGTGTTGAATGGGAAGGTTTTACTGTAGCAGTAGAAGAAGTGCTGCTGGGCAGCTCTGTCCCCTTTCGGAAAGAAGCGCAGTGCAATCTTGTGCACGCTGTTATTTTGGGTAAGCTGGGTAGGAATGTGGCGCAGGTTGGGTGACTCCTACCTCGAGCCCTGGGCAGAAGGAATGTGGTTTTACTGCTGGCATGCTCAGCTCAGGACTGGAGCTGCTGCCAGGTCAGTACTAACACCTGCCAGGGTTTACCTGGGACTGGAACTGTGGTTTTCAGAAGTATTTAACACACTATCATGCCAACTTTTTCAGCACGGGTTCTTAAACTGCCCGGTTACTAGTGCTGGAGTGTTCCCTTCCCCTGCTCCCACAGTCTTTTCCTCTCCCTTGCCAGAAAGAAGGAAGAAAACCAAATCCTCAGGAAAGGGATTGTCTTCTGCAGAGAACTAGTAATTAATTTTAAAAGAAGAGATGTGGCTAAATTGCACAGGCCTGGAAGCTAATTGCAGTTAAAATAGTTAAAAATAAACCAATCTGTAAAAGCAACTCAAAGCCCCAACAAAACAAATCCAGAAACTTGATTTCTGAGATGGATTGTGGAATGTATTGAGATACATTATGTCTGCCAGGTGATGTCTTGACTGGGCAACAGACATGGTGTGTATATTTTTAATTGTTCGTTTTTTTTCCTCCCTCCATTTGACCATAATTCCTGTGCACTGGCAGGCTGTAGGTGTTTGTCAGAGTCCTGATTTCTAGGATTTGGGAACCTTAATCAAATTTTGATTACCTGTAATCAAAATAAATATCTCTGGTTGTGAGAACACTGTCTATTCTGAGGAATCATTCCATGAATGAGTTGGGCTTTGCCATGAAGCCATAGTGCTCTATTGTTGTGCCTCACTGCATGGATCAGTGTGGCTGTGTTAGTGTCCTGCCAGCTCAAGTCAGGTTTTCCTGTTTCCGTGTAGTTTATCTGCTGGAGAGGAGCAGAACGATTTGGAATGAGGAGCGCAACTGTGCCATCCTCTCTGCTTTGGCAGACCCTAGTGTTGAATAATGCTGGCTTGAGGGTGGAAGTATGTTCCTGTAATCTGTGTTGGTTTTAATTGAAAGCAATTCAAAGTCTTGACTCTCTTTAAGCATCTTTATGTTATGTAGATGATCACACCGAATTCATGGTGGGATTTTGGAGAGATGGGAGTGATGAGCAGTGTGCAGGAGAAGGTGTGCTGGGAGGACTCCCTCATGGATGGTCTGTTCGGACATTGGTGTGGTGGGGAAAATCTGCTTTTGGCCTCTTCCTGGTGGGACTGGGCGTGAGGTTTGGAGCATGCTGCTCTGGAGGCTGTGGCCAGTGTCCGTGTGAAGGTGGTCATGGAGGTCATGGTTGTATATAAGTTCTCTGGAGAATGAAGAAGCTTTTTTCTTCCAAGAGTGAAGTGATCTGGAAGGTGAACTAACAGCAAGGAAGAGCAGTTCGGGGGCGTGTTGGAGGGAGGAGAGCCCAATGGAATTTTGTTGGCCTCATGCTCTGCTTGCCATCCTCCCTCTCTGTTTATCCAGCAACTCCAATGAGAGACGGTCTGTCAGGTCTCCTTCACGCCAGGGAGCAACTGACATAAACTGTCTTCAACTTTTTACATAAATCAACAGAAGTATTGGACTTTTTAATCACTGAGAAATTACAATAGAGACACTGCTTTACCTTCTCAGGGTTTGATTTTTTTTCTGCGGAACACCAAACAGGCTGCTTTTCTTTGCAGCTCTTGGTGTGTCTATGCAATCTTCGCTTATTGCTGCTGCTAAATGAAAGCTGAGACATTTCACTCAAATGTTTTTGCCTGTTTGATTAAACAGGCTTGATAGATGACCATTTTTTTCCTTGACAAAAATTTCTTGGTAGATTTTATAACTTTTGGCGCACCCCTCCATAGACCAGGTAGTGATCAGGTGTTCTGTCCAGTGTGGGAAGTAAACATAATCTGCAGTCTTCAGATCCCAACTCTATGTCCAAAAGAAAAACTAACCAAAACATCTGAAAGGAAACAATGGCTGACTTGCTGTTACAAATAGATTGCCTCATTCCCTTGGGCCGGAATTTGGAGTTACGGATTCACCTCTCAAAGGTCCTTGAGCCCGAAGTCTGGGTGTGATACCATGGTGATGTTGGCAGGTGTTGGCTTGTATCTTCCCTTTAGTGTTTGCTCGTAGTTCTTATTGGAAGCCATTTG
The DNA here is from genome assembly GCF_000738735.6 of Corvus cornix cornix. Lineage (NCBI taxonomy): Eukaryota > Metazoa > Chordata > Aves > Passeriformes > Corvidae > Corvus > Corvus cornix. The sequence continues at coordinate 309,651 of NC_046357.1, read as the reverse complement.
CTGGCCCAGTTGTGCTGTTGGCTGGTGTAACTACCCGTGGGAGTTAAAGGATGTCTCTTTTGTCCTGGTTTTTCATATTTTATTGTGTACTTTTGTAACATACATCTCTAGAACTGAAATGGGAAAGAGTCTGCTCTGGACCAGGCGCTGCAGTGGGATGTGCTGGGTGAGCACATGGGTTCCCTGGGTGCTGGCACCCCCAAAGCAGGGCTGGACCCACTTGGTACTTTGGTGGGGGATTGCTGGGAAGCTGCTGTCACTGCCCAGCTGTCCAGAAGCCTCAAAGCTTTGGCAGGGATATATGTGTACTAGTTTACATATGGCCTTGTCATCTTGGATCTCGGCTGACATTGTGTGTCTGGTAAATCACAGCATCGCTCAGAGGTGCTACTAAAGGCAAAATTACTTCTAAAGCTTTCAGTCCTACATGATGGTCAAGTGGACATGTCAGTTCCTGCTGGTGGAGAGGAGTTGGTGGAGGGAGGTGTGACCAGGTGGTTCCAACATACAAGCTCTGTGCCATGTGGACAAAAATGAAGTCCCCACAGAAGTGTTGGGTTTTGGGGTGGGAAAGAGGAGGCCAAGCTGAGACCATTGGTGATGTAGACAGCCCAGGTGCCTGGAAATGAGGCTGTACTGGTTGCTCCCATCAGAGGTATGTCAGCCCAGTTTATTAAAATGAACCAAATGTGGATTTATGGGTTGGGTATACTACAGGGCTGTCTGTTGTGACTGCTTCCTTAGCACTGGGCCCTTGTGGCACAGGTGGGTGTGTGGTGTGCTGAGGACCTTCAGCTGGTGCTGGTGTTTGCTGAGTGCTGAGGACCTTCAGCTGGTGCTGGTGTTTGCTGAGTGCTGAGGACCTTCAGCTGGTGTTGGTCTCAGTGGTCGATCCCAGGACAGTTCACTTGCAACTCCACCCTCCACTTGAGCAGAGGGCGTTGGGGCTGATGGCTTCTGGAGCAGCCCACACAAATCCAGTGGATTTACACTGCTGAAAGGGAGATGCTGCTTTCTCTTGTACACCCTGGGAACACCCGTGGCCCAGTACAAATTTGCAGACAGCCTCCCATATCTTTGTGGGGCTGTTGAATTGCAGTAACTTCTGGAAAGGTGATCAAAGTCAGAGGTATGTGGCAGGAGCTGCTGGGGGTGATGGTGGAGGGTGTGTGTAGAGGGAGGGCAGGGCACCTGCTCTTTGGTGGCTGTGAGCTGTGGAGTTGGCTGCGTGGGTCTCGTGAATCCAGAGCTTTGGCTAGAATCCTGACCCTGATGAAGTCTGTGGTAAGTTTGTCTAAAAGCAGCTCATCTGTAGTCATATAGGAATGTTAAATGGATGAATTCCCTAACAAACAGGTGGAGCTTTTAACCTTTTTTTAAAGATTTCTTGAGTTTACCGTTCCTGCTGTTTGTGGTGAAGGGAATGGTGAGAGGGAGAAGTGGTGTGTGGACAAAACTGTGAGTGTGGGCTTTGTGCTTGTGCTGATTCAGCCTCATTAAAAAAGCAACAGCTTTGCTGCTCAGTGAAGAGCAAGGAGCAATGGACTTGCTTCTTTAACCTCTGCTCTTGGTACAATGATGTTTGATGTATTATAAAATATTGGCTTGGCCATTGTTTGTAACTGTTGAGCTGAAAGAACTTGAAAATTCTTTCCCTGGACAGGTCTTGCTTTAGTGAACTGAGTGAGAGCATATGGCACTGATGGACATGCAACTCCATTTTATAGCTGTGGGAATGGCATCACTGTTTAGAGTTCAGGGTTGCTGGATCACCTCCCTGCCTCACTTCATGTGTTCCTTCCCCCCGCCCCCTTTTTATTTTAAAAAGCAGTCTTAGAGCTAAAGTTTACACCCACCCTGGTGGATGGGTGAACACTTGAGGTGGAGAACTGCCTGATCCAAGGAGTGGTGAGTTGGGCAGCTTAGGTGCTGTGTGCCACAGTGAGGGGCATGTTCCTTGCACAGCCTGCGCTTGTTTTGGATAAGTGGTGGAGGCACATGTTTGGGTGGATGCCAGAAAGATCTCTGTATTTATCCTTGCTGGCTATTTGGTTTGTTTCAGTTCCATCTGGTCAAGTTTGGTCATGTACTATTTTATTCCTTATTTCCAGTGTCCACAGAAAAACATTCACTCCTCAGGGTCAGGTAGATTCCTGTGCATGCCTGGCCTGGACTGTGTGTGAATAACACCACTCCTGCTGCCATGGCCTGAGGAGGCACTTCTCCTTTCTATTCCCTGTGGGAGGGAGCCTTGCTGTGTGGTTTTTCGTGGCGGGGTAGGCTTGTCCCAGCAGTACTGTGACACACCTGGGTCCTGACAGTGTCCGTGCTGGTGACTCACCGTCCTTGCTGTTGGAGCAGGGGCGTGTTGGGGAGCGCAGTGAGTGGGATGAACCTTGCTTCGTGCCTTCTCCCGTCGGCAGTGCCTCCTGGCCCCTGCACCTCAGCAGGAGGGCTGGCTTCTGCGCCATCCTCGCTTCACTTGGCTGCAGTGCTGCTTCTCGCCCACAGTTCTGGGGCTGATCCTCTCCTCCCAGTCACGCTCGCTAAGAGGCTTGTAGGAGACAAGTGAGAGCATTCTCATTAAAAACCAGCTATTCCCAGGCTATTGGTAGCCTGAGAGTACCAGAGGTGTGTTTTCCTTCCTGATAAGCTGCTCTCTGGTTGTGGCCACGAAGTCAGGACTCCAGCAGTGCCGCTGAGTGCTCACTGGAGGCGCAGCAACCTGAGAGCTGGGCAGGAACAGGGACAGGCTTCCCCTGGCCACCAGCGAGGCTGGCTGAATGTCTGGAAACCAGAGCTGGATGTGGGCCTTTAGGAGAGATAATGGGCAGGGAACCTGAATGGATTGTTCTTCTCTTAAGGTAGCACTATGGATATTTTTTTCCAAATTTTCTTTTTTGTACAAAGTGGATTATCCTGATGCTTCTGATGCTCTCTTATCCAGGAGCTACCTTCTCATTCTGTGATCTAATTAGCACAATAAAGAACATGTTGCATTTTCATCCCCTGTGTTGAAGCTGAGATTTCACTTGTCCCTATTTAGGCCCCAGCTGCATCCCAAGGGTGGTGGCCGTGCCACTCTGGAACTCCAGAACAGGAGAAGTGGGTGCAGCAGAGGCCAGCAGACCCCCCTGTCATGCAGTTGCTGTGCTGGGCAGGTCTGGCCAGGCTGGGAGCAAGGTCAGAGCAGTGTTTTGCAGGGACATCCTGCAGCTGTACCAGAGGTTGTGCCAAATCAAGTCACACAGTCAAGTTTTGGTTTTGTCTTAACTAGTCTCTGTTGTAGTTTGAAAGTCAAACATTGTAAACCAGACTGTACTAAGTGGTTACAGGCTGGGTGTGGGTTACCTGCCAGGTCATTTGCCACCGTGTTCCTGCATGCGCCTCATGCAGGATGCTGATAGAGCCCCTTTGGAGGCTGTTGAAACCACGGGCCCTTCACAACTGTTAGTGACTGGCCTCAAAGTCTGCAGAGTTAAGATGCTGACGTTTGTAGCTAATGTGTTTTCAAGTCTTATGGTGACCTTCTCATATCTTGTGCCTACCTGTGTCATTTTTTTCCTTAGAATGTTGTCCAAATTTTGGCTTGGAACTAGTGCGTATTTTTAAACATTTCAGTCAAAGCTTTAGTCACTGTTTTAATTGACATTGTTATTAAAGAAATGCCTCTTAACACTACTTGAATTGATTTATCAAAACCCTGAGTGGTTTCTTCAGCCTGCTGACATCATGAGAATTTACCTTTAATCCCTTGTGCTGCTGTCATGGAGCCTGATTTTATTTTGAGTCTGGTCAGTTCAGTTCTGAACTACTTGTACCTGCATTTGTATTTCTTCATTTTACTCCACTGAGATGATCAGCTGTAATTCAGTGCAGATACCCGTACCCCAGGCCAGTGCATGCCACACGGCTTCCAGCTGCAGCTCTCGAGTGTCTGCCCTATAGAGAGTGAAGTTGTTGTTTCAAATTCCCAAAACTTGGACAGGAAGTAGAGCCTGTGTGAGAGGAAGGTTGGAGGTGAGTGCCAAAATGACTGCTGCAGCCTGTACCTGGTGAGGGAAATCACTAAACACTCACCACTTTAGGTCACCTCTGTGTGTTGGACACCAGGACTGTGGCATTTGGGAAGTGAAGTTGGGGTCCCCAGCCCGGTGTCACTGCAGGCTGGAGCGTGCAGGGGTCCCCAGCCCGGTGTCACTGCAGGCTGGAGCACACAGGGGTCCCCAGCAGGCTGGAGCGCGCAGGGGTCCCCAGCCCGGTGTCACTGCAGGCTGGAGCGCGCAGGGGTCCCCAGCCCGGTGTCACTGCAGGCTGGAGCGCGCAGGGGTCCCCAGCCCGGTGTCACTGCAGGCTGGAGCGCGCAGGGGTCCCCAGCCCGGTGTCACTGCAGGCTGGAGCACTCAGGGGTCCCCAGCCCGGTGTCACTGCAGGCTGGAGCGCACAGGGGTCCCCAGCCCGGTGTCACTGCAGGCTGGAGCGCACAGGGGTCCCCAGCCCGGTGTCACTGCAGGCTGGAGCACACATGCCAATAGATAGCATTTGATAAGGCTGGAATGTGCTACAGAAGCTCTCAGTCATTGCTGACTGTTGCTGTGGAAACTGGCTGGTTTCGGTGGTTTAGCACTCGGCATCCTGATGTTTATCGGGAAGGTGAGACGGTGCTGTAGCTGATCCCCCCAGCGTGGAATCGCACGCCAGGGCTGGTAGATGCCAGGGTTGTCACACAAGTGTTGCCGGATGTGTGATCTGGAGTAGCTGCCATCAGGAGGTCAGACAGGTTCCAGCTGTGTCCTGGGGCTGGCTCAGCTCCCCAAGGCATCTCCTGCTGGCTTATCTCTGGGGTGTTGGCCCCCGGTGCTGGGGCTGCCATGGGGATGGGCTCACCCCAAGGCACTGTCCCTGTCCCTGTCCTGGAGGCCAGAGCGGGCAGGAGCTCCCTGGCTCCCACAGGTGGCCTTCGGTCCGGACAGGTTGTGTGGGGAAGAGAGCTGGTCAGGAGGAATACACGTTATGTGTGTGTTCCCTGTGAGCGTGGTATGTCTGAAAATCTGGGACTGCTGTATGGAAAAAGCTGTTCAGAGGTCTTATCTAAGGGGGCTTCCTGAATTCATCTTGCTCTGGCATTCACCTGGCTCGTGTGTTTGCCTAGCAACAGCTTATTCATCTGAGACACTTGGTTTTTCCTTCCTGTGGATTTGGTTGGTGGTCTTGGTTCTGCTGCCCATTGTCTTCTCACTCATGTCCCTGGGGCTCAGTGTTAAACTCAAGAGTGAGCAGAGGCTGAAGGGCCAGCATGGTGGTCTTTGCTGTGAGGGGCTTGTGCCCAGCAATGGGGGAAATTCTTGACCTTTGGATTTAATCTGTGATCTCTGGTTGCAGTCTGTGCCCTTCCTGTCTTCTTAGGTAGAGGTGGTACTCCCTGCAGTTTTCAGGAGAGGTTTAAGCCCTTCTCCACTGTCAAACTTGCTATTAATGCCTTGTCAGTCCTTGGAGTGATGCCCCTCAGACTGGAACATCCTTGCTGTTTCAATGACACTAAGGAGATTTTTCTTTCTGAGAAATCTAGAGTCTTCCAGTCAGATGGAAAGACAGGATTGTAGGTAATTGAGACAGAGGACAACCTGCACTGTGTGATCACCTCTGAAAAGCTTTTTCATGGAGAAGCTCCCCTTCCCTCTCTCCTCCCTAATATTCCATAAATGCTTTCAGTGCTTGAAAGGTGCTTTAGAGGCAGGAGGTACATGATGGCATAGGACAGGGAGTACATTGATTTACTGTTTTTTTACAGTTTTGTGACCTTACTTGTAGTTTTTAGGGAAGGCTGGATGAGGAAAGAAGATGTCCAGATCACTGAGGGCTAGGAGTGTTGGAAGAGAGAGCACTTTGCTGCTATGGATGCAGAAAGATTGGATATTCCTATCAGAAGATAGTACCAAATTACATAGTAGGCTTTATGTGCCAGTGAAGGTGTCTGCTGGGCTGGCCAGCACTGTAATTATTAAATACAAATTACCCTTTTGCATTCAAGCAGTGAGTTGGGAAAGACTAATTGTGAGAATCTTTCATTATTCCAGCTTACTCTGGTTTAGTGGTAGCTCTCGGCGATTATTGGTTACATGGGAGGAACTGGTACTTTTCCTCTAGCATCACTCTGAGTTCTTTTGTTTGTCTGGGTATTGGAGTTTTGTGCGTTTGTGGTTTTTTTTTTTTTTTTCTCATTATGAAAATGCTTGGGAAGAGAGAATAAATCCCTCTGCAGGATACCTGTTCCATACAGTTGTTCCTTGGCAGGCTGTTTCTCAAGGCCAGTTACTTTCAGGCCGCTTCTTGACAAAGCGGGCTGCGATTTGTGCCACGCAAGTTGCTGCCTTTTCCTTGCCCAGGGCTGGAGCCACTCCTGTTGTGTCTGCAGCCTGTGTTGGAATGCAAGCTGGGATTCAGCAGATATTAGCTAGTCCGGCATGCCAGGCTGATTCCTTGGGTTAGGGGGCACTGCCAAGGCCCTGCGAGAGCATACTCTGTGCTCACTCATGTTCCTTGCAGAGCTTGGGATGAGAGGGGAGCTTAGCACACTTGGAAAACAGACTTTGCCTCAGTGGTGCTGTCTGTGTGTGTGGGGCTGGTTCTCTCCCTCAACACACTTTCTGAACTGGGAGAATGCTGCTCTTTGTCTGGGTGACATTCAGCAGGGAATGGGGAGTTACCTGCATGCTACAGCAATTGTGTGACGTTACCCAGAAGCCACAGCAATTCCAGGAGGGTTGGGGTTTTTTCCCTTTTTTGCATTGAACTTTCTGCTTGCTGAATAAATCTCAACACAGCCACCCTCATTCATATTTTGGGTCTTGTGCTTTAACACAGACTTAAGTCTTCATAAACCAAACTGCTGACCCCAGTGTGGTGGTTTGGTTTGATTTAGTTGCCCTCAGGGCATTGCTGTGTCTGTCAACTTTGCTTCTTGATGACCACTTCAGCACTTTTCTTAGTGTCACAAGTTCCTTACCAGCATTTGTGTTTTTTGGAGCTGTTACCTGATCTTTGGAGCAGGTTTTGCTGTATTCAGTATAAGCAGCTGCAGTATGAGCTTGCATACAGGACAAATACCATGGCACGGAACGTCTAACGTTGTATGTTGCTGTGGAGCTCCATTGGGAGCCTGTTAAAGGAGGCAGTTCTGTACCATTGCAGTTTGGGCTCTGCAGCTCCAAGCTGGTTCTCTCCCTTTGCTTTGTACAGCATAGTCACCATTTAGAAGCAAAACTGGACTTTGTGTAGATCATCTTGTTACTTCTGGAAGGGGATGTGACTTAAACCTGCCTGGAGGAAACCGAGTTTGTTCTTCAGACTTTTGTTAATTTGTGTGATCCCAAGAGCTCTTCACTACTGTACTTCAGTCACTGTAATATGCATTTGTGGTCTTGGAAGAAAAATCGCGTTCTTTGTTCCCGAGGTTGTTGACTGAGCTCTCTAGAAGTCCTTGTGGTGTCAGGAGCAACCAGCCCTGTGTGTACCTCACCATCTCTGCTGGTAGCAATGTGGTACAGGGTCAAGAATAAGCAGGTAGAAGCAATAATTTCTTTATGCAACTGGTTGCTGTGGAAGCTGATCCATTGCCTGTAACTTGCCTGAGGAATTCAGCATTGCTGTGCCCTCTGCTCCCTTCCTTTTCTGCCTCTTTGAGGAACATGCATCTGTGCTTCCCCAGGACAAGGTCCTGCTTTGGGATGCTGAATGACTGACCCTATTGCAGCGCTTCTGCAAAACATGGATTGTGAATGTGCCTTTTGTTTGGGGCGTTGAGCCCCAGTTTGCATCCAGAATGCCTGGCAGGACACAAAGTGCAGCCTTTGTTTTAGATAATGAGTGGCGAATATTTTAATGAGTGTTTCTTAGTCTAGTCAGTGTCAAGTACCATTCTGGGAACAAGTGACTGAGCTAACCTCTGAGCTTGGTCCAGCAACAATCCATTTATTGATAGAATTTCACAAATTTTGAAGGAATTCCCCATAAGCAATTAATACAACTAAAAACCAAAACAAACAGCCACCCCAAATCCAACAACTGATGCAAACAATACCCCAACCCCTCCTAAAACCCTTCCAAGCCTTCCACCATCAATATATGTACAGAAATTACTGATACAAGTCAAAAAAGCGCTCAGTATCGCTATCACAGTATTTGTTTTTCTTTAGAGTCTGTTCTTTTACAGAGTGTAAAAGATAAGCATATTCCATTAAAAGAAAAAAATGCCTTTAAATTAAGATAGAACCTACTTTTCTTGCTCCTGAAAAGCACCTTCAATGCATGTATGCTTAGGAGAGAACTTCTGCAGCAGAATTACTCAGTCTCCTGCACTGGGCATATTCTTGTTAATTTTTTTTTTTTTTACTCTGGTTATTTTTCATACCACCTTAAATTCTGTTCTCATCTTTGACTGTTCATAACCTATCCCTGTATGTCAGTGGATGCACTGGAGAAGGAGTGAAGAAGACGTCCACTGTGGGATTTGTCCTTCCAGCCAGGAGGGGCTGTGTTTGTTCCTGCTGAATTGCCCAAATCTAGTCAGCCTTAAGCCTGGATTAGTAGCTGAACGGTTTTCTCTTTCTTTCTGAGACACCATAGTTCTCAGGAGAAAGAGCCTGCTAGCTCTAGACTATCCATTTAGATGACAAATAAATACCCATAATGAACAAAGAGAGTCAAATCTTTGTCAAGGGCTGCTGTGTTTGTAAATCGAGCAGGAAAGGAAGGGGGAGAAGGAGGTAGAACATGGAGTGTAAGTAGGTTGGAAACAGCAGGACTACAACCAGGATCCAAAAGCCTGACATGAGATGTTTCTGGTGAGAGTAGATGCCTTCCCCCTTAACTTGGCCTCTGCACTGGTTTGAATGGCTGGTTTTTCTCCCCTGTTCTGGGCAGAGGCTGTAATGGAGTGATTCTTCCCCCAAATAAGAAATGCTTGGGGAGCAAAGCCTTAATGGAGAAGAGGTACTGCTAGAGGCTGTGACTTCTTATTCTTTTAAAAAAAGGAACTTGATCAAGATGAAGAAGAGAGGCCAAAGGAGTGAACTGCTGGAGTGACTGACAACACCACTCACTGAAATGTTAATGTGTTTGGAAGAATTGCTTTACCAGGGGAGGTTGGAAACTCATACAGTAACATTAATTATTAACTGCAGCCAAGAGCTGGAAGTTCTAATTTAATTTATGGTTGGATAATAGGATGATTCATGCAACAAAACAAACTGTGTCAGAAAATGAAGTGTCTCTGTGAAAACTGACATTCCTGACTTCTGCTCTGAGCTTAAGCTACTGCAGGTAAGCTATTACAGCAGCTAAAAAGTGAAAAGTACAGGCTGACATCCATAGGAATTAAGAGATACTGCCTTCTCCAGTCTGGGCAAACCCACCTCCCTCAGCCTTTTCTGCTTCTGCCCCCAGCACCCTTTGCCCATTGAGGCAGTCTCACACAAGTAAATCTATTTTTCCCAGTCTGTAGAGCAGTAACAAGAGCAGTGGCTCACATCAGACACTCTGTGGGCTGTTGAGAGGTGACATGTGGGTTCTGGTATCCCAAAGTAATTGCAATGTAACCAGCTCTTCCCTCTGGCAAGCACTTCTCCCAGTCTGGCATGTCCCAGCTGGCTGAGTGTCCATCACCCAGGGTACCCGAGCCTTGTGTCTTTCTGAGACTGAAGAAGTTCAGAGGTATTTCAGGTTTTAAGAGTCACACTGGCATTTTCTTGTCAGTTGGTGTAGTTTTCCTGCTGTCAAGGTTTTTCCAGCAAAGCCTGTTGAAGCAGCTCCCTGTCCTGTCTTTCTCCAGGTGAAAGAGGCAGTGGTGCAGCTCTGGGCTGTGGGTGTGTGCCGTGGAATCAATCCCTGGAGTTATCTGGGTTAGAAATGAGCCTCCAATCACAGTTTATTGTTGGATTACAGTTTTATTGAATGTGTGTTTTGTCATTAAACAGTGCAGCCACTGACTGTTTATGGTCTGGAATCATTAAATATCTAACAAGAATATAGATTGTGGTTACGTAAACATGTTTGCATGATCTGTTGGCAACTAGTTGGGCTACTGGAGTGAATGCAGCTAAACCTCCGCTGTTTGATACAGGATCTTTGCTTGCTCTGCTATGCCTTCCTTCCACTAGACCAGGTTGCTTAAAGCCCCGCCCAGCCTGGCCTTGAGTTGGGAATATTATTAACCAGAGTAACATTGCTGCTGAATTCGGGGGTGGTGGGGTGGGGTGGGGGTGTGCTTTGGCTGTATCAGGGTTGTGTGGCCACTACAGGAATGTAGGTGAGTTCAAGTTTTAGTCTGCTGAGCGTCTTCCTCCTTTTCCAGAAAAGGAACAAGTGATCATCAAAAAGTGGGTTTATTTCCTCCAAGAGGGAAGAGCATCCTTTAGAGATTCTCTTCTCATACTGCCCTTCCACTGTGAAAAACTATAGCTAAACCTCTTCCTATGACATATTGAAATGTATGATCCTGATCTTCAGACACAGCGAATCTAACAAAAAAACAAACCCCACAATCAGGAACAAACCAAGCACAAAACTCTGCAAACCAAACCAAAGTCCATCTCCAAGTGTCTAACAAAATTGTGACACAATTTGAGCCCTGCTGCCTGGTGCTGCTTGGGCCATGCACACAGACATTGTAACTTCCAGCCCAGTCACCGCCATCAGATGGCAAGTGGGGAACTTGTGCCTGCCAGTGTGGAGATGGGAAGCAAAGTCACAGGGCTGAAATCACACTGGTTCTGGTTGTCCTGGGCCCTGGTGGCTCGTGGTCAGGTAGTGCAGAGTATGTGTGACACTTGCTCTCTGGCCTTATTTTAAACAGTCCAGAGAGGTATCCGGAGTTGCTGCTGTCATGGCACAGCCCGAGACAGTCATTCCAATGAGTAACAGCCAAGTGCAGAAGCATCAGCTAAGCTTCCTTATTTTTCCCCTGAACATAACCACAGTGGTATATGTGAAGGGTTAACCAGACCTTATTCCAGCTCCATGGCTTTCCCTGTGCAGTTCACAATCAATAAATTGCCCCAGACTCGCCAGCCTGGTGAGCCTCCCGTGTGGTTTTGAGCGGTGATGCGATGGTGGGAGTATCTGCAAATTCAGTTTATACCAGTAACGCTGGAGTTAGTAGGAATTGCTTTGGTGCTGTTGTGGGTGATGCTTTTGCCAGGCAGGAGGGTGGCAGAGCCCAGGTACAGGTGGGCAGTCCTAGCACCAGCCAGAGCTGGCCCTTGGCAGAGCAGCTTTCACTGGCATGGATCTGTTTGGAGCCGAGCACATCACTGCATTCAGGAGAAACCTGAGCTTCATATTCTCCCACCTGCCTGTTTCCCAACCACAATTGTTTTGAAGTAATTTTTCTGGGAATTCCACTTTTATCTGCTTTCAAGTCTTCTCATTGTCATTTGTAGTGTTACTATTATTTAAATTTGCAAATACTGCCTTCCCATTTGTGTCCTGGTCTAAATTGCTGTCTGTCAGCACACTCTGAGATAGAGGTGATAGAATCCTCCAGAACTTCATCTGACCTCATTCTTTCTGGGAGGCTCTTTGAAGTTATGTCTGCTGTGTACTGATGGAGGCTCTTGGATAAATCAGTGGATTTTTGTGGGAACTGATAGTCTAAAATACAGTGTTACACTGGATTTGTGTGCCATTTCACATAGGAAAAATGAAGAGGATTGTATTAAGTGTAAGGTGTAATTTTTCACTTTTAAGAAGTTTGAATGTTAGGGGCCTAGTGCATTTCATGAGATCAAGAAACACCAGTTCAAGATGTTTAATGATTTTTTAAAAAAATAATTAAAATACAAGTGTATCAGAGGTTTATTACTGTATCCTGCAGCCGTAGGGAGGAGAGGAGAGATCCAACAGGCAGGAATTGTGCAGCAAGATTGATTTATTTAATTATTTTGCAAACTCTTTTATAGACTTTTTTTCTTCATAGTCTAATTGGACAAAGGATCAGCCACCCCCGGGTGGATTGGCTAGAAATCCTAAACATCCATTGTCAAAATATTTTTCTACTGTACCATAAACATAGTTCTACAAGGTTGCAGGTGTTCATAGTTTATAGAACTTTTACTAATCTCTTCTTGAGAGAGAAAAGTATCCCATGGGCTTTGAAACAAGCAAGAAAATTGTTGCTAGCAGCAATATTGTATCCACAGAGGTTGATTCAGTGAAAGGTAAAAACTTTTGTGTTGTGCTAGAGCAGCTGCTTTGAAAGCAAGTCCTCCTGTCTGGTCCTTCTGTGAGTCCTTACTGCAGGCTGCTAATTGGGAATTCAGACCCTTTCTCTTTACTGGAGGTGGTTGTCAGACGTCCACTGGGGACATGGATTTTTAGTGGTTCTCTTTTGCCTAATAAGTTTTGAAGTACTGCTGAAAAGTAATGGATCAGTGTGGGTCCTAACCTGAGGATAATGAGGATTTGAAATTAAACCAACCTGCCTTGTTCTTTTGCCAGTGTCAGGACCAGTGTCCTGTTGTCATCTTACACAGAATCATCATTCCTTTGTTTTATGGTGCTTTGTGCATGTCAGAAAGTGGGGTACTTGTTTAAATAAAACCTTGAGGTTGTAATTAATCAGTTTGGTTTCTGTATATCCAGAGGGAAGGAGATGGAGTTCTGTCAGATTTTTCTTCAAGAATTCTCTGTTGAAATTCACAGTTAATGTTCAGTTTGGATGCAGATGGTCTTGGTGCTGGTGTCTCATGCAATATTAAGATTGAGTGTGTTTTTTTGGGGTGGTTTCATGGGTTTTTTTCATTTTTAAAGCTAAGTTCATATAGGAGAGTCACTGTCAGGTCACAGGTTGCTGCAAATGCACTACTTACTCCTAGTCAAAGCTTTGTTCAGGTCTTTAATAGCAGCATGTATGAAATGCTTTTCCATTTCTCTTCTCCCACCAAAGATTAAACACTTCTCTTGTCCAGAGAAAAGCAGATAAAAGTTTCCTTTGGGAAGAGAATTTCCTAGACTCTAAATGCAAGGCATGTACAGATAATTCAGCAAATATACCCTCCTGCCACTAACTAGGGTGTTAGTGGGCATTGTGATATTGGGTTGAAGGTTGAACTTGGTGATCCTGGAGGTCTCACCCAATCGTAATGATTCTGTGATTCCTGCATGAGACACTGGAGAGCTCAGTCAACAAGGTTGTGCAGAAAACAATGTTTTGCTTACATGAATTCTTTTAATGAGTGATATAAATAGCTCTAAAAGTTAAATAAGGAGACTAAAGTCTTGTGTGGTACAGCAAGTCCATTAAATTAAAGTTCTTTTGCATCTTCTTAGGTATTACCAAAGCTCACAGGTGGCCTGGTTCAACACGCTTTCTAAAATGGCTCAAGTATATCTAACTGCGTGGAGTTCAGTGGGTTTCTATTAAAATAGATCACAATTCACTTGGAACACTTAGTTTTTTAAAATATGCGGTAAAAATACCTTGTAGGCAGATTTTCGTGAGGGCAGTACTGTGGTTTGAGCCTGTTAATAGTGTGCTTTCAGCATTGGGCATCTGGAGTCCTGGTCCCACACACTGTCGCTGATGTGCAGGTACCTTTGATCCCCATCCACCGCTCCTGATGTCTGTGTTTTAACTTGCTCATTCCAGTTTTGTGTGCTCTTTTCTGCTGGTTTGTCCCCGTGGGAGAGCAGCAGCATGATAGTGTCCCTCTAAGATAAACTTGTGTCGGGATGAAATTCTGCCTAGTGTTTTTTTTCTGCTGACTGTGTTATTCCAGCCAAGGAAAACATGAATACAGTCCTTCTTCTTTAGCGGTCTGAAGTCCTAGAAATAGGACCTAAATCACTATTGTAAAACATTTAATATTTTTCTGCTGTATGAGCTTATGAATACCGTAGTTCTCCAAACTCTGCAGTTCTTTTTATGCCTACTGGTGTTTGCTTCATCTTTTGATTCCTGCTGCGTGAGAATCCTTGCTCAGCCAGGAGTACTCTGGAGGACCATGTATGCTCCATGAACTGACCAATGCATTGTAGCCAGGAGGGTCTTTCTGATCCAAACTGCACAGCCTTCTTTCCTCCAAAAGCTTTTAGGTTTAGTTGCTCTAGTTTTGCAGTCTCCTGTGGAGAAAATAATGGGGTTTTTACAAACACATTGCATCCTCCAGCAAGGGTTGAGAAGTCCGTGGGTAAGAAAAGGCACAGTTTGATTTACTCTTGGAGGGGGAGTGTCACGAGCACTTGCAAGGACAGAGTTCTGAGCTGGGTTTCCAGGCTGCTTGTGGTGAAGCGTCTGAAAGGAGATTTTAATGTCCCTGCTTGAGCCAGATGAGTTGTAACCAAGTGACCTTTTAACTTTGTTTTCCTATGCTGAACTTGCAGAGGAGAGTGGAGATGTGGGTCATAGCCCTGGTGCATGGTTTTGTTTGCATTGCACAACTGAGATTTTATCAAACACTGTTGGCAAAATTGCCACGGACAATTTCAAGATTAGTAAGATATTGCAAGAATTATAGTGAGACTTACTACATTGTGTTGCTATGGCCTTCAGAAAGTCACTGTGATGTTGTCAGAGATCAAGCTGTTTCCTTGGGGTGCTCTCAGCTGCCTTCCCTGGGCGTGATGGTGACAGCCCACCAGACAAAGCACTCCACTTGGGTTCTCCCTCTTGGGCTGCCCAGCATGGTTTGATGTTAGGGAGGACCCAGTCAGAACAAGGTAAACCAATTTGGGAATACTCTCTGCAGGAGGTTGATGTGGAATAGCTTCCTAGAGCACAGTTTTTTCACTCAGCCGTATGTGGGTTGGTTTAATCTGCCAACAAATCAAAGTAAGAATCAGCTCAACTTTTCTGCCATTGAACTTGGTTTCAGTTGCTGGGAGATTTAGGAGAAGCCTCACATAGTTTTTAAGGGCCAGTGTTGGCCACAGCAAGCCTAAGTAGATGACGCATACTTTATTTTACTTTGGAACTACAGATCCTGGTTGATTTTTTTCCCCCTGCAAATGTGGAGAATTAAGAGCAGTGCGTGTTCGGGTGACTGCGTGTGTGTGGGTTTTTATTCAGGGAACCAGAAGTGCCACAGTTAAAACATTGAACTAAAGGTTTGTTGTCTTTTCCATTTGGATTTGTTTTGCCACCAAAACACTGAGTTAAAGATCTGTTATCTTTTTTAATATGTTATGTTTTGCAAACTTTCAGATATAATAAAACTAGAGATGAGGTGCTCAGTGGGTGAAACCAGATTCACAGAGTCTGCGTGCAGGTAGCATTCCAGTGGGATCTGGTTTCTCTCCTCACAGTCAGTGGAAATTTACCTTGCTGGAGCCTATCATGGGTTGGAATCAAAAATGTCTCTACACAGAGAGAAGGGGGAAAAAAAGCCAAACTGAACCCAACCAACACTCCCCCACTGTGGCTCAGGCGAAGTTCTCTCCAGGTGAAACCCAAGCTCACTGGCCTTTCCCCTCGTTGCCTTGGTGATGGTCATTTATTGCCTCTGTCGGCTGAACTTCGGCGGGCGGAGGCGGCGGGCGAGCGGCGGTGCCTGGCGGAGCTCTCGGCGTGGGGGTCCCGCGGTAAGTGCAGCTCGCGAGGGCCGCGGCGTGACAGCGGGGTGTGCTCTGCTGCCAGGTGACAGCCTGGCATCCCACGCGGGCTGGCTGCGGCTGCGTGCGCCTCAGGAAATAGGAGAATAAATCTGCCCGTCTTGGGGTGCTTGACTTGGAGGCAGTTTTATATAGCTTTGGAAAAACACGTTAAATGTTTAATCTTCCTGGTCTGAATGGCAGCTGTTCAAATATCGGCTTGCATTGATCCAGCCGTTGTGCCTTTCACACTTGTCTGTTCATTTAAACGAGTCAACCTTCTAATTTTATACCCCCATCGATTGTTATTTCAGGCTGTTCTCTTAATGCGTACGCTACATGTGTCATGGGATTGTCTGTCCTGTTGGAAGTTGACATCTGCAGCTTTCCTTCTTACACCAGACTGGATTGCTGTGGCTTTCTTTCAGTGTGCATTTAGAACATACAGATGTGTATTCCAAAGCTTGTTCAGGTTGGTTTTACAGCACTTCCATGTGGGTTCAGCTGGTGTGGGCTGAGCTGCATCTCCTGGATCACCCTTTGAACGGGCAGCATTTGACCCTGCCAGTGGGGGAGAAGGCAGCTTGGGACACTGTGTTTGGCCTGTGTTCTTTCTCTTCTGCTGTCACAACTCTTCTCTGAACTCCCCAGCTCCAGGATATTTTACTGATCCAAGGGCAGGACTTAATAAGTTTTCTTTTTGTGAGTGCTTTAAGGGGTGTTAGAAATTACTTGGCTTTTCAGAGCAGCTGGAGAAAGTGAATGTGATGTGTGTTTAACAAAGAATTAACAAAATCTGAATTGTACAGATAAATATGCATACAAAAGTCTCCCAAATCTGGAAATGCATCTGTGTTCCTTCATATTTTCTGAGGTGAATTGAGGTTTGTTCACTGTTGATGAAGTCTGGGTTTTGATCTATAATAGGCTTCCAATTCTACAGCTTAGTTCCACCTAAGTAAGCCAAGTCCTCTGAAATGGCACTGGGAACTGCAGCTAAGAGACCACAACCTGTGTAGAGGTTATCCTTCAGCAAAGAGGAGAACTCTGTAACCTTTGACATGTTTTGGGAAGGCAAGAATACGCAAACTTCACGTTAATGATTGGACAAAGTAGAAGTCAGTGTGGACGTGGGGAGCAGTGGAGCTCAGCACTAATAGGTAACCAGGCCCTTCAGGGCAGGCTGCTGCAGCACCTGGGGAGGCTATGTTTGGGGGCAGGACAGGAGCATGGGCAGGGAGAGCTGCTGGAATGTGCACGTGGAGCTGCCGAAATGCTCACAGCCCCATGGCCATCCCCACCTGCAACACAGCCTCGCGTTCCCAGCAGCCTCACCAGTGGATTGGGGCAGCACTGCTTGGAATTCCTGGTTGTGTTCTGCATTGTAGGTGCCAAACCCGAGCGAGGCAGGAATGGAACTGCAGCATCAGCTCTGGGGCTGCACAGAGCACAGCCTGGCCTCTGGAAGCAGGAGCCACCCAGAGTAGGGAATGGCAGCACCTGGAGCCCCTTTCCAGGCTCAGAATGCTACAGGCAAGGTTGAAATAGGATAGAAAAATATCTCTGTGGGGTGTGCTGAACTTCTCTTTCAAACTGTGCTTCAAAAAGCAGCTTAGGATATGTGCTTTACAAAACACAGGGAATTCAGGAATACAAAAATTGCAGAGTCAGGTGTTCACTTCCTGCACAGAAGGTGAATACAGTTTAATCTCACCACAAGTATTTCTTTCTGCTATATAATTTCAACTCTGAGCAGAACCAAAGATTCTTCCTTGACAAATGGCATCTCAAGTGGCAAGTGACTTCTGAAGCCTTGTCTTCCCTTAACTGTTCCCAGCTCGCCATTTCCTGCCTCATGATCTCTGTGATGTTGCAAGGAGGAAAATTTGGCTGCTCATGGAAGGATGGGGTGGGATGATAAGCAGATGAGGGTGGGTGCTGGTCTCTTGGGTGCAGGAGAACGGGAAGGAGTACCCCAAGATTGTGTCCTGGAGCATGCAGTTGCGTCTACTGCTTGCTGACTCAAAGGGATATTGGATACTGTTGCCAGAAAATGGGAGTTTGTGTTGGGAAATTGCATTTTAAGAATATGTTAGGTGATTGATCACTGATGGAAGTCTTTCAGTCAGGATACTTAACTGCCAGTAAATTGTGCTCTGCGGCTTTTGTGTGGATCAGGTCATGGTCTGGACAGTTTGAGGCTGAGTGTGTGCTCAGCAGTGTCAGCTCATGTGGGACCTGAAGCTGTTCAGCTGAGAGAACTCAGGGTTACGCCATTGCTTCTGGAATCTCTTTCCTTTTTAAGATATGGCTGGGCTAATGAAGCAAATGCTTTTTTAGAGTCCAACAGAAGAACCATCTTGCTCCAGTCAGGGGCTCGTCCCTCATCAACTTTCACTTTGCATCTGATGCTTGGGGCAGGGTGCCCATGGTTGTTCCATGGTGCTGCCACAGGTGCTGGAGGAGGCCCTCATTTCCCTCGGCGCGCTGCTCCTGTGGTGTGTGTAGCTGCTTCCCTGACACGAGTCCTGCAGAGCCGTGCTGTGTCTCTGATCAGCCTTGTTGCCCTGCTTTGCTTGCTCGTTTGTTTACTTGCAAATTAGGACTCCAGCTGTATGTTTGTTATCCTTCAGCCTCACTGTCTGCCCTGTGTCAGTTCCCCGCTTTTTCTTAATCCTCCAAATCTGTCTCCTTATCCCATTCTCTGCTTGTGCTGGGGATCACTTTATTATTTGGGGTTTGGATCCTGGGTCTTCTTGCTCAGAATTCTTCTGTGGTTAGTGGTCTTGTCTTGGCTACTCTCTGTCGTTGTGCCCTGGGTTTACAATAAAAATGAAAAAATCCTAATTTTCTTGTACAGAGAGGGCTGTGTGGAAACCTGCATCAGGTAATCGGTGCTCTGTGAGTCTCAGGCTGTGCCCAGCCAAGCAATCCTTTACCTGATGTTTTGGTAGACAATGAGGTGAGATCACCTCGCTGTTACTGTAATAATTTAACTCCTTTTTTACCTAGACACAGCACACTTGGAGATAAAGGAAGAAATTGGGACACAAGGAGCCAGCAAAAGTTAATACATATGGTACATATGGTAGACCTTATCACTAATTGAGGTGGTTTAATTTTTTTTTTTAACATTACATATATATGTATACATATTTCATGCATATTAAAATTGGAACAAACATTTGCAAAAGCTCTTGTTCTGCTTGTTAAATTGGAATACTGAGCAGAGGCTGAGAGCCTCCTCGCAGGAGGGAACAGGATCATAGCTTCTGGGGTACTTAAAGTGGGATGCGACCCTTCAGGTGTGTTTTTGAGAATCTATTTAGATCACCTGGAGCATCATCTTTTGTATATTGCAAAACTGATTTAGGGATCCTCCAGTAGTGGGACCTCCTCTTGCCTTGTTTTCTCTTTTAAAGATGGTGGGGGGGGGTTGTTTGTTCATTTGGTTTTGTTTTTCTTTGATTTCTTTTGAATCAGCTAATATGCAGAAGTGCCCTCAGTGCAGGAAGAAGATGCCACTCTAGCAAAGTCAGTGTTGGACTTTGTTAGAGGGAATCTGAGTAGCACTGTTAATCTAGAAACAGCTATGGCAACTTCTCCTCTAGTTCTACCTCAGTGAGGTCCGAACAGTCTGGGTTTCTGCTTGGGTTTTTCTATACTGTCTTCTCTTATTGAAGGAATTATCTTGATCACAATTTGCAAGTTCATTGCCTTTTGTATATTAAAAGCCCTCTAGAAAACCAGGCACATGGTACATGGGAAAAAACTTCAATATCCACTAATGTGAGTCCATTGAATTGTTCTTTTTCACATGCTGTTTTGTTCATCTCTCAGGTAAGCTTTGGGCTCTTTTGGGGAAAAAAAATCCTGTTCCCTTAATTAGAAACTACCTTGCAGTGTTAAGTGCTGCTGGGGAGAATACCAAACCACAGGTTTACAGGAAGGATTTCAGTCTCAAGTGTTGTTTTACAGCAGCCCTGTTCCTCAGGCAGGACATGTGCCAGGGTGGAACTTGCCCTCCAGACAGGTTCAATGGGACTGTTGTTTTCTGATCCCCTGTCCGTGCCTCCTTCCAGAGGGGTGGGTTTGGCTGCCCAGGTATGGCTTTTCTTCGGAGCTGGTCCTGACCTTCCTCTCAGTTGGAAAAATCCGTGCCAAGACAGCTGACAAAGCTGTGTCTGGCTTTCAGCTGCCTAAAGCAAACAGACCAGGAGAAACCTGTGGGAAAGTGTGATTGTTTTCTGAACCAGCTTCAAGGAACGGAGTCTCAAGTTACTGTAATTGAATCCGGTATCTTGCAGCTCTGGGAGGCTTATCAAAGAAGAGAAGGTATCGCTGATATGGGGGACTGCAGAACCTGTTTCTGTAGAAGACTTTCCAGGTTTCATTTTGGTGACCTCTTTGTGTCGCTCAAGCAGGGGGAAAAAAATAAAGTAAAAAAAAGGCCATTTTTACTGATGTTCCTCAGGCGCTTCATGTAATGAAGTGATAAACTGAGCATCAGGCTGATGCTCCAGTGATGTGCATCTGCAGGACTTGCCATCTGTCACTGAACACTGGTTTTGAGCTCTCCACATACACCAAGGTGGTGAGACAGGCGTAAAAAACTCATTTTAAGGATTTATTTTAACCGTGCATCCTTGTTTTTTACACCACAGACATCTCTCATAACTAAAATGTTATGAATATTTTCCCTTGTGTTTGAAGACCTTTAGTGTCAATGCAGAATGAATTTGTGGCATATGGATCACTTAGGATGTGAAATGGCCCTGTTCAGCAAATCCTCTTCTACTTTTATTGCTGTTATTGTTACAGTGTTACTGCTGTGATGTTATTACTGTTATCTACTCTTACTCTGCCTTTGTTGAACTCTTAACAGCTCTGACTGGAGTCGAATATTCCTCATGGTTGGATTCAGAGAAGCCTTCCAAGAGGTGGTTCTTTTCCAAATCCTCCCTAGGAGAGACTCCCACTATCTGTTAGCCTCTTGCCAACTGTTGATCTTCAAAGTGACCTGCAGAATAACCATTAAACCCACTTTCTTTTTTGTCGCAGGAGGAGTCTCGCGTCCTCAGGGTGAAGGTGGTTTCTGGCATTGATCTGGCAAAGAAAGACATCTTTGGAGCCAGGTGGGTGTTGTGCAGTGCCTGTGATCCTTGGAACATGATCAGCTTGGCAGGGCAAGGGCCCTGCGAGGGCTGCAGCCCCTGCAGGTGCTGGGTGTGCATCAGCACAACTGTTAACGCAGCTCTGGCTGCTCCTGCCCTCTCCTTGCCTCAGCTCTGTGAGCACAGGAAGCAGCTCAAAGCCCAGGCTTGCAGAACCCAACCAGGTAATAGCCGGGGGAGAAGCAGATTCTGAAGCTGAAATGAACCCAAGCCCAGTAATTTTCTTTTTCTGAAGGTTAATTCAGGCTTGACGTTCCTGCTCTATTAAGCCTAAGCATGACGAAATGCTCTACTGCAAATGTTCCAATCTACTTAGAAGGGTTTTATCAGTTTGAAATTAGTGGTATCCAATTTTAGCTTTTATTGAAATGACTAATTTCTTAATGTATAAATGAGCCTCCCTGTGGGTTTTCCTGTATTTCTTTAATGATGCTTACAAATTGTTCATTAACTTGTGTATCTGCTTAAAACTACATGAAAGAAGCAATTTAAAGTTTAATCAACTTTGATATTTTGGGTGAAATTTGCAACAAGCGTTCCTTTGGTAGCTGTGTGCAGAACATGGTAAACCAAAGCTTTTTTATTTTCTTTCTCCAAATGGGCTGTTTTGACAAACAGTTTTTGATGCTGACCATAAGCAACATAACTTTTATCTTTCATAATGCATGAAGCTAAATCCAGGTGTAATTTGTACTGAATCGTGTTGATGTGGCCCTTAAAATATTTTAAGGAAATTGGTCTTGAGTCAGTAGGATTTCCATAAATGCGGAGAGTTAAAAACATATTCCCTACATGTATTTTTAAATCTGTTTTAATCATTCAAATGAGTTAATCTACAGTCATTTGAAAACACGTTGGTGTTGCAGAGTTGCGGCCCCAGCAGCTCCTGTTCCTTAGCGTGGTGGAGCCGTGCAGGGCTTCAAACTGGGGCAGAACAGTTCCCGTGTTCCTGCCTAACTGTGAAAGATTAACTACAAGGCGTACATTGTGTTTTGCATCTCAGTGGGTTGTCCTGACCATTTTTAATCAACTTTACCATTATAAAACACTGCCTGTGGGCTTGCAGAATCTGAAAGCCATTTCCTTCTTGATTAAATCTAAGGAAAGTCTCTTACCAGTGTAGAGCACTGGAGAAACTTGTAGTTTTCTTCTGAAGATTGTAACGGTAAAGAAATCTCAGTGCTTTTGAGGGTTTTTTTTTTTTTGGGGGGTTCTTTTTGACTTAGGAAATCATTTCCCTAGCAAGTAAGGATATCTAAGGACACTCAGAGGAAACCACCTTGCTCTCCACAACACCCTGACAGGAAAGTGCTGCCAGGTGGGGGTCAGGCTCTGCTTCCAGGGAACAAGAGGAAAGGGCCTCAGGTTGTGCCAGGGGAGGTTCACACTGGGTATTATGGAAAATATCTTTCCGAAAAGCGCTGCCCAGCCCTGGCACAGCTGCCCAGGGCAATGGTGGATTCCCCATCCCTGGAGGGATTTAAAAGCCATTTAGATGTAGCACTTGGGGACATGGATTTGTGCTGGACTCAACGATCTTAGAGGGTTTTTCCGACCTCATAGCTTCCTATGATTCTCCTAAGAGTTCAGGAATTTATGGAATTACAGTCACAATGACACAAAGTAACTAGAATGTAGAGTGGAATAGTAACTGTGAGCACCCTGAGGTGATGGTTAAATGTGGGAAATTTCATCTGCATAGGTGCAGTGAAGGTGGATGTAAGAGGCTGGTTGGTGTAGATGTAAGTGGGGGTCTGTGACCTGCTTTATATTTTGCCCTGTAAAATTACAAGTCTGTGATATGTACTGATGGCTAACAGATACTGCAGACTGGGATTTTGTGAATTTAATATCAGCTTGCATGTGTGAATGTTTGACATTTATTTCCTTTTAATTCCCTTCCAACTTCTTAATTGAAGTGTCTTAATAAATTTCATACAAGAATCCAAGTACTGGCTGGAATCAGAGATTGTGTGTATCCCATAAAGGTACAGCTGATGGGGTGCCTTAGTTGCTGTATTTTGCCTTCTAAATCATGAAGTAAGGGAAAATTGTGGCTGTCTGGAAGTTGAAAAAGTAAAGTGCTTCTCAGTTAAAAATGTGGATGTTTTTCATTGTCAGGGAGCTGTGCCTCTAGTGACATAAGTTTGTTATGGGTTGCCTCTGGTTTTATTGCTTTTACCTGCTCTTTTCTGAAAAGCCCTTTCTCTGGTTTGATTTCCTGTGTCCAGGATCTATGATGGAGCTGGGTAAGGCAGGCTCCAGGCTGCTGCTAGGATTGTAAGTCATGCTGTATACTCCTGTTGTGAGCAAGGCTGCTTGAAATGTGGCTGAATTCTTTAATTCATGTGTGTCCTGTCACTGGTTCACAGTGGGAGGAGAGCACATGTGGCTGTGGCTTTGCAGGTGACAAAGATGGCAGATGTTATAGCTATTCTTTTAAGTCCGCTATCACTATTTCTAGTCTGCTTTGAGTTGTGGTATATCTGGTTTTAACTATTGAAAAAACTGTGGTGATAGCTGTACCCCTGGAACCATCCCCTCCAGCACGGGTTGAGATAACAGCCTGTTCCCCTTCTCGTACTGATGGCTCCTCTGATCAGCAGAGACAAATCCATTGAAGGGAGTTGCTTTCATAAATTAATCGAACCATTTAAAAAAATAATCTGGCTCCTGAATGCCTCTTCAAATGACCTGCCTCTTCAGCACTTGCATGTGTGCCGGAGGGAGAGTGCAGTGTGCATCCCGGCCGAGGGAGGCCCCGGAGGTGGAACAGAGCAGTGACCGAATTCCCAGAGCCACTTGACTAGAGGGCAGTTGCTCAAGTAGGAGAGAGTTCATACTCTGTTGTTACTTCTTCCTTTTTCTAGCTGATTTGCAATGGAAGTTTTTCCAGTGTAGTGGAAATGAACGCGTTATTAACAGTGTGGGAAGGGAAAGAAACCAGCTGAGAGCTTCCTGTGATCTAGCCCTAGCTGGACTTTGGAATGCGAAAGCGGCATCTGCACTGCTCAGCAAGCACACGTGGCTCGTGCTTTCCCTGTGGAATTAGTGTGCTCCCATAAAAGCTGTGGGGTGCAGGGAGCAGCCGTGGGCAGGTGTTGAGATGAGCTCAGTCACTGCTGGATGCAGAGCAGGGGTGTGTCCCTGCCTGGGAAGGAGGGGAATGGGTCCCCACAAAGGCAGAGCCGGTGGCTTTCCAAAAGGGGCTGTTGTCAGTGGCAGTGCACCCCAGGGCACTTGACGGGCAGTCCCAGGAATGGCACGAGCCAGAACTGTCTGCTTCCCCCGTGGAAAATGCTCTGGGCTTGCCCGAAGAAAGCCCTTGATGGGACAGCGAGACGAGGACTTGTCTGAAGTGTGTGGCCGGTCTAGGAGAGGCTGCTGGGATAGGAAGAGATGAAAGGCTTGTCATCAGAAATATGCTGGATAATCGATAGTTTTATTTGTGAAACCTTAATGTTGATGGTCATACAGGTGCGTGAAATGAATATTGGGCTGGCAGGCGTGGGCACGGGGTATCGGTGTGTCCATTGCAGGGCGCAGGCCTGGCTCGCGTGCGGGGCCGGCAGCCCGGCCTCCTCTGCGCTGTGCCTGGCAGCAGAGGGCGCCAGAGAGTTTCCACAGCTCCCGCCGCGAGCCTGGTGGCTTCCGAGCAAATCAGGCTTTCCGGTTTTCGCCAAAATTAACAGATTTTTACCCGTTTCTATGTTCTTTATGATGTTCTTATGTTCTTTAGGATGTACTGGGTATATATTTCAGGAGCTGTAAATGGAGAAATGGTGCTTATTCGAGGATGTGGTCTTGCTATGTAATAAGAGGACTTGGTAATAATTCCTGACAGTTATAATGTCATAGTGAAAAATAATTCTCATCAGATAATTGCTCAGTGGAAAAATGTCTTTGTACAAATACAGAAATGTAAAATGTTTCTTGTTACTGGAAGAAAGAAGTACCTCTGTTCAGCTCCTCAGTCTTCCCACCTGCCTACTATCTACTGTGATCTGTGAGTTTACCTGAATCTGGTATCTTTAAAAGAAAAAAGGGGCATGTCAATAAAATTATCTAAGGAAAAACCTTTGGTCTTAAATATTTAAGGTAGAACTTCTGTCTTTATTCCTCTTTGCTGTCACATAAAATCATTAAGGGGAATGGATTGAAATAATCAGCAGCTTCTACTATTTATATCTGTTAATTTTTCCTCCTAGACTTAGTGATCTTGTAATGGAAAGATTGTCCATATCTGACAGTTCCCAGGATGCATTGATTCCTTGGTGGCAGAAGGACCAGTTTGCCTGACCTGGACCATGTCATCCCATGGATGCTTTGACTGTGTCACCCTTCCTCTGAACCTGCTGCTCGGTTGCCTGAGGTGCTGCCTGAGGTGCTGCCTGAGGGCTGGCACTCCCAATAAGCCATGACCCTGTAAAATGAGGTTTTGCTTGCTGTCCTTCAGCTGCCGTGTTGTCAGGGAGGCCTGCACATGCCCACCTGGGCTAGAGGGACCAGTGCCAACTCACATCCCATCCTGCCATATGAGCCCTTTGCTTTGCTCATGCCTTGATCTGTTGTACCTCCTCTCACACTTGGGTTGTGCCCTCTTAAGGGCCAGGGACCATCTTTCTGTTCTCTGTCCAGTATGTGGAATTTTTGCATGTTTAATAAACACCATGGCAATCTTTTTATTCTTTTACAGAAATCACAATTGAACCAATGATTTATGTAAGTGAAGACAAAAAAATAGTTGAGGTTTGAGTGTCTCCTTGAGTGACAGTAAGGCGTGGAAACTTGTCATGAGACTAATGCAAATGCTGGGAGCCGAAGGCGACTGTGGCAGAAGTGAGGGAGCCCAGGGCAGCGGTGGGAGCTGTGCTGGTGCCCCAGCACAGGCAGTGGATGACCCAGGAGGGAACAGCTGGGGCAGCAGCAAGCCCAAGGGCTGGTGAAGGTGGTGTGAGGGACACTTGTGTCCCCCCAGACTGGCAGCTTTGCTTTTTGTCCCAAGCACTTACTCGCCCCTCTTTCAGTTGTCCAGATCTTCAGTAGTGGGTAAAAATTGCAACATAAATAAAATCAGAGTTGATGTTTTAGGAGGTAATAAATTGTGGATTACCCCTCTAAAGTGAATGTTTTGATGCAGATTTAAGCAGGATGCCGTAAGTACTCATTGCTGTTTCTGTCTCAGAAGACTCCCAGGCTGCAGCCATGGTGTTGGGGTGCACAGGCCAGCCCTTGCTTGCTGTCACTGCCCAGAGCAGGCTGGGGGTGCTGAGGGCAGTGTCTTGTTCCGAGAAATAATGTCCCTGAACTATTTTACCCATAGAAGAAGTAGTTAGAAAATACTTCAGTGACACTGATCAGGAAATTTAATGCCAAATTTTCAGCTTTGTAGCAAAAGCCCCTGGGTGGGTGATAGAGGTTTGGCTCTCCTTTTCTCTTCCCTGCTCTTGCAAGCAGTATGAAGAGGAATGAAATTTTGGGCTCCTTTGTAAAGAGCTCTGGAGCAGATAGATGGGAGTGTGTTCTAGAACTATTATTTTGTGAATAAATATATAATACTCTAATTGAAAGTAAATGTGAGCAAATTGATGCAGAAACAGATCAATAAATAATGCAATGCTATCAAACATAGAAGTTACTTTAAGCCTGTGTTGGCTTTAAAGTGTTGCGCTGTTGTTTACAGTTTGTCAGATGGTGCTGTTATTCTGGTAACAGGTAATACCTTTTCTTTGGCTTGAATACTTTACCAGAGAAATGAGCACAGCCTTAATGCATGACTTCAGCATATCTGGATTTTAAGAATTTTCTTATGGTTTAAAATGTTTAGATTTAATTTAAAAGTTTGTTTCCCCTAATGTGGATTTGGAACTGGAAACCCAAGACCAAGGCTGTTTTTCAGGAGTTGATTCTAGTTTGATGGTACAGAGTAATCCTATTGTTAATGGATCCTCTTCTCCAGATGAGCAGACCCAGATCTCTCTGTCCCAGTATGTGAGGGTCCCTTAATCATCTTTGTGGCCCTTTTTTTGACTTTCTCCAGTGTGTCTCTGTCCCCCTTGCACTGAGGGCCCAGCACTGGACCAGTCCTCCAGGTGTGGCCTCACCAGTGCCCATTATTAATACAGTAAGCTGTGTCACTTTAACATGCTGTGCTGCATGTGTGTGTTTTATAAATTTATGACAATTTTATAAAGAACTACAGAAAGTAGAAATAAAATGAAGAATGAGGCTTATTAAGGAGTCCTGTATTTGAGAGATAATGTCAGCCTATGTGATCTGAGTTGGAAAACTAAGCATTTTGAAAGATGACTTCTTAATTTCACCAGGAGACGTGTAACTGTTTACTGAGTGGGACACTGTGGGCTGATGTGAAACTGTCCTGTGGGGAAATCACTCATCCCTGCCTCTGTTGTCCCTGGTACCTTCTTTGCCAGAAGGAGCAGTCTGGTAAGGGGAAGGTGTGTGGTTAATCTCATCAAAACCTCATTGCAGCTATGAGTAATAGCACACCAGAACAAAACTGAACTCCCCCTCCCAGCCTGTTTGATTAGTGTTCTTGGAGCTGTTGTTGGTAATGCCTGAGTGCAGCCTCCCTGTATGATCTGAGGGCAGCAGCCTTTTGTGTCACAGGCGCAGCTGCAGAGCTGTGACAGGCGGCCGCTGACCCCTGCGCACAGAAGCTTTGCTTAAATCCGTCTCACTGAGCACATTCTGATGACAAATCACCAGCCTGGCAACCAAGAGCTTACTCTTAGGAGCTGACTCATGGCAAATTTCCTATTATCTCTAAATTAAAAAAGAATTTTCTTGGTTTGATTTGGTTTTGCCTTGGGAGCAGCCACCATCCCTGTCGCCCTCCCGTGCGCTGCCCTGTGCTGCTCCCACTTGCTGGACCACTTCAGTTCCCTTAACCGGGAGATTTTTGGGTGGCAAATATGGGAGAAGACCACTTGTTATTAAGTTTAGTTGGCAGAGTTGTGATGATGTCTGACAAGTGTCAGAGCTGACACAAACTGTAGTTTCTGTCAGTGTGGCTTGGAGCACAGAACTTATATTCACTGCAAAAATAGCTTAGTACAGGTGGAAAATGCTGTGGAATACTAAATAATCTCCAGAAAGTGGGTTTTCAGTGTATGGGTGTGTTGAATGCCCATGCCAAGGTGCTGCCATGGTGCTGTGCGGACCCTGAGAGCACTGGGGGCACCCAGGGCCAGTTCCTGCCAATTTGGGAACGGTTCTCACCAGTGTGGAGCATCAGTGCTAGATGGGGGCAAGGCAAGCCGGGCACCTCAGGAAGGGCTCCTGGAAGGAGCTGGACAGGCAGGGGAGTGAGGGCAGAAGTGGGAGATACAGCCCTGTGAACATTCAGGTAAGAGAACCAGCACCAAAAGTCGCTGTCTGGGGGTGGGGTCTGGTTTTTCCTTTTCTTTCAGTGCTGTGGTTGCTGAGGGTGACGGGGAGCAGTGGTGACCCTCAGATTCCACAGGTGTGGGGAGACAGGATTGATGCTGCGGAATAGTCCAGCACCCTGGAAGTGGGAGCCTCAGGAAAGCTGGTGAGGAGATTAATCATTCAGCCTTCAGAACAGGACTGGACTCTGTGTAGAATGAACTGGGATGAAGCGAAGACTGGGCAGGCATTGTGTGTGAGGGGACAGAGGCAGGTGGGAGGTGACTGCGCCCTGAGGAGGACGGGCAGCCAGGCCCTTTGTAATGGCCTTGGGAGCAGAACAGTGGGTTTAATGTCAGCCTTTTTCATAGAGGGGGTGGGGGTCAGCTGCTGTCAGCTGAGGGAAGTGAGGTGGGTCCGAGATGTGGGGATGAGGGAAGGACCGTCCCAACCCAGGTGTCCCTCGGCTGGGTTACACTGACTTGCACTGGCCTGATAGTTGGTGTTGTACTCGCAGTCGTTTAGTAGTAAAAAATTTATTTTTAATTAAGCAGACTTCCAGTGGCACCCACAAATGCTGAGTTTTGGGAACTTCTGGCAGCTTATGGTTCCTGTCTGCTCTTGATGTAGAAAGAAAATTTAATTAAACTGCAGTCTTGGGAACTATCACATAGTAGCAAATGTGGGTCGTCTTGAAGCTATAGCTGTGTCTGCACCAAGAGATTAAAAATAAAAATCTTCAGGTCAGGGATCAGTTCTGAGCATCCCTTCCTCAGGGCTTTCTCTCAGAAATGCAGGAGATGCATACTTTTGAACGGAAGTTCAACCTTTCCTCAGACTGCTGGGTAAAGAGGAATGCTGCATTCTTGAGGAGGAGCAAATGAAATGGTGTTTCTGGCCACAAGCACATGATACCCCATCTCCTGCCATGTCCTGGTGTTGCCAGCTCCTTCAGTAGTGTGAGTTAAAGGCTGGCTCTCCAAGGGTCGTGGCTGAGAGAGCACACCAGCCTGGGAAATCACAGCCTTTGCCAGGTTCAGGAAAGAAAGTAGTGGCATCAAATATTTCAAGGAGAAAAAGCAGAGTTTGACATTTACCTGGCAGCCAGGGGAAACAAAAATGTTTGTGTTGTGTCACAGTTTGGGCCTTCTGCTGACTACAGCTGCTAAAGGCTTGTGGCACAGGGCATTCAGGTGTTGATGTGGCTGGGCTTGGCAAGTACCAGCAAAGGATGAGGCTGCCCAACCTCTGCTGCTGGGACTGTGGCTCCTTCAAACAGTGGAGGCCAGGTGTCTTCTGCAAGGTGTTTGTATAACTCTTCATCAATTGCTGGCACGGTAACTGCTGGGGAATTTAATTCATTAAACCCAGCCCTCATTCCCAGTTCCCCTCCTGCGGTAGAGGTCAATGGTTCAGGTCTCTTAATGGCAGGGCTTTTGTGCAAGGCAGAATTTGCTATTACCCCAAGTACACAGAAGAGTAAGAAACTTTTCCTTCTGCTGCTTTCCTTAAAATTTAAGCATAATAGAAGTGTCTTTTGCCTTTTGAACTTTTGCTTTATGTCTCCGTGTCCTCTCTGCCTGTTGAAGGCCAAGATTTAAAAGATGTTTTGTGTTGTACAACGTAAATAATTAATTCTTCATTCTTTGCTGTATTTTTGTGTCATTTGTGCTTATATTCAATATGCTACATTGGGATCACCCTGAATCTTACTACCAGTAGCTTGTCTCCATTGAGTGTCCTGAATGTTTTATGTGATTTCACATGCTGATGATCCAGCTTACACTGTGCTCCTGTGGAATGAATAATACAGTGACTTATTTAACACTGAGGAATGGTGTGTCCAGTCAGATGAGCAGTTTCAGCACTGTATATCTTTAAATTGAGGCTGTCCTCCAGTTCTTTGTTTCTTTTCTTTAAGTGAAAATAGATTTGGTACATCAGCTGGGAGCAGGTTGAAGGTGAGAGCAATGGATCAGGACAGAGGGTCTGCAGGGGACTGTTCACTGCTGGTGTTAAGTTCCTGAATAGTGCTTTTATTCCTTTATTTATTTATATTTATTTTGTTTCTTTATTTTGCCTGTTTGGCATTTGACTTGATTGTATACAAACCTTCTGTGGCTGGTTATAACAAGGCATCTCTCCTGTTGCTACTGCTGAAATACACCTTTTTGGTTAGAAAGTGACACTGGATTCTGAGACCCATCAGTATGTGGGAGTTTTCTGAAACTGAGATCTGGTTTTTAGTGCCTGGAAATAGATGTAACATTACTGGTTTTATTGATACTCACCTGAGTTCATCAGCTGGCACTTGTTCAGTTCATTTTGTGCACACTGAGGATGACGCAATGAGAAACACTATAGCGGCTTCTGCAGGGTATTTGCTGGTGCACTTGGCATGACATTTTCAGTGATTTTCAGTGGTTTTCAGTGACAAATTGGAAGTCTTAGCATTCTAGGCTGTCCCATTATAGAAGTTAAGAGTTATTTGGGATCTAAGGCTAAATTTCATTAGGTGAGGAATCTTCATTTGCCCTTTCCATGTGACTTTATCATCCGTAAGACTTAGAGGTTTGAAAAGATAGTCCCTTTTGCATCACTATCTATCAGACCTCTGTCTTTTTCGCTTTTAGTAGAACTAAACTTGTTTCTGTTGCTTTTAGGATAGATGTTCCCAGTGATCTGAAAGCACTCCAGGTATGTCCTGCAAAACATTTGCCAGGCTGTGAGCTGAAGCACAGCATGCTGTGTGTCTCTCAGGCCTGAGCCAGCCCTGGGGGTGAAGATAGCTGAGCTGCCTGCACACCTCTGGAGCCTGTGGTTACAGCTGCTTTCAGGGTGGCACCTGGGAAATGTCTTTCCAGGAGTAATCACATAGCAACACTTTGCTCTTTGGGACGTTGTAGGATACAGGTTTGAATGGGGCTGAAAAAGTGGAGGAATCGCTGTGAAACCTGTGTGCTCTTGGTAAAGATTTCCTATGGGAAGGGGATAAAATAGCTGGAAAAATAACCTTCCTCCCTGCCTGTGAGGGTATTATTTCCTTACCTAGTGGCATGTTGCACAATGAAGATCGGTGAATATATTTAGATGAAAGATTGCCAGCTCCTTGTTATGCACCAAAAATCTCATGTTTAGCAGACTGTCCTGAGTTAGCTTTTCTTTTCAGCCCGGATTCAGGATTTTTTAAATCAGAGGCTGCTGGAAGTCTGTCCTTCACCATGGTCTCTACCACCTAATTCAGCCTTGTACTAGCAACACAGTGATGTGATTCTCAGGGGTTTGGTTTTACCTCAGTAGCTGAAGAATAACATGAGACTTCAGGCAAGTGGATTCAAAAGGTTTTGATGTAATTAGCTCATTACTCTTTATGCACATGGCCAGTTTTGTCCCTTTTGAACCTGGCTAATTCCTTAACCGCAGTGAATTCCACAGACTAATTATAGATTTCCTTTGCTTTCTGCCTTCTTCTGTTGTCAAATGCCATTCTGTTGCTGTGTTTGCCTGCAGCAGCTGAGGACACGGTTCTGCATCCGTGGGCGGGCGAACAGCTCGGTGTGAGCCATGCTTTCTGGGAATGGGATGACAAGTTACACCTGCTAAATCCGTGCTGCTGAGCTGTGCTCAGACCACTCTTGCCTCTGCTGAGCACAGAACCTGGCAAAAGTCGCTGACAGTGCTCTGCAGTTGCGCCCTGTGCGAGGACTGCCCTTGGTCCACATGAGCACTTGTGAGGTGCTGCTGTGACTGAGATAAGGATCTGGCCTGGGATTAGGGCAGCCCGGGCTGAAGGAAGGAGGGAAGGCTGACCCAGGTTTAATCCACATTCACTTCCCCGCCTGTTTCATCTCTGCAGTGCGAGGTATGTGCTTGCTGGCAGAGCAGGGGACAGGATAGGGACAGGGTGGGTGGTGAGTGAGCTCCAGCAGCAGTGCTCACTTAGGTCCCTTCAAAATGCCTTGGGAACTGGGGCCTCTGTGTAACAGGCTGTGCTGGCTAAGCCTGTTCCCAAGCACAGTCCATGCATGTGGCATTCATGGGCAGGGATGCTGCCTGGAATTCCTGTGCTGAGTTTTTCTGTTCCAAAAGCCAGGTGTCATGGAGTTTTCGCTCTCCTTCCCCACCCCCGCTGGATTTTGGAACTTGTTAAGATATTTTGGGAGTGTGAAGTGGCATAGGAAAATCTATGCATACATCAGCCCCTCAGCTCCAGGGGCTGATGTATGCATATTCTGTTAGAGCATTTATTTAACCTTTGGAAAAAAACTGGCCTCAGGGAGGGAAGAAACCCCATATTTACACTTCCATCTGTTTTGGAAGATTAAAATATTCTTTATGCTCTGGGGGTCTTCCAAGAGAGCAAGAATACAAAAGGAATCCATCCCATTACCCTTTATTAGAACATAACATGGTAAAGGAAGGTGGAGACACTGGAGGTGGGGTTTGAGGTATAATTTTTAACTCCTTTTTTCACCCACAGGCACTTCTTCGCAGCTGTCTATGATGTGAGTCATTATCTCTAGCGCTCTTTGGTAAAGCCTTGCTACATTTCTTGTAGAATCAGATGAAGTGTGAGCCTTTCTTTGGGAAATAAAACACTAGAAGGGAAATGGGAGGTCTGTAAAATGACTCTGGGATTTGGCATGGAGGAGTGAGATTTTGGGATGCTTAGGCACAATGGATTGCAAGTTTGGCTTTGCGGTGAAGGGTAAGGTAAGGTTTTGTTTTCTTTTCAGAAGCTGATGTTCCTGTATCCTTGTATGATCAGACACTTCGTACTTTGCTTTAGTCACAGGACCTGAGACTTGTATGACAGTGAGGTCAAAATCTTCCTTCTCTGTGAGAAAAACTCCTAATGGATGTTACTCAGTACAGGGAGAAAGATGAAACCCAGAGGGCTCGTGCTAAAATAAAACCAGGGAGCACACACAGCCGGTATGCTCTGGAGCATTCCTTGTAGTTAATTGCTGTGTACTCTTATTGTACTTCTCCCTTCTTACAGTGCAGGAGTGGGGAAAGTCACTGGGGCAATGGTTATTGGGATAAAATGATAGTGACTGTAAGAGGTTCTGCCTTAGAACGTTGTCTTTACTGCTCTCTGTAAAACTTGGTTAGAAGTATCTCGTTATAATTCTAATCTTTTTTAATGATGCATGTTTTGGGCTTTGTTTCCCTCATTTCTTTGAATCTGAAAGTGACTAAGCAAAACCTTGGAATTTAAAAACATCTTTGGAACTTTTTAAGCTCCACTAAGTGCACGCACAGACAGAGTTTCTCTAAGTGTGTTTAAATTATTCTGAAAAACATTTTTGGGTTCACAGAATTTCCTCTCGCCAAGCATAACCTGCTTTTCAGCCCTGATATTAACTGCTGTCCATGGGGCTCCCATAATTTTCTGGAGATTCCTTGAGATGAATGTTCTTGAAGATGGTGTATGTTACTGATCTGAATTTGTAAATGGTGGTCTTGAAGGCATGTTGTCTGTAAAAGCACATTTCCAGTAGTACAGGCTGCAGTCTGCAGATTTACTGGAGTGTCCGTGCAGAGCAGGTTGGCTCCTTCAGTGCTGAGCTGCCGTGGGCACCTGGACACATCTGCCTCTGTACCTGCCCACAGGTGGAGGGACCCCCAAACCAGGCAAACCCAGAGCCCTCAGCCATCCCAGTGCCATGGGAAGGAGGTGGCCTGAGGTCTTTCACTGTTCTTGACAGAAATCTGAAGGTGATCATTTTGGGGAATGTTGAAACATTCAACTTCTCTGACTCGGGTGTACAGGGAGGCACGTGCCTTAAGGGCTCGGTGAGGATGTTTTTCTGTGTATACCTGCACTGATGAGAACGCAGGTAGATTGGATGGGTTGAGGGGGTGGGAAAAGGGGATGGATGAAGATTAACCGATAGCCGAATAGAGGACCCCTCAAGACCAGGGAAAGAATCAGATTGGGATGTGGCTTCAGGGAAGAGGCTTCTCTGCCTTTGTGTTGGAGTGTGCTGGTATTTCTGTAGCCAGAATTACAGGAGCTGTTGATCAGTTCTTTCACATATGTGAGGCAGAAAAGAGGCAGCACAAAGGGAATGGTTTTGTGTTTCTTACAGCAGCAAAATTATCTGGTGCAAGACTGTTCCACAGAAACCAGTCAGGCTATTTTGAAATGCAAAGTTTGCCCGCACATGACAAGCCTGGCATTCACGCACTTGCATAACAACTGTTACTAAATTTTATATGTGGGGAGGCGGTTTCAGCTTTTAAAATAAAAATAGAGCCATGTAGGCCTTAGTAGTTCCATTGTTCTTTCACGTGTGCCTGTGCTCTCCACCCCCTTCTTTTGGAGCTTAAAATAAGTAAATAATACATCATGTCACTGGCAGAAGCTAGTTTGAGACTTGCTTTCAAAACTGTTTCAAAAGTATAGAGCAAATGTGATTCCAGACTCAAGTGAACAAATACGAAACTATTCATGGGCCCCAGTTTCACACTGCTCCAAAGTAATGTGATTTTTAAAGGAGGCTGATCTTCCTTAAGATTTTTTGCTGGAGTTTTTAAGTCATCAGTGCTTTTGTTGTCTTCCAGAAGAAGAGCTGGAAGCTGCCTTTTCATGCAAAGATTCACATGAAAGATGATAATTATGTATCTACAATTGCTTGAGCTTTAAGAAAATGCCATACACTGCAAGGTGGCAAATACGTGGCAAATAGCTAGTTCTGGATGTCTGAGGGATTCCAGAGGTCAGAAAAAGGATTTCTTAAGACCTCAGATTGTTTTGATGGCTGTTGTTCTGCCAAACTCTCTTTGTACTAACTTGTGATTATGATTAACATAACTTTCATTATTAGCATCATTTTCTTAGGATTCCCTTTTATTCTCCAGAGAGCTGTTATCAGCTTCAAGGTTCTCCTGATCTTGGCAGGCACCGATGTTCTCTTTAGGTTTTGGCCGATCATGTTGGGATAGATGAGATTTAGTGCTTTTATAATTTTCAATTTTATAGCGAGGAGCATTTTAGATAGATGTTCCACAAATCAACTCCCCTTCATCTCCAGTCACTGGTGTGATGGTGACTGGGCTCGTTTCTCTTTTAAACACTACTTGGTCCTTTGAATGTCTGATAATACATATGAATATATGCACTGACTTCTCCTGTGTGATGGCATTGTCAGGTGTAAGAAGTGTAAAGCATTAAATACTGTACCTTTCAGATTGAGTATAGCTGTGCCTTCACTGCACATGGAGCGGGTTTTACCTGCCTTGTATTTTGTTGTTGCATTTTATTATGAAGATTTATTACCTGGATAGAAGGAGCTATCTGGATAGAAGGAGCCCTATAGTGGGTAAAAGAAACCTGTATTTCCCCTCCCCAGTAAGCCTTCACTGCAAAACCAGCTTCTCTTTCAGTGAGGAATACCCTCCCAGGTAGAGGGTGTTCTCTTTGTTGCCCTCAATGTAGGTTTATGATGTCCTGCACTACAGTTGGGTCACCTCTTGGGCACAGCGACCTCGCTGCATTGGGTGGCTCTCTGTCAGTCTGTCATGTCCTGGTGTTGGTGTCCCTGTGGATGCAATACTGTTTGAGTGCTGCCAGTGTAACTCTGGGTATGGGCTGGCCATCTGTAGTGTCCCCAGGCTCCAGGCTTGCGGTTCATTTTCTGTATCCATTTTCTGGTATTGCAGGGGTTCTACCAGAACACCCCGTAGATTCCACCTGGATATTTCCTACATTAACAGCTTCCTAGCAGTCCATGACTGTCAATTTGTTGTGCTGCAGGTTTCATTAAGATGGCATTTTAACACTGGTACCGGTGTAAAAATTCATATAGAGAAAGTTTTCTACTTGTAGTTTTCTGTTTTGCAACATTTCCACCTTTAGTTCTTTATCCTTTTCCCCAGGCAAACCCAGTACTTTTCCTCAAAGCAACCTCTGCAGCAAGTTTTCCTAGCAAAGTGCAGAACGGTTGGTTCCATGTGTCATATACATGATGTCATCCACATGAGTGGAAGGGCTTCACTCTGCTCATCCAGTGTCACGCTCCTAAGTTTTTCCAGCATCCCCTTTTAAATCCTGATGCAAGTCAGCAGTTCAGGTCTGAGACTGACATTCACAAGGAACTGTGGGATGAGCTGCTTTATTTTCCACTTGTATTTAGAGCACAATGAAAGTATTCATGCATCACTTGGAATGGTGCTTTTCAGGAGTGCCATAAGGGGGGGGTTTATAGTGATTTCTTGAGGAGTGAGTGAGTCTGCCAGAGGAGAGTCAAGAAAGCAGTGTTTCATTTTAATCCCTGTCTCCCCTGCTTTTAATCAGTCAGTTTCAGGGTGAGAATATCTGGCAGGTACAACTCCAGACCGATTCAAGTCTGCTTTCTGTGCTCAAAAGTTAGAATCATAGAACCATAGAATATGTTGAGTTGGAAGGGACCCATCAGGATCATCGAGTCCCAGCTCCTGGCCCTGCAGAGGACCTCCCAAGAATCTCACCATGTGCCTGAGAGCATTGTCCAAACTCGTCTTGTTGGTTTGTTGGGGTTTTTTTGTGCTTTCAGCAGGTCTTATTTTATTACTGTGTCTTCTGACACCTGAACCATCAGGATTTTCTTCCTTTTACACATTTGCAGACACTGCTGTCAGACAGGAATCTGGTATTTTACTGCTTGTCTTCGTGTCTTTTTCATTCCAATTTGTGGATAGGTTTTCCACTGAATTTTAACAGACCAGATGCTTTATTTCTTTGTTTTGCAAGTTTTCCTCAATTTTACTGATGTTCATGTTTTTGTCTAATAACTCTTCCATGTCAGTACTGATATTCCCTTGCAAAGATGCCGTGTTTATCTGGAATACTTGCAGTTAGTTGGGTTTTCAGGGTGCAATTAACCATGGTAAAGTTCCCTCAGTGTTTCTGCTGCTGCTTTGACATGTAGTGTCTGTTCTCTGGGATCCCAGTCATTTTGTTTTGCTGCTGTAGTTATGTTCTTAATTGGGGTTCTGCCTTCTTCCATTCTTTGCCCATTCTCCGATTCCTTCAGCAGTTTGTCAGTTACAATGTCTGCTCCCTAGGAAGTCTCAGCTGCTCTGTGTTATTTTCCTGGTAGCTGTATGGATCCCGGGAGCAGCGGTTGTGTTACCTGCAGAGCAGATGGCAGACCAGGATCCAAATAACTGGGGCTGTCCAGACCCCTGGATTTCACCTGAAGCTGCTCAGTTAATGGCACTTGCAAATTAGACTGCTTATTTAGTTGTTAGAATCTGAGCCTGATTCTAAGTAATAAGTTTCTTAAAAGCTTTATGATGTTATTTATTTACTGACTTCTACACGTAAGAATTTTAGTATTGATCAGGTGCTTTCTAGTCACTAAGAGCTCCTGTAACTGCAGCGTGAAGAACTGTCTGACGGTACTGATGACTTCTGTGTTCCCCATGGCCTGATGGGGCTGGGAAGGGACCCCTGCATTCCTCATGGCCCATTGCCTTCAACTGGTACCCCTCCTCTGCAGCGTCCCCGTGCAAGCTCCGTGAAGAGCTGTTCTGCCACCGGGGGTGGGCAACCTGGGGGGCAGAGCAAGTGGCCGCAGTGCAGGGCTGTGTGGCACTGCTCCACCTGGGGCAGTGTCAGCTTTCCTTGGCCTCCAGTCTCTGTTTTGCTACGTGTTTGTTTTAAGTAAACAACTGTGTGGAAGTAAACAGTCTCAAATATCCAATTGTTCAAGTAAACTGCAGCCTCACCCTCAGGACCGAGAGCTTGGCTAGACAGCTCAGTCTGACGCACTCGGTCCTGCTTTTAGAGCAGGCAGACATGTCAGTAGTCTGTTCAGTAAAGGCAAAATTTCCTTACTGAAATTTGTAATAAACTTAATTATTCTCTATTTTTTTAAAATAGAAATAGATGGGAAAAAAAATCATCTGTGCCACTTCCATGGTTTTCATTTTCTGTAGGCAGAAGATTCATCCTAAAAAATTTTAGCACTAAAAAACTGTAGTATTTCTAAGGGTTCCTGAAAACAACATTGCCCAAGTATGGATTGATATCCTAAATCTGGGGGGATACCTGTAAATATTAGCACAGTACATCAAGCAATTCAAAGCAGCATCAGCATTTCTTTATAATCAAAGTGATGCTTTGCTTTCTTCTAAACCTTGGTGCTTAATGCTGAACTTAATTGCAGTTTAAGCAGGTGCATTTATGTGCACGTACTGATAGAAATAATCAATCCAACATGATGTCTTGTTTATTCTTGTTTCCACCTTTGTGGCACTTTATATTCCAATTACATGGAGTTTCCAGTATAATGAACATGCAAGCACTGATTGTTCTGTAGTGATACTGTCACAAAATAGTTCCTTAAATTTAAAAACTATCAGAGAATATTTCGGTG
Organism: Corvus cornix cornix; assembly: GCF_000738735.6. NCBI lineage: Eukaryota > Metazoa > Chordata > Aves > Passeriformes > Corvidae > Corvus > Corvus cornix. Next base: position 271,136 of record NC_046357.1, on the reverse strand, counting down.
ACTTGGTTGGTAATCTGAGTGTCTGGTGGTATTGTGAGTGTCTCTTGTTGATGCTTTCAAGAAACCTTGGATCAGCATTAAGCTGAGTGTGCTGCAGCCTTGAGAGGGAAGCACCAGAGCAGGTCAGGGTCCTGGTTTTACTCAGGTACCCATTTCCTCCCTTCAAGCAGAGGCTCTGCTCCAGTTCCACTTCCTGACATTGTACCCATGTGAAGTTCATCTGTTCTGCAGGATGCTGTTTCTCCCAGTTTAGAGCACAGAACCATGGAATGGTTTGTGTTGGGAGGGGCCTTAAAGACCATCCCAATTCCACCCTCTGCCGTGGGCAGGAACACCTTCCACTAGAGCAGGTTGCTCACTGCCCTGTCTGTCTGAATCACTGCAGCTTGGTTTTATGGCTCAAAACAATTATAACCACTGCTTCAAAATACTTCCAGTTGCACTTCCAGTCAGCCTCCAGGGGTTAGTTACAGCCAGTCCCTTCCACACCTCATGGCTCCTATTTTTCCCTGACTGGTTTTAATGGACTACCATGGGCGTGCTCGTGGGCAGGAGCTGTGTGGGAGCAGGCAGTTCTTGCCCCCAGCAGGGACAGAGCTGCAGGGAATGATCTCTGCTGTCATGGGCAGTGTTTAACTGAGCACATTCCAACACTCATTTTCAATGTGTGAGCAGCTTACTAGAGTTCCGAGGTTTCACTGAAGACAATTCCACTAGAAGTGTTTGGAGGTGCTGTTGTCATCCAGTTAAATGAAAAATTCCTTCTGCAATGCTCTTTGGCTGTACAATTATAGGCCATTAAATCTTATGTCTTCTTTTGCAGTGACCCATATGTGAAACTTTCCTTGTATGTAGCAGATGAGAACAGAGAACTTGCTCTTGTGCAGACAAAAACTATCAAAAAGGTATGTAGATACTCTTTTTAATTCCATGGCTTTGGAGTGATTAAGAACGCTGGCACACAATTGTATAACATAATGCAGCACTAATTAAAATCGTTATGTACATGTATAGCAACTGGATAATGTGGTTTTTCTCCAAACCGAAATGAGAGAACGAGTGCCTGCAACCTCATTGTGTCTGGCCTGGAGACACCACCTAACATGTTCCATATTGTTCCCTAAAGCTTGGCTTATCAAATCCCACTGCACCATTCACAGGTTCTTTTATCAAATTCTTATTTCACTGAAAGACATGGCTGAAATAAAGGACTGAGAAATTCTGCTTTAATTATCATCTATCTGACTTTTAGCAAAAATGATCATTCTTTAATATGTCTGTTCAGAATTTCCATTTTCAAAATTATTTTCTTAATATGGGAATTTAAAACAACCAGATGACAGAAGATATGCTGTAAGAAAAGCCTGGGAATTCTTACGTTTTCAGGTAGAACCAAAATTGAGTTTTATTTCATTTCTTAATTTCAATCCTCACAAACAAAATTCCACCAGGGATATTTGTCATTATCAGGACCTAAGATTTTGTAAGAATATATATATTTTTTGAATTTGCTGATATTGGTGGCAGAGAGAAAAAAAATCATAAGCTATATGAAAAGGGAAAATAATGAGTTGTCATTTTTAATGGAGGTATTTAGAATCAACAGGGCTTCAGTTGAAATCATTGCTGCAAAACAGAATAGTGAGGAGAATTTTGTTATTGAAAACACAAACCGGGATGATGTGGTTCTAAAACCAGGACATTAGGTGTCATGAGAAGACCACTGTGGAATCCTGGAGGTGTGTAAGATCCAAGCAGAACTTGTCCTGGAACCAGGGCATATTTGATGTGGAAAAGGAATTTTTCAAAGATGTCCTGGTTAGCCGTTGGTGCTTGTTTCATTGCCAGGACTGCATCTGCCTTTTTTCACTGTTTCGTCTCACTGAGTCACTTAAAGCCTGGATGTTCTCAGTCATTTCTGTAACAGTGGTATTATCTCATATGTTGGAAAGTTGTAGTTGGTAATTTCTGGTTTGAATTGTTAAATTTCATCTCAAGGCAGAGTTCTTCCTGTGCAATTTGCAGTCCTCTCTCTATTTTGTAAATAGCAAACACCATTAGCTTATCTTGGTTTTGAGTTAAAATCATTAATAAAAATGTACTGAGTACAATCAATCTGAGGAATGACTGACTGGCAGTTACCTCCTTCAGCTCTGTAACTGTGTCTAACCCTTCACAAGTTTCTCATTTTTTTCCTCGTTTTTGTGTTCCTCAGTTGAATGGGTAACTTTGTGTGGCACTGCCTTGCCAGGAGTGCCTTTGGGAAAGCAAAAGGAACTGCAGTGTCCCTTTTTTGTTCTCCTTTTCCATGACCTGTGCTGTTGTCTGATCTGTATCCTACTGCACAGCTGGACTGTGCCTCTGAGAGTGCTTCATTACAGCCAAAGGGGTTAAATGTACATTGTTTTCTTACTCTGAAAAAATAAAGTTACCAGAAGAATGTCAGCTTCATGTGGCATGACCTACCTGGGTTGAATTTCTGCGGCTTTTTGTTTCGATTTATCTCCCTCCATTGTTAATCCAGCTGTAAGGTTTGGTTAATGCATTGTACTTCCTTTTGGAGCTGTGTTTGGAATGCCCTGCTGGAAAGGATGTCTCTGAAGTAGGGAAAGCTGGATTTGCTGGTTGCTGCCTTCTGATCCTGTAACATGGTCAGTGTGTTCTTTAAATTCCTGCTGGAATTTAAAAGTTTGGATGAAAATTATCCAGTTTCTTCAATTTCTTCACCTTGACTGCGCTGAGCTCCGAAGACTTCTACCTTTCCCATATGGAATATTAAAAATAGTTTTCCGTCTCTGAGAATGCTCAGTCTCCCCATTGAGTTCCAGTGCTCAGGAGCATCATTTATCTCCATGTCCTCATTTTCTGTGTAGGGTTGAAAACCCTTCTGGAGTACCCGAGGAAGGTCCAGCTCAGCTTGGCTCCTGGCAGTCCTTTGTGCAGCACTTGCCCTTTTTAGGATGTAGCTCTTCTTGAGGTTGAGTTTCTGGTATTGTTGCCCTGCTCATGTCCTGTATGGAGCTATTGCTGCAATTCCTTCTCCTTCGGTGGCACTCAGGTCTTTGCACTTTCAGCCTCGGCCCACTAAGAGTGGGACCTGTAAAGATGGAAGAAATTTCTGTGAGTTACCAGGCATTTACCAAAGACTGCTGCCTTTCCATCAGATTTCCCTGAACTTTGTGGTTAAGCATCATTAGGAGTTAATGGGTTATCAATGGGCAGTAGTGCCCTCAAATTCAGTATTAAGGCAGTCCTTGCTTTGGTAAATTGTATGTACCCTCTCTTGCTGACAGCAGGAGCATTTGAGGAATACAAGTGTTTAAAATGTAGCATTGTTTTTCTCACTGCTTCATTTTAATTTATATTTTTCTGAATACATTTGTGCTCCTTCAGGGAAAAAAAGCTGGAAGTTTCTTTGTGCCCACAACCCCCATCCTTACCCTTCCCCTCATCCATTCACTTGCCCTTTACAGTGATCTTTTCTTTACGGAAGTATTTCCTGCTCTGCCATGAGGTCCTGTATTCCCAGTTTGTAGAGAGATGCAGTATAGTCAGCCCCCATGCCCTGCACATGAGGAATCTATTGGATCTATAGCAAGGAGTAAGATAAACAGCCAAGATTCCCCTTCTCTGCTAGAACAGAATTGTCGTGGGTGTAGAGCCAATTTTTCCTGTCAGCTCTGCCCGTAAATCTCTGCTGTGTGAGAGCATGAGGGAATGATTTGGCATGAGCACAAAAACATTGGACACATTGTCCAATTGTTTTTATACTTACCCAAGCTTGAATTGTCCAAATTACTGTTTGTAGTTCTCATCTCTTTTTTTTATCAATTTATTATGTCATGCTTGAGCTCACTTCAGCTTGCAATCTATATGCACGTTTATTCTGTGCATTTTAGTCAGGTTGTTCAAATTAAAATCCTTGGGCTGGGAAGAGGTTGGAATAATAACGTACCTATTCCAAGGAATAACCTTTTCTTTTGTTCTTTTTTTAATTTTTCTGTTTCTTTCACAGTAAAAATCTGAGCATATTTTTGTAGCCTTAAAATTACCTTTGTGTTTAAAAAATACTTCTTTTAAAATTTGGGTTTAAATTAATCTTGAGTATGAAATGTCTTCAGGTTTTATTTCTATAGGTTCTCAATGGTTTTTCTTTTAATCATCAAACTCTATTTATATTTAACATCTATTTTAGGATCATCTGACTCAAATTTTATCATCCCACGTTTGGTTTACTCAATAGAGAATTTCTAGATGGCAATATATTTTTCAATTTCTTTTATTACATGCTTTTCTTTCTCTTTTATTTCCCTAGAAAACTGTCATTTTCATGCATGTTTTTATAATTGCAAACCAGAAAACCTAAAGAAACTTTAGTATGTAAATACTGTTATTTCTTTTACAGACACTGAACCCAAAATGGAATGAAGAGTTTTATTTTAGAGTAAGTGTCTCTTTATTTGCGGTCATTATCAGGACATGCACAGCTAATCTTATTTTATATTTGTTGTTCATGTGTTTACTTAAAAGACCTGCTTGCCATGATGTACTTGCTGTTGTGTTTCTGCAGGGATGGAATGCTCAGCAGGAGCTGGCACCAGGTTACTTAGAAACAGTTTCACAACCTGCCATTGTGTAAATGTGAAGGACAGTAACTTCGCTACTTAGTTGCAGACAATATTTTTCCAAAGAGGAATGGTTGAATTTTAGTGTAGCTGTAGCTTCCACCAAAGCAGGTCAGGTAGAATTTCAGGGGGTTTCAAGCATTACTCTCGAGCAGCTGCCCGAGGGCAGATGTGGCGGATCGTTCTGGGCGGGAGTTGTGCCGGACGCGGGGAGCTGCCTGCTGGGATGGGAGCTGGGAGAGCAGTGCCGTCAGTGGAATGTTCAGTGCACGGGCCTCAGCTTCGTGGGGAATGCTTATTTGTACCCATGTACCAAACAGCTTTTCTGGGGTTTGCAGCTAAGTAATACAAATCTAAAATCTCAGGGAAAGGGAATGCACAAAAGTGCTGCAAAACCTCTGGTATGGTTCATAGAAGCTCTGTTAAAACATCTTGACAGTCCTAAGCAATAATAGGATCTGTCAAGTAATTTAGACCCTATTTTGTGTGTCACAGTTCTCTGATTTTCTCAAAACTGACAAGTCCATTGCCAGCCCATAGCATTATCAGTGCATCGTGGTATATTATTTCTAAATTTTCTTAATTAAATGTGCTGGTCATAGTAACCTGGCTTGCAAAGGCTTTCTGAAAAAATATATCAACTGGATCAAACACTATAAAACTTTTTGTTGTTGAATAGCAGCTGTTTTGTCTTCCTGACAGAGTTCTTTTTATGTTTGTTTTTGTCCTTTTAAATGTTGGCAGTCTTTCTGCTTCAATTTAAGTAAATGCAGATAAGTCTCTGGAGGTATATTTGCTGTTTTCAGGTGTTGGGGAGACTTCTGTTGAGTGTTCCAAGACCATGTATGCTAAATGGGCTAGAGAATGGTGAGCGATGGACAGTCAGAAACATATCTGAATGTGAAATTCTGAAGGAAATGCAGCAAAACTCTGCTCCTCGTAAATCAATCAATCACTTAGTGAAGGAGCCCTGATAATCTGTCCAGCCTGGGACTGGGGGTCCTCTGCCAGGGAAATGCAGTAACTGAGCACAGCAAATGAAAGCTTTCATGTCAACTGCCAGGCTCTTCCCAGTTGCTGCAAGGTTCTGGTGCTCCAGTTTAAGTAAAGATTTACATCAGAGCTGTTAGTCCTGTCCTGGTTGCCTTGGTTTAATTGCTGCCTGAGCTAGTACGCAGATACTGTTATTGTCCAGCTACTGAACTTCCAGTGACATTTGGATTTTCTCCCAGGTAAACCCAACCAACCATCGGCTCCTGTTCGAGGTGTTTGATGAAAACAGACTGGTGAGTGCTTGTCTTGGTTGTGTTACACCAATCACAAGGCTCTGTGTGCCACAGCTGATGGAAATACAGCACAGCTTAAAGGTGTCTTTAGACTGTTGTTTCAGTGAGCGTGCCAAGAAATGCGGATAGATGCATAAAAACCATTTGGGTTTGGGACTAAAAGGGCACTAAAGTAGTGCCCTGCTGGGTCAGACCAAAATAGTCCTCCTCACCCAGCCCTCTGACTGCAAAACCCTCACTCTGTCCTTCTGTAGGCCTCTCCACTGCAAACCAATTAAGTCCTGACCTTTTTAGTCGCTGATAAAGCAGCTCCTTCAGCCCCTGACCATTTTAGTGTGCCTTTGTAGTCCTTTAATGCTTCTGCATCTTGCTTTGGGAGGTGGTTACCAGAGCTGCACCTTGTGCTCACGAGGCACGTGTGAAGGTTTGAGGTCGTGGCAGAATGATGCTCTGTTGGGTTTCAGTTCTCTGCCTCACAATGCTCACATGTTAGTGGGTTTAGTCTGCCTGCATTTGGCCGATACAGTAGCTCTTCTGGAGGAGGCTTTTCACCTCTGACTTTTGCTTGCTTTTGTTGTAGTTATGATTCATGGGATAAGTGACAGTGTTCTCTGTACATCTGGGGTTAAACATGCCGGTGCAGTGGCACACTGGTGGATGGCTCTTGGGGGTTTGCCTTTTGAACATTGTAACACCATCTCTCTGTTCATGAGCTCAGGAATTAATGTTCTCTGGGCTGGGGGCAGTACAACCTTTACTAAACTTGTTCACTTTCTGAAAATTAGGATCAGAGTTGCAAGGATGCTTTCATTTTAAAAAACCCGGTGTAAAAACATCTGTCTTCAACAAACAGGTTCTTGCCTTCTGACTTGCTGATAAATAAAGAGCAAAGGAAACCACACAAGCTGTAATCTGGGGAGAAAGAGGACTTGGAAGCCGAATGACTCAATCTTTCCTCAGGAGGAAGTAAATTGGTGAACCAGTGGCACTGTGCCTCTACAGTGGGCTGACTGGGAGTGTATTTATTTGTATATAATGATCATAAATGACCACTTGCACTGTTCAAACTGCCATGTGCCATTGGAACGCAAAGGTGCCATGGGAACGGGGACATGGGTTAGAGGAAAAATTTGTATACAGTGACAGCTGGGGAATGACAGGTTTGGGATACCCATTTCAGGCATATTCCTTTGGGTTTTCAAGTTTGGGTGTGCAGTACTGGCCTTACCCTGGCAGTTTCAGCACTTTTTATTGTTGAACCAATTTGTGTGTGTTCTCCTTCTGGTCCTACCTCCAAAGTCAGTCTGTCCTTGGGCTTGGAACCTCCTGGCCAAGGCAGCACCTGGGGTTAGGAGCCATTGCTTTCCTTCCAGGAGGCCTATGGCAAGGCAACTACTTTGGGGGGTTTGGAGTAGCAGGCTTCCATCAGGTTGTGTTTGTAGAATGAGGAGACACTGAACTGATTATTTTGGCTTTACTCTGACATACTTATTGTCAATACTTAAATGGCTCTTATTGGAAGAACTTTGTTCCCGCTTCCCAAATTACCAAAGTGCACTCTGTCTCTGCAGGTGTCCTTGCCTTTCTGTTCCCCAATCTCAACAGAGTAAATGTGATGCAGCTTCATTTTGGGTGCAGAGAACGTGTTCTTGAGTAATACGTTTTAGCTGAAAAATAAGATGAAATGATACCAATACCTGTGCTTCTGCAAGGCAATCTCCAGGACCATTGCTGCGTGGAAGCTAGTCCCATTTTTGTTGTGGCTCATAATCCACATAAAAAAATGGGGGATTGTGCTGGCTGCTGGCAGTTTGATCAGTTTGAGCTGCCATTGCTCTTGGGATTGGTAATTTTCTGGCTTTTGAAAGCAAGCTGCTTGCAAGTGGATTTCATTTGTCTAGGTAGAGGACTGACCCGCCACATAAAGATTTTCAGAGCTGTTGACAAGATTTAGGCTTTCCAATTCTTGCAGGGAACAGCTGTCCAGGCCCTGAGATGGAGCTGCTCTTATGGGTAACCACTTTCTTTTCTGGTGTGTGCTAAGAAGTGCACGCACCCTTCACGTGTGAGTGCCCTCAGGGCACTGAGTATCTGCATTGTAGCAGAGCCGACTTAGGGTGACCGGTTCATGTTCTGGTGTATCCTGTCTGCCTGTCCTTCTCCTGAGCTCTTCTGGCTCTCAGAGAACATAACTGTGCTCCGTGCTGGCAGTGCCACATGTGGTGGCATTGCTGACTCCCTCACTGGAGGCCAGCCAGGAGCGGGCAGTTCTGTGCAGGGTCTGAGACAAATCAGTACAAATGGGCATGCAACACCCAGCTCTGCTTTTCCCTCACCTGTACTGCCTGGTAAATCTGGAAAAGGAGCTTTGTGTCCTGCTGTCCTGCACATTTCTGCTGGTTTTACTGTGTGAGAGGTCTTTGCCATAGGTATGGTTGCTTTGTTTGTAGTTACTCAAAGAGCAGTGCAGGTTATATTGCTGCTGGGGCTTTTTAAAGGGAAAAAGGTTGTTGCTTAATTGTGTTATGAGCATGGTTAAAATTGAAAGCATAACCATGCTATATTTATTCCTCTTCTGCCATGACAGCCCAGAGCTGTAACGCACCAAAATGTTATGCTTGAAAGAATTGTCCTCATTTGCACGTGGTGTTGACTTAAACTTTTAACACAAAATGGAAGTGGTTTTGTTGTAGTTATATTTTTCTGCGAGTGCTTTCTCCAAGTGTGCCGTGTGAATCTGATGTGGTTTAGATTTATAGCAGTGCTGAGTGTGTTTGCTGCCTCAGTCAGCTGCGAGAGCTGTCCCGCTGGGGCCGCTCCTCCCTGATGGAAAAGGAGCAGCTGGGAAGGTGCTGTTTCAGGCTCTTGCTGGCATTAAAAAAAAAAAAAAAAAAAAAAAAAAAAGGGAAAAAACAAACTCGCCACACGCTTACATTGGAGAGGGGGAACCAGGCCACGTGACTCCCACCATCCTACCCTATGTCACCGTGTGTGTAGGAGCGCTGACTGCTCCTGCCCAATCATGCCTGGAATGCTGCTTGCCACTTGGGCTATTTCTGCTATCTGTCGCTCCCAGGGCTGCAGTGCTAACCGTTTGGCAGATGGGACACTTTTTCTTCGAGTTTATGTCTTTGGTTTTTAACTTCTGGCAGTGCCTGAATTGTTGCTGTTCTCCCTCTCCTTTTCCCCTCTCTGTAAAACCATGGCCCATCGGCTGCGGTTTCATTTTGGCTCTGGGAGAAGCAACACAGCCCCTGAATCGGAGATCCTTGCCCGGGAGAGAGAAGATGACTTTTTCATGGCATTCCACACCTTGCCGAGGAGAAGCAGCCCTCACGCGTTCTCGCGGCACGGAGCGGATTACGGCGGTGACGGAGATTTGCAAGAAGTGGGCTCCTTGAAAAGGAGCACATCCATGTTTATCCCGCAGCTGCTGAACGGCATCGACACGCGCCCCACCAGGAGCTCGTCCATGCAGATCTCGCTCCAGCGCAAAGCTGCCAACGGCTGCACTGACGAGTGCACAGCCCTGGAATCTCCGGAGGAGACGCTTCCCTGTAAATTCTCGGACTTCAGGGAGCATTATGCATCCCCTGTTGAAAACCACTCTTCTCCGAGCAGTCCGCAGGTGACTCCTGAAAGTTCTTCACCCAGGCCGATGGAAGAGTTGGGGCAACAGACAGATGGAACTGTTTCCTGTAACCGTAGAGTATTTCGTAGTATTCCTACTAATAACCAGAGTGAGGAGGCTTCGCTGGCTGCCCAACGAGAAGAAGCAGGTGAAGCGGCTTCAGGTTTAAACATAAGTGGTGTGAGGATTCAGCATCGGGCCTCAAGTGCGGATGTGCCTCAAGTTACTGTACTTCCCTTTGGTCCTGAGGCTCCAAATAACGCTCCCACCCCTGAACCCCGGCGTTGGTCCCTGCAGCATGTGCCGGATCTGTCAGCAAATTCAGGGAAAAAGTTCTTTGTTCTCCAGTTACAGCAGCCACAGACAAGTGGTACAGGCTCAGGAGGTGGATGTAACTTTGGCTTTACTGGAACAAAAGGGGACAGATTGGTCAGGTACCCTCGGATACGGCTGGAAAGGAGTACTTCCTACCCTGTCCAGCCACCAGCAGAAGCAATTAGCCCCATAGCTGATGGGCTGAATTCGGAACTGCCTGGAAATGGCAGGAACAGGGCAGAAATACCTAGAAGCAATTCAGTAGAGCGGATGCCTCAAGGGCAGGGATGCTTGTTTAAAATCAGACCAGATCAAAACACGAGGCAGCAGCACTTCAGGATTCTTGTCACACGTGGGCCTGAAGAACAAAGTCAGGGTGTTGGTAAAGAGGGTCACAGCACCCCTGGTCCTACAGCAGCTGGCACTGCAGTAAGTACAATGCTGAGTGTGCTGTGCTGGTAAAGTACGTGTGCTGGTAAAACACGGATTGCCTTACAAAGGCTGCCAGACTAGAGCCAACTGCAGCACTTCCATTGTTAGTGCTGGAATGTTCTGCATTTCTCTGGAGCAAGCCACGAATCATCTTTATTTCTAATCTAATGTAACTTTGCTCTCAGTTATGATTACATCCAGTGTAATATTTTCAGATCTTACTGTCACATGTTTCTTAATTCACTGTTACGTCAGCTGGAAAGATTTTTTAAAATCAGAGCCTTCAAATAGCAAATTAAGTGTTCCTGTTAGTTTAGTTGGCTGAGACCTTGCTGCATGAAGAGCTATTCATGCAGTCTTGGTTTTAAAAACAAGTACTTTGGCACTTTCTAAGTGTGATGAACACACGTGTACCTCTACACACTTTAAAAATTTGTATTGTAATGAAATAGTTGCTAAGACTGTGGGAATCTTAGGGTAATTTCAATCAAAATACTGGCTTAGTTAAGGTACCAAGAAGTCTGGGGGAAAAAAAAAAGATCTTTGTTATAGTAGGTTTTTTTTGTCCTCCTTCTGGAAGTGAAGAACATGTCATACTTTTTGTATGCCACAAGTCCTGATCCAAGTCCAAGTGGCTTGGCACAGCTCAGTAAACAGTCTTGTTTGGATTTGCCTTGATTCGGTGTTAGGATGGCAAAATTAATCTCCTGTGTTTGCTTTGTTACAGCGGGTGAGGATTGATGGTTGATGTTTTCCAGCCACTTTTTCAAAGCCCAAAGTAGGAACGAAACTGAAGGGTTTAGATTAGTCATTTGCTTAAATTGCTTTGCCGTGCAATCCAACACGGCCCACTCGAGTTCCCAGCTCAGAGATGCTGTATTTAGCTTAGCGAGCTCCGGCTCCAGCTGTGGTACAGTCACCGAGGAGATTTCAGGCTCCATGGCTCCTGTGCTCTCAGGCGCTGAAATGCAGCACAGGGACAGCTGCTCCCTGCAGCAAGGCCAGGGGTGACTCTGCAGCTTTCCCGTGGAAAAGCTTATGAGCTCCATGTTTTTCTGGTTAAACCTTCTTTGGAGCTCTTCAAAAGAGTAAAATAAAAAGAAATCCCTTGCTGGTACAGGTTTGGTTCCAGGACACATCAGGGAGCAGAAAAAAGTGTGCCTGATTTTCCCTTTTCTATTTACTATCTGTTGTTCCTCTCCAAGATCAGCTGTTCATGGAGACCCACCACAGCCAGTTCTATAAGTAGCTGTGGGATGCCAGACCTAGCACAGAGGCAGCAGAGGTTTGCAGAGATGTGCCCTGGGGTCTGTGCAGCAGCTCTCATTTTCCTAGAGGATCTCCCCCACAAAGTCCCTGCTTTCAACCCCCTGTAGTAACAATTCCCTTACCAAAGACATGCTTCTGTGTTTCCAGAGGAGAATGAGGAAATTTGTTCCTCCGTGCTCTTGGTTTGAGCGACCGTGAGGAATGGATTGAGGCAGCCGTGCAGCATGGCAGGCACAGAGGCACTCAGCCCACGTGGCACTGTATCCTGCAGGGCAAAAGCTCTCAAAGGAAAAGAACTAATTGAAACTTAAACCTTTTTTGTGGTGTTTCTCATCTTTGTAGTAAATGCAGAAATACTGTGGGTATAGGTGACGGACTGAGCAGGATGCCGTGGGTAGTGTGGGGAAGGGAAGCGTTTTGCTGCAAGTTTTGTTGTATTTTTTGACCACAGAACATTTCTTGTTAAGGTGCCATTTTTAATCTGTCCCACAGAAGTTTGTTTGGAAGATCTATGATGTGAGTATCAGGAGTGCCTGAAATATCTGATTTCTTAAGCTGAGGGAAGAGGTTGCCATGGTTTACAGTTGATAGCATGAAAAAAATAATTGTGGTGTGTCCCAGTGCAAGAAGTTTATGTGTATGTGATTGATATAGGGCCTGGGCCAGGGCTGAGAGCAGCAGCTGCTGCAGCCTGATTTATCTCAGAGCAAACATCTGAGCGGGCGTCTGCAGTCCTGCTGCTCCGAGTGGTTGTGACCTTTCAAATATCTGCTCTTTTAGACAAGTGCTTTGGGGCAGGCAGGATGTCTTTCATTACCAGGCAGAGTAAAATATTAAGTAAAGGCGGAGCTCGTGTCAAACTGTGAAAAATTTTATTTGGAAGCCTTGTTGCAAATTCTTTTGCCTGCTCTGATTTTTTTATATTCCATGCAATAGAATGTCTGTGCACTGTGCATATCCCACATACTGCTGTTGTTTATCATTGGGGACTCTGAGTGCAGAGCTGGATTTGTGGGAAACATTTCAAAAATGTATTGGACAACTGTTGGAGAGAGCTGACAAAGGCATCTTTGTGAGCAAAATACAACGTGCCGTAACAAAGTGTTGCAGGAGTAGGACTGAATTATATTTAGTAAACAAACAGAAGCAGCACCTCTGCGTTCTGCAAGCCTGCATTTCTCACAGCTCAGCTCTTCCTCTCCTTTCTTAGAAATAATTTTAGAATAAATATTGTTATGAAAGTACAGAGAATCTGTTTATGCTCCAAAGATCCCAGCTGGGATTGTGATGCATAAACCAAAAAGAGCAAGCTCAGATAAGGGGATGGGAACCTTCCTCCTAGTGGAAGCTATCCCTGCCGATGGCAGAGGGCTGGAACAAGATGATCCCTTGCAACCCACCCCATCCTGGGATCCTCTGGTAAAGGCAGCTCAGCAGTCGCAAAGGCCAGAGTGCTGCATTGCAGCGTACCTGGCAGTCTGGCGTGGGGACACCAAAGGTGGCTGCCTCATCCCAGCTGTCATGGCAAACCAGAGACTGACTGCCTGAACTCTGGCTAAAACACTGCTCTGGCAACACTTCCTTTCTATCAAAGTGGAAGCACGATTGGGTGAACATGTGCCATGCACATGATGGCTTTCATACAGACTCCATGGAAGTGGTTAAAAAATTCATTTGAAGAATGTGGAACTCAGTGGAATTAAAGTACTGCATGTGCTGCTCCCAGGCTCTGCCACTCCCAAGGGCTGTGACATCCCTGGACATGCCTTGCTTGACTTGAGATGTGCCAGTGGTGGTCAGAGGTCATTTTTATCACCCAGAGCAGAGCCAGCTGCTGTTAACAAAGCTGTGTAGGGGAAAAGCTGTGTTTGCTGGAGTCCTTCTCTGACAATTACATGACTGCAATGGAGGTGAGGAAAAACATTTACTCTTTTTCAGAGTCATATCATAATGTATTCTGTTCACAGTGGATTTTGACAGTTTATTTTTCTAGAGGGGATGGATGCTTTCTTAGTCCTTTCATTCCACTCCCCATTTTTGTTGGTTTCAGTGACACCCCTTCAGCACAAAAAGGTTGCTGGTAACCTCTTTGTACCTATGTGACATCCTGTGGTTTGGAAAAGACTTCTACCAGGGCAAAACGTTGGAAAGAATAGATAGCAATTCATGCAGAAAATCACTACTACAAGGCAAGTTTAAAACCTGGAACCATCCTCTTTTCTATCTCACTGTGAGACCTGTGAGTGGAATCAGTTTATTCATATTGAGGTTTGTCTATTTGTGAGTTGGACCTAAGAGAAAGTAGGTCAGTGGGTTTTGCTGATGGACTTAGAGGAGCTGCTGGGGACTGTTTTCTGGTGTCCAGTGTAGTATGTTATGAACATAGTATAGCTAATGTTAAGTCATGAATATATAAAATACACATGTTTCTGCCCTGTCCAGGATTAGAAATGTCTAAAGAACTCAGCACTTCTGTAGACTTTCTTGCACAGGGAAAGCTTCCTGCAGGATTTCTGCCTTGGTTGGACTGTGGTTGACATCAGCTCTACAGGGAGCTCTGTTCAGGAGTGCGTACAGATTCTTCCTGCAGAATAGGCTGTCTAGCTGGCCCATCAGCTGTGGATGTAGTCAGGAACTGTCAGGAAAGGGATGTGATTGTGAAGTACTATATCACATATTATCAAATGAAAGGGAAAACATGCCTAATAACTCACCCTATACATTGGTGTTTACTGTTAGCCTATGCTTGGAGCATAGCACGTCAAAAGCTTTTGATGTGCTATGCTCCAAGATATTCATAGCTTATGATATGGAAGCCTTGGGGACAGCATTCTCTGTCCTTATCCATGTGTTTCCAATTTCTTGTCTTTCTTGGATCCAGTGGGTTGGAAAAGAAGAATTCTGTAGCAAGCAGTTCCACCCCATGGCTCATCCAGCTGGAGTGATGAGACAGCACATGGCCGTGCTGGCCCTGTGCTCAGCCGTCATTTTTAAAGCGCTGCCTCTGGGGACAATTGAAAGGGCAGTGCAGTAACAACTTTGTTCAAGTTTTTCACCAGTGTCATTTGCAAAGTAAGAGAGATATTTTGATTGGTATGAAATTCAGTTCCAGGTTAATATTCTGTTTTTCTACTTTAGTACATAAAGTGAACGGTGTGATTAAAAATAAATGTCTATGTTTCAGAGTAAGCTCTGGCTCTTTCCTGAGTTGTTACAAGACACCAAATGCTTTGTGTTTTGCTGATCAGCACAAGGAAAACTGATGGGAATCTTTATTGATTCAATAAAACAAAAAGGGATTTTCACCCCTTCAAATCACCATGACCAGAGGTAACTGTTATTTGGTGGTTAATGCAGTTTAGGGAGGGATCTTGGTTTTCTCCTCTAGTGTTGCCCTTCTTGCCTGTGCCACTCCCGTGGTCAGTCACCAGCAGTGTTCAGCTCTTCATTTAAATCATTCATCTCCTGATGTCCAGAGACGCTGGTCCCCCGCCGGTACGCTTTTAGGAGTTGAGTTGGTGTGGGTTCGCGTATGGTTCCTGAACCCCAAATCTAAATGTCTGCCAAGTCCAAGGAATAAATAGACAAAAATGGGACAAATCCTATTCCTAAGGAACTTGTATCTAACTGCTTTGCTTATCTGCCTGGCCTGTTTCCCTGTGAATGATACTGGAAGCAGCAGTTACTCCATTAGGATCTGACATGCGGCGTGAAAGCAAACTGGTCTTTGGAGACTTGCTCAGAATCAGGGTGGTTTGGGTTGGAAGGGACTTTAAAGTTCATCCTGCCACAGGCAGGGACACCTTCCACTGTCCCAGGCTGCTCCAAGCCCTGTCCAGCCTGGCCTTGCACACTTCCAGGGATCCAGGGGCAGCCACAGCTTCTCTGGGCACCCTGTGCCAGTCTCACCACCCTCTTGAGTAGAGAATTTCTGCCTAGTATCTGATCTAAATCTCTCCCCTTTTAGTTTAAAACGATCCCCCCCTTGCCCTGTCACTGTGTGCCTCTGTAAAAAGTTGCTCTCCCACCTTTTTGTAGGCCCTCTTTAGGCACTGGAAAGGGCTCTGAGGCCTCCCTGGAGCCTTCTCTTCTCCAGCTGAACACCCCCAGCTCTCCCAGCCTGGCTCCAGAGCAGAGGGGCTCCAGCCCTTGGGGCATCTCCATGGCCTCCTCTGGACCCACTCCAGCAGGTGCACATCTTTCTTTCACTGAGAACCCTAATCTGTATGCAGTACTCCAGGTCTTCCTTCTGTCAGTGTGTCCCTTCCAGGCCGGCTGGATTGGTACAGCTCACCTGCGCTCTGACATTCTTGGGAGGCAGGTGTGTGGCAGGTGCTGGGCACCATCCAGGGGCTGCGTTCTCCTCAGAGCTGCACAGGACTGAAGCAGCTCAAGGGCTTTTCCTTCTGGATTGCACATATCTGAGCTTGCAGTCCTACTTCAGGGGTTGCTGCCTGGATTGTAACAGGCATTTCTAGAAAATAATTCATGTGGCCTTAGCTGGAGGTTTAAATGGTTTAAATGAATAGTGCTGTGAATTTCCTGGCTCTCCACTTGCTCTGCAAGGAGTGCAGATCACCATCTGGAGAGCCTCTGCTCTCTGCGGATAAGGACTTTGTTGACAGCTGCAGATAGAGGATGATGAATTCCATCCCTTGGGTCTCTTTAGCTTTTCTGTTAAGGACAAAATCAGTTCTTCTCTCCTCAATGAGGAATCACATGCCCGTCTTCTTAATTCTAGTGTCCATCAACTTGCAGATCTGTTCTGAACCATTCTGGCTGTTGGGGAGGGGGCAGGTGGGCACGCTCAAACCCAGGCAGAGCAGGAGCTGGTTTTCAAGATGGGAAGTGCCAAGGACCTGAATAAATTTTGGTGGTTTTTTTCATCTCCTATGAGCAGAGGACAAATAATTCATGGCAGGTAGTGTAAATTAGCTTGCAGAATCAAGAAACTCATCTGTAATTTTAGTAAGGTTTCAGAGAGTCAAGAATTGGCAGTGCTGTCTTTTTACCTCATCCCTCCACATTCCCAGAGCTCCCTGGGAAACTGTTCTGAATTTTGTGTCAAGCATTTTTCTTTTTCTCCCTGAAAACTGTATCTGTTGGTATTTCTCTGTGAAGAAACCAGGATGAAACTTTGAGCAGCAGAGATGGAAAAAGTATCACTTTTTAAAATAGCAGTAATAAACTCTTTGCTCCTGCATGGAAAAACTGTATGTGAGTTTGGGTACACAGCAATCTCTAAAGTGGAGAATTTATAATGGAAATGCTGACACGGGTTTAATGCTGCAGGTGCCAGCCAGAGCTGCCTTGGTGCAGATCTAGCCACAGAAAATTACAGATAAGAAACCAGACAGAGAGTCTTGATTGCTTTTTGTGCTGTTCAGCTGGTTTTCTATTTGAGAAAAGCTGTCAAGTAATGATGAGTTTGGGAATATGCATGTTTTGTACACATAAACAGATCAGAAGTTGTGCACGTGAACTGAAGTTTCTATTTCAGCATCTATTCCAAAGCTAAATCTACCCTGTGTAGTTAGTTTCCAGATTAAATCTCATTGTAAAATTTATTACTGCATCCCTTCATCTGAAGTCCCATGCTTTTACCCATCTTTTCATCTACCGGAAAGGCATTGGGAGCTCCCAAAAGTCAGCAGTTATGTACAGAAAAATAAATTAATTAAACCAGCATGATGACCAGGAGGGTTTTTGTCTCCAAAAGGAATGAAAAAATTAAAAGGGTGTGTGGAAGAAGCTAGTTCCAGAGCTGAAGGCAAAGGAGTGAGATGAGTTGTTCAAATAAAATAAAAACTGCACCGTGTTCTGTGGTGTGAGTCCAGAGCTGTCGGTGCTCTGGAGGAAAGCTGCAGCTTCCCTTTCAGCCTGGGTTGGAAATAGCAACTTCCAGGCTGTATTTTATGGATTCTAGAGAAGAATTTTTACAACTTTGTTGTGAGAGTTTTATCTTCAGTAAGAGAGAGCTTCAGCTCTGGATGTCCATGGCCTGACGTATCTGTCAGCTTTGTCTCGAGTGTTGTCGTTCATCCCTGTGGACAAAGGGGAAAGGAAGATCCAAACCCCTCTGAGCTGTAAACTGAGCTTTGTCTGACCATGCCTGTGTGGGAAAGAGTGTTGTGCAGGAGTGCTGCCAAAGGAAGGGAATGTGCTCAGGACGGTTGTGCATCTGGAAGAACAGTCTGTGCTCCCAAAAGGTTGCTTCTATTTGCATGGCAGCCATCAGGGAAGGAAAACCTGCAAATCCATCTGCGTTTTCCTGGTGTTCCTGGGGCTGATACCCCTATGCAAAGACAGGCTTTGCTGGTTCTGTGGCAGTGAGTTGGCTATGTACTGAATATTTGCTTACTCTATTGAATTACATTTGGAAGTATGTTGAAGATTTTCTCCTGATTCCAGGATGAACAGTACTGTGAGATTGTTGTTCAGCAAGCAACTCGAAGATGTTTTATTTAAAGACTAATCTTCTGATCATGAATTTTAGAAAACAAATCTGATGCCAACTCTGTGGTTGCTTCTGTCTCTTACCGTGTGTCCATCGAATAGTCAGTGTCTCTCCTTGTTTCTGCCCTTTTTGCTCACCAGTCAGTGATGTGCAGTCACAGCTACAGCATTAAAAAAGAACAGGTAAAATGAGAAATATTAGGAATTGCACATCAAGTAGTTTAAAACATAATTAATTATTAGCTTGGATGTTATCCAGGGCCTAAATATACTTTTGTGAGTCAGCTCTGTGCATAAAAATTGCATAATGAAATAAATGATATCTCCCTTTTTGAGCGGTTGCCTCGTCTCTGATGTAAGGATACCAGCAATTTCTGAAAGGGTTTAGTAACACATGAAGAACGCAAAAGAGGTTTTCAGAAATCACTTAATTCGTAGTGATGTTATTTGAGATCTACTACATGTTTTTAATTTACTGTGTAAAAATATCTGATCTTAACTGAGCAAGTGAAATACAATTTTTTTGTTGTTTGCAAATGTGGCTGAGTAGGGAAAACCTTCCAGGAACCATTTCACTGTGGGAACTGGTTTTAATAGATTTGTTTTGGTCTGATGTCACCATTCTTTAATATCTTTTTGGCCTTGCAACAGCGCCCTAATGCAAATGTCTTAAAGGAAGCAAACCTTACCTGCTTAATATTTAGTGAGAGAGCTGAAATCAGTCTACTCTTGCTCTTGCCATCCCCCCAGTTAACCTCGCAGTGTTTTTTTCTTAGGGAATTAATGTTGCATTGTGTTGGGGTTTGGATATTTTGTTGTCCCTCAACTAAGGTTAAATTAAAAAGAGGAGGGGGAGAAGGGTTTCTGTAGGGGCTTTGGTTGCCCCCCCTGTCTAAGCTTGTAAATCCTAAGAATTCAGTGCAATTAACCAACTGCCCAACTTTTGCCAGCCTATACATAAAAATGTAAGATACTTTCATTTCCCATTGAATTGATGCATCTTTATCCCACTGAAGGACCTGATCTCTTTGAAATGTCTCAGTCATGCCTGTTTTTTCCTGACAGTTCCCTGCCACTGCTCAGGAAGGCCCGGGAGGGGATGGCAGCCGAAGCAGGTGGGATGGTTCCTCGTGCCCCCAGGTGCCGAGCTGGCTGTGCTGGGCAGTGTTTGTGTCTCCAGCAGTTCCAGAGGGCCAGATTGGGCAGCTGACATCACTTGGGTTCCTTGTGCCAGGTGCAGCCAAAACAGATGCGGGAAGAGGAGGGAGGAAAGAATGCAGAGCCGCCAGTTGTCAGTGCCGGCTCCATTCTCCACGGAGCTGATGTGGGAGTTGGCACCATGTGTTCCCTGCCCAGCACAGGCAGGCTCCTGCAGAAGATTCCTGGGAGCTTGGAGCTGAACAGAGCTCTTCCTTGCCTTTTGTTCTGCTCCTGAATTTGATGGGGATTAGCAGTTCTGACCAGACATTTGCAGCAGATAGTCCTGGAGTTCTGGCTTTTCTGGTTTTGGCTCTAATCAAATCATTGTGCAGAATTCCAGAATACAAACAGATTTAAAAAAAAAAAAAGTGTGTAACAAACTTTTCAAACTTTTTCCTGTGTTCTTTATTTTTCACCCAGAGAGTTCATATGACCAGTTACCCACTGGATTTTTAACTGACTGCAATTTAAATTACCCACCATAAAAAATCTGGCAAATATTAGTTACAGGGGGGTTTTGCAGTGGCTTTTCATGTACTGCCTTTTTCTCCGGCAAAGTATAACTTAGTAACAGGAGAGAAAAGAATTTTGAAACTGTTTCAATTAGTGACTGATCCACATGAAATAGTCAATGTAATCTTGGCTCTCCTTTCTGTTACAAACAAATGCGTTGTTTCTAACCTTGAAGATTGAGCAGGTGTGAGGGTTCTTGGTCTCAGCAAACAAAAAGAGCTTGAACATGTTTAGGTGTAAACAATGATTAATTTTCAGATATTAGGACTAGTTAATGTCCACTAATTAGCATGTCGGTGGCCTAAGCATGAAGTACCTTACTGTTCTGGTCAGGGCACAGCCATGTTTCCCCTCAAGATCCTGATTATTACCCAGCAGAACACAGTCTCGTGTCACAGAAAAGTGGCCTTTAGAATTCTTAGAGTGGATCTTGTTTTTTTCCATAACATTAGGAAAATCATTAAAGCAAAAATAGGATGTCACATATTGCCAGGCCTAATGCCTTCTTGAGTATAAGTGCTGCTGGGATCAGCCAGTTGAAAGAACGTACTTAGTACCTTTAGAAAATTCAGGCTGAATAAATGTCAGCATGCCTTCCCTGATTCCATTCCAGCAATCTCATTTCCCTGCCTGCAGAGCCTTTCATGACTTTGATTTCCCTACCACCGCTTCTCTGTTGTTTAACCTCAGCCCACATACCTAAAGCACTGCATCATGATCCAGAAAAGTGTGGTGATGCTCCTGATGTAACAGAGCTGGACACTTGGCAAAGGTGCTGGCTGGGGCTGCTGCTCCCAGTCATCCCTGGCAATTTATAGGGCACTTGCATGCTGTTGGGGAGAGCAGAGTTTTCACAGCACTGCTGCAGTTTTAGGATGTCGTTTTTAAACGAAGGCCTAATCCTACATTATTACTGAGGTTGACTTAAACTGCAGTTTTCTGGACTGTTGCTGATAAAGATGTGCACCCTCAGCTTCCCCAGACACACGTTCAGCTCAGCACACAGGGAGCTCACTTAATGAGCTGGACACAACCACCACACCGGCATGGGAATCACAGCTTGTATAAATGTGAGCTGTTGTTGGTGTGCCCCTAAGGGTTTTATTGGGGGTTCATGAGGGGTCAGATAAACATTTGGTTCCAAACTGTCTCCGGTCCTGTGAGCTTGGGGTGTCATACTCAGGTTACAGTGGGGATTACTGCAGGTGTTTGAGGCTGTTCTGAACTTTTGGGAGTGGCTGATGCCCCAGTGCCTGGTGTGGATAAGGAGAGGGTGGAATGGCAGAAATTAGTGTCTCTGCTGAATGGAAAACTGAGGACTTTTATTTCGCCATGAGTCATTTTATATTATTTTAGTGCTGCTGTGCAATAAGCAGTGTACATATCAAGGAGAGCAAATTCAGGAATAGTGCTCAGTAATAAAGGCTGTTACGTCAGTGTGATGGGTGTGATGGATGACTAAAATTTCATTGTTCTTCAGGAGCAGTTCTTTTCTGCAGAGTTCTTGACATGAGAATTATTCTAATTTGTATGAAGAATGCCAGTAAATTTGACTAGAATCATGGAAGAGCTGCAGAGAGAAGAATCAGTACTTAGAAAATTTCCAAAGTGCATGGTTTTGCTTACTCAGCGTGTCTGTGCAGAATTTATACACGTTAGGCCTCTGGAAGTGATGCACCACTGATCCCTCTATTTTTCAAGCTGTTTATTAAAAACAGCAGTTCCATTTTTGACTGATTTTAAGAGAGAAATTATGGATTTCTTCAGTTTTGTCTCTGTTCAATTCCCACAGAAGTTGCAGTCTGAACACTTTTCTTCTTTCTCAGCTGCCTTCTTCAAGAAGCAAGAGGAGGTGAAAGTGTTCCCAAAGAAGGTGATGACCATTTTTAACCTTCCTGTTAAAACCAGCTATCCTGCTGCTTATCTTCCAGCACACTTGCAAGAGCTGCATGTATTCTGCATCTCAAGTCCTTCAGATCTCAGTTGCTGTAGTTCTCCAGGATATATTAGAAGCAGTGGAATAGCTTTAGGGGGAATACAAATCCCCCTAGCACACTGTAGCACTTCTAGTCTTACAGTAGTTGGCTTTTCTGAGGGTTGTATTTATTAATTGCTTTCTGCCAAGAAAGCACTTACACAGAAAAATTGGTCATGACAGATGTATAGTGGAATCCAAAAGTCTGAATATATCCAAAAATCTGAACTGCTGTTGATGAGAAAAAGAAGCAGAGAAAGTAGGACATTTCTTTGAGCAGAAGGAAAAGGTAGGATTAGATTAGTGCAGAGGAGAGAGGAAGAAATGGTAGTGGAGACAATAAGAGGTCTGTTTGAATAGTTCGTGGTGTCTGCAGCAAGACAACATTAATGAGCAATTTGCCAGCTAATTATACTCCTTTTGTTCTGCTCAGTGCTGCACAGCATAGCAGAGCTTCCCCAGCCTCTGTCACCTGCTTGCCAGGATCTGCAGGAGCAGGTCCTAGCTCCAGGTGCCCTTCCCTCTGGGAATGCTTTTTGGGAGTCCTTGGGTTTCAGGGGCGCTGTGGGGCAGCCGCATTTGCTCTGCAGGAGCACGTAGTGCTGCAGTGTGCTCTGGGCACCCCCCCCGGCAGGAGCAATGCCAAGGATGAGGCTGAGCAAATGAAGAATTTGGGGACCTCTGTGCAGGTTCCAAGTAGTAAAATGCAGCTGTTTGTGCTTTGGAGAGCCACCAGCCCCCCTTCCTTGGAACAATCCTCCTGCTGTAAACCTGCCTTCGTTTTGCTTGCTGGCTTTACCAAGCTGGCCTCACATCTACAGTTTCTCATCTTGGAATGCCATGGTTTTTGAAATTCTGTACCTTTTAACTCCTCAGCTGTCAAGAAGTATGCAGGTGTTTGTGTTACACACCACGTGCTGCAGCTCTGCACGTACTCGATGTACTTTGCTGCTGCTTCATAAAACACGTTTCTTCGCTCTTTTGAAGAGCAGCATTTCCCAAACTTGATATGAGTCTGTTACTTTCTTCCATTATGTTCTGGCTCTGTAACTCAGGTAAGGAAGGTGGCTTGAGGGCTCTGAGCAAAGAGTCTCAGCCAGAGTTCTTTGGAAAACTGTTCTTGGAGCAGTGCCCTTCTCCTGCCGTGACAGAAAGTGCATGGAGTGGGCAGGGGAAGGTTGGCCTCTGCTGTTGCAGAGCTCTGCGCATGAACTGCCACACGTTTACATGTGGGTTCAGAGACATGAGCTTCTCTGGCCATGTCAGCAGTGTCCTGAGGTCTGTGCTCCTGCCCGTGCTGCAGCTCTGGGACTGTTATGGGGGTGCTGTGTGGGTATCACAGGCTGCACTTACATGGATTGGAGACGGCAGGGGTTTCTGTTACTCCGCAAAGCAGATTATTGTGCAGAATGTTTAGAACTTAGTGGTGCTTACTGACTATTGCATTGGGAATCTGACCCCATTCCATTGTGTCTCAATATTCTTTCTTGTGAAGTTACAATGAAACTTCATAAGAAGATAGTTTAATTTTTGTTCTGAGAGGTTTTTTTCAATAACTCCTTAATTTCTTACAGAACATGGGATAGAAGCTGTGCTAACACATTTACTTTGTTCTACACTTTCTACCTGTTCTTTCACTTCTGTACATTGAGTCTGTTCCTATTTTCCACATACTCTCACAGCTCAGGTCTGTCTTAAGTATCTTGGGCATCAACTCCTTCTTCCTGCCATGGCTACTCCTTCTTCCATATTTGGTCTGTTCAGTGTCTAAGGAGGAATGGATTCCCGTCTTTCCAGAGGCTGTTGGTAATGTGGCTATGGTAATAATAGTAGATATTTGCTCTGTCCATCACAGACAGGGAGGCTTTGATAACCGAGAGCGAGGAGCAGCCTCCTGTTTGCAGCCCTCCTGTGTCTCGCACCTTCAATTACAATGGGCAGCTCTCAGTAGGAAGCCATTTTCCTGTAGTGAGCAGAATAAGGCTGAACTGGTTGCTTTTCCCCTGACATTGTCCAGAGTTTTTTTGGCTGTTACTGTGTTTCAGGAGTATATCAGATCTTGGCGTAGGTGCTGGGTGGTTTTTGTTATGTTTAAATAAGCAGAGGCAATGCAAGAGAAATAATTCAGAATTTGAATAATTGATGCTTACGTCTTGCAATTTGCTTAATCCGTTTAAGAACTGATCCAGTTGTGGTTGTCCATGTGCGCGAGGAAGGAGACATTTCTCCCTCAGCTGTGATGATTTTGGAGCACCACTGCCTCATCTGGGAAGTTGCAGCTGAGGACATAATTCATAAATCTCAGTTCTGGTTTGGCTCCCGGGGCTGCCTGCGTGTTCCCTGGTTCTGTGGTGTCCCAGGCTGGAGAGCCAGGGGTGTGTGCGACACTGGGAGCCTCCTGTAGTGCCTCGTCCTTCCCTGTGCTCAGTGCGTGGCACTGACACCCCGGTGGGCAGTAATTGGGTCGTAAAATGAAAGTTGAGAGGGAAGGCATCAGGGAAACTGTAATCTGACACTGTTGTATTAAGCTGCCCGGAGGAAAAGCCAGCGTTTGTTTACTCCGGTAGGAAGGAATAACAGGAGATCGTTTTTTAGGAAATAACCCACCTGTGTAGTTTGTTCTACCTGCGCTTAGAGGTTTGGAATAGGAAAACCACCCCTACACACACATCAGTTAGGGTTTTTTCCATGGTTACAGTGCAGTATTTTTGATTAAGAAAATATCAGTAAAAATATCATAGCCACGTTGCAGAGATCCACTGCAAAAGTATAGTAAGTTGCCATTATTAGCAAATGAAAAATGGAATTTTAGTTATGCTTGGGAAATGCTGCTGAAAATATTTTGCTTAAGAAGGAAGCAGTGACAGTGGCAAGTGGCAGAATTTCTGAAAGTTTATATAAATGAAAAGAGTTTTATTGCAGTTCAGTTAGTAAGAAGAAAAATTGCTGAAACTTGCCAGCTAAAAATTTTAGTATTCATTTCATCAAATGATAGAGGAATATCATAAAAGTATTGTTGTAGCTTTATTCATGAGAATGAGATCTGGGAGTTGATAAGCCTTAGATGTAGAGAGACATCTGTGATGGCTAATTAATACTTTAACATTTTAGTCAACAGCAGTTAAATGTGCTTTGTTTCAATTAACAAAACTGTGTTTTGCTGCTAGTTTTTTGGGTTTTTTTTAATAATTAATAATACTTATGTGAACAGAAATCCTCTTTGATTTTTTGGGGTCCTTTTCACTTTTAAAGCCTTTGGTAAAGGTACAGTTCAGAAGAGTTTTCTCTCCAGGTGAGATGTGTGATTTCCTGTAGCTCTCTGGGAAGGCAGCAGTGTTTTCTGCTCTTATATTTTTCCTGTTGATGTGTGCAGCTCTGTTGTATTTGTGCTGGGAAACGTGGTGCTGTCTGAGCCAGACAGTCTGGACTGCTCCTGGAGCAGTTTTCCAGGACTTGGCAGTGATGGCACATCACATCTCAAGTGCAGGGTTTAAGTACTATATCAGGAAAATTGGCTTAATTTGTGCTTAATTTTTCACTTTCGTTCTACCAGGGTGGCTGCTGAGTGCTCAGTGGAGGTGGGGATGCCCTCTTGACAGCTTGGGATTTGGCTTTGCCAGGTGGGTTTATCCCACTTTCCATGGTGCCGTTGGCCTTTGGCTGTCGGGATCAGCAGGTTAAAGCCAGCTGCCATGTCCCCAAGGGCTGGCTTCCCTGTCCCCCTCTCCTGTCTCCCACCAAACCACTGCTGGCACACATACCACGTGGTGTACCCATGAGCGTCCTTCACAGCTGCTCTCATCATATTCAGTGTTACCCACCAGGACTGCAGTGATTTGAAAAGTTTGGGAATAACATGGCTGTAATATATTTAGAATAAATGTAAAGAGAAGATGGACTCTGAACCTCAGCAGGCTGTTTCCACCTGGATAATAATTTAGGCACATAGTTGTGTACTGAAGCATGGCACAGGGTGGTTGTGGTCTGAGAAAGGTGCAAACTCTGGTTTACTTTAAGGCATTAAAAAACCAGTTAAATTTACTGTAGGGATCATGTCTGCCTGCTCTGAAATTAAGCAATATCTGGGTTGGAATGCGACATCTGTTTAAACAGTGCCCAGAAATAGTACGCAACAATTTTCAGGTCAGGAAGCTGGGAACATCCTGATCATCTCAAAATGCCAAGGGAACTGTAGGTGGGTGGAGTGTTATTACCCAGCCTGGTATCTGGACAGGGAATCAAAGCACCTCTGAGAGCTCTGTACCCACAGTGCTCCGCACTCAGCTCCACATCCCTGGGGTGTCAGCTGGCAGCAACACAGGTTCTGGGGGACCTTTTAGCCTGTTCTTCTTTTCACATCTTGTCCCTGTCTCTGTCCAGTGCTTCAGTTTGGATGGGCCATGGCTCTGTGGTTTGCAGGTGTTGCTGGTTCCCAGGCCAAGGTGATGACGTTTTCACACAGGGGCGTTCCATGGGAGCCCCTTTGGGATCATTCCCAACCTCCCACTCCTGCTTTGGCTCCTGCTGCCGTGCTGTGCCACCATCCTTCTCAGTTATGCCAGTGGCACTGCTCATGGAGTCAGCCTGGAGGACAGCAGGCAGTTAATGTTCTGGATTCAAACCCAGCTGCATTTCTTGGTGTAGGTGACGCAAGAGCGAGGGAAGGTGCAAGGTGCTGCGGTGCCAGGGAGGACACCGGCAGAAGGCCTGGGATCAGGAATCAGGAATGATCCTGCTTCTGTCACTGCATGCTAATTGCAGTGATATAAATGGGGATTTCCTTGCATGGACTGGAACTGGCACCTCAGTCAGGCCTGTATCTAAATTATTTTCTCGTGTTTACTCAGTAAATGACTGGATGCAGCTGTTTATACACTATTTGCAGTTTCTTGTGAACACCTGAGTCACACAGTTCTACAATCACCTGCCTGCACCAGTCCCATAACAGCCCCTTGGTGTTGGAGGTACTGCACGCCAGGGGAGAGCTCCTAAAGCTCTCACAGTACCCTGGCTGGTGCCTCTACCAGTCTGTGTCACTGATGTGAATCCACTGGCATGGAAGAACAGCCTTCAGATTCTCAAGAGTCCGTTGTGCGGCTGGCAGAATTAAGTATATATTTATCAAGTGTTGCTGCAGCTAAAATTCTTTTTTTTTTTACTGCTGTTTGGACATTATGAAATTTTCAGG
Organism: Corvus cornix cornix; assembly: GCF_000738735.6. Classification (NCBI taxonomy): domain Eukaryota; kingdom Metazoa; phylum Chordata; class Aves; order Passeriformes; family Corvidae; genus Corvus; species Corvus cornix. The sequence goes on along the minus strand of NC_046357.1, from coordinate 244,246 downwards.
CACTTTCAGGAGTTTGTTCTGCACTATTGGTGATCAGTTGTAACAACGTGGTGTATTGGTCCAGGTTTGGAAACAGGCAGGAAGAGTCCAGGACCAGGGCTGCTGGGAGAGCTGTCCTGATGTTGGTCTTAGGAACCACCAGACAAGCACAGGATTGCAGCTTAGCCTGGTACTGCATGGCAGCAGTAGAGCCTTTCCTTGGGAGAACTGCATATGTTGGAGGTGTCAGCTTGTGTACGCGTTTGGGGGGGCTTAATAGTATTTTACACGTAGCTAAAGGTCTTAATCTCCGTGACACCTGCCCACTCCTGCAGATCCTTCACGTTGTTTGTGTGACCTTTTAGTCAAAGTCCTGACCTACCTGTTGTAGCTCTGCTGTTTTCTAACTTCTGATTTCTATTCAGGCTGGAATAAAGCTAAGTGGACTTCAGTTGCCTGTTGTAATTGCTCGTGTGCTCAGCTATTGCCTAACTGTAATGTCTGTTTTACCTTATGGTGAATAGTACATTTCACCACTCTTAGAGGTCAGGTTAAATAAAGGGTGCGCATCTGAGGTAATATTTACCTTTTATTCCAGAGCTGAAATGAGCAAGCCACTAAGAGATGAGCTGTTAACTATTGGCACTTTCCCTTCTGGAAAACAACAAGCTTCAGTGTTTGAAATGAACATCAATACAATAGTTTATTCGTACTTTTCTTCTAAATGTGACTCCCATTTTGTGTCATCCCAAGTAAAGCTGAGGTGCATGTATACAATCCTGCAGCTCAGCTAAGTGTACTGCTTTGTACCGAAGTGTCAAGGGATGTTTTTCCTTTCTCTGCTGTTTTGGAGACTAAGGGCTTTTAGGGTGCTGCAACTTTATCCCAGACTTTTCTTCCTGGCTTGCAGCTTGGATAGGTGCCAAATTGCAGCCTAATTTTTACATGGATTTGGCTTGGGAGTGTCACCTTATCACCTAAATCTCCTATGCTGAGCAGTTGTTTCACATTCTGAGGTGTTTGGCACAAGTTAGAATTTCCAAGTAGTTCTGTTGGATTTTAAAGCTTTTTCAGTCGCTGTCTACTGATTACACTTAATGAAGTGTTTCCTTGTCCCATTGCCCTTAGTGATGGCTGTCTTCTAATCTTGATCTTTAATGAGATCATCAGTAAAATACATACAAACTCTACTACAAAGGGATATTAAACATGTATTACTTGGTCCAAAATCTATTTTAAGCTAGTATCTTTTTTCTTCCAGCAGTTATTACTTATGCTACTTGTCCTTATCTCCCTCCATGGCACACAGATGCTTTTCTGTATTATCTGTGTATCTAGAAAGAAAGTCAGGTGCCTGAACCCTGCCACTCCTGCTGCTCCCAGGAATGGTCCCTAATCCTGATACCTGCTTCATTCACAGATTGATCTGGAACATTTAAACATCAGATTATATTTTAATGTAAGATTGACTTATTTGAGTATTCAAGTTGGACTGTCTCACTTTATTTTTCTTTACGTTGGACATGGCATAAAATACATGTATTGTGTTGGATGTGTCCCCTGGACCTCACCTTTTTTCCATTGTCTTTCACTGGACAGCTGAGGTGCTCGGCTGTTCTTGGGATTCAGTGATGACCATGTTTCATTGCAGTGTCTCTGCAGGTGTGAGGGGTCCCTCACACACTCGGGAAAATTCAGCGCACTGAACAGCCACCGTGCCTGGTGTGTGTGAGCCTGATGCTGCTTTCCCACAGGATCAGTGCATGAATGAGCGAGGTGGTTGGACAGATTTGGGTTTCCTGAACTGACGGGGTATTTATGTCTCTGCAAAAACACTGAAGTGATGACCTTCCACTTCAAGAGAGCTGCTTGGGAAATAGGACAGTGTCTGACTTTCTCCTGTTCTACAGTAAATGTACGAAACCAACCCAACAGGTGCAACAGGGGATGCTGAAACTTTGTAAAATTGCTCTGGAGTGTTAAAGGCTAATTAGGAAATTTTGGGATAGCTTTTATTATACTTGGGCTTTGCAGCAAGACTATAACAAAGCATCCGAGCCCTGCCCTACCCCTGCCTGCGTGTGCTTGTCCTGCTACCCACACAGAGGCCATGTTCCAGGTGGCACAGGAGCAAAACTTAGGGAGCAATAGCATTTGAGGAGTCACTCATTCTGGTTGGGAAAGTCCAATTCAAGCTATAGCTCAGTGAGCATCTGCATCCTGTGCCTTTGTTGTGGAGAATGGATTACGCACTGTCTAGGGGGGGATCAGACTGGAGCAGGAGTTAGCAGTGTGATACTGTGAAACACAGCAGAGCAGGCTGGTGCCTTGGGTGGCTCTCTGGATTTTAGTGACAGAGAGGTTCTCGAAACACACATTGTTATAATGAGAAATTGGAAAAAGAAGGCAATGGAAAAAGTTCCTGTGGCTCATGAGATGCCTTTGCTGGAAGCAGGAAGCCCCAAAATGAGAATGCCTAAATATTAGGGCAGTGGAGGCTTGCAAGAGAAAATTCTTTTCACAGAACAAAAATACTAAATACTAATATTAATATACTAGCCTCCCCCCCTTTTCTTACAGATGTATATGTACAGTCAAGTGTTACATAAAGAGTGAGTTTTATAAGAGCCCTAGTTCTGGTAAGGGTGACCATATCGATGCAGAAGTAGATGAGGAAGTAATTCCACTTACAGAGCTGGCTGGGACTGAGGGGTTTCCAGTTCCACTGTAAGCTATAAACATATTTTGTTGGTTCAGCGTCTTTGGGTGTTTCTAACCTACCTGAACATTTTCTGTATCCATGAGTTGTGTTTTTCTTGAGCTAAACGCTGCAAGAAGAGATGTAGCAATAGGTATATTTTCTTCAGAGTAGTTATTGGAGTGACTGTATTGAAGCAGGGGTGGCAGGTACTTGGGTGGTACTTGGCAAGTGCAGGTGCCAGTATTAAGGGGAAAATATGTTAATTCCCTAAAAACAGGGCATGCTACCAGGTTTTTGTAGTATTTGCTAGGAAGAAGATTAATAGTCAAAATTCTGTAATGAAAAATCTACTCACTGTTTTTACTTAAAACTGGAAGAACCACAGTCTCCTTGGTGCAGATGTGCTTTCTGTGTTGTTCCATAGCATCCAGCACAGCAGGATGTGTCCATTCTGTAGGGATCATGAAATGTCATCCTATCTTTGTAGTAGAAACAGAATTCTTATGATGTTATCATATAAAAGGTGAATTTTAATATTAAACTTAATGCTCTGCTATGAGAAATATGTAAACTTGGCTCTGCAGCAGCAGCATGCACTTCCTGGAATTCTGTGCATAGCATGGTTATAAATAGGCAGCAGGTTATTTGGGAATCACTGGGGCTGGTATCTGGTGTCGCAAACAGTATCTGGGAGAAACTGTGTTCCCTGGTAGATGGTTGGGTTTGGAAGAATGCAACTGCTTGATCTTGAAAATTCCTGTCTGAGTGAATCCCAAGTGTCCCTCAAGCACAGGGCCCGGGTCCCACAGCAAACACCCATCTGCCACTGGCGTCCTTTGGCCTCAGCTGCTGCCAACATTTCCATGCTTTGCCTGTTGTGAGTAACATTCGCTAGACCCAAATGGTGGAATTCACCCTGTTTAGGTGAGCTGCTCCCACAACAGGTAAGTGTAGGACTGTCAGTCCATGAAGGGCAGCTTGGATCTGTCCCCCTTCAACAGGAAACCACCTGGGGCTCCTCAGTGCTTTGGAAGGGTTCTGGGTTGGTTGGGGTGATTTCCCCCCAGGCAGAATTGTGTCAGCACCACCACACGTGCCTTGGGCTCAGGAGCCTGTTTGGAGTGTCACAGGAAATCCTGTGCGGAGATAAATGAATTAGAACAACAAGTCATGGGCAACAATAAGAGGGTAGAAACCAGTGATTCCTAAAATAATGGTACTCAACCATTGTGACTAGGTTGATGTTTATAATTTTTTGCTTTTCTGATGTAAGTTTACTTTCTGTATGACAGACCAGAGACGACTTCCTGGGCCAGGTGGATGTGCCACTCAGTCACCTCCCGGTAAGCACCAGATCTCTGAAAACCCCTGGGGCTATGTACAGTTGATTGCACACTCCACTTACATTCTCCTAAAGCAAGTGCTCCCAGCGGAGCTTAAAGGAAACTGTTACGGACAACCAAGCCTCACCTGCACAGGGACAGGGAGATGCATCAGCTGTGCATGGAAGGGATGCACTTTCTGTGCAAAAAAAGCTTTGGGATAGCAAATTTGCTTCAGCAAATGCATGGAGAACCAAAAGGCTGCCAGAACTATGTCATCTGTTCATTATTTTAGCTGAAATCGAATTCTTTGCCAGCAGTAAGAGTTCAATAGCAATCAATTGAAAGTAATTGACACAGGGTTTGAATCATTTTATTGTCTGTTGAGGTGTTTGGTTTGAGGGTGGTAATGTTTGTTTCTGTTTCTTAATTAATGGAGGAATTCAGCGTAAAGCTGGTTCTGTAACTCTGTAAAGCTCCAGTTGTCTGGTTTCCCCCCAGCAGCCAGGATTCTGCATGGACTGCAAAATTAGAGGCTAAATTGAGTGCAATTCCTATTTATAGATTTATAACTAGGAATCAACAAACGTGTACGTATATGCAGTGATTGCTTTAGCCTTGGTACAAACATTTCTGGTATTATATGCTGTTTTGGATGACTAACATTGACTGAATGTAGTTAATATTTTTTAAATGTTGTGCACGTTAATCTTAACATCTGTGACCTTGCAGGGCTTTTTATGTGTGAACGGGTGAAGTTATTGCAGTGTTTACATCAAAATAAGGTGTCAGTTAAGCATAACTGGCTTTTTGTGTCTGGTTTTGACTTGTTGCTATTGATGTATGCTATTGTGGGAGGAAAATGGCTTTGTAATGACTTGCACAGTGACGCTTGTTTAGAAGTATCTTTTATGGTTGATCTCCAGTCAGCACATGGTGTGTGGGGTTATAAACTTGTAACAGTGGAAAGCTACAAGGGAAGGATCACGAGCACCTTGTGGTTACAAATGCATCGTTCCCTTCTCATGGGAGCTTGTGTCATCCCAGCTGTGTTGTGCAGGATTGCTTGGTCTGTGCTTGTGTGGATATCTCCATTTGGTATCCTTATGCACAGACATGACCTAAATAGCCCTGATAATAAATAATAGGAACAGTGGAAAGAGTCATTTTCCCCTCAGATATTTTCCCTGCCGAAGCTGCTGTGTCTCGGAACAGTCCTTTCTTCAGTAGCTGTGGCCTTGTGGGACCTCCCACGTGCTTCCCCACCTGCTCCTGCCCTGCTCCAGGGAGAGAGTTACCTGTTGGGAAGGTGTGTGTGCACACCGGCTCAGGGAAGCACGCTGTACATCTTCAGTCATCCTTCCAGGACCTTAATAGGATCCATTGGGGTGTATTTATTAACAAATTCATAATCAGCTTTCTAATTCTGCTGATTTGTTTTGTCAAAGTCCTTTTTTTCCAATACCAGCTAATTACTATTGACAGAATTTGGGTAAAACATACAGCTCCTCACTGGGAGCACGTCCCTTCCAGCTGGGCACTAAACAGCAGTGCCGAATCATGCATGCCTTGGTGCTGGTGAGCTGGTTAAAATCTGCCATCTCTGAGCAAAATGGGCAGTGTGTCTCTCCCAGAGAAAGTGGACACTGGCAGGGGCAGAGTTCAGGCCGGGAAAGGAGAGGCTGTGTGGGATTTGGCTGCCACGTATAACATAGTTCATGCTTCCAGTTTAGAATAAAGTTCCCCAGACAATCAACAGAAGTGTGCATATGGATTCATCATCTTTTTCCCTTGGCATCTGAAATTCCTACTTCTGAAATTCCTGCAGCTGTGTGTTCACACATGTGAAGGATATGACTTACTTGGTAAGAAAGCTGAAATTCTCATGGAATAGAAAGTTTCCAAGGTTCCAGGCTTTAGGTAACTTAGGATTCAGTGGACATCAGAGATGTAATCTGTCAGCCTGATGTGTGAATGTTTTTTATGTGGCTGGACTTGTGGGGAAGCCCTTTAATTTGCCATTTTCTCCACTGCATACAGACTGAAGACCCAACCATGGAGAGGCCGTATACATTTAAGGATTTCCTCCTCAGACCAAGAAGGTGAGGGGAAGGACCTTTAAAACATTTGAGGACTTTCAAACATTTCTTACTTCATGATTTTTTGATTTGCAGTTATTTAAAAATGAGTTATTAAATGCAATGTACCTCCTTGTCTTGTAGCCACAAATCTCGCGTGAAGGGTTTTTTGAGACTGAAAATGGCGTATATGCCTAAAAATGGTGGCCAAGAGGAAGAAAACAGTGATCAGAGGGATGACTCTGAGGTAAGGCTGAGTCCTCAGGGAAGGATTCAAGAAAAATTGTAGAGTCAGCTGTATTTGAAGGATAAAGCCCTGAAAACAGAGTTAGCAGTTGGTTGTCTTTGGCACTGAGCCACCAGAAGAATACCCAGCCACCTTTGGGAATCCCTCTTTAATAGATTGCTGGGGATTTAGCTCTTTTCTCATTGCAATGAGGTGCACACTGTAACCACAGAGGTCTTTCTCCTTCATTCCTAAGCATGGCTGGGATGTGGTGGATTCCAGCGATGCCGCATCTCAACGTCAGGAGGAGTTGCCACCTCCTCCGCTGCCTCCTGGGTGGGAAGAGAAGGTGGACAACCTGGGGCGGACTTACTACGTGAATCACAACAACAGGACCACCCAGTGGCACCGACCCAGCCTCGTGTAAGCGGCCGTGGGCTGGGGGCTGTGTGGGATGGAGAACCAGGCTGGAGCTCGAGTCGGAAAGGAAACCGCGCTTTATGCCTGAAAGAGACTTCCTCGCCCCCAGCAAATCACAGAGACACACAGTACTCTGGGAAATTCCAGGAAGTCTGAGATGGGAGGGAAGGCAGTGCGTTAACAATGCACCTTAGAATATTAGGAGACAGATAAGGAATTTTTCAGTAAGTAATTTAACAGGAATAAATTACTTTGTTTATAGAGACTGTTGAAGAGGTAAGGAAAAAAGTCAATTCTATTAAGCTTTAATGAAGTTGAACAGATTAGCTTTGAGGAGATCCTGGTTATTATTCTGTGAATAGGCTTCATTCCCTGGATGTGCTATCAGAGAAGTCTGCAAGCCGTGGGAATATATTCTCCAGATTAGATTTAGAAAGCTGTGGCAAGCTTACATTTTACAGAGTGTGAATAACTGACAGTGTCAAGAGTTACACTAAAATCACGTATTTAACCCAGCACTGCCAAGGCCACCACTAAACCATGTCCAAGGAAGTGCTGGATTCTCCAGCACTGGACCCGTTCAAGGTTGGGCTCCACAGAGTGCTGGGCCATCTTGTCTAGGCCATGGTTTCCCTGCCATGAGAGGTTGAACCAGATGATCCCTGAGGTCCTTCCCAACCTGGTGTTCTGTGACATTTGTGAAGTGCTTCCAGTTTTACTTTCTTTCAACTGAGGGATTAAACAATCTCCTAATTATGAAGCTGGATATATGCATGAATAATGATTTTTATAATCAAAAGTATTACCAAAGTTTTGAAGGCAATGGACAAAGTGGGGGCTTCGCTTAACTTGGGTTATTTTCTTGTTCTTTTCTCCTTCCCATGCTGTGTTCCCCCCTCTGCAGCGACGTGGGATCCGAGTCAGATAACAATATCAGACAGATAAACCAAGAGGCAGCTCACAGGCGGTTCCGCTCTCGGCGCCACATCAGTGAGGATTTGGAACCAGAGCCTGTGGAGAGCGGAGACATTCCTGAGGTATGCCCAAGCCTTGGGCCTAAGGAGCTGACTAAACTTCGAGCTGCCATGTTTCTCACACGTGAGCCAATTACTGTGCAACACAGAGAGTCGTGGTTTTACACAGCATTTGTGGAAATTACATTGGGAAAATGCCAGCAGCACAATGACAGCACAGCCAGAGCCACTCTGCCAAGGTCCCGTGCAGCTGCAGCTGCCTGGCGGCCCGTGGACAAGGCTGAGTCCTATGTAAATGCTGGGAGAAACATTTATCATTCCAAATTGCTTGTCATATGTACATTGATAGAAACACTTTCATATTCTGCTCTGAACAACAGTGTAGTAACTTATAAAAAGAAGGGAAGTGGACTGGCTGTAACTGCCCTGTGCTTCAGTTTTCTGTAGTGCCTTGATTTAGGGGGAAGAGAAGCTGTTGTTTGTGTTGGGCACAGTGAGATGATCACACAGAAGGCAAAGGGAAAGAAGATTCGGTCTGTATAAAACCTGAACTTAGTTTCTTCTCTTTCATTAGCCTTGGGAAACCATTTCAGAGGAGGCAAGTGCCAGTGGGGATTCCTTAAGCTTGTCACTGCCACCTCCTCCAGCATCTCCAGTATCCCGGACCAGTCCTCAGGAGCTATCTGAGGAGCTGAGCAGAAGACTCCAGGTCACTCCTGATTCCAATGGGGAACAACTCAGCTCTTTGATTGTACGTAATGTGTAATCTGTAAACCTCTAGTGCAGAAATGTGCTCTTATTTGGCATAACCTGAATCACTTCATGCATGGGGAGCGATTGCTGGTCTCAGGAAAACCTGAGCATGCAGTTAAAATTCCCTTCCAAAAAATGCATCACAGTTTCACCATCGAGCAAACTGCCTCGGACAACAGAATTCCTCAGTTCAGATTTCAAGTGTTCCTCTGTGTGAGTTTCACTTCAGATTCTGCTACTCTTAGACCTTTAGTGAAACAAAATATATGAGAGTAGACCTAGGAATTTTCAAAGGAAAGGGAAAAACAGAAAAATGGTCTCTGCACTATCCATTAGTCAGAATGGGGATACCATAAAAAATCAGGATAATGTATGTACAAGTGGGGGAATGTTTTCTGTCTCTTTGATTACAAAAATAATTGTAAATATTAAACAGAACATCGTGCTCTGATTTATTTATTTTATATTCTTAGTATGATGCTATCAAGGTACCTCTGCAGTTCAAGAGATAAGAAATCATATTTACTCTTGTTCTCATCAAACAGAATCTCGATTAGGTGCATTTTTCCCAAAGAGCCAGTGCAGTTGGTCTCTGACTGATGGGAATGTCACCTAGAGGTTGGTCAGCAAGTGACAGCTCTGATGCTCTGCTGGATCTGCATGCAGAGGCACTTGGGCTTGTGTTGAGAACGGCAATTCTAGTAGCCCTCCACTGGTTTTACTGCAGCAGTCAGTGCTGTATTTTCCTGAACACTGCTCAGCCCTGGAGTGCCCAGCTGGACTGGCAGGGAGGAGCTACACTGTAGTGTCAATCAGACATGATGCATATCTGCTTTTTGAGGGAGGTGTTATTTCTAGTTCACAGTCATGAAGGATGTGTCTTGGGAAAAGACACAACTAATTCAGAAGTTAGAAGGCAAAGAGGAAAATCAAAACTGATTTTTTTTTTTTTAAATACCATGAATTTTTAAGTAAATGAATTTTTAAAAAAGACTTTGAGCTCTCATCCATAATATTTGATTTTGGATTTATTTCTTAATGCCTTATTTTTTCAATAATTCATGAGTTTATTCATGTTGACATTTCTCCTTTAGAAAAATGAATGGGCCCTTTTTTTTGTAGTGTATAGGAAGCAGAAAAATGGGATATACCACTCTGTGGTAAAGCAGAAGTAGATAATTGTTTACAGGAGATTTGCTACAAAGAGGTTAGTACCTGTAGTTACTGAATTTTCTGAATAACCATCATGATGTTTTCATGTTTTACGACACCCTAACTTGGATACATCTTTTTTTTTTTTTTTTTTTTTTTTTTTTTGCAGCAAAGAGACCCTTCTTCACGACTGAGGTCCTGCAGTGTAACAGACACCGTCGCTGAACAGTCCCAGTTATCCCTGGTAAGCCAGAGGTCCCTTCTATTTCTTCCTTTTTGGGTGGACATTCTCTGATTCTGAATAACACCTTGCCTTGGGTCAGGTCTAGTCAGACACGGATCAGTGACCAGGGTGGGCATCTGATTGTCCCAAACAGCAACGGAGACCAAATTCATGTGAGCTAAAAAAGGAGGACATTCCTGAGAGAAGTAAACATTTGGAGACTGAGCAAGTCCCACTCTCCTCAGTTGTTGAACATGGAAATTTAGGTTACTGCACTCCTATGTGCAGTCAGTGGAGAGAGAAACTCCTCCAAGGGGTGTTCCCAGCTGGGGGAGGAGAGGGCAAGAGAACCAGCTCTACCTGGAACTGGAGCAGCCGCAGGACTCTCACAGCAGGTGTATTCCTGTGACCCATGAGTTGATTTTACTTGCAATATATAAATCTGTCTAAAATCCCAAAGGATTGGTGTTTTGCCTGGTTGTAGTGAAAATGAGGCTTTTGGTGAGAGTCTGGTATGACATACCTGGGTAGAATTGCAGTTCTTTAATCTGAGGGTCTTAGGAAGCAACTTCTGCAGGTTTATTTAAGGAGATTGTTCAAACAGGAGAAAATACAAAGATGTTTTGTCAACAAAGCTCTTCTCTCCCTTCAGAACCATGCACACCTCTGCTCCAGCTGACAGAAAGTGGTGCCTGTCCTACAGCCCACATGCAAGAGTTGCAGAGGTGGCAGGTTTGTTCTCTCTGCCACCTCTCAGCAGTAGGTACAGAGACCACTTAAAATAGGAGCGTGCAAGGTGTGCTTTTGAGTAAAACTAGTCAGATTGCAAAAGAATATTTTAAAAAATTTTATTTTTCTTCATCAAGAGTTTTGTCTTCATTTTTTTTATTATGAATGTGTCCCATGTGAATCTGCAAATAGAAAACCTGTGCATACCAAGAAGTTTGTTACTGAAGCTGCTTGTCTGTGCATTGCTTGTTCTCTCTGCTGCTGCTCTTGGGCAAACACTTCCAGAAACCATGGAGGTTTTCTCTTGGCTGGATTTTTCCTGTGCTGTAGCAGTTATTTAGTGTAGCTGAAGCATGTCCCTGGCTCTGGGGTGAGCAGTGGGATGGGTCCCAGTGCAGTCGTGCCTCAGCTATTGCTCTCTGTGCCTGACTGTAGGGGGAACAAGGGCTGCTGTGCTGCTTTATTGCTGTGTTTAGCACTGCTGGAGCCAGGGGCTGTACATGGGCTGGCAGGTGGGGCTGGGGAGAGGCCTTTCTCCTGCTTCTTGAGGGACACTCATTTCCTGAGCACATGTTCAAATAAGTAGCACTGAGAGCATTGCTCTAAAACATCATCTTACCTGATCTTAACCACGTTTCATCCTTCCTGAGCTAATGATCATTTCTCTTCTGGCAGCTAAGTACATGTTCTTCCTTAATCCAGCGCTCCTCTGGGATTCTGGCTTGGTTACTAGTGATTGATGACTTTCAGATTTGCTTTTATCCATCTAACTGCTCTCTCAGTAAATATGTCTGATGCCTTGCTCCTAAAGATGTGACAGTAACTTGTGACCTTCTTCAGTAAATATGTGTAACATTAATTATCATTTAACAGCAGAATGGTCCCTCTAGGAGAGCTCGTTCTTCAACTGTCACAGGTGGAGAGGAGCCAACGGTAATAAAACCCTTTATCAAGCACTATCTCTAAACAAAATGGGGGGACATTTAGGTCTTGTACAATGAGGAAGTTTTGGGTTTTTTTTTTTCCACAAAGCAAGCATTCATGTATTGAATGAAATACAGCCATTGAATGTTACATTTTTTTGTCCCAAATTTTCTCAAAATTTCTCAAAACACTGCTTGCACTCAAATACTGGCATGGTTTAGGGACATGGATGCAACATTGAGTTATGATGAAGCTGTGCACTAAGGAGATGCTATGGGCTCCTGAAAAATGAAAGCTACAACAGCTAATTCTTTAAAAAGGAATACTGGAAGCAGCAGGGATTAGAGACATCAAATCATTGTACGTGTAGCTGTGTTTGCATCTTGCATCTGTCTTTCCTTCCTCTCCATTAGACTAATTAATTTTAATTCTTAAAGTTGGTCTTAATTTGAGAGCCGTGGGGGTACAGTGATATACCACAGAGCTCTTAATGGTCTTACTGAATGCCAGTTTCATTTTCCAGCAGTTCCTCAGCAGTCCAAGACTGTAGTTTGATCATACAATAAAATTCTTGATGTGCTTTGCTGAAAGTGTAATACAAGGAAAGGGGGTTTAATCTATATTGAACTTCGTCCAAAAAATCCCATTCTTTAACCTAATTAACTGTCAGTCTGAAGTGAGTTATTTCATGGAAGTCATTTACAGTAACCTATCATAAAGGGCTTTTATTAATTTATGCCCTCCTAGAGAATTTGTTTCAGAGAAAGAAATTTAATTTATACTTGGTAGGTTTGCTGTTTACATCTGGGAAATAAATAAATCTTACTTTGGGTGTTGATGCATTGTTCTGTAATACTGTCTATATTCACTGTTTTTTTTTTAGTTTTAGAACCAGAGGAGCACACTTGCAAATAGCAAAGTCTAAATAAAATACCTGACTCATTAGTGGTTAGTTAATTGTGCTAGATGAACCTGCAGTGCAGTGGTACTCTCTTGGCAGAGCATCTTGTCTTGGTTAGACTTTTTAGAGCAAAATATTAATATTTTCCTGCAAAAAGCTGAGTTCAAATATCAGTGACTCATCATTAGTGCAGCTGTACCAAGATGTTTTACCTCACCATGCTGCAGTCACTAATCCCCCCTTGTCTTTGTTCAGCATTTACACCCAGATCTGTGGAGGAATTGGGATTTACACAGGATTCATGGTCTAAATCCTTTGTCTTCAAAAGTTCCATTCTCTTGGGTCTTTGGGTGCCTGAGGCTTGCAGACGAACAACCTGTCAGCAGTAAAAGTCTCTGGTCACCTTGGTTTTGCTTTCAGAATCCCTACAGACCCCCTCCTTGGAATGGGACCCACAGGCTCAGGCCCAGAAGCAGTATCCTTCTCCCAGTATCTGAGTTGTAACTGAGACACTGTGGAGTGATTGCAGCCCTTACTGTGGCCTTCCTGACCCCTGACTGATGGATTGGCAACCGCTGGCACAGCCTGGGCAAGGTGCTCTTCTCATTGCCTGCCAGCTCTGTGAAAACCATAGGGAAAATAGCCCTTGGCTTTTCAGGAGAGAAAGAAATGAGTCTGATAGTCTGTACTTGGATTCTTCATCTGTTTCCCTCTGTTTTCTATTCCCTGCTGGAGTATGTCAGTTTTCTGACCCATCCAGTATCTTTTCTCCTTTCCTTTCTTGATTATCCCTGCAGTTCTCCAGTTCTTTGTGTCAACTGTGTTCTGCTCTTAAACAGCACCTGCACTGCCTTCGGCAGGAGCTTTGGGAAAGGTTTCACGGAGATGAAGCAAGAACAAGAATTAAGTTCATTATCTTGCTGGAGCAAGGAATATAGAGGATAGGAAGAGAGTGTTCTGGATTTCAGTGGGAGCCTTCAGAGGCCTTTACTGTTTCATGGCAAAACCCCAGAGCTTGTAGTGCATCAGCCTCTGAATTATGCAGGTCCTTCATCCCACTCGGTTCCATTTCCTGGCTTGTGTGTATGAACTTGTGCTTGGGTATTTTGCGGACAGGAAGGGCACAAAAGAACATCAGCCACACACAGAAACGTAGTTCCTGTGGGCAATAGGACGTGACTCCTCTGCTACCTGTATGCTTCTCTTAGAACAGGGTCTGACTTGTGGAGCTTTTAGTAGAAGTTCTTGTCATGCTGAAGTCAAGGCTCTAGTTTGGGGTTATCTCGTGTCGTCGGGACATGGAGCCCTGAGTGCAGCATTTGTGACAGAGCAAAATGGTTAAAATTAACTTTCTAAACCCACAGTAGTTTCTGGCAACTGATTCAAGACACCCTTGGGTAAAGAAGAAAACAGGAGTTGGGAGATCTGAACTGCATGGTTATTTAACTCTTACTTATCCATTCTGATGAAAGGAACAAACCCCAGCTTTTCAAGGAAAACTCATTAAAACATAGACTTCCTTTTTATCATTATGTGTAATGAAATAGAATGTTTGAGGGCATATAAGCTTGTTTGCTGGATCTGTGTTAAACTGACCCAAAAGATTTCTTGGGAGAAAAAAGTTATTTGATTCAAAGGCACGTGACAAAGAGCTTGAATTAAATTAAATCAGAAACTGGATTTTTCCGTATGGTTTTTGTGATTAAGAAGGGTGTAAGTTAACAAGTTGCTTTTTTTTACAAACAACAGTTTGAAATGTTTTTTAGCTATTATAAAATAAGAATTCAGTGATTTTTTGCCTGAGCAGCCTTCTGTGGCCTACGTGCACACCACGCCTGGCTTACCTTCGGGCTGGGAGGAGCGCAAGGACGCCAAGGGTCGGACCTACTACGTCAACCACAACAACCGGACCACAACGTGGACACGGCCCATCATGCAGGTACCCTGCTGCATCCAGGGAGCGAACACTTAGCTTGGCTGAGGGTCATTTCAGTTGAAGCAGCTTCCAGAAATCTGAAATTTAAAGGAAAAATCCTAAGCAATACAGATGAATCATAAAAAGCTGCAACAATTTGGGATAGTTTTGGTTACTTATTTTAACTGTCAAGGCACAGGTTAAGCTGATTGCTGCAAGGGAAGGAATTTCCAGAGGTTCAGAAGAACTCTTAAAAGGAGGCAAATGTGTTCTTAGGGTTGAATTTGAAAGTTGGCTCAAGTCATTAATAGAACCATATGTTCTTGGTCCTTCCAATGGAATTACATTAATTACTTGGCCTTTAGGGAAATAAGTTTAAGAAGAATAGTAGTGATGATAACAATGACATCAGTTTTAACATGTCCTACGTGTGGGCGGTGTTTGTGACGTTTGTGACCTGGCTTTGCTCTGGCGCAGCTCGCCGAGGACGGGATGGTGGGGCCGGGCGCGACCAGCAGCAACCACCTGAGCGAGCCGCAGATCCGGCGGCCCCGCAGCCTCAGCTCCCCCACTGTCACCCTGTCAGCACCGCTCGAGGTGAGCCCCTTCCGACTGTTCCCGACAGCCTCTCCTCAATCCTTGTCCTTCAAATGGGGGCTGCATTTCTTTTAAGTCTCTCTCAAAGTAATTCCAAGTGCTGTGGACTGATGTTCACTGTGACATGGCTACAGAATAGCTGAAGTGGCTCCTTACGTAATCAAAGCCTCTGTGTGTTTGACTTCTGACGGTGTGATTCAAACTCTTGCTTCAGCTACTCCTGGCTGTGCTGAAGAGAGCCAATTCTTCAGATTTCCTCTTTACACCTAAGAGTTTGAAGAGCTGTGGCTCACACAGCCTTGCACTTAAAGGCTTTCTTATAAATGAGATACATTGCCCCTGAAGCACAAAACACTGCTTTTGTCTTTTCCTTATAAAATGAAATATGGACACATCCAGGGCAGGTGCAGGGGAAGGTACAATCAGGTGTAAATATTGGGGACACTGTCATTGCAGAGGAAGGCACAGAACACCTTGTCCTTCACAGCAAAAGACTGGGTGTGTTAGAAGGCACAGATAGAGCTAATTAAGTTCTAGTAAGTCAGTCCCAGCACTTAATTCTAGTATTAATTACATCTGGAATGAAAAGCTATTTGCTGTGAAGCTGAGTTGGATTGGTTTTGCAGCCCCAAGTGCCATGTGAGCAATGGTGCTGTTTCCTGCTCCGCAGGGCATGAAGGACTCTCCGGTGCGCAGGGCGGTGAAGGACACCCTCTCCAACCCTCAGTCCCCACAGCCGTCCCCCTACAACTCCCCCAAGCCCCAGCACAAGGGGGCCCAGAGCTTCCTGCCCCCGGGCTGGGAGATGCGCATCGCCCCGAACGGCCGCCCCTTCTTCATCGACCACAACACCAAGACCACCACCTGGGTAAGGGCACTCTAGCCAAGGCACTGGGGGCCATGGTCCCATCTCTGTCTTCCTGCCTGCATGCCCCCATTTTGGCGTGGCACTTTGTGTTCTTAAGAGCCAAAAATGTGCATGTGGTTCTAAAAGCCCTTGTGGAGTGCAGGCATCCTAAGAACAGGGCTGTGGTTTTTGAAGAATATCCCTGGACATAGCACACTTAGTGGAGTCAGGTCTTACGTCACCCTAACTCACTCAGCACTGGAAAATTCACTGCCCTGTAGGAATCCTAATAAGGCATGTTTTGTTTTATTTTCTGAAAATAAAAGAGTAACTGTAACATAGGAAGATTTCCAGATAAGTCTGTGCTTGACTTAGTTTGTAGATCTACCTTGATCTGTTGGATTTACAGTTGCATACCTGTGTTCCAGGAGGATCCACGGCTGAAGTTTCCAGTGCATTTGAGATCCAAAGCATCACTGAACCCCAATGACTTGGGCCCTCTTCCTGTAAGTGATGCTGTGCCTGTGTTCTAACCTACACTTGCTGTCGCAGGGCTCTGCTCTGTTCCTGGGCACAGGCTGCTGCAGCCCTTCTCCAGAGGCTCTGGAGCCCTGCTGTGAGCTGGGGCTTGCTCGGGCTCTAACTCATGGCCTTTGTCTGTGCTAATGAAGTGTTGAGCTTTGCACACACTTACCTGGGCTGTGTCTCTGACTGTGCTTTTAAATAATCATTTACTGCTTAAGAAAAGCAGAGCAGATTGTGGCAAGCAAGCTCTTATCAGTACACCAGCATAATTTAGCATTTAGAAATCTGAATAAATTTTGATTTTTTCAATGAAACCTCCATGTTTTGCAGAGCAAATAATCAATTTCGTGTCAGAAGTTTTTGTCATACTTGTAACCAAAGAATAATGGGGATTTACAGACATGTCAAATGCAGAACTTTGCTTTGTTTTTAAAATACTCCCAGACCTTAAAGGCAGAAAGTAATGTGTGAAAGCTGACACATTCCTGGTCACAGCAGCAGGAATGCTCTTTTGCTTTAGGAAGCAGCTGTGCTTTTGCGGTTGTCCAGGTATGTGGGGCCTGTGTTAACCTTGGAGACACTGAATTTGTTCTTTTAACTGCGAGGGGTGAGACATGCAGTGAAACCAGGGTAGCCTGACTTGTCACTGGCAACAGGTCATTAGTAACAGATTTCACCTCAGTTAAAGCCCCTGGTTTGGAGTGAGGTTGGGCTGACCACAGAATTTAACACAAGTTTCTCCAACAAGATTAAAGTGAAATGATTTCTGCTCTGTATCTTCTGGCAGCCTAGGCTGGCCAGCATTGCCTGTCCCTACAGCCTGCCGTCCTCTCTCCTTTCTGCACTGCAAGCGCTTGGGACATGAGAAAAAGGAACGGATGAGAAAGGAAGCACTGAGGACTAGGTTAGAACATTCTTGTCCCACTGTACAGGGAGCCTGGGTTACACATTTACAGTAAATAACCCACATAGCTTTCAGAAGTAGGAGCAGAAACTTTAAAACTAAGCCATGATGGACCATCTGTTCTCTGTGATTATTTGCTCACAGCAGGAAATGGGTGGGAATCCTGAGGGAAGAGATTTCCACTTCCAAGCTTTAAAAATACTCCTTGCACGGGATGCAGTCACCTATATAAGATCTAGGTCTGAGTCTGCCTGGATTTCTGACCTTCCCATTATGCATCTGGTCGCTTGGGGTTTCCTACCTCGTAAGCATTTTTGAGACAAGTCCAGTAGGTGTGGGCAATGCACTGCTTCAGGCCGTGTGAGACTGGTACTATTTCACTTACTCTCTCTTTTGTTTGTTTTTATTTCCCATTTCCAGCCTGGCTGGGAGGAAAGAATACATCTGGATGGAAGAACGTTTTATATAGACCATAGTAAGTAAGCACTCAGGTACTAGATCAAATAGACAAAGGGAGGTACTAAGTATTGAAGTGAAAGCTTTGTGATTTTACTCTTCATTTAGGAAGCCAGGTGTTGATATGTGGAGACATTGATACCAGAGACTTAGTGCCCTCCTACGGTACTGTACATTCACTGGAAGCTTGCTTTAATTGGCTCATCAAGCTTTGTCCCTCTCTGACTTGTGAAGCATTAACATTTCCTCTCTGTGGTTTCTTTTGTTCTTGTTGATATTTTGGATTTGTTGTTGTTGTTGTTGATGATCCCATGGCTTACTTGCACTTAATAAATTAAAATATACACTAGGAATAGAAAATAAGATGAGAAAAGATCGTGTAGCCACAGCTCCACATATAGGCAGTGGAGCAGTTAGCACTGAGAAGTACTCTCCTTTGCTTTCAGGTCTGTGGCAGTGCTGATTCTGATCTTATTTCCTATTTAGAGCATGTGAAACTGCACCAGCCCATTAATATTCTCCAGTTCTGTTAGTGGAGTTCTAGTGTAAGTGATGTTTCATTGTAGATTTGTCTTCCTAGAGCATCTCAGAACTGCTGTGTGAGTTTTGTTGGTGTTTGGAAACAAAGCAGCCCACAAAGGCTGGGCTGAGTCTTCTTACTTTTTTTTGGTTGTTCTTTTTTTCAAGATTTTAAGACTTATAATGAGACATTTCTTCACAGCCATAGCTAACTCTCATAACCGTCAGAGGAGGGTGCACAGAGTTTAGGTTTTAACTTACCCATGTTTGACAGAATTAGGTTTGTCCCTCAGTATCACTGGCTCCCATGCTTGTCCTCAGAGGTGACAGTATTAAGTCATTATTAAAAGACTGCCTCTAAAGTAATTCCAGTTTTAAAATGGTATAAATACTTTTAACTAAACATTAGAAATAATACTCAGCTAGCACCCAATGAACCTCTTCCAAACTTCACTACAGAGTTACTATCCTTTATCCCTTCTGTAATTGTTTTTCCCAACAGAGATCTGGAAATGTAACTATGGTCAATGATTCTAAACTGCTGCCACTAAGGAGTCACAGGATAAAACTGTCCCATTTAAAACAACTGTGTAACTGCTGAGCCTCCCAACCTCTCTTAAAAAGCTTTAATTTTTCAGTCTCCTAAAGCTATTTGAGCAGGTGTTAGTCCCTAAAATGGAATGTTAAAGTCATACATTAATTAGAATTCCTCAAAGAATTTGTAACTGTAAGGAAGCAAAATTTATTTGCATCTGAATTTTCCCTCTAGTCTTTTGATCTGAGTGGATTTAGCTTCTTCTATAGCAGTTTTCACAAAAGTTTGGGGAAGCTTTTGGTAATGCTGCCTGTTTCCAGCAAATGTCCCTTTGGTCCCAGCCTGGTGCCCGAGCACTGCTGTGGTGGGTGGGCTGGGGGGCCTGGAGAGCAGGGGGCTCCTGAACAGTGCCACTGCCAGGACACAAAACCAGCAGGACAAGTCTGACAGAGTCAGCTGCTGGTCATGTCCTGCTTCCCTGCTACGTTTTGTAACTCTGCTGCATAATTCTCCAACGCTGTTTGTCCTATTTTTGAAATGTTTTTCTCATCCTTGGGAGAGACTGCAAGAGTCTCCTGCAGCCAGCACAGCCCCTCTGCTGTTACACAGGCACCAGAAACACTGAGTACTGGTGCAGCACACAGGGATTATTGGTACTAGAGGCTGTGTGTGACAGTGAACCCCTTTCCCTGGCTCTCTGGGCCCTCAGCTGCCCCAGTCACCTTACCTTCCATGGAGACACTGGTGTTCCCTGTTCCCTGCAGCATGCACACACTGCTGCCATCCCTGGGAGCCTCCCAGACACGTACTGTCTACCTGTTGGAAGGGATCAGGAGGGAAAACAACCATTCTGCAACCATTTCCTGAACAGTTACCAGTGATTCATGGATAAGGATACACTGAATGGGTTCCCCTCAAAGTCTGTCCACATCCACCAGTACATGGTGATACTCACAATATGCATCAGTGATTTACACAAGGAATTCAGGGGACCCACTCCTTAGTTCAGCAGGAAGCAGCAGGGCAGGAGAGGGGAGGGGCTCATTGGAATGGGATGGGAAGTCAGAGTGAGTCTAACAAATGGCCACTGCAGTGTGCAGGAAGAGGCTGCAGGAAGACGAGAATTGCGAAGTGTTTCTCGGAATAGGAATAATTAGTGGAATTTTGGTTGAAAGGGGCATGAAAAACACCATCACCTGGTCATGAGTTATCTCACCCTGTCATGTATTGACAGGAGTGCCTAAGTCCAACCTGGAGTAACCCTCCTGATGCCATCAGCACTGGGAATGTCTGGCTGTGAGAGTTCTATATCTGGCAGGGGGTCCCAAACTTCAGGGAAATAGTGGGCCCCTTGGAAAGGAAGGGAAAAGAGGAAATCATCAAAGGCCTGAGAGCCTGATTTATGACAGAGAATTGTGTTAATGGGAAGACTCAAATTTTTGAAATTTTTGAAAATGTAGAGACTTTGGAAAATGTTCTGCAGAAGGATTGAGTTTGTTACCCATGTCCACTCGGGATAAGACAGAGAATCCTGAGCTACCGTTCCAGGTGGAGTGGTTCATGCCAGACCCTTGTAGCCCTGGAGGACCATTTTTCATATGAAGTCCCTGTAAGATTCTGAAAATAAAGACTGAGGTTCGTTGGTGGCATTGCACACTCTGAAGTACAGAGAGCAAATTTGAGCTGACACGCTGTCAGTCATTTCCAGTTGACCTCCAATTTCACAGAAAACTGGCACTGTGATGTGTGGCTGTTGGTGTCAAAAAGGTGAACAGAGAACTTTGTAGAAGGGAATTCCAGTGAAGGGGTTGAAGATGGAAAGGGCTGGGCTGGGTGTCCTGCCTTGACGGCAGCTCTGCTCTGTGCATCTCTGGGGTCTCTGGAGCTCAGGCTGGCAGCCCTCCAGCATTCCCATAAGTGATAAATAGCCTTAATGTGTGGAGATAAATAAAATAGTATTTTACTATTAAATTAACTAATAGATCAAATGTCTTGAAATGTGCTTGCAATCCTTTAGAATTTTCTCCAGTTAACATTTGCTGAATGACCCTTTTCAGATCCCAGTCTCTCTTAAACCAGGTTGGGATGCTCAAAACTTACAGGGCTTTTCCGGTTCTAGAAACATGGAAAATGCAATCTTGACTCCTGATACCCAGTTCCTAACCCAGAACAGTAAACAAACAGAGAGAGGGCAGGCCATGGCACCTTGCCATTGCAGGTGGCACTTGGGATGGGGTTTGGAGCATTGTCTTATTGTTGCAACACCATTGTTTTGTTGTGATTCCGTCGTGTTCAGAATCTTGGGAGGAGCAGCTGTCTGGAGGCAGGGAAGGGGAGTCCCACCATGGTCCTGTAGAACCTTTCCTGTCATCCTCCTGGTGCTCTTCAAAGCTGTAGATGGAAAGAACTGGGCTGTGTTGCGCCACTGCCAGCATCTCCATTGGTCATAACTGGGTTGATCTCTTGCGCTAAAACAGGACAGTTCTGCCTCCCTTTACCTTCTCATTAAATCGGAGTATAGGAAAAATGTTATTCCCTCCAAATTTAAAAGCATGATACTTTAGCTGTCTGTGCAAAATTTCCAAACAGTAACTTACAGTGTCATTGCCAAAGTTTTGGGTTCCTTTACCTGCCAGGCCATGTATCTCCAATCCCAGCCCATGTTCAAATGAACATGTTCACTCACTCCTGCAGACATTGCCATCAAAGCAGTGCAAATTCCCTGGGTTCTGGGATAGTTCTGTGTTTTTGAGTGAATGTTTTCAACTAAACAGTGTGTTGGGGCTGGGGAGGATGAGGGGACACAAGCCTTTGCTAACCCTGACAGAGCTGTGCAGTGCTAGGGAGAAAAAACCAACAGAAATTCATAGTGTGGTACTAGAGAAGCCATGGGATCATTTCTTTTGTTATTTGCAGATAATAAAATTACCCAGTGGGAAGACCCCCGGCTGCAGAACCCAGCCATCACAGGCCCAGTAAGTACTGCTGTGGGATTTTCCATTAAATGCCCTGACTTGGGTACAGCTGGAACCACAGCAGGCCCTGCTTGCTCCCCGGATCAGGGATGGGCAGCCTGGGAAGCAGAAGCTCTGCTGGTCCACATCCTAAGTCAGAAGAAGTTGGGAATGTTGCACCACGTTCTGGGGAGCCTCCCAGATTGTTAAGGGTTTGGGGATGCCTATGGAGAAGTGCTCCTATTTACCCACTACCTGGGTCATTACTAACAGTAGGATTTTACTGAGCTGACACATCGTTCTATGCATTTTGGGATCTCTGGACAATAAAAAAGCTGTTGACACTTGGGAGGAGAGAGGTGGGCCTATGTGGATTCAAAGTGTGAAAAAAAAAAGACAAAAAGTGGATCTGTCAGTTTAAGAGACATAAAACTTCTTGCAGGTAAACAGAGATTTCAGAATATCAGCCTTAGAAAAAAATACACACCATTTTACTTCAGTATCAAATTTTAAAAACATCAAAGAGTGACTCTGACGTTCTAATGCTGGTTTTGTGCTGAGTTATGCCAGTTTATGCCATTTTATGGTATTCTGAGTGATTAGACTTCCAATCCCAAGATGTTTCCTGGTGCCAAGAGTATCTTTTTATTCTGGGTAAATCCTTGGGACCTTTAAGAGTTTCAGGACACAGCAGATGAGCCTGCTGCACGGTGTAATTCCAATTGCTTATTAATAATATCAATAATAGTCACTTGTTTGACCATGGTTGCTTTTGGAGGGATTTACCCATTTGTCAGGCATTTAAAACTGGAGATCCTCACAAACAGCACTGTGCAAAGTGTTAATAGGTCTCTCCCCAGAAATGCTGAGCATAAATGGGAGAGACTATTTGAGAAAGTTTGTTTGAAGGAAATGAGATGGTCATGGTCCCCTTGAGTGACTGACAGTGGTTTGTTTGTTGGTTTTTAAGGGAAAGCAGGAGCTAACCCATTTCACAGAAGCACTAAGGATTCATCTGAATGCTTTCAATAATAATATTTCTGGTACCATGACAAACAGAATTACTTAAATAGCATTTCATGTTGTGTTTAAATAAAGGAAACACGTAGAAAGATTATTTAATGGCTGTAGTAAAGTTATATTATCATCAGAGTAAAATGATGTCATTTTGTGGGATTTTTAAATCTCTCCTGGCTG
This sequence comes from Corvus cornix cornix, assembly GCF_000738735.6. NCBI lineage: Eukaryota > Metazoa > Chordata > Aves > Passeriformes > Corvidae > Corvus > Corvus cornix. The sequence continues at coordinate 221,415 of NC_046357.1, read as the reverse complement.
CTCTCCATCATGGGTGGGTTTAAGGGAGCCCATGGCACAATGTGTGGGTAGCAGGGCTGTACGTTCCTTTTAAATACTGTGGGGTGTCAAACTGCTGAGTAGCTGGAATGATGTGTTCTCCTGCTGCTCCCAACAGGCAGTGCCGTACTCCAGGGAGTTCAAGCAGAAATACGACTATTTCCGCAAGAAGTTAAAGAAACCTGTGAGTACAACCAGCACGGGGGGGCTGCAGGACACACCTGTCAGGTTACTCCATTGTGCTGCTCCTGAAGGGCTCAAGAAGGAACCAAAAACAAAAAGCAAAGTTTGAATTTGATGGATTTCTCAACAAAAAGCTTTTCTAAGTCTTTAAGACTCACATTTTTCTAGATGAATGCAAATGCCCTTAAAGCAGAGCACACTCAATTTTTATCCCTTTTTTTTGTTTGTTTGTTTGTTACTTTTCGTGTTGTTTTCATCAAATATTTACCATGGAAGTCTGCAGCACTGTTCTGGAAGTGGCCCAGTTCCCCCCATGCTCTCAACCTGTGGACTGAGAGAGCACTGGGAAATAAAAACATGGGGAACGGGAACACCAGGTGTCTGATCTGTCATTGAGCTGTTACCAGTCAGCAGTTCGCCCAAAGACTTATTTCTTGAGACTAACAAGGATAATCTAATCTTCTTTGACACAGGCTGACATACCCAACAGATTTGAGATGAAATTACACAGAAATAACATTTTTGAGGAGTCCTACAGAAGAATCATGTCCGTGAAGAGACCTGATGTACTAAAAGCCAGGCTCTGGATTGAATTTGAGTCAGAAAAAGGACTTGACTATGGAGGTGTGGCCAGAGAGTGGTTTTTTCTCTTGTCCAAGGAGATGTTTAACCCTTACTATGGTCTCTTTGAATACTCAGCAACGTAAGTGTCCATTAAATATTTCTATTCTCAAGGGATATACATTACATTTTGCATGAGAGGCAAAGTTGCTCTGGGCAGAGGTAGCTCCTCCTTCCCAGGGTGCCCTGGGCAGCACCACTGCCCTGTTCCTTCTGCCCTTCAGAGAGCCTTTGGAATGGTCCTTGAGAGCCTAGAAAACATTTCCATTGCTCAGACAATATCCAGGGCAGCAAAACTGCAGTTTTTGAGGCCAGTAATGGTGAAGGGACCAGTGTCACAGAAAAGCCTCTTTCCTCTGCTGCCCAGAGTTCCAGCGCTGCTGTAGAGCAAGCTTGAATGCAGCTGCTTGTTCACACTGCAGGAGTTCCCTAGCAGTGGCCTCCCAGAACTTTAAACTGGGGGCTGCCCACCTTTAAAATCTTGGAGCAATCCGTTAGTGCAAGGGAGAGAGGGTGTCTCTTGCTCACAGTGGGTTTGGTTTCCTGCTGCGTCAGCCCTCAGTGGCTCTGTGGTGGGAGCACCAGGCTTAGCCCCTCTGGGGGGTGTGGGACAGGCTGGAAAGAACTTGGACACAGCCCCATGACACTATTGAAGGGAAATGCCCCAAAGCTCAAGTTACTTACTAACATATCTGAGTATCTGCTTATTTAAAGACTTGGTTCTTTAGCTATTTTTTTTCTTTCCCCAAAAAAGGGACAACTATACACTTCAGATTAATCCTAATTCAGGTCTTTGTAACGAAGACCATCTGTCGTACTTCACGTTCATTGGCCGGGTGGCCGGCCTGGCTGTGTACCATGGGAAGCTGCTGGACGGTGAGTCCTGCTCCTGCCCTGCTGCTGCCACTGGGCTTTGGGGAGGGAAGTGCACCTGCTTTAGAGCCCCAGGTTCTGGGGACAGTCTGGGACTGGACCTGTTGGGAATTGAATGGTGATTCTTAAAATGGGATAGTGTCCTGAGCTCAGTTCCCCATCTTTTGGCTCTCTCTGCCATTGTTAGGGTGGTCAGTGGAATGTGGTAGTTAGTGGATAACTGTTGAAAGTGAAAAATGGGACTTTCTGTAGCTAAATAAACCTGAGCTGCTGTGATGCTGTTGCAGTTGCAGGGCTGTTACAGTCAGGAGTTAACAGGAAATGCTAGGGGTGGTGCCCTCGAGCAGTTGTGCAGGTGCAGGGCAAGGCAGGTAACGTTTTCCTCTCCCTCACAGGCTTCTTCATCAGACCTTTCTACAAGATGATGCTGGGGAAGCCCATAACTCTCAAAGACATGGAGTCAGTGGTAAGACCCCATTTAACCCATGCCAGTGCTTGCAGGCCCTTGGGTTTCTAGAACTCTGCACTAATTGCCCCTTTTCAAACTGCCTAATTGTGATCTACCCTAGGATAGCGAATACTACAACTCTTTGAAGTGGATCCTGGAAAACGACCCTACGGAGCTGGATCTCATGTTTTGCATAGATGAGGAAAACTTTGGACAGGTATGTAAAGGTTATTTACATCTTAGGACTGCTTGTTGCCAACAAATACCTCAGTACTGAGCAGTCTCGTGGTGGTGAATGTCACTGATCAGCCTTCACCTCTCTGTGTTTTCAGCTGGGACTGGGGGTGTCACATTGCTGTCAGGGAGCTGTGACATCTCTGGGACAAGCTGGATGTGCAGCTGAGTAAAATACTTGCAATGAGGAGGAATAAAGGTGTCCCACAGTCCAGCTGGAAGATGGTCAGAGCCCAGGGACTGTTTGGGTTTCTGAGGTTGCAGGGAGGTGCTCTCTGCAGTGCCTGTCGCAGAGGCAGCTGGTACGACAGGGGGAAGCAGTCAGGTTTAAAAGGGTCACAGTCTATGGGTATCTTTCTCCATTACAAATGAAAATGTTGTAGACATTAAATTAAATTAATTTGCTTAGAGGCTTTTATGGTCTTCTTTAGCATTTTCCCTTTGTTTACTTCTGAGATTTGTTTACTAGATCCTGGCTCCAGGTAAAATTGGACCTGGGGATTACAGGGCCTTTCATAAAAACTGACTCAAACATTTCAAACCATGCACTCAATGTCCTGTCAAAAACATTCTGATCCACTTTCCAGTGCTTACTGCCTTTTTCCTGAAGCAACATAAGGTTATGGATTACATGGAGAACTAGGGAGAGTATTGAAGCCACAGGATGGAGAGGTTTTGTAATACACTGGTTGGGTTTTGGGCAATTTCAATATGTGATTTAACTTATTATAAATAATAACTATTATAATTTTGTATATATAATGTACATATTTTTATAAACATATAACATATCTATAAATAATAATTATAATAAAATTATTAGTAAATAGCCAGCCTCTCTGCCAGTTTTCCCTTCTGTCAGTGCCACTTTGTTCAAAAGTGTAAATCAATTTACTAATGATTTCCTGATACTGCTTGCAAAACGCTGCTCAGGGAGAGTGGGTTCTGGGAGAAAGATGTCCTCAAATAACAGGTTTTTTGGTCTTCCAAAATACAGACATATCAAGTGGACCTGAAGCCCAATGGGTCTGAAATCATGGTAACGAATGAAAACAAGCGGGAATACATTGAGTAAGTATCATTGTGAAATATGCATGGGAGTAAGGAAGAGCAGTTGTACTTAAAATTGACCCTGCTGCAATTCCTGTAGTGTGTACTGCACAAGAGCATCAGGGATCGTTGGAAAAAAAAATCTTACTGTTAACATTGTTTATATCCAGTCAGATACAAGAACAAAGAGTAAATTAAATTACATGCTTGATTTTCCTGAAATTCCCCCCATGGAAATGTGCTTCTCCAACAAATGGCTCAAGCTCAGATGAGCCAGAAGGTGCTCTCCAGCCTGGCCTTCATCCCATTGTCCTCCTGTGCCAGTCACAGACCAGAGCCAGGATTCCAGTGCCAGTGTTCCTACCAAAAATTGGCCAAATCTGAAATTAGGCTTAATTTTCAGCTTTCTCAGTTTTTCTGCCTACCAGGATGTAAAATGCATAATTCAATTATACCTGCTGGCGTTTTTCATCAGAGCCTTTTCCAAGATGAAAGGCATTAAAATTGCTACATTCATGTAAATTGAGAATTCATTTCCAATGCCTGGACCTGGACCAATTCCATGCCTGGAATTGATTTTTTATGCCTGCACCTGTGAGGTGTTTGTGCTGTGGGTGGCTGGTACTGAAAGCAAGGTGTCCCTTCGATGCTGCAGTTTATTTATTTATTTAGATACGAGGTGCTGTGTCCTGACAGCTCTCCTCAGAGCTTGTAGACTTTTCTGGGAATTGTTAATTACTCAGTGTTCTGGGAAGAATAAAATGTCTGGTCACTTAGGTACCTACAGGAATGAAAATATTCCCACTGTGATTCGGTCATAGCCACTGGGGTTTTTGGTTATTTCTTCAAAATTCCATCAGTCACCAGCCAATAAATTGGAACACTGGCAAAAGCTGCTCAGTTTCCTGAACTTGCTGAAGTTGCAAATGACAAACTGAAAGCACTGGGATTGCTGAAACCTCTGAACACTTGGCTGAGACCTGCTAATGAGTTTGTGTTTCTGATGGGGTTTTGTTTCTCTCTGCAGCCTGGTCATCCAGTGGCGGTTTGTAAACAGAGTGCAGAAGCAAATGAATGCCTTTCTGGAGGTGAGGCTCTTTATTAGCTTCTTTCTTTCACAAAAATAGGGATTTTTTTTCTACTACAGGTTTCTTACCCACTGGTGTCTGTGTGAAGGGAGCAGGGAGCTTGGCAGGGAATGCAAATGGAATACTTACGTTTTATGATTTTACAGTTTTATCTGGTGTAAGAATGTATCATCTTTCCCTTATGAGAATAAGGTCATTCTCTTTCATGTTTAATTATTTGAGCTTGAAGTAATTTGGTCATGGATGTTTTTAATTAGGATTTATGTGGGATGAGAGTTTTAACTTGCTGTTCTTCTTTGCAGGGATTCACAGAACTGCTTCCTATTGATCTGATTAAAATTTTTGATGAAAATGAACTGGAGGTGAGTCAATTTGGTGCCCCAAGCTGACAATTCCCTGACAGATGTGCCATGTTCTCAGTTCTTCAATCATCCATCCTTCTCCCTGAGAGAATGTGCAGACACAGCTGCCTTGCTCAGAGTTGGAAATTAGATGTTTCTTCCTAATTAATAAATCTATTCATGACATGCAAAGAACTGCACTTACTCAGGGAGGTGGTTGGGGGTGTACCTGTGAAAGCTCCGAATCTCCACTGTGTGTGCATAAATGATTGAAGGTCAGAGCCCTGAGGAGCAGTGACACCTTGTTACCCTGAGAGTGCAGGGAACCACACCCTCATTAACATCTCGCTGTTCTGTTTACCTGCAGTTACTGATGTGTGGCCTTGGTGACGTCGATGTCAATGATTGGAGACAACACACCATCTATAAAAATGGTTACTGCCCAAATCATCCTGTTATCCAGTGGTTCTGGAAGGTAAGACTGGGCACCACCTCTGACTGAGGGTGAAAGTTACTGCCCTGTTTTGCAATAATTTTTTTTCATGAAAACTTCTAAGAATGGGGGGGGTTGTGCTGGGGGGCAGGACTTGTTCCCACCTCACTCAGGCAAGGGCAGGTGTAGCTCCTGCCAGAGCAGCCCACAAATGGGACCTGGAGCAGAGAGAATCCATTGTGTCCTGAGGGTTGGCTCATACAAAAGGTGCTTCATGTTGGCTTTGGGCTGCTCTTTAGCCCTGCCCATCCAGGCCAGGGTAGGAGGATGAGGCTGATGGTGTCCATTTTCCAACAGGCTGTTCTGCTGATGGATGCTGAGAAACGGATCCGGCTCCTGCAGTTTGTGACCGGGACGTCACGTGTGCCTATGAACGGATTTGCTGAACTTTATGGTGAGCTGCTTGTGGCACAATGGGAATTCCAGCCAACCTCTGACCCCCACGTAGTACTGAGTTTTAAATGCTGATGTCTGAGCTCACTTCCTTGGCATTACACAAGCTCTGAAACCAACTCACTGGGCTTGGAAAGAAAGTACCATGTTCCTGTTGCTTTAATGTACCTGTAACAGGTGAAAAATCCAGCCACAATTGATGCCAACATTTCATGTTAAAAATAATGTTTAGGCAGTGTCCAGCAATTTCTGTTTCATACGCTTTTCATTTTCACACAGGTTCAAATGGTCCTCAGCTGTTTACAATAGAGCAGTGGGGAAGTCCTGATAAGCTGCCCCGAGCTCACACCTGGTAAGTCACCAAGGCATAAATTCCAGAGCTACTCCTGCCAGAAGGGCCATGCTGCTGACCATGCTCAGCTCTGCATCAAACAGCATTTGATCCTGTAGGTCCCCAGTGCCTTCACAAACTGAGAAACTGAAGGATATTGTTTTATTCCCCACATCCTAGTAAGTGGATGTAATGAACTACAGCAAGTCAGACATCATCAAACAGCCATAGAAAGCCCATAAATCATTGGAGAATTCAAATCAAATGTAAGGTTATAAGATAATTTAACCCTGGATTATAGATTTTTGCAAACATTGAAAGCATTCAGTACAAATCTGTCTTGCTCTGTTACATTTCAGGAATGTGGCTTTTTAAAGAAAAACTGTGCTGAGTTGGAAAACTATTTTGTTGACTATCAGTACAGACTGGTGATCTTTCTCTGTGAAACTAATCATTCTATAGAGTAATGAGCTTTAATAAAAAAACCAAACCTGAAAACAAAAGCACAAAACCCCCCACCAAACACAAACACAACAACACTACCCTGAACACACTCCAAAATCAACCCATCCTCTTTGGGTTCCAATTCTCTGCTAGCTTTTACCTTTGGAAGACTTTCTCTTGGATGTTTAATCTTCTTTCCCCGCAGAGAGCAAAGCGTCTGTCCTCTAAATCCAGAATATCTTTGCTGAGCCTCAAGAAATCAGTCTTTTGACAAAGATTGTTTTCCATCATCTAACACAGTGAGGGGCTTTCTGTTGGCTTTTTTCCTGTCCTAAGTGATTTTTACCAAATTCCTGCTTCCACCTTTGCAAAGGAAGGCAACACAGTTACTGGAGAGCTCACCTTGGGCAGGTGTGAGGTGTGCGGGGAACACTGTGGACCACAAGCTGCATTCTTAATCAAGACCCCAATTATTTAACCTTTTCTAGTCCTTTAAAACTCTGTTTTTCCATGGATTATTAAGTGACTCTTTCCTTGTCCCTTCTAGCTTTAACCGCCTAGACTTACCTCTGTATGAATCTTTTGAGGATCTGCGGGAGAAGCTCCTCATGGCCGTGGAGAATGCCCAGGGGTTTGAAGGGGTGGATTAACTTCGCGGCACCCATTCCCTCTCCAAGCACATTCTGCTGGCTTTGGCACCTGCCTGAGGGACTCCAAGGGACTGTGGCAGAGCAGTTGCCCGGCGCTGGGCTCTGGAGCAGACCCTGGCAGCGCAGAGGCCGAGCCCCGAGGCCAGGACTGTCACCTGGGGTGGCCTTGCTGATGTTCCCACAGCAGCTGAGAACTGATCACATTTCAGCAGGACTTACTCTATTTATGTTGTGCCTCTGTAGGCAAAACCCTTAATAAATATTTTACACAATTTCTAATGACAATGAATGGAATTAATCATTTTACAGGTGTAGTATTACAACTCATGTTTACTTCTTAATTGATTTAGACATTTTCAGATTTTATTTCATTACAAATTAAATATCATATACTTGGAAAAATGAGCATTTTTCTGAATTTCATACCAGACTTTTTTTTCAAAGCACGTTGAGCCTTGTTTTCCTAAGCCATTAGGAGAGTAGGAAAAAGCTCTGTTGGAAGCTTTCTCTCCACAAGCTGTCTCTCGAAAGCAACTCTCTTCATTAAGCACATCACTATTGTTCTGTATCCAGAAATATGGGCTGGATGTTGCATTTCTGTATAAGTACTAGAAGAATGTCAAGGCACAGGAGAGCCCTGACACAGCATGTCCAGATCTCTGTTCTACCGAAACTGCCTCATTACTGCCAAGCTGTACATGTGCTACAAAGCATCTGGGCTGGGGCTGGCATTAAGCCTTTTAGGAGAACGTGCTGAACCCTGTCATTCTCTCTGTACAGTGATTTGTTTTCCATCCTTTCCTCTTTCCTGTTTGCGATGGAGGCGTTCTGAATGAAATCTGGCACTCTGGAACACAGCTCTGTTCTGGCTCCTGTTTGTGTGCACTTGCTAATGAACCTAATTAACACTGGGGTTGTTCATTTCTAACTGCACCGACTCTAAAGGCACTTTCTGTACCACCAGGAAGGTAGACCTGGTTTGAGCATAAACATTAATGGGATTTTACTCCTTCCCACTGCACATGTCCTTCTGGTGCAAGATCTGTCCCCTGGTGAATTTGGCTTCTGCTGTGTAAAAGAAAACCCAACCAGCTCTAGACCTGAGCCTGCAGACATGTTCCTCAGCAATTTATTTCTGTGATTTCTTTTTTACTAGCTCACAAAGATTTATTTAAAATACACTGCTATCTAATCCATTTTGTTACCTATGACATGTTGCATGCCTAAACTATAATGTCTGAGTTGCGTCTGTTTTGTGGCGGATTAAAGGTGACAGATTTGTGCTTGCCCCAGTGCAGTGACATGGTGACAGCACTGCTGGAGCAGGGTTGGTTCCACTGACCCGCAGCTCTGCCCTGGCCTGTTCCCCAGCATCCACGCAAAGTGACAGCACTTGCCAAAACAAACTTGCATCTCACTGCCAACAGTTTTTGAGCCCTGCCCTTACCTTTGCGTCCAGCCCGTGTCCAGCCACACTGCAGAGTCTTGGGTACAGGAACACCCAGCTGGGAAGAAGCCTTACTGCCAGTAACATTCAGCAGTTACGGTCCCAGGTGTCTGAGGAAGATTAGGATAGTACTTCAATGCAGTTCAGGATTCCTTTTCTATTAGATATGTTTCCTGACATTCCTGCCTGACCTTTTCCATCTGAAGAGAAAGCTGGAATGCAAGACAGTGGCTGGCATCAGAGTAGACAGGGAACGCTGGACTGACTGCTTGGCTCTGGGGAGAGAATAGATAAATCCAGGTATTCCCACTGACCTGTACACTAAGCACAGCTGATTCTAACATGGAATGCCTTGAGAGAAGTGTCATACTCCAAAATTTGTTTTATCTTCTCCGGGAGGATTTTTGGTGAAGTCTGATGCCACTCATAAGAACATAGGGACGGCTGGGCCTGTTCTGGCTGAGAACCGCCCCAGCCCAGCCCCGACCTCCCCCGGGAACCCCCCAGTGTGATGTGGGGAAAGCCGGAGCCCCGGCGGTGTCGGGCGGTGCTTGTGAACTGCATGGGGGGACCCGCCGAGCGGGTCCGGCCCCGTGGGGGCGCATCCAGGGAGGGGGCGCCGCGCTCCGGCCCTCTGGGCTTTATTCTCCGGCGCCCCGAAGCCCCGCGGCTGCGGGGGAAAGAAGGAGAGTGGGGATGGAGGACGGGAATAGCGGGGCAGAGGGGCGGGTCGGAGTGTGCAGGGGAGAGGGGGCAGGTGGAGGTGTTGCGGGGGAGGAAGGAAGGGTGAAGGAAGGAGGGGGAGGATTGAAGGCAAGTGGGGGGAACGGGGGGAAAAGGGGAAGGTGGCGGGGAAGGGGAGCAGGGAGAGGAGCAGGAAAGGTGGAGAGGGAGAATTAAGGGCAAATGGAGCAGAAGGTCAGGGTGCGAATGGAAGCAGGGAGAGGTTGGGGGGGGGGGGGGGAAGGAAGGATGGAAGGAGGAGGGGGAGGATTGAAGGCAGGTGCGGGGAAATAGGCGGGGGGAGAAGGGGAGAAGGGGAGCAGAGAGAGGGGGCAAGGGGGCACCAGGCCGGGGGGGGAAGGAGGGCAAGGGAGGGGGGTTGCAGGAGGAGGGTGCGGAAGAGGAGGAAGGAAGGGGAGAAAGGAGAGGTATAGCGGAAGAGAAGTACAGAAGAAAAGACGTACAGAAGAAGAGAAGTATAGAAGAAAAGGGATATCGAGGAAGAGAGAGCTCGAGCCCGGCCCGGCCCGGCCCGGCCCGGCCGCAGCCGCCCGCACCGAGCGCCCTGGGGCAAATGGCGCCGGGGGCCAATTCCCGGGGCTTAAATCCCCTCGGCCCCGCCCCGCGCAGCCGCTCTGGGGCCCCGCGCACCTGTGCAGGTCCCGCCCGTCACACCTGTGCCGGCCCCGCCCCGCCCCGCCCCGCCCCGAAATCCCGGCGGATCCGCGCTCGCTCCGCTTTGTGCGGTGGATGCTTATCTCGGGCTGCGGCGGGACTGTCGCAGCCGGAGCAGGAGGGGTAGCGCCGGGCTCGGCCCATCCCCGTCCCCATCCCTCCCCGGTTCTGCGCGCCCGGGGCGGGGGTCGGGGTGGGGCCGGGACTCTGGGGCGGGGTCCCGGAGGGTCCCGGGGGCGGGTCCCCGGGCTACACGGGGCGGGGCCCCGGCTGGTACCGGGGCGGGTCCTGAGCGGTACCGGGGCGGGTCCCGGAGAGTCCCAAGGAGGCAGGTCCCGGCCGATACCGGGGGCGGGGCCGGCCGATACCGGGGGCGGCCCGGAGGGGCCGGGGGTGGGGCCGGGCGGAGCCGGGGGCGCGGCTTCAGGGGCGGGGCCCGGGACCGGCTTCAGGTGCGCGGGGCGGGCCCGGCTCAGGTGCGCGGGGCCCCAGGGCGGCTGCGCGGGGCGGGGCCGAGGTGATTTAATCCCCGGTAAGCGCCTCGCCGGCCATTTGCTCACTCCGGGCACGGTGAGGGCAGGAGCTCGCTGTGCGAGCTCCGCAGGTGAGACGCGGGGGCTTCGGCCTCCCCTCCTGTCCCGTCCCCCCCCCTTCCTCCTCCGCCCCGTATTCCCCTTCTTTCTCCCCCTTTCCCCTCTCCTCTCCTGTCCGAAACCCGACCGCCCCACACTCCTTCCTCTCCTGTCCCTAGCCCGCTACCCCGTTCTATTCCCCCTCTCCCCCTCCTCTGTCCACCCTCCCTCTACCCCCCACCTGGCCTTTCCCTTCCCCTCCCGCTTCCCTCCGCACTCCGACCCCCCTCCCTACCCCTTCTCATTCCCCCCCTTCCCCCCAAACTCTCCTCTCTCCCCGTCCTCCCCTCCCCTTCTTTCCCCCGCAGCCGCGGGGCTTCGGGGCGCCGGAGAATAAAGCCCAGAGGGCCGGAGCGCGGCGCCCCCTCCCTGGATGCCCCCCCACGGGGCCGGACCCGCTCGGCGGGTCCCCCCATGCAGTTCACAAGCACCGCCCGACACCGCCGGGGCTCCGGCTTTCCCCACATCACACTGGGGGGTTCCCGGGGGAGGTCGGGGCTGGGCTGGGGGCGTTGGGGGGGGGTGGGTTAGGGAGCGCCCCCTCCGGAGGAGGGGGTCCCTGGGGGAGGGGGCCAGGGCGGACCCTCTCCGGAGGAGGGGGTCCGGGGGAGGGGCGGGGCGGCGGGGGGACCTCCCCCCTCCAGTCCCCGCCCCCTCCTCCGGACCCCCTCCTCTGGACGGGGTCCGCCCCGGCCACCTCCCCGGGACCCCCTCCTCCGGACTGGGCCCCCCGGGAGGGAGGGAGGGGCGGGTGGGGGGGGCAAATGGGGAGGGGTCGTCCGTTTGGTCATTTCTATGTTCGCGCTGCAGAGTGACGTGACCCCCGCTGCTTCCCACCCCACCCGCCCCTCCCCCGCCCCCCCGGTCCGGAGGAGGGGGTCCCGGGGAGGGGGCCGGGGCGGACCCCGTCCAGAGGAGGGGGTCCGGAGGAGGGGGCGGGGACTGGAGGGGGAGGTCCCCCCGCCGCCCCGCCCCTCCCCCGGACCCCCTCCTCCGGAGAGGGTCCGCCCTGGCCCCCCCCCAAGGGACCCCCTCCTCCGGAGGGGGCCCTCCCTAACCCACCCCCTCCTAACCCACCCCCCCCTAACCGCCCCAGCCCAGCCCCGACCTCCCCCGGGAACCCCCCAGTGTGATGTGGGGAAAGCCGGAGCCCCGGCGGTGTCGGGCGGTGCTTGTGAACTGCATGGGGGGACCCGCCGAGCGGGTCCGGCCCCGTGGGGGCGCATCCAGGGAGGGGGCGCCGCGCTCCGGCCCTCTGGGCTTTATTCTCCGGCGCCCCGAAGCCCCGCGGCTGCGGGGGAAAGAAGGAGAGTGGGGATGGAGGACGGGAATAGCGGGGCAGAGGGGCGGGTCGGAGTGTGCAGGGGAGAGGGGGCAGGTGGAGGTGTTGCGGGGGAGGAAGGAAGGGTGAAGGAAGGAGGGGGAGGATTGAAGGCAAGTGGGGGGGAACGGGGGGGAAAAGGGGGAAGGTGGCGGGGAAGGGGAGCAGGGAGAGGGGCAGGAAAGGTGGAGAGGGAGAATTAAGGGCAAATGGAGCAGAAGGTCAGGGTGCGAATGGAAGCAGGGAGAGGTTGGGTGGGGGGGAAGGAAGGATGGAAGGAGGAGGGGGAGGATTGAAGGCAGGTGCGGGGAAATAGGCAGGGGGAGAAGGGGAGAAGGGGAGCAGAGAGAGGGGGCAAGGGGGCACCAGGCCGGGGGGGAAGGAGGGCAAGGGAGGGGGGGTTGCAGGAGGAGGGTGCGGAAGAGGAGGAAGGAAGGGGAGAAAGGAGAGGTATAGCGGAAGAGAAGTACAGAAGAAAAGACGTACAGAAGAAGAGAAGTATAGAAGAAAAGGGATATCGAGGAAGAGAGAGCTCGAGCCCAGCCCGGCCCGGCCCGGCCGCCCCGCACCGAGCGCCCTGAGGCAAATGGCGCCGGGGGCCAATTCCCGGGGCTTAAATCCCCTCGGCCCCGCCCCGCGCAGCCGCTCTGGGGCCCCGCGCACCTGTGCAGGTCCCGCCCGTCACACCTGTGCCGGCCCCGCCCCGCCCGCCCGCCCCGCCCCGCCCCGAAATCCCGGCGGATCCGCGCTCGCTCCGCTTTGTGCGGTGGATGCTTATCTCGGGCTGCGGCGGGACCGTCGCAGCCGGAGCAGGAGGGGTAGCGCCGGGCTCGGCCCATCCCCGTCCCCATCCCTCCCCGGTTCTGCGCGCCCGGGGCGGGGGTCGGGGTGGGGCCGGGACTCTGGGGCGGGGTCCCGGAGGGTCCCGGGGGCGGGTCCCCGGGCTACACGGGGCGGGGCCCCGGCTGGTACCGGGGCGGGTCCTGAGCGGTACCGGGGCGGGTCCCGGAGAGTCCCAAGGAGGCAGGTCCCGGCCGATACCGGGGGCGGGGCCGGCCGATACCGGGGGCGGCCCGGAGGGGCCGGGGGTGGGGCCGGGCGGAGCCGGGGGCGCGGCTTCAGGGGCGGGGCCCGGGACCGGCTTCAGGTGCGCGGGGCGGGCCCGGCTCAGGTGCGCGGGGCCCCAGGGCGGCTGCGCGGGGCGGGGCCGAGGTGATTTAATCCCCGGTAAGCGCCTCGCCGGCCATTTGCTCACTCCGGGCACGGTGAGGGCAGGAGCTCGCTGTGCGAGCTCCGCAGGTGAGACGCGGGGGCTTCGGCCTCCCCTCCTGTCCCGTCCCCCCCCTTCCTCCTCCGCCCCGTATTCCCCTTCTTTCTCCCCCTTTCCCCTCTCCTCTCCTGTCCGAAACCCGACCGCCCCACACTCCTTCCTCTCCTGTCCCTAGCCCGCTACCCCGTTCTATTCCCCCTCTCCCCCTCCTCTGTCCACCCTCCCTCTACCCCCCACCTGGCCTTTCCCTTCCCCTCCCGCTTCCCTCCGCACTCCGACCCCCCTCCCTACCCCTTCTCATTCCCCCCCTTCCCCCCAAACTCTCCTCTCTCCCCGTCCTCCCCTCCCCTTCTTTCCCCCGCAGCCGCGGGGCTTCGGGGCGCCGGAGAATAAAGCCCAGAGGGCCGGAGCGCGGCGCCCCCTCCCTGGATGCCCCCCCACGGGGCCGGACCCGCTCGGCGGGTCCCCCCATGCAGTTCACAAGCACCGCCCGACACCGCCGGGGCTCCGGCTTTCCCCACATCACACTGGGGGGTTCCCGGGGAGGTCGGGGCTGGGCTGGGGGCGTTGGGGGGGGGGTGGGTTAGGGAGGGCCCCCTCCGGAGGAGGGGGTCCCTGGGGGGGGGGGGCCAGGGCGGACCCTCTCCGGAGGAGGGGGTCCGGGGGAGGGGCGGGGCGGCGGGGGGACCTCCCCCCTCCAGTCCCCGCCCCCTCCTCCGGACCCCCTCCTCTGGACGGGGTCCGCCCCGGCCACCTCCCCGGGACCCCCTCCTCCGGACTGGGCCCCCCGGGAGGGAGGGAGGGGCGGGTGGGGGGGCAAATGGGGAGGGGTCGTCCGTTTGGTTATTTCTATGTTCGCGCTGCAGAGTGACGTGACCCCCGCTGCTTCCCACCCCACCCGCCCCCCCCTCCCCCCCGGTCCGGAGGAGGGGGTCCCGGGGAGGGGGCCGGGGCGGACCCCGTCCAGAGGAGGGGGTCCGGAGGAGGGGGCGGGGACTGGAGGGGGGAGGTCCCCCCGCCGCCCCGCCCCTCCCCCGGACCCCCTCCTCCGGAGAGGGTCCGCCCTGGCCCCCCCCAAGGGACCCCCTCCTCCGGAGGGGGCCCTCCCTAACCCACCCCTCCTAACCCACCCCCCCTAACCGCCCCAGCCCAGCCCCGACCTCCCCCGGGAACCCCCCAGTGTGATGTGGGGAAAGCCGGAGCCCCGGCGGTGTCGGGCGGTGCTTGTGAACTGCATGGGGGGACCCGCCGAGCGGGTCCGGCCCCGTGGGGGCGCATCCAGGGAGGGGGCGCCGCGCTCCGGCCCTCTGGGCTTTATTCTCCGGCGCCCCGAAGCCCCGCGGCTGCGGGGGAAAGAAGGAGAGTGGGGATGGAGGACGGGAATAGCGGGGCAGAGGGGCGGGTCGGAGTGTGCAGGGGAGAGGGGGCAGGTGGAGGTGTTGCGGGGGAGGAAGGAAGGGTGAAGGAAGGAGGGGGAGGATTGAAGGCAAGTGGGGGGGAACGGGGGGGAAAAGGGGGAAGGTGGCGGGGAAGGGGAGCAGGGAGAGGGGCAGGAAAGGTGGAGAGGGAGAATTAAGGGCAAATGGAGCAGAAGGTCAGGGTGCGAATGGAAGCAGGGAGAGGTTGGGTGGGGGGGGAAGGAAGGATGGAAGGAGGAGGGGGAGGATTGAAGGCAGGTGCGGGGAAATAGGCAGGGGGAGAAGGGGAGAAGGGGAGCAGAGAGAGGGGGCAAGGGGGCACCAGGCCAGGGGGGGAAGGAGGGCAAGGGAGGGGGGGTTGCAGGAGGAGGGTGCGGAAGAGGAGGAAGGAAGGGGAGAAAGGAGAGGTATAGCGGAAGAGAAGTACAGAAGAAAAGACGTACAGAAGAAGAGAAGTATAGAAGAAAAGGGATATCGAGGAAGAGAGAGCTCGAGCCCAGCCCGGCCCGGCCCGGCCGCCCGCACCGAGCGCCCTGAGGCAAATGGCGCCGGGCGCCAATTCCCGGGGCTTAAATCCCCTCGGCCCCGCCCCGCGCAGCCGCTCTGGGGCCCCGCGCACCTGTGCAGGTCCCGCCCGTCACACCTGTGCCGGCCCGCCCCGCCCCGCCCCGCCCCGCCCCCGAAATCCCGGCGGATCCGCGCTCGCTCCGCTTTGTGC
Organism: Corvus cornix cornix; assembly: GCF_000738735.6. NCBI lineage: Eukaryota > Metazoa > Chordata > Aves > Passeriformes > Corvidae > Corvus > Corvus cornix. The sequence goes on along the minus strand of NC_046357.1, from coordinate 206,044 downwards.
GGTGGATGCTTATCTCGGGCTGCGGCGGGACCGTCGCAGCCGGAGCAGGAGGGGTAGCGCCGGGCTCGGCCCATCCCCGTCCCCATCCCTCCCCGGTTCTGCGCGCCCGGGGCGGGGGTCGGGGTGGGGCCGGGACTCTGGGGCGGGGTCCCGGAGGGTCCCGGGGCGGGTCCCCGGGCTACACGGGGCGGGGCCCCGGCTGGTACCGGGGCGGGTCCTGAGCGGTACCGGGGCGGGTCCCGGAGAGTCCCAAGGAGGCAGGTCCCGGCCGATACCGGGGGCGGGGCCGGCCGATACCGGGGGCGGCCCGGAGGGGCCGGGGGTGGGGCCGGGCGGAGCCGGGGGCGCGGCTTCAGGGGCGGGGCCCGGGACCGGCTTCAGGTGCGCGGGGCGGGCCCGGCTCAGGTGCGCGGGGCCCCAGGGCGGCTGCGCGGGGCGGGGCCGAGGTGATTTAATCCCCGGTAAGCGCCTCGCCGGCCATTTGCTCACTCCGGGCACGGTGAGGGCAGGAGCTCGCTGTGCGAGCTCCGCAGGTGAGACGCGGGGGCTTCGGCCTCCCCTCCTGTCCCGTCCCCCCCCTTCCTCCTCCGCCCCGTATTCCCCTTCTTTCTCCCCCTTTCCCCTCTCCTCTCCTGTCCGAAACCCGACCGCCCCACACTCCTTCCTCTCCTGTCCCTAGCCCGCTACCCCGTTCTATTCCCCCTCTCCCCCTCCTCTGTCCACCCTCCCTCTACCCCCCACCTGGCCTTTCCCTTCCCCTCCCGCTTCCCTCCGCACTCCGACCCCCCCTCCCTACCCCTTCTCATTCCCCCCTTCCCCCCAAACTCTCCTCTCTCCCCGTCCTCCCCTCCCCTTCTTTCCCCCGCAGCCGCGGGGCTTCGGGGCGCCGGAGAATAAAGCCCAGAGGGCCGGAGCGCGGCGCCCCCTCCCTGGATGCCCCCCCACGGGGCCGGACCCGCTCGGCGGGTCCCCCCATGCAGTTCACAAGCACCGCCCGACACCGCCGGGGCTCCGGCTTTCCCCACATCACACTGGGGGGTTCCCGGGGGAGGTCGGGGCTGGGCTGGGGGCGTTGGGGGGGGGGGGGGGTGGGTTAGGGAGGGCCCCCTCCGGAGGAGGGGGTCCCTGGGGGGGGGGGGCCAGGGCGGACCCTCTCCGGAGGAGGGGGTCCGGGGGAGGGGCGGGGCGGCGGGGGGACCTCCCCCCTCCAGTCCCCGCCCCCTCCTCCGGACCCCCTCCTCTGGACGGGGTCCGCCCCGGCCACCTCCCCGGGACCCCCTCCTCCGGACTGGGCCCCCCGGGAGGGAGGGAGGGGCGGGTGGGGGGGGCAAATGGGGAGGGGTCGTCCGTTTGGTTATTTCTATGTTCGCGCTGCAGAGTGACGTGACCCCCGCTGCTTCCCACCCCACCCGCCCCCCCTCCCCCCCGGTCCGGAGGAGGGGGTCCCGGGGAGGGGGCCGGGGCGGACCCCGTCCAGAGGAGGGGGTCCGGAGGAGGGGGCGGGGACTGGAGGGGGGAGGTCCCCCCGCCGCCCCGCCCCTCCCCCGGACCCCCTCCTCCGGAGAGGGTCCGCCCTGGCCCCCCCCCAAGGGACCCCCTCCTCCGGAGGGGGCCCTCCCTAACCCACCCCCTCCTAACCCACCCCCCCCTAACCGCCCCAGCCCAGCCCCGACCTCCCCCGGGAACCCCCCAGTGTGATGTGGGGAAAGCCGGAGCCCCGGCGGTGTCGGGCGGTGCTTGTGAACTGCATGGGGGGACCCGCCGAGCGGGTCCGGCCCCGTGGGGGCGCATCCAGGGAGGGGCGCCGCGCTCCGGCCCTCTGGGCTTTATTCTCCGGCGCCCCGAAGCCCCGCGGCTGCGGGGGAAAGAAGGAGAGTGGGGATGGAGGACGGGAATAGCGGGGCAGAGGGGCGGGTCGGAGTGTGCAGGGGAGAGGGGGCAGGTGGAGGTGTTGCGGGGGAGGAAGGAAGGGTGAAGGAAGGAGGGGGAGGATTGAAGGCAAGTGGGGGGGAACGGGGGGGAAAAGGGGGAAGGTGGCGGGGAAGGGGAGCAGGGAGAGGGGCAGGAAAGGTGGAGAGGGAGAATTAAGGGCAAATGGAGCAGAAGGTCAGGGTGCGAATGGAAGCAGGGAGAGGTTGGGTGGGGGGGGAAGGAAGGATGGAAGGAGGAGGGGGAGGATTGAAGGCAGGTGCGGGGAAATAGGCAGGGGGAGAAGGGGAGAAGGGGAGCAGAGAGAGGGGGCAAGGGGGCACCAGGCCAGGGGGGGAAGGAGGGCAAGGGAGGGGGGGTTGCAGGAGGAGGGTGCGGAAGAGGAGGAAGGAAGGGGAGAAAGGAGAGGTATAGCGGAAGAGAAGTACAGAAGAAAAGACGTACAGAAGAAGAGAAGTATAGAAGAAAAGGGATATCGAGGAAGAGAGAGCTCGAGCCCAGCCCGGCCCGGCCCGGCCGCCCGCACCGAGCGCCCTGAGGCAAATGGCGCCGGGGGCCAATTCCCGGGGCTTAAATCCCCTCGGCCCCGCCCCGCGCAGCCGCTCTGGGGCCCCGCGCACCTGTGCAGGTCCCGCCCGTCACACCTGTGCCGGCCCCGCCCCGCCCCGCCCCCGCCCCGAAATCCCGGCGGATCCGCGCTCGCTCCGCTTTGTGCGGTGGATGCTTATCTCGGGCTGCGGCGGGACCGTCGCAGCCGGAGCAGGAGGGGTAGCGCCGGGCTCGGCCCATCCCCGTCCCCATCCCTCCCCGGTTCTGCGCGCCCGGGGCGGGGGTCGGGGTGGGGCCGGGACTCTGGGGCGGGGTCCCGGAGGGTCCCGGGGGCGGGTCCCCGGGCTACACGGGGCGGGGCCCCGGCTGGTACCGGGGCGGGTCCTGAGCGGTACCGGGGCGGGTCCCGGAGAGTCCCAAGGAGGCAGGTCCCGGCCGATACCGGGGGCGGGGCCGGCCGATACCGGGGGCGGCCCGGAGGGGCCGGGGTGGGGCCGGGCGGAGCCGGGGGCGCGGCTTCAGGGGCGGGGCCCGGGACCGGCTTCAGGTGCGCGGGGCGGGCCCGGCTCAGGTGCGCGGGGCCCCAGGGCGGCTGCGCGGGCGGGGCCGAGGTGATTTAATCCCCGGTAAGCGCCTCGCCGGCCATTTGCTCACTCCGGGCACGGTGAGGGCAGGAGCTCGCTGTGCGAGCTCCGCAGGTGAGACGCGGGGGCTTCGGCCTCCCCTCCTGTCCCGTCCCCCCCCCTTCCTCCTCCGCCCCGTATTCCCCTTCTTTCTCCCCCTTTCCCCTCTCCTCTCCTGTCCGAAACCCGACCGCCCCACACTCCTTCCTCTCCTGTCCCTAGCCCGCTACCCCGTTCTATTCCCCCTCTCCCCCTCCTCTGTCCACCCTCCCTCTACCCCCCACCTGGCCTTTCCCTTCCCCTCCCGCTTCCCTCCGCACTCCGACCCCCCCTCCCTACCCCTTCTCATTCCCCCCCTTCCCCCCAAACTCTCCTCTCTCCCCGTCCTCCCCTCCCCTTCTTTCCCCCGCAGCCGCGGGGCTTCGGGGCGCCGGAGAATAAAGCCCAGAGGGCCGGAGCGCGGCGCCCCCTCCCTGGATGCCCCCCCACGGGGCCGGACCCGCTCGGCGGGTCCCCCCATGCAGTTCACAAGCACCGCCCGACACCGCCGGGGCTCCGGCTTTCCCCACATCACACTGGGGGGTTCCCGGGGGAGGTCGGGGCTGGGCTGGGGCGGTTAGGGGGGGTGGGTTAGGAGGGGTGGGTTAGGGAGGGCCCCCTCCGGAGGAGGGGGTCCCTGGGGGGGGGGGCCAGGGCGGACCCTCTCCGGAGGAGGGGGTCCGGGGGAGGGGCGGGGCGGCGGGGGGACCTCCCCCCTCCAGTCCCCGCCCCCTCCTCCGGACCCCCTCCTCTGGACGGGGTCCGCCCCGGCCACCTCCCCGGGACCCCCTCCTCCGGACTGGGCCCCCCGGGAGGGAGGGAGGGGCGGGTGGGGGGGGCAAATGGGGAGGGGTCGTCCGTTTGGTTATTTCTATGTTCGCGCTGCAGAGTGACGTGACCCCCGCTGCTTCCCACCCCACCCGCCCCCCCTCCCCCCGGTCCGGAGGAGGGGGTCCCGGGGAGGGGGCCGGGGCGGACCCCGTCCAGAGGAGGGGGTCCGGAGGAGGGGGCGGGGACTGGAGGGGGGAGGTCCCCCCGCCGCCCCGCCCCTCCCCCGGACCCCCTCCTCCGGAGAGGGTCCGCCCTGGCCCCCCCCCAAGGGACCCCCTCCTCCGGAGGGGGCCCTCCCTAACCCACCCCCTCCTAACCCACCCCCCCTAACCGCCCCAGCCCAGCCCCGACCTCCCCCGGGAACCCCCCAGTGTGATGTGGGGAAAGCCGGAGCCCCGGCGGTGTCGGGCGGTGCTTGTGAACTGCATGGGGGGACCCGCCGAGCGGGTCCGGCCCCGTGGGGGCGCATCCAGGGAGGGGGCGCCGCGCTCCGGCCCTCTGGGCTTTATTCTCCGGCGCCCCGAAGCCCCGCGGCTGCGGGGGAAAGAAGGAGAGTGGGGATGGAGGACGGGAATAGCGGGGCAGAGGGGCGGGTCGGAGTGTGCAGGGGAGAGGGGGCAGGTGGAGGTGTTGCGGGGGAGGAAGGAAGGGTGAAGGAAGGAGGGGGAGGATTGAAGGCAAGTGGGGGGGAACGGGGGGGAAAAGGGGGAAGGTGGCGGGGAAGGGGAGCAGGGAGAGGGGCAGGAAAGGTGGAGAGGGAGAATTAAGGGCAAATGGAGCAGAAGGTCAGGGTGCGAATGGAAGCAGGGAGAGGTTGGGTGGGGGGGGAAGGAAGGATGGAAGGAGGAGGGGGAGGATTGAAGGCAGGTGCGGGGAAATAGGCAGGGGGAGAAGGGGAGAAGGGGAGCAGAGAGAGGGGGCAAGGGGGCACCAGGCCAGGGGGGGAAGGAGGGCAAGGGAGGGGGGGTTGCAGGAGGAGGGTGCGGAAGAGGAGGAAGGAAGGGGAGAAAGGAGAGGTATAGCGGAAGAGAAGTACAGAAGAAAAGACGTACAGAAGAAGAGAAGTATAGAAGAAAAGGGATATCGAGGAAGAGAGAGCTCGAGCCCAGCCCGGCCCGGCCCGGCCGCCCGCACCGAGCGCCCTGAGGCAAATGGCGCCGGGGGCCAATTCCCGGGGCTTAAATCCCCTCGGCCCCGCCCCGCGCAGCCGCTCTGGGGCCCCGCGCACCTGTGCAGGTCCCGCCCGTCACACCTGTGCCGGCCCCGCCCCGCCCCGCCCCGCCCCGAAATCCCGGCGGATCCGCGCTCGCTCCGCTTTGTGCGGTGGATGCTTATCTCGGGCTGCGGCGGGACCGTCGCAGCCGGAGCAGGAGGGGTAGCGCCGGGCTCGGCCCATCCCCGTCCCCATCCCTCCCCGGTTCTGCGCGCCCGGGGCGGGGGTCGGGGTGGGGCCGGGACTCTGGGGCGGGGTCCCGGAGGGTCCCGGGGGCGGGTCCCCGGGCTACACGGGGCGGGGCCCCGGCTGGTACCGGGGCGGGTCCTGAGCGGTACCGGGGCGGGTCCCGGAGAGTCCCAAGGAGGCAGGTCCCGGCCGATACCGGGGGCGGGGCCGGCCGATACCGGGGGCGGCCCGGAGGGGCCGGGGGTGGGGGCCGGGCGGAGCCGGGGGCGCGGCTTCAGGGGCGGGGCCCGGGACCGGCTTCAGGTGCGCGGGGCGGGCCCGGCTCAGGTGCGCGGGGCCCCAGGGCGGCTGCGCGGGGCGGGGCCGAGGTGATTTAATCCCCGGTAAGCGCCTCGCCGGCCATTTGCTCACTCCGGGCACGGTGAGGGCAGGAGCTCGCTGTGCGAGCTCCGCAGGTGAGACGCGGGGGCTTCGGCCTCCCCTCCTGTCCCGTCCCCCCCCTTCCTCCTCCGCCCCGTATTCCCCTTCTTTCTCCCCCTTTCCCCTCTCCTCTCCTGTCCGAAACCCGACCGCCCCACACTCCTTCCTCTCCTGTCCCTAGCCCGCTACCCCGTTCTATTCCCCCTCTCCCCCTCCTCTGTCCACCCTCCCTCTACCCCCCACCTGGCCTTTCCCTTCCCCTCCCGCTTCCCTCCGCACTCCGACCCCCCCTCCCTACCCCTTCTCATTCCCCCCCTTCCCCCCAAACTCTCCTCTCTCCCCGTCCTCCCCTCCCCTTCTTTCCCCCGCAGCCGCGGGGCTTCGGGGCGCCGGAGAATAAAGCCCAGAGGGCCGGAGCGCGGCGCCCCCTCCCTGGATGCCCCCCCACGGGGCCGGACCCGCTCGGCGGGTCCCCCCATGCAGTTCACAAGCACCGCCCGACACCGCCGGGGCTCCGGCTTTCCCCACATCACACTGGGGGGTTCCCGGGGGAGGTCGGGGCTGGGCTGGGGGCGTTGGGGGGGGGTGGGTTAGGGAGGGCCCCCTCCGGAGGAGGGGGTCCCTGGGGGGGGGGGCCAGGGCGGACCCTCTCCGGAGGAGGGGGTCCGGGGGAGGGGCGGGGCGGCGGGGGGACCTCCCCCCTCCAGTCCCCGCCCCCTCCTCCGGACCCCCTCCTCTGGACGGGGTCCGCCCCGGCCACCTCCCCGGGACCCCCTCCTCCGGACTGGGTCCCCCGGGAGGGAGGGAGGGGCGGGTGGGGGGGGCAAATGGGGAGGGGTCGTCCGTTTGGTTATTTCTATGTTCGCGCTGCAGAGTGACGTGACCCCCGCTGCTTCCCACCCCACCCGCCCCCCCCCCCGGTCCGGAGGAGGGGGTCCCGGGGAGGTGGCCGGGGCGGACCCCGTCCAGAGGAGGGGGTCCGGAGGAGGGGGCGGGGACTGGAGGGGGGAGGTCCCCCCGCCGCCCCGCCCCTCCCCCGGACCCCCTCCTCCGGAGAGGGTCCGCCCTGGCCCCCCCCCAAGGGACCCCCTCCTCCGGAGGGGGCCCTCCCTAACCCACCCCCTCCTAACCCACCCCCCCCTAACCGCCCCAGCCCAGCCCCGACCTCCCCGGGAACCCCCCAGTGTGATGTGGGGAAAGCCGGTGCCCCGGCGGTGTCGGGCGGTGCTTGTGAACTGCATGGGGGGACCCGCCGAGCGGGTCCGGCCCCGTGGGGGCGCATCCAGGGAGGGGGCGCCGCGCTCCGGCCCTCTGGGCTTTATTCTCCGGCGCCCCGAAGCCCCGCGGCTGCGGGGGAAAGAAGGAGAGTGGGGATGGAGGACGGGAATAGCGGGGCAGAGGGGCGGGTCGGAGTGTGCAGGGGAGAGGGGGCAGGTGGAGGTGTTGCGGGGGAGGAAGGAAGGGTGAAGGAAGGAGGGGGAGGATTGAAGGCAAGTGGGGGGAACGGGGGGGAAAAGGGGGAAGGTGGCGGGGAAGGGGAGCAGGGAGAGGGGCAGGAAAGGTGGAGAGGGAGAATTAAGGGCAAATGGAGCAGAAGGTCAGGGTGCGAATGGAAGCAGGGAGAGGTTGGGTGGGGGGGGAAGGAAGGATGGAAGGAGGAGGGGGAGGATTGAAGGCAGGTGCGGGGAAATAGGCGGGGGGAGAAGGGGAGAAGGGGAGCAGAGAGAGGGGGCAAGGGGGCACCAGGCCGGGGGGGAAGGAGGGCAAGGGAGGGGGGTTGCAGGAGGAGGGTGCGGAAGAGGAGGAAGGAAGGGGAGAAAGGAGAGGTATAGCGGAAGAGAAGTACAGAAGAAAAGACGTACAGAAGAAGAGAAGTATAGAAGAAAAGGGATATCGAGGAAGAGAGAGCTCGAGCCCGGCCCGGCCCGGCCCGGCCCGGCCCGGCCGCAGCCGCCCGCACCGAGCGCCCTGGGGCAAATGGCGCCGGGGGCCAATTCCCGGGGCTTAAATCCCCTCGGCCCCGCCCCGCGCAGCCGCTCTGGGGCCCCGCGCACCTGTGCAGGTCCCGCCCGTCACACCTGTGCCGGCCCCGCCCCGCCCCGCCCCGCCCCGACATCCCGGCGGATCCGCGCTCGCTCCGCTTTGTGCGGTGGATGCTTATCTCGGGCTGCGGCGGGACCGTCGCAGCCGGAGGGTCCCCGCAGCAGTCGCTGGATCGCGGCTGGAAGCGGGCGAGGCGTGGGGAGCGCCCGTGGCAGCCCCGGACCCCCGGCGCCGCCGCTCCGTCAGCGCCGCCCTCCCCGGTGCGCGCCCCCTGGCGGACACGGACGGGCGGCGCGAGCGTGCGGCGGGCCCGGCAGCCCCCGCTGCGCTGCCCCGTGCCGGCCCCGCCCGCGGGGATGCGGAGCACCCCCAACCTCGGCACCTCCGAGGTCACCGCAGCCCCCGGCAGAGCAGCGCCCGTGGCCGCACCCCCGGGGAACGCTTCGGAACGAGCGGGGGTTCATCGGCGCGGGCGGGAGGAGCTGCTCCGCCTCTGCCACTCCTGCTCCGACCGCGCCCGGGCTGGGACCGGGGCCTTGTTCGGGCCGCTCATCCGACACCTGCCGGATGAGGGCTGATGCTCTCCTTCCTCTCCCTCCCTTTCTCTGCGGCTCGCGCTCTCCATCGGAAAAACCTCTGAGTTTAAAACGCCAGGGAAAACTGTTTCCTCTTTATTTCCAGAGCACAGGATATTCTGAGTTCGAAAGACCCCCGAGGATCATCAAATCAAATAATGAGAAGTGATTGGTCCATCTGGGGATTGAACTCAAAGTCTTGGCATTCTCATCACCTGAGCCAATTTTGGGATCACGGGAAAGGGCTGGGATGGGAACGGCTGCTCCTTTTTTGCTAATGCTGCTTAACACACCAGCCTCTGGAATGGTTCTAGGGCAGAACTGGCTGGCACCTGATATGACAGCACAGAACTCCTCCAATAACCCTGAATTCCTGCCTTTTCCAGAATTTCCCCAATGGCTTGGAAGGTGCAATGTCGTTTTCCAGGGAGAAATAAGCAAAACAAGTCCTGAGGGTTCACTTGGTCCATGGCCATAATCCCAACAGAGAAATGCACTGTTCTTGTCAGATCTGTTAAAAATTCCATGACAACACTGGGATGGGATTCCTAGGAACCTTCTTAATGCTCCTGTCTCCATTTTTATTGATTTTTAGTCCCTCAACTGGCAGCTTGTAGAATTTATCCTGGGATTTAGAGGTGACGCAGGGTTGGCTTTGGATTGACCTTCACCTCTGGCCCCAGTTTCCGTCAAAAACATTCCCTACTTATTCCATGTAGATTAAGTCTTTACCTCCAAAATTTCCCTACCTGTCCACTACCAGTGATCCCATTTCCCCCCTCAAAATATTCATTCTCCATCCTGAAGAAAACATCCATTTTTACCCCCAAAATTTTCATTCCATGTCCCCAGCTGATGACTTCAGTTCACCTCAGGATGTTCATTCCTGAATCTCTGGGGATTATTTCACTTCCCCCTCTCAAATTTTCCCTGTCTGTCCACTTCTGATTTCCTCATTTTTACAAGACAATATTAATCCTCTACTCTGAGATTATCTCCAGTTTTACACCCCAAATTTTCCTTACTGTCCACAATTTATTACCTTATTTTTACCCAAAACTACTCATTCTCAGTTCTTAGATTTTTTTCAAGTTTTATCCCCCAAAATTCCCCTACTTTTCCACCACCAATTCCCTCATTTTTACTTCAAAATATTTATTTAATAACATGGAACTTTTCTCAAGATTTATCCCCACAATTTTCCCTACTTGTCCACTACTCATGGCCTCATTTTTCCCATTTTTCATTCTCTTCTCCAGAGAAGAATGGACTCTCTGTCCTCAGAGGGAAATACAACCTGACGGGACACAGGCACCACATTTCCTCTTGTTCCTGCTGTCCTGGAAAGGCCCAGGTAAATCCAGTCCCTCAGACCTTGCATCCCTGAACGCCAGGAGAGCTGGTGTTTTACCCAGATCCCAGTGCCCTGCACGGCTGCGCTGACAAGAGCGGAGGCCGATCGCTCCGCCCAGCACCATCCCTCATTTTCCTCCCACGGCTCCCCAAGCGTCCCCAAACCACCCCATGTCTGTGCCAGGGCCAGGGCCTGCCCTGAGCCCGACCAGAGGCTGTCACCCAGCCCTGCACCAACTCCCACCCCTGGGAGAGCTGGGAATGCACCAAGAGGCTTTGCAGTACCCCACCAAAGATGGTGGCTTGACCAGAAGTGGCTTCTGTCAGAACCCAAGATGGCAAGAAGGGCAAAAGTTCCAGACTCCACACCAAAGATGGCGGCTCCGGCACCCAGATTAGCATGTCCTTCCAAAGATGGTGGCATGTGTTTTGGGTTGGGATGAAAAAGGGAGTGGCAGAAGGCCCTGCTCCTCAGAAAGGCACCTATTCGGCTGCCTGACCCCGACCCCAATCCCGACCCCAACCCCTCGTTTTCAGCAAGATTTCCTGTGACACTATGGGTCAGAGAGAGAGAAGGGAAATGACTTTTTACGGGGTTGAAATTTCTCCAGGCAGAAGTGGGATGTCGTCTTGCCCCTCCCCAGAGCCCTGCAGGCGCATGGGAGTAGCTCAGTGCCAGCCCAGCTCTCTGAGCAGTAACAACGCTTGGGAGGTTCGAGTGTTGATAACAGCTCTCCTGTCTCCTGGGGCCAAAGGTCTCACGGTCCCGGACTGGTGAAGGAGAGAAAGAACTTGTGCTGTTCCTGCAAAAGCTTCTGTTATTCCTTGTGCAGCCTTTTAATTCCATGTTCTAATTGACTGTCCTCTATCTTTCTAACAGGACTTGTCAGAGATTCAGATTTAGGAATTGAATTTGGGTCCGTTCACTACAGAATCTTGCCCAGCCTGAAGGCCTGGGTGATGACTGCTTCTCAGCAAGGGCTCTTTATGAATCCTCTGTCAGATTTCCCTCAGTGCTGGGCAGGAAAGGCGAGGGTTTGGATTAGGAATTCTGCAAGCAGGGCCTGTGTGACCATTGGCTTCCTGTGTGTGTGTCCGTGTCAGTGAGCCAGGGCTGGGACAAGGACTCATGCTGTAGCTGTTGCCCTTTGGAGCTGTCAGGAAAACATTTTAAAGGTATGATCCTAGAATATTTTGGAGGCTGTTTCCAGAGCTCCAGAGCTTCCAGAGCTGGATCTCCAAGTGCAGCAGGACAGGTGAGGGTTCTGACCTCTCCAGACCTGTGCTCAGCAAGGCTGCAGCAGTCGCTGGCACAGACTAGGGCTGAGGCAGGTTTTCCAGGGAACTGGAGATCAATAAGGACTGGTGCTCTGGAAAGACGGGACCTGCAGGGATTGGCTTTTGCAAAACTGAGATGAAGTTTGTAAAAGTAGCCCAAAATTCGAATTCCTGTGGGTTTTGTGGAGGATGTGAGATCAGAACAGGTTTTCGTGGTAAGAGGGTCTGAGGAGCTGCATCCCTACATTTGGCACGATCTGTGTGATTAAAATGAAGTCCCAGCCCCAGAGGCTGATGGTTTCTGCTCATTCCTGTCCCCAGTTGTTCCCAGCATGTTGCTGATCTAGAGGGATCTGCTCTGGTTTCAGGCTGTCTGTGCCCTGGTCACTACAGTCCCCAACGCCTGAGACACAGAAAGCCCTGGCCAAAGTGGCCAGTGTCACTTAAATGGAAATGAAATGTGCCAAACTTGCTGTGGGCAGGAACTACTCTGTGCTTGCTTAAGTTTTAAAATTGTGAGTGAATTTTTGATGCATAATCACTTAATTCTGCCTCTAGGGAGAGGGATTTTCTTCACCCCTATTTACAGATTGTTATATGCACACACACATAACTTTATTAAGAAAACAGGAAGTAAAAACCAACACCCTCTGTTACATTTCAGTATTTTTTTCATGTGGCCATTTATTTTGTGGTAAACCTGCCTTTCTCAGTGTGCTTTGGGGTTTCAGTTATTTGGGAATCATTTCAGACGACTCTTTGCAATGAAAATATGAAGGTGGGGATGAGTGACCAGTATCCTGGGAAGGGCTGTGGGTGTGCCTGGGTTGGGAGCAAATGGATAGGGCTTATCTTCTCCTGGTTTGAGGCTACATCTGGCAACACAACATTCCAAAGCAGACTAATTACTTCCTCCACTTTGTCACTTGTCCAGGCTCTCTGCATACTGCCATGTATGTGGATATACCTCTATGCCATAGGGGCTTTCTGTATGGGCTTCAAGGCTTTCCTCCAAGTAGTGGTAAACTCAGTTTTCATTTTACAGACCTCTATTGCTGCTGGATTAGTTAAAGGACATGACCTCTCTGTGAAATCAGTTTTTAAACAAAAGGTAAACTTTGAACCTTGAACTAAATCTAAAAGATAACAGAGATGCACACTAGATCAATACTTAGCAAATATTAGTCGTATGCCATGGGCAGATATCTCTCTGCTGTACCTCTACATGTTTTAGTGTGCTGGTGCAGCACAGATCTGTAGTTTTAAGGGGTTCTTTACAGAACACAACCATTAAACCTCTAGCTGCTTCAAAGTGGGGTAACATAGTGTAAAAGTCTAGTAATTCCCTTCCTCTTCAGCCCACCTAGAGTTCAGGGAACTGAGAGCCATCCCTTCGCACAAGTGACAGCATTTTCCCTACCATCCCAGTAACTCCCTTTGCCCCAGTGCTTTACTTCTGTGAACAGCAGCTTTTAAGAAAATTGTCAAGTTTGAAACAGTTCCCCTTCCTCACCAAGCACACTGCTGGTTCACAGTCTCTAATTATCTAATAATAATGTAAGTACAAATTGTGCTTCCATGTAATATCAATGGCTGGGCATGACACAGACATTTTGGACTCAGCATTTCCTGATTGTACCTATAGGCTAAAAAAAAAAAAAAAAAAAAACAGGAGCACACAATTCAATTTTTTTCCCATTTTATAAAGGACTTTGCTATTTGATAGTGAGACAGGAAACATCTTCCTGTTGCTCCTTTCTGCCTTTGGTTTGTAACAACAGCGCTGAGCCCAATGCAAGAGTTTGCACATCAGCCAATATTCTGGGAGTACGAATCCCCAGGACAAAGGCAGGTGGTGTTACATGCCAGGGAAGCAGCCCAAGACAAATCAGTGTTCCTCAGGAACAACCCAGATGTGACAGATGCTCCTGCCCTACACGTGGGCAGCAGCTCAGTGCCAGGAGCACCCAGAGCGCAGCAGTTTGTGCGCAGTGCAAGGGTCCTGGTAACAGCTCCAGCTTGGCAGCCTCCTGGCACAGGAAAGCACTGGCAAGAACAGCAGTCCAGTAAGAAAATGCAGCTACCTTGAGATTGCTTTGGATTCCGAATTCACAGAGCAACAGAGCTGCTGATGTCCTGTTTGGCAAGGACACCTCTGATGGTGAGCTGTCAGCAGCACTGTCATTCCTTCAGCAGCTTTTAGAACCCAGAGAAGTTAATCAGGACTTCAGTGCAGAGACAAACACTAGACAGAGGCAGAATTGCTGCTTCTAAGCACAAGTTTGGACTAGAATTTGAATCTCCACCAATGTGCATTCCTGGAAGCAAGTTTTTACTTCATCTCTCACTTAGATTTAAAAAAAAAAAACCCCAAACTGCCCCTGCTTCCCTAGGAGACCACATTTCCTAAGGATTTTGTGCTTTTCTGTCTAGTGTCTTTCAGGGCTTGAATGCAGGAGCCAGGAAACTCAGCTCAGAGCCAGTTCCTGAATCTCTGGCCTCTGATGCTTTCACCTGAAGCATGGTTTGGGTAACACATACCCACTATATAGTGAGGAATTTATTGTAAACAAATATAGATTTGTGGAGTACACAAATCATCTCAATTCACCTTATTCTTACTACCAAGTCATCATTTGTCACGTGGCAAACAGAGTCTTCTATCAGCATCAGCACAAGTGCCCAGTTTGGAATTTTTCTTTCTGATGATAAACTCCTATTTCCTCCACAGGCAGCCACTTGGAGCAGTGCGCAGCCAGGCCTGCCTCTGACAATACAGACGAAACATTCCTTCCAAGTCTGCTTAATATTGCCTTTCAGAGCTTTCACCTGGCACCACGAGAGAAAGAAAGGCACTGAGAAAGTGCCACATCCACTCCTGAACTGCTTTCAGCTCAGCAGTATGGAGTCTGCTCATATCAGCAGGGAAAGGGACTGCTGGGGAAACGGCATAGGAGAGGCACAAGGCAATGCGAGGCCTTCCTACACCTCCTCATACACAGAGGGGGCTACCCCAAAGAAGCCAGGACATGTTCTCAATTTACTAGCACAGCTGAGGAAACTTTTCTGTCAATAAAGTATAGTTTCAGACATAGCACAGCACCAAAATAATGATTAATCTGGTACTGAAAAGAAAACAGTACCTTCAGAAAGTGCTGGAAAAAAAAAAAGGACTTAATCCAGCACCCATTACTTTACTAGGTGCTGGATCAGCAAACTCACATGAGCAATACATAGTAACCCTCACTCAGTTTCCTCCTGTTCTTGTGCTTGAACCATACTATCTAAAGCTGACTTTAAAAAAAACCCCAACCACAAAACCCCCAAGACTTCATGCAAATAAAAACATAACTTTAAATGACACTGAAAAAGCAACGTTAATTCAAACTGCAATATGCATGCCAGCCTTCAGGAGTTAAATAAAAATGCGGTTACAAAATAAAGAGAAGCTTTTTTAGGCGCAAAATTTTCAGCCGAGTTGAAACATTTTGTCAAATTATGCATTTCAGGAAAATTTCATTTGATGAAAAATTCCCTATTTGGGGTAAAGGTGAGTCAGCCAGTTCTCACAAACCTGTGGCTGCCACTGCCTGACTTCAAGAGAACTCCATCCCATGCTCCCAGCAGGTACAGTCATTAATCTTTATGCTTTTCAGCAAAATCCTTTAATTCATAAAATAACTGCTGCATTAGTACATACTGGGTGAAATTCAGGCCCTGTAGAAACCACCAGGAATTCTCCTGCCAGCAGTGCTGCTGTTCCTGTTAGATTTCCTGCCACTGATGATTGCCCCATGTTCTACCTATCTAGATCCCTCTGCAAGGCCTCTCGTCCCTTGAGCCCACAGCACCTCCCACTTCAGCATCCTCATCAAACTCACTCCTGGTGCATTCCACTCCTGCACCCAGATCCTGGAAAACAGTGTTGAACAGCACGAGCCTTTGGATTGAGCCCCAAGCACCCTGCTGGCAAACCACAGCTCTCCTCTTCCTGTGACAGCTGGCCTGGCTTCCAGAGAGCCAACACCAGTGTGCCCTGTTCAGCCAAGGTGGCAACCTACCCCACCTGCCTGGCTTCTGCCTGAATGGCATTGCCTCTCCTGCACATGCGTCATTAAAACCTGACCAGCACTCGGGGCCCCCTGAGGCAGCTCCTCAGGGGACACGGCCAACTGCTCCCTGGCGAGCTGAAAGTTTGCTCTCTTGAAATCCAGGGTGACAACTCTGCTTTTTGTAACAACACCAAAAAATTTAAACCCAACCATTTCATGACCACTGCGAGCAGGACCATCACTCCTGCCATGAGTCCTCTATTCCTCTATATCCGTGGCAGAGCACCTTTCTTAGCTGGCTCGCTGAGCACTTGTGATGAGAAATTATCCTCAACAAACTTCAGGAATTTCTGAGACTGCTTGTCACAGCAGTATGCCACTCATGTCTGGTTAAGTTACTCACTGATCCTAAATTAACACTGGACTTTACGTTCCACTAGCACTCAGGAATGTTCTACTAGCACTTAAGAATTGTGAAACATGGGGAGTCTTGCCACACTGACCACTTAGCTTCAAACGTGGCCCCAGAGTGTTGTTCATTGACCTGGGTAAAACAGAGCCCTGGCCCACACCCATAGAGGCCTGAGAGGAATGATTAATGTCTAACATGCTACAGCTCACCAATGTGAAATACCTCCAACATGCCAGCCATGGGCAGATGGTACCTTAATTCACCACGCATGCTGGGAACACACCAGCTGTGCCACCAGCAGGCATGTTTCACCACACCCACACATGGCCCTGCCCACATCTGTGTCCCTGCCACCCTGGAGCGAGCACAGCCCGGCTTGGCCCGTGGTCAGACCCCACAGTCACAGCCCCTCTCAGCCAGGCCCCAAAGATCTTCATCCGTGTGTCCCAAACAGCTCCGGGACGCTCCTGTGCCAGGCACTGCACCCGCCACAGGTGGTCCATCCCAGGGCACTGCCTTGCCCGGTGCCACCTGGGACAGCCCATCCCAGGGCACAGAACAGCCCAGGTGCCATCCCTGGGAACACCACCCACGGCATGGCCAGAGCTGGGGCAGTCTCCCGGGATCATTCCCAGAGCCCAGCTCCAGGAACGGTCCATTCAGCCCTGCAGCCACATGTGCAGCTGGAGGCTCCAGCAGGGACCAGGGCCACCCCATCCCACACCAAAGGCAGCTCCACGGTCTGGGCAGTGGGAGCAAGCTCTCACGTAAGTTGGAGAAACACCAGCTGATATCTGGAGGAAATAACTCACTTTCCACTGGGGATAAAGATTCAGATTTGTGTATGTGGTGTTTTGTTTTTCCCAGTCAGAATAAACTTCTGAGGAAGAAAACCAAGTTTTCAGGAGTATTCTAGGAACAGCAGGTGAGTTCTAAACTTCAGTTCATACAGAATTAATCCTGCCAACATTAATTAAAAGTTGGGGTTTTTTCTTGGTAAGCAGAGAGAATAATCATTGAATCCCTGAATAAGCCTTGGAAGCAAATAGGTTGAAATGACTGCAAATTGCATTGTTTAAGGGTCTTCACTTGGACATGAGATTAAGTAATTGTTTCTTCATCTTAAATGAACACAAGCCTATCTCCTATTTAATAAAAATAAAAATTAATTCACTGAGATCACTAAAACAAGAATTGCATATGTTGAATTGTTTTCCAATATAACAGAAAAATTCCAAGAGGCTGGAAAGTGTTTTGTTTTAGAGCCTGTAGAAAGTTTTAGCTTTTAAAATAAAACATTCCCAAATACAGCAAGCTGATACCAATGATTCAGCAAAAGGGAGGTCCCATGCAGCATTGAAGGGCTCTACAGTGGCTGTGAGATACAACCCCTGGAGGGACTAACATAGACTGATAGAGCAGGTATCTTTGGTCCAAAAAAAAAAAGACAGAAACATCTCATCTCCAAATAAGAATATCAATATATAGATATTTAAAGTGGCCATTTGTTGGATATCAAACAGAATTTTCCTCCCTTCTCCCTCATTTTGTGTTTCATTAAAAAAAGAAAAAGGTTACTTTTCACTGTTGAGTCTCATTTCTCCATTAAAAAAAAAAAAAAAAGAAAAAAGAAGAAAATTCATTTAACCAGCAAACTAGCTCCTCTCTCAAACACTAATACTACTAACACTGTGAGACAGTAAGAAATGAAACACAAAAAAGGAATTCTGAAAATAATTTTTCTTTTAACTGTATTCTGAGGACAACATTGTGTAACTGGGAAACCTTTATGAGGTTATGGCAATAGATTTCAAGCTCTGGTGAGCTGAACTAGTATGTGATTACACAGGCAGGTCGTGCATGCAGTTCCTAGTGGTTAAAGACAGCCAGATGTTTCCTTACAGAGCTGGGCACTCCTCCCCTCCCACCCAACAAGAACCTGTGTCGTTTTAAGCCCAGCTCAGCCCTGGCCAGCCCCGTTTGCCCAGTGACATCTCCACGGTGTGCGGGACAAAGGCGGACACGGAACACCAGGTTAGTGACTGTGTCTGTTTTCACAGCGAGGGAGAGGAGAGGCTGTTCTTTATTTTCTAAAGCCAGCAAATGCATGCTCTGAAGCTTTGTGGACAGCCCTTTACCCACAGGAGCATTCACTGCCCAGGGGACAGAGCCAGCAGCCTGCGAGGTCACCCTGGCCCCATTAACCAGGCAAGTGCCACAATCCCCAGGGCAGCACAATGTTCCACACGGGCCCTGCCCTCGTGCTGCTCTGCCTCAGCCCCCTGAGCATCCTGAAACCACCTGGAAACACAGCATGGCCTGCAAGGGCTCCCAGCCCTCCCTCAGCTTCACAGCACACCCTGAGTGGGTGCCTGGTGACACCTGGCACTCTGCACCCATCCTTCAAACCTGCAGTTACAAAACTCCTGCCAAGTACTCCCGAAGCGGGGAGAAGGCGACCTCTTGTCCCAGTTACTGGGACTCCAGTGTCCACACTGGTTCTGTTTCTCATACACTGAAGCTGTAGATGCTGGTACAAACATCACATGAGGGTTCTGAAGTGTGGGGACATGAATACCTTAACCTAGTCCATAACACAGTACTTGGGATTACACTTCAGCTAAATACTTTTGGGGGCTCTGTGCCACGCTGCTGAGTGAGTACAGGGCAAACCCACTGATTTCCAAGAGCTGATCTTGAAAAAGCCCTGGAGCACAAAACAGGCAGAAGTGTCCGGGATCCAGACAACATCACCCTTGATCATCCAGAGGCTGAAACATGAGGCCACCTCTGATACACTAACCACTCCCTTTTTCATTTCTGTTTTTCTGTTTCTAAGCTATCCTCAGAGAGCAAAAAGATGCTGGCAGGCAAGGGAAAAGTTTTCTGGCAATTTCTTTCTGATCAAGCACATTTCCCACAGATAATCATTCTATAAAGTTCACCAAATCTAATACATGCCAAGGAACACCACCACCTATTTTAATTGCCAAGTACAGGAACCTCAGAGTCATCCTATTCCAACCACAAATTAGAAATCCACTTACTTGTCAGTTTTAAGTTTCTCCAGGTGAGTCAGTTTAGAAGAGCAGTCTCGGGAACTCCAGAGCTATTGTTACCCAGTAAATTTAATATCCAGTGCAACGGGTAAGCTTCTCCAGCTTGGCAGAACCAATTCCAAACCCCTTACCACACTGAGAATCACTTTAGACTAAAAAACCCTTACAAGGTCCCTGCGCCACCCTCACACCTGATCTTAATTAAGACTAATTAACTTCCAGCATGCCTGAACATCTGTGTAGCTCTCACACCTGTTTCTACAACCTGTACAGTTGATTAATAATTCTTCTTTCCATGTTTTTGATATGTAATGTTGCAATTCCCAGCGCTAGGTCAGGAATTGCCAATGCTCACTTTATTTTGAGCTCAAGATCCATATTTCAGCCCCCTGCTGCTTCTGCTTGCAGGGTCCCTGCAACACAGCAGCCTTGCAGCACATAAGGGGCTCACAGGAGGGCTAGGGAGGGACTTGGGACAAGGGCCTGGACTCACAGGACACAGGCAAACAGCTTCCACTTCCAGAGGGCAGGTTTAGATGGGATATTGGGAAGAAATTCTCAGCTGTGAGGGTGGGCAGGCCTGGCACTGGGTGCCAAGAGAAGCTGTGGCTGCCCCTGGATCCCTAGTAGTGTCCAAGGCCAGGTTGGACAGAGCTTGGAGCAACCTGTGAGAGTGGAAGGCATCCCTGCCCATGAGGGTGGCATGAGATGGTCTTTAAGGTCCCCTCCAACCCAAACCATTCTGGGATTCCCTAGTTTTGACACAGAAACTTCCCAGTTATCCCTGGCCAGTTAACAAGTGCTCAGGCTGCCACTGACAACCAGTGGCAGCCTCTGCCCACTGGAAGCAAATCCTTTCTGGAGCATTCTCTAGTTACCAATGTTACAAATAAACTTTCCTTGTGGAAAGAGAGCACTTCAACTCTCACAAAAGCTGCTGCCTCACTTTCCTCCCCGCTTTAGTCCTTCTTTTCACTCAAAACTATCTTTGAATGCCTAACGATGCCTGATGCTCAGCACCTGCAGCAACCTAAGTAATTACAGAGCAGCTGCACCTGAGCAGCCGCAGCCTGCCCCACCCAAAACTCCTGGTTTGCATTACCCACAATGACAGACTGGGAAAAAATATCAGCTTCTTTGTCTCTGAGGTCTTGAAATCAGGATTTCGTGAAAAATGCTTTGGTTCAGCAGAGCCACGGCAAACAAGACTGGAATAGCCATGGGAAATGCAATTTCATGCTACATAGGGTGGTAAACAAGTTGGTAAAACAGATTAGACTACATATGAAATCTGTGTGAAGTTTCTGTTTAGCAAGGAAAGTGCCTGCAATGTCACACAAAACACTTGATGGCTCATTATTTGTCACCACTGTCTCCAAAACATTGCCATCACAGCTGCACTGTTTTTCTGTGTAACTGGGGGATTAGGAGCAGATGAATATAGAAGAGGAAAGCCAAGTCCAGCCTGTGCCAATCTGGGTTTAACTGGCCTTATCTTGGCTACTTCTGGGCCCTGACTTTAAGCCCTTCTGGTGGCCAGGCTAGCTGTGGGGAGCTCCTCCAGTCACCACTGGGCCGGGGCAGGGTAGAACACCAGCATGCAGTTATAAAAACACTATAAAAACTTTGTCTTCACGATTTTTCAAGGGGCCAAACTGATTTTTTACTTTTCTCAAATGAGCAAAACTAGCACCTGTGTGAGATGCTGGCAGGCATCTCCCAAGGCACGGGAGCCATGCTGGGACTGCTCCCTGCTGGACTGCAGCGCTGCAATTAAAAAAAGTAACTGTTAATTACAGCTGGCTGCAGCAGGCCAAGGGCACCAAGTACCCTGTCCACCCTGCCCCAAACTGCCTCAGACCTCCCGCAGGCCTTGGTGCTGGGGCTGGGCTAACGGAGGGACAGGGACAGGGCACAGGACCCCTCAGCAGAGCCTAGCCTAGCGCACAGACTGCGCTAGGGACTGACAGAGTTCAGGTCTCCAAAGTCTCTTCAAGTTCCAAGAAGTGGATTTAAGCAGGGTTTTTACTTACAGAGCCAAAAAATCAATACAGTTGCTTATCCTCATGTGCATCCGAGCCCCACATTGTGCCCTGTCTGATGGTCCAGGTGTGGCTCAAGGGACACTAACAGAGCTGGAAGTGCTCCCTCAAACCCACCCCAGGGCGTCCCTCACATTCTGGTGTGCCCAGCACACCTGTCTGCAGAGCCAGCAGGTCTCCTGGGGGGAGTTGCCCTAAGGGACTGGTAAATAAAAGTTTTATGTGCTAGCCTTCCGCTTACAGCAAAATTGCTTAAATTCTGCCCACAACTATTTTGCTGGGGAAACAGCAATGTCATGGAGGATTGTCAGCCAGACTTTACTCTCCTAATCTGAAGATAATCCCCAACCCAGATTCTCTCTGTCACTGAGAATGGTTACAGGAAATGCCAGGGCAATCCAGAACTGATGTAATGAGTTTGATGATTGGGAAACTCAAATCAATTTCGTTTACTGAGCCCCAGCATAAATCAGAAGAGATCATGGCTTCCAGGTTAAAGACCTTTGCTCAACTTTCTGCTGCTCTGAGTTAATCTTTCTCTACCCAGCAGTTGGAGTGACCAGCACAGGTAATCTTTAACCAGTGGCCATTGACTGACAAGGATCACAGCATTTCTCCTCGGGGATCTGAGCTGTCCCAGCACTCGTAGCCCTTACCTCTGTCCATGAAATCGTGGTAAACGCGCCCCTTGAATGTTGCAGTACTCTGGGATAAGTTGACAAACACCACCTTTGTCTACTCTGAGCCCAAGAATCCCTGTAGCAATGTCCTCTCAAAAATTACACAGCCATATCCAAAAGCAATGTGAGTCAGCATAGAGTCACTGACATTAAGAAAGCAAAGGGATAAATTCAGTTCCACTGTTGGATAAGTGTCATTCTTCTCCATAAAAGATTCCGGCTTAAATCTCTGACCCAGCTTTGTCTGGAAGTTTAAGCCAAGGGAGCCATGCCCATGGCTGGTGGGACCATAACAGGATTTTTCCACGGATGAAATAGCCAGCCCCAAATCAGTTGAAGAGTATTGATTATGTGCTGGAGTAAAGCCACAAAGATACAGCTCAGTTTATTAACCCTGCAGCTATTCCTTCAGTTTTGAAGCTGTTCTCCCACTGTTTCCACACAGAAAAGACACCATCCCTGTGATTTTCATTTCCCTCAACATATCCTCCACATTGTATATAAGAAAAATGAGAGGAAAGAACTTTTGTATGGATCAAATCATGTCCTTTGTCTAGTGACACCTTACTCACCAGGAGCACTGCTTATAAAATGGAAGCACAGAATAATTTAGGCTGGAAGGGACTTTTTGGGATCACAGGACTCAGTCCTCTGCTCCGAGCAGTGTCAGCCTCAAAGTTAGACTGCATTTCAAAGTTAGGTGATTTTGCTTGGGGTCATAGCTACATATTTCCACGGGAAGAATCTGGCCCTCAGGTGCATGTGCAACCTATGTTGCATTAGCTGTCCCTGTGTCACCTTTAGTAACATTTAAACAAACCAGTTCCTTTTCTTTTTCCAGGAATTTCCCAATACTTTGGCATTTCATTTCAGAGAACTGGACCTCAACCAGACTGCAGCAGTACTGGATGTTGCAATGCAGTTCCAGACTTTCCTCAGTCTCCCTGTGGAGTGACCAGTGCTTCACCTACAGTTGCAGAGCCTCATTTTGAGGGAAACTGCTTTTTTTTTCCCCCAGAAACACAACCCACAAAATATCAAGTAAGTGGTGTTTCCACTGTGATTAAAAGTAGCACATTTTAGTTTCTCTCTGCTAATTTTGGACAACATGTGGCTTTTCAGTTTTGGGTTGGTTGGGTTTTTTTTAATCTGAGGACTTTTGTCCTCTTTTTCTGATTAAGCAAATTGTCAGATACCCTCTGTAGACTTCGAATGCACATCCATACTTTGAGTAGCATAAGGAGTTTGCACATGGGATGCAGATATAATTGTACAGCTCATTTCTAGATACCTACTTTCCCCAAACCTTGTTCTACTACTAGGGCAGACTCTGAACTACTACTATTACTAGTAGTACTAGTAGTAATAGTAGTATTTCTGTCATCTTCACACTGTGTGCATGCACCAGTCCCAAACGAGGAATTACTCTTTGTATAACAGGACTGGGATTAGAAATCAGCATTTTAGGAAACAGTAGATTATTTTTGCCATGACACATTTGCAGTCCAAGACAGCCTTAAGCAAAAATGATGTGTCATCAACTGGTAACAAAGAGGTGTCAGGAGGAGAGGGCGAGACATAGAATGTTTTCTAGATTTGATTTCATGGTGGTTTTCTGCTGCTGGATGGACACATCCAGCCAAAATCAGTAAAGTGAACCTGGTTCCTCACTTTTCTGAAGTATTTATATCAAAAACTTTGGTTTCTAAACCCCCAAACTACTACTTCAGACTGTTCCAAAATGTTCTAATGGAACAGAAGTATGGTAATGGAAGTAAGCGATGAAACACCTTTTAGTTAACTAGCAAAGGTTCTCATACCCAAGATGTGACTTTATTTTATGTTCAGAGAAAATCTCAGGTTCAAATCCTATTTTAGCCTTCCCCCAAAAAAGTGAAATTCATCAAGCCCTAAATGTGGAGGTTTATGCAACGGTCTTGTTGGATGAGGATCTGGGAGGTGTGTGCCGTTCCTGAGTTTGCCAGCAGTGTTCAGACAGGCTCAACTGAAGCCAGGCTTTCCCCCCACCTCCTAGGTGTGCTGGAAAGTGCAGTCTGAAAATTCCCACACAGAGCAGACAGTACACTAAAATTTAAGACAGAAAAACGATTGACAAGCCCCAGCAGTGAACATGAGATGAGCGCTGTGACCTGAGGAAGAGATGAAATCAGTCTCAGTGGCAGAAGTAAGCAATTAATATGCAGCCAGAATAAACACTCCATCTCAGGGTTCAGCAAAATAAGGAGCTGAAACCCCTTATATTTTGCATTTTTCCCTCCCCACATGTGCTCTCTCTGAAGGAACAGAGAAAATTGAGGTCTCAGGACTTTTTTTCCATTCTTTAGTCTGACTAAAGGTGACTCCAGCTCAGTGCAGCGAGGGTCATCTCCCTCCCCCAGATCAATATTTTAATATGACTTATCAGAGCAAGAATGAATTGTTTACTTTAAAACCTCAGGATCCCATAAAGGGAGAGGGAAAGGTGTCCACTGGAAGCAGAGGCTTGCAGCAGCTGCCCACTGCTGGGAACTCAGAAAAGAAACCAGGACTCCAAAGATTCGAGTACAGACAGTCAGCAAAATGTCCTGTGAGAGAATCCTGGTTCTGCCAAGCCCTAACAACACACCAGAGGACCCTTTGGCTGTTGTCTCCGATGGTAAGTGTCTTCCTGTGCTCAATTCATGTGAGGAAAAGGAAATGCTAAAATATATTAACAAATATAGTGCAGGTGGATTTCCAACACTAAGCACTTCAGCATACCAAAATATCCACACATGCTTGGGGCTCAGCTGTGTAGTATAACAGGATTTAATGTCTTGGACCTAGGGATCTCTACCTGCACTTGGAAAGAGATTAGGCTTTTGTTAGGGCAGTGCAAACCACCCTGAACGTTTATTGTTTTTAAAAAATGGGGTGATGGGGGAGCTGACGGACTTCCTGGTGTGAACAGGAATGCTTCCAAGTCTGGCCATATGGGAAGGACAGGTTCTGTGACCCATCTTGAAAAACCCTCTTGAAAACCCTCTTGTTCTTCACAATGCTCCTCTGCATTGGAACATCCCAATAATGTTCTTTAAACATGTCCAGCAGAAGAGAAGCAAAAAGGGGATTTTTCTCTGATGATTATGCTTTGCTTTCTCCTTGCAACTGTCGCTTGTTTTGGGTTTTTTTCCCTTGCAGTACTAAAAACTAGTGGCCATTTCTCTTTCTTTCATTATCTTTTGACTTGGAAATATTCCTGTTTATTTGCTGGAAGTTTCCACGCAGCTGTGGGACTATAAAGTGCCTGTTTGCAGTGGCATCAGCTGCCTTGCTTTCTCCTTACATGTTCTGCAGTGAAGTCGAGTCCTTCTGCCAGGATTGCTGGGCTTTCCTGCTCTGCACAGGATTGCCAGGCTTTTCCTCATTAATAGGATCTTGCCTGATCATTCCCCTCTGATGCAGAGAGAAAGCTGAGTAAAATGTGTATGAGGAAAGGTAAGGGAAGACACCAATATAGGTGAATTAGAAATCCAGGTACAGCACCTCTGTCCCTGTGGCATTAATTTCTCACTCTCACCAGCTGCAGGATAGGCACACTTACCAAAACCAGCCCCGTGGACCTCAGGGCTACAGCTGCATCCTGACTGACAGAATGTTCTGGCATGACTGGGTCTTTGCCATCATTAATTCCAAAGACTCAGTGCCATGTGATGCTCAGGGTGTGTTGCAGCTCCTCTCCTTCTTTCATGTCTCCTTCATAGCTGGGATTGCACAAAAGCCTGACCTGTGGATCTGCACATCTGCCTGTTTTGTATGTGTGTTCAAATGCCCAGCTCTGTCCCACTGCAGCACTACAGACTCAAAACACAGTGGAACATGAAAATCCCTTGGGTGTCAGCCATGCACAAGCATTTCTAGGCTTGCTTTTGTGGCAGGGATGGGAATGCTAGATTATTACTGTTGTGATAATCACGCTGGAGAAATGAAACAGCCTGATCTGGTAACCAGACAGTGAAGGTCCATTTCTCTGCTGTTCTGTCCACCAGCCAAGGGCACTCAGAACCCAGCTTCTACTGCCAGCTCGTGGCACTGAGTTATCACAAACTCTCCCCTGAGGTTTGACTAGATGTAAATCAGCAATTAAAATGATCCAGAGCCCTACTAAGTCTGCCCTGACCTATCAACACTGGTTGAACTATATTACAATTGGGAAAGATCCAGATAAGATAAAAAGTTAGATCATGGGGTGAGGATTGGTGAGGAGATCCCTGTTACATTGTGAAGAGCAGGCTGGTGGTTCAGGTGTGTCATTACAGGTGGGCAGCAGCTCATCTGGGTGCCTTA
Source organism: Corvus cornix cornix (assembly GCF_000738735.6). Taxonomy (NCBI): domain Eukaryota; kingdom Metazoa; phylum Chordata; class Aves; order Passeriformes; family Corvidae; genus Corvus; species Corvus cornix. The sequence continues at coordinate 180,431 of NC_046357.1, read as the reverse complement.
GTGTCACCTTTCTGTGGGCACTTCGACGTTTGATGCTGTAGAATTGAGTGGGCTAATTTGTGAGCCCTGTGCTCCGTGCACAAAAAGGGATTGATGAAAAGGCTAAGCCCAGGGAGGAGTTCTCAGAGGATGAGCCTTTTGAGGGCTTTAACTTCCTTAACACTCTGTTGCTAAAGCAGAACCAGATCCAGAAGACTATTGGAGAGTCTGGGTTTACTACACATGGGCAGCAAATTCTCCACAGTATGTAAAATGGGAATGCCTTTCTGAGCTTAAAAATAAATGAGAGGGTAGTTGAAAAGCACTACAGCAAGACATCCCGTTCTCACCTCTTGGCACAAAAAGACAACTGCATCCCCTCACAAGGGGCTTCTAACCAGTCCACAGAGGAGTCTCTTTTGAGACAGAAAGTTCAATTTTCAGTAGCTACAAAAAAAAGGTTACTGCTGTTCGCCCTAGCCCTGGTTTCTAACCTCTGTTGGGGTCCCTCCCCTGCCATGTAGCCCTGGGAGAGGGGCCCTGAGGGCACAGACACGGGGTTTCCCTGCCCCTGCTCAGCCTCGTTCCCATTGGTTGGTTTGTGTTCCCTGCGCGGGCAGAAGGACCCTTGGTCCGGTGACTGGAACAGTTCCTGGGCAGAGCCCCGGCCATGTGGCTGGACAAGTAAACATCTCTCTGAAACAGCTATCAAGAATCTGTCTGTCCATATATATTTCCTTTCCACGGGACTCCTGGTTTGATATATGCGTGTTGCAGGATCCCCACTGCAACATAATGGTGGAGAATTGTGAGTAGAACGATCCCCGATCCCTAAGCGACTGATTTGTGTGAGTAAACCCTGGAAACTTTGGATTCCTCTTCTTGGTTTTGTTTTGCTGTTCCATATCTAAACTATGGAGGAACCGTGGGAAGACTCTTGGCTCTCAGAGCCGCATATGGACATTTATCTTAAAATGATTCTTGAACGATTTGTAAATTTTAGCTTGATTCAAGCTCAAAAAGAACTGAAACACTTCCTGGCATGGTTGTTTAAGAACTTTTTCTATGTTTCTTGGGATTTAATTCTTACCAAGGGCTTTTGGAAAACCGTTTGGACACAGTTAACACTGGAGTCAAAATATATGCCGATGGGAGAATATTTTCGTGAATATTATTTAGTTACCGAGACTGTTGAGCAATGTCAGCTGTGTCCTGGCGAAGGGAAGCCTGGCGCAGGGACCGTGCGGCCCAGGCCACGTGCACCGAGTGCTCTGCGAGCAGCAGCGAGGCAGTTCCCGCGCGCGGGCGGAGCCACGCGAGCCGCAGTGTCGGCGGCGGAGCGAGGCGCGGCGGGAGCGGCGGGACCCGGCGGTGCCCGCCCGGCCCTGCGCAGCGCGTGGTGGAGCGAGCCCCGTGAACGCCCGGCCGAGAGGGGCGGCGCGCGGGCGGCGGGCGGCGATGGCGGTGGAGCGGAGCCGCGCCCAGCCGAGACGCGCGCTGGAGCAGGGCGCGGGGGGGTCGTCGCGAGGGGGCCCGGCCGAGATGTGGGTGCAGCGCCTGGCATTGGCAGCGAAGCTGCGACCGGAGGAGGCGACGCACGGAGAACTGAGCGGCGCGGCCCGGCCCGGCCCGCGCAGCCCCGAACGCGACCCCGGGAAGAGCGCGCAAGCCCCAGCAGCCCCGACAATTCCAACACGGGAGCGACCGAAAGAGAGGGCAAAGACGCAGCGAGACAGAAAACAGCAGCCACTCGGAAAAAGGAAAAGATCATAGTACCTAAGGTCTTAGGGATAGTAAAATGGTATAATGTTAAGCAAAATTATGGTTTTATAACAAGGTGTGACAACCAGCAAGACATATTCGTGCATAGAACTGCTATTAAAAAGAATAACCCTGAAAAATGCATCCCAAGCTTGGGAGATGGAGAGGTGGTGCAGTTCAAAATTATACGAGGTAGAAAAGGGTTACAAGCATCGCAGGTCACTGGGCCTGATGGTGTTCCTGTAAAAGGCAGTATATATGCAAAAAATCGTAGTCATGTTAGACAATATCTCCACTGTAAACCCCCCCTACAGTCTCCCTTTCCTAATCCCACCTTTCCCTTTTACCCTATGTCCTATTACCCCCAGTGTATTCCCAATCCGTTTTTTCATCCATGGTTTCCCTCACAAAACCATGCTTTTGCCAATTGTTTCCCCAAAAATCCCTTTCCAATGCCGAGTGGGGGATGAAAAGGGGGAGGGAAGAAGTTAAACCCTCTCCTGCCTCAGTTTCCCCACAAAGCATGCCCAGAGAGTCCTGTCTCCCTTCTGTCAGCCCTAAGATGTTCCACAGAATCTGTTTAGACATTTAAAGGCTCAGGAGGGTGGCTTGTTTTGTTTTGAAACTGTTCTTGTTATGTTTATCCAGTTGTTTTCATTCTCCTTTTATTAAAATAAAACGGGTGAGGTGTTGGGGTCCCTCCCCTGCCATGTAGCCCTGGGAGAGGGGCCCTGAGGGCACAGACACGGGGTATCCCTGCCCCTGCTCAGCCTCGTTCCCATTGGTTGGTTTGTGTTCCCTGCGCGGGCAGAAGGACCCTTGGTCCGGTGACTGGAACATTTCTGGGCAGAGCTCCGGCCATGCGGCTGGACAAGTAAACATCTCTCTGAAACATCTAGCAAGAATCCGTCCATATATATTTCCTTTCCACGGGACTCCTGGTTTGATATACGCATGTTGCAGTATCCCCACTGCAACAAACCTCCTCCATTCCATGTGCTCCTCCTTCTCTGTTTTCTCTGCCTCTCTGCAGCATTCAGATGTGATGATGGCATATAACTGAATTTCCATGGATTACAAATCCCTGTGCAGCATGTTTGTGTGCTCTTAATCCACTCCTTAGTCCACGTGATCTTTTATGGGATGTTTTCTACTCACTGAGTATGCAGAAATGTTATTTGGCTAGCAGGCTAAACACACAGAGAAACACTCTGAAACACCCAGCCTGTGCAGAGATGACCACCACAGCTATGGATCCTAGAGCTTAATTCCCTGATGCACAGGTGCTGATGTGTCCCAGAAGAACAAGCATGGAATAGCACAGGGGCAGTGGGACCAGGAGTACAGACCAACTTGGCTGTCTTGTATGTGGGCTACGCAAAAATGCTGCTAAAAACAAGTATATGAAAATCAAATATAATCTCCAGCATTGTGATTCCTCAGGTCTGACATAGCTATAAAAGTCTGGTGCTGATTCTGGGCTGTCTCCACCAATTAGAGGAAGACATGGGCCCTGGCAGGAATGACTCATCCCTGTCCTCAGGAATTTGTCTCTAGAATAGTACAGTTTACTTTCTCCAGGTGCTGTCCATCTCCCTTGTCTGCAAAGGCACTCAAAGCCACTTAGCTTTTGCATTCCCACAGCTAGCTGAGACACAATATTCACCTCAAAGCAATTCAGGATCCTGTGTCCCGCCTCCTTGTGAGAATCCCGATGTGCCACATATAAATATGCACAACCCAGTCTTGTCTCTGTTTTGCAGGTCTTTGAAACCCCCTCTGCTGAAGTCTGCAGTGTGCATCCATGACTCCTTCCATGGGCTAAGGACCTGCTCCCAGAGCTGTGGAGTGTGACAATGGTGTTTGTGTCCAGTCTATCAAACGCCATTATCACACTAAATAGTTCCTGGCAGACAAAGCATCACGTCAGGAAGGTTTGGGACCTCTGGCAGTACATCTTCCCACTGTGCTGAGGAATAAACAACCATGGTACATGTACAGCAGGATGACTCTGCTCCTTCTTTTAGAGGCAAAAGCACCAGAGTATGTGAGAAATCCATACTCTGACACAAGCGCTTCCAGATCCCCATTGTAAAGCACACCAGACATCTTAAGGAATCATCACTATACTGTCATCACTAGGAAAGTGGATTTCCTTGGCATTAATAGGGCTGCGTTTACCTCTGAGAGGTCAGCTTGTGATTTTCTTTTTCCCATTGAACTGACTAGGACAATAAAACTGATGGCAATTAGGCAATGGGGTGAAACTCCATCTCTGACTTTGGCACCAAACTACAACATACATTTGGAATATTAATTGGCTGAGATGCTCACAACATTTTTCAAACAGAACACTTCCCAAAATTCTGATAAAAATCTATTGCCTCTGTTATAAACATGTATTATAGTATTGGCTTCTCGCAAAGTATTAAAGTAGATATTATGTAATGTTAGAAATGCTTTTTGCTGTGTGGATGTAGTTTTCTCTCGTTTTAGCAAGAATGTTAGCAAGTGTGAGCAAGTAAGATAACCTCCAAGCGAGCAGAAGATGAGGCCCAAGGAGCTGCTAATCAACACTGTGTCCAGGGAACAAAAGGGCCCAAAGGCTACTCCGCCTGGAGAACGGGCGGCCAGGAGGGTCTGAGAGCCGCTATCACCGCTCTGCCCGGGGGGCAAAGAGGCCCAAAGCTGCAATCAGCCCTGACTGTCTGGAGAATTAAGAGATCCACCCTACCATCTACTCTTACCTAGCGGGCCCAACCCCAAGAATCAAAAGAAATAAAACCACAAGGCCGAAGACTAGCATGCTCTAAAAAGGCAGACCCAAGGAGTGGCCATGCAGATCAATTCCTAGAAAAGTTTTAATATGAATAGAGAACAGACAGTAAAAATGGTATAAAAAGGACTCACCTCGAGCATCAGGTGTGCTCTTGGCAGAGCGCCAAGGCACCTGGCCATTATCCCTTTGCTTTATTTTATGTGTCTCTTATTGTCTTTATATTAAACTCTTTAAATTCTAACAGGAGAGTGAACCTCATTTTTCACAGCCTCTAACTTGAAACACCATTTATCCAATGCATTTAGCTTTGCTCACGTCCCACCACGCCCAAGCCGCTTGCCTTATGTTCTAAACCTCCTGTTTTGGGAATGGTCACAATTTCCTCACAGAAATTCTTCTGAACACTATTGTAAAGAGTAGGCATCATCCATAGGAACTTTCAAAGGCCTAATGAAAGCCAGGTACCAGCAGTGCACTGAGGAGCCTAAATCCCACGGAAGAGTCCAAGATTTAGGCTCACAGGATGTTGTGCTCTAATTTGCAATGGAAGCAGTAACTTTAATATTCATCAGTGTGTTCCAAACTTCACCTTTCCTGACTTCTAGTTCTAAGTAACCCAGCATACACATGGAACGGGAAGCTTCCTATGGCTGTGAGGTGCAGAGTCCTGCTGGAAGAAAGCCTCGAGGAGTACGTGATATTTACCATTTACGGATTAAACTGTTTCCATGTGCAACCAATTTTATTACACAGGGTTTCCCAACCGAACATCTTCAACGAGTTACTTATTTTTCTTCCCTAAACCTTCTTTTCTTCCATGACTTATTGCCATGGAACAGTCATTAGCAATGTGTACTGCAGGAAAAACTACAGTGTTGTATATTAAAACTCACTTCCAGTCTAGATGTTTTTAAAAGAATTCTCAGCTCTCACCACCTGATCCCAGGTGTCCCTGTCACAACACCAAATGCCTTCTCACTGCGTATCTGCGGAACAGGAAAATTGGTCAGTGCCGAGCTTTTAGCTCTGTAAAAACAGAAAAAGGCTGCAGGTCCTTAGTGAAAAGGTGCAAAGGGAGAGTTTTGGGCTGGGCTGACCCACAGCATAAGGTCAGACCCAGTCCCTTGTCTGCAGGGAGCAGAAAAATGAATTGGAAAGATTGATGTAGTGGGCCAGATCCAAACCCTCTGGCACAGACTGGGCACCTGTAAGGCCACGAGGTATCAACACTATCCAGTGACACTGCTCTGCCACGGCTGCACAAGCAACCTCAGGATCCCAAAGCCAACACTCTCCTGCTGTCCAAGACTTTTCCATGCCTTTGCAGGAGGAAAACAGAAGTGGGGTGTTTGCAAGGCCGTGTATCATGTTTTCACAGCAGTGACTTTTCTCCTTAGCCTCGGGCTGAGAAGGCAAGGAAGGCTTTCTCGTCCTTCCCCACGCAGCAGTGCTCTCTGGGAGCCTGTACAAGTGTTTTGATTTGAAAAACATCTACTGTTTCTCCCCCTCAGCAAGCCTTGTGTGTTCCTTCCCTGAGCACAGTATCCATATCACATCAACAGAAAGAGTGGAGATTAGGGCTGGCATTTTGGACTAGCTCTATGATTTGCAATGTCATCACAGCCTATTCTACATCACTGACTCCTACTGAGATGCAGAACGTGAATCCCCCACTGCTGGGGCTCCATTATGGAATGCCTGTGCAGGCTTGCCAGCTTCTGTTTGTGATGTTATTAAAGGAAACCCATTTTAAAAATTCAGTCAAATATCCATGTGGGCACACCATTCCCAAACTTCCCTGGTGCTCTGTGGCAGGAGAGCATTGCAGATTAATTCTCCCTTTTACTGTGCTCAAAAATGAGAAGCTTTGTACTGAGGCTTTTATTGTAGAGCAACATGACCTTCCCAAGACACACACAAGAATTACATATACTAAAGTTTTCTGAGCGTAAGAAAAAAGAAACGGCATGATGGATCTGCATCCCTGCAGCTCACTGGTAGGTTATCTGAGGTCAAGCTGCAGGAGTTACATTGAAAGCTCCTCCAGTAACAACTGCATACAAACTTCTCCTGCTATGTCACAGAAGGAAAGGATTGGGAATCATACCGCCTGTTTTTTCATGGGGTCCTCCCTCCACCTTATACCTCCTTCCAGTGATAACTATTCAAGGCACAGCATTCAAATACATCAGCTGCCTCCTGAAGCTGCTTCCTGCGGAGCCCTGGGGTCATACATGTATGCACAATGACTGGGGAATGGGGATCATGGAGTGGCAATGGTCTGTTCAGCCAAGACCAGGCACAGAATCACACCCTGACACTTGCAGTCTGGCTTTTCCTTTTGGAAATGTGAAGAATAACCAAACTTCCATGACAAAGGTCTATCCTTCTGCAAAGGTTGAAACCACTGCAGATGTTCTGGTTACAAGTTTCCCAATTTTCCAGTTTTAGAGAAAATTCTTCTGCATTCCAGACTCATATTTCAGGCCCAGGCTGTTTTCCATACCCATTGACTTTCTCAGTAAGTGAGGTGGTTATTTAAGCTCTGAAGCTGGACCCAGAGTCCACAGTGACTTCCTGCACCGTCCACTGGATTTCAAACTGTCCCCTTGAGTCCATGGAGGACCGATGGACTCTGATTCACCCACTGCTACCACGAAGACTGCTTGAACACTCAGGTGACGTTTCCAAATGTATCCAAGGTTCTACTTCAAAAGGGACTGAGGAGCCCAGTTTCCACCGAGCAAGAAAGTTCTAAGAAACATAGACATCTTTTGGAAAAAAAAGATCAACTTAAGAGTTACGTGTCTAATGTTTTGTGGATATGGACATAGACACTGAAATGCCTCAGGCATTTTAAAAAAACATCACCACTGCAGCTCAATGGTTTTTAAAGCACTAAAAACTGTGAAAGAATAGGTAAAATGATCCATTTCTACCATCTGAAAAACTTCACATCAACACTTAGTTCTGCAGTAGTTGGTTTCCTGCACATCAGTTAGCAGAGAACTACTAAAATCTCAAATGCTTTGGAACTACTCCAGAGAACTTCATTCCATGTCACAGCAGGAATTTAAACTGCAGATGTCTGTCTGACCCTGCCTCCTTTGCCCTCAATGGACACACACAGACCCTTTTTGGCACAGTTAATCCAACCTATTTCAAATGTTTGGTTTTCAGCTGACCTGCACTTTGCTCTCAATTCCATTTGGAAGTCCTCCCTTAATGGCACAGGGAGCCCAGCATGCCCAGCCTGGATGTGATACCAACATTGCAGCTAGGAGGGTTTCTGTCACTGCACTTACTCATCTGAAACTGCTTGCAGGTGCTGAAATCTCCTCTGGATGGAATGGGTTATTGCAGAGGGAGCTGTTTGGCCACATGCAAACCCCAAACCTGTCCTTCAACAGGATCAGTGCACGCACAGCAGTACTATCACATAGGGTTGTAGGTCCAATGAAGGTTGCATGGAAAGCAAGGAATTTTATGGAGAATCATACAAGTTGACCATCTTTAAGCTGATGGCATCACTTTGTGAAGACCATAAAGATGTTGATTTGGGAGCGGATTGGAAGACATGTATGTCCAATCATGAATGGCTTTGTCTTTTAATACAAGGCATGTAAGTGGGAGAAAAAAATTATAAGAGTAGGATTATAGTAGGATTACAATATGCAAAAATCTAGGAAAGAAAACAATTTTTCTATAGCAGCCTGAGCAACAGTACTGTGCAATACTTGTACTTATAAGTGGCATCTTAAATATATTGATGTTTCCATAGCAGCTGAACCCACAGGGCCATGGATGTAGACACAGAGAAGATGTTCTTCTCCAATACCAATCCACAGAAGGGTTGTAAGAAAATCCAGGAGATGGCTTAGTCTCAGGCACCAAGAACACAGGATCAGCTCCTTCCTTTGTTGCTGGCATCAGCATCAGGATGATTCCAAAACAATGTCAAAAGGCAAAAGACTAAAGTTATCACCTCAGGCCACTGGTGCCTGTCACTGCTCCATGTCCTCAAGAGTAGTTTCACAAGATGGAATAGTGAGACTCAGTGCTCTGAAGAAATGAAGTCTCTATGTTCTCTCGCCTTCTTGGGCACCATTTTCTTTACCGTTGATGAGTTTGGCAGATTTTTGCTTTTAGTGGACGTTGCTTTCCTCTGTTTTTGATGAGTGGTTCGGAGAGATTTCAGCCCCAGCATATCACAGTACTCATTGCACTGGTGGAGGGCTCTGAACTGCTCAATGAAGGAAAAGGAGCAGTTGCCTTTAAATCCCTTGTATCTGTAGTAACAAAGAAAAAAAAAGCTAAATGGGAATTAAAGATTCATTTTCTGCACAGGGAGGCAGAGTATGACTGCTGACTCATAAGCAACTTGAAAACATTAAGCCAGTCTCTTCTACCCATGCTGGCTTGAGAAGCACTGACTGTCACAGAAACGCAGACTGGGTCATTGGGACATGAGGGAAACCAGGTAACAAGTGGTGAAAGAAGCAGGGAAAGCATTAGAGGCAAAGCTCTGTGGGCTGGGTCCTGGCACTGTCTTTCACAGCATTTAGTTGGGAATAAAATTGTCTGCTGGCTCCCTTTCTCAGTAACACACAAATGAAGTCCATGCTACAGCATTCTCTGTGAACAGTTCTGTTGGCCACCATGAAGAGACAAGGTTGTTGCACAAGGTGTTGTCAGAACCAGAAGCTGTTTCCATCTGTACATCATTTCCATGCTATGCTGCTCCCCTCCCCTGGCTGCCTACAGGATCTCAAGGAGCCAAGCCCCTTGGGGAAGGAAGAAAGGAATGTTCCTGAGGAAGGCAGTTTCATCCAGCCTCCACAGTTCCCAAGCCGCCACTGTACCTCGCACCGTGAGAGGTACAGGGCACGTGTACCCCTCTTCTCCTCACCCGGCCTCTGGTTGCTGACAGTCCTCCCAGGGCCTGCTTTTTAAGCTGCATCAGCTTATTTTAAAAGGTGCACCTGCTCTTCAAAGGAGTAATTTTGGTTAAATTCTCAGGATAGAGAAGGGAGAAGAAAGGACAGGGTGCTCCTCTCCTTTTTTAACCTAATCATTGCCTGTTCTACCCTCTTCTCTTCGTTTGCTGGACATCCAGTGTCCTCAGAGGTGAACTATGAGTTGTCACTACACAAAACCAACCAAACAAGATTTGGTACTGAAATAAACAGAGGATGCTCATTCCTAGCATCCAGAAAACCTCCTTCCACAGGCAAACTGCAGAGTGCTAAAGAGAATACTGTTGCTCTGGGAAGGTCGGGCTCCTGCTGACAGACAAGCCTTGCTCTGGAGACACCACTCAGCTGGCTCTGAACAGCAGGTGAACCTCAAAGGGATTTTTCTCTCCTCTCCAAGTAAGCTGTGTGTTTGTTTAACCAAAGAAGGTTGAAGAGGAGTATCATTGTTACCTCAAGACTATATCCTGGAGTCCAGCAGGATCATCAACAGTTCTCTTGCTCCCCTGGAGAAATCAGAGACTTCAGACTTTACTGAGCTGCTCGCAAGTTGTGTTGGTGGATGCGCCAGACACACCCACAGAACAGGAGTTCCACAGGTAAACACACCTGCCCTTAGCAAGAGAATCTCTTCTATCCAGCACCAAATCAAACCAAATCAAACCTAATCTTCCTTAAATCTGAAGGGGAAATGTTGGATTTGTCCTCAGGCCTAAACTCCCCAACGCCCCTTGTTACCATGTGGAGTAAAGCTAAACTTGTCAGTGCCCTGGAACCAGGCAGACTTTCAGATACAGACTTGGCAACCAGCACTCCTGTTAATGACCACAACCATGGGTTACCGTGCTCCTGATTCCTTCCTTTGTGTGCACCATTCCTGGGTAAATCCCTGGGCCCTTGTGCACAGTCCTACTCTGCCCACTGCGTGCACAGAGCCACATACCGTGCTGCGTTATTTTTGTTTCCATTCACCAGAGAAGCTACAGAGTAGCTGATTTAAAGGCTTGTTTGCCTGGCTCTGGTGCGGCGCTGTGGCCACATTAAAAATGCTTCCCAGGCGTTCCTGTTCCTAGGTCGGCTTCGCCCTCTCCTGACAGAACTGCACTGCAGCTCCTGCAGCACACTGCTTTGGGCCACACCACTCTGCTTTGGGCTCCTCTGCTTCTCAGTTCCCTGACAAAACACACAGACCAAGGACAAAAGATCAAAATTCCTTCCTCCACTCATTGCGGACTCTGCTCAGGAGTACAAAAGAGATCCGTTCTGTGTCCTCTCTGCCAGCACAGTTCAAGCCACACCAATCCCACTCTGCATTTCTGGCTCAGTAGGACCATGTGTTCTCCCTTCATGGACCAGGCTACCTCTCAGCAGCACGGCTGAACACAGCCCAAAGCAGCAAGACCCCGCAACACACAGGAGCTCTGGGCACTTAGTTGTTTTTCCCCACCCATGTTCATAGAATTATAAATCCAACTGCAGACATTAATACAGAGGTCTTCTTTCCATGAAGGAGCATGAAAACAAAATACAGGTCCAGGAAAAATCTGTCATCTTGCAGGAATATCATTAGCTAAATAATAAACAAAATGACACTCAACATTTTCAGGAGGTTGCTCATTTAGGGAAATTATTTTCCTTTCTATATGCCTGAGGTGATCCTTACTACAGCTTGCACTGTGCGTTCACTTCCTCACTTCTCCTTCCTCCTCCCCAACACAATGTGTGCTTTTATAGGAGTAATTTCCCACAGTGAGCTGGACAACATCCACTAAAGCATTTTTATAAATCTTCTGATTCCTGAGAACAGTGTTGCCTAAATAAAATATTTATGACTTTGGTTTGTAACAGGACGATGTACATTCACTTCAACCGCTTTTACTTTGGATCCACAGCTGAAAGAGTAAATCAGTCTAACTGAACTGATGCCAGCCTGCAAATGTTCAGGATTTACGCAGAATAGTCTAGAATCACATTTTTAATAATTGTGAGGTTTCTTCTTGAATCCCAGGTATACAGACAAGGTCCAATTTAGAATGAAGGCTGAACATATGATCAGATCTTCTTTCTCCTGCCAGATTCTCAAAGGAGAATTTGAAATTAAAGCACTTACCCCCATCCCCTTTCCCTGTCCAGCAGCCACTGCCTACTCCTATCCACAGCTCTGCTGGCCTGTGGTATAACTAGAAGCCTTAATTAACTCAAAAGAAGTGGACTAAAGTTAGAATATTACAGGCCTACATCTTTACACATATGCTTAAGTCTCCCCAAAAGAGTTGAAGCCTTTGCAACACCACTAGAAAACAGGCTCCAGAAATGCCCTGAACAATCTTTTGTTAAGGCTCAGAATTTCTGTTTTTGAGAGAGAAAGGGGAGAGAGACCGTCAAATCCCTTCACAATTGTCCTTGTTTATCAGGGAAGTGGCCAATACACAGCGTCCAGCTGAGAAGAGTCTTTACAAAAGCTTGTGTCACAAATACATATCCCAAAGCTTTGGCACTTTTGCTGGCTGCAGGAGAGATTCCAGCCTGCCTTTTACCCTGGGCTCCAGCTGATGGGCCATCAGGAGCCTTACCTGCTGTCAGCAGAACCCTTCATGTCACTTGTGAAATGCCCTTTGGACAAGCCCATTTCAAGGGAGGCATGCAGGAAAAGCAAAACTAAATCTACAGGGTCACCCATTCTTTCAGAACAAAATAAATGTGTTTCATTTACAGGTGGGTTTCCATAAATATGAACATGAAGAAGTTTAAAGAGTTAGATGAGGACTGCTTTCTTCTAAAGTTAAAGCAAGAATGAATTTCCAGCACACCCTCCCCCATCCACATTTAACTGTGAAGAGACAGATGAGTAAAGCACAGCCATGCTGCTGAGAAATCACGTTCACTCACCCTTTGGCCAGGGTTGCTATGCCAACATCTGTTAACTTCATCCCTACACCTGCAAGGCAGCAAGGAAACACAGAGCTTAGCTTACACTGGAATTTCTAGGACAATCTTCACATATGGAGGCCTTAAGTGTTATTTATTGAGTCACCTTTTTCATTTTCATTATTTGTCACATTTTTTTCAAAGCATTTTAAAGCACCCCAGTTAAGAAGAGGATGTTCCCTGTGTCACCAGCAGTTTCTAGAAGTCAGGCTCATGCCACTATTTTACAGCTGTCAGGGTGATCAACAGCACAGCTTTTTTCCTGTGCTAGGATTTTGTTCTTTCTTCTCCCTTTAAATTATTTCAGGGATCTTGTTTAGATGCCTTGTTGCTAACTTTCCTGCCTTCACTTGTAAAAGAATATAGAATGTTTCCTAAGATTCCAGCTTTTTCTGTTTTTCTTCAAGGAGGGTCTGTCTTCCCCTGTCCCAAATACGTTGCAGGACTGAGGAGGAGTCATACCCATGAGAGCTGAGGCAGCACTTAGCAAACATGGGGGTGTTTCTTGACTATTCTACTTTTTAAAGGAATATATTTCTTCAAAACTAGCCAGGACCCAAATGTGGAGCATTCCACTGCTGAGTGATTGTTGGTGAGTATTTAAATACAAGAAAAAGGGGAGGACTAGGGTGTCATTGTCACCCGAAGTCTTTCACTCAGCAGCCATTTCATTAATCTCCGGGTGGTGAGACAAAAGCCAGATTTGGCTCATACTGATTCACTAAGGTACACATGAAAGAACAACTCTTCCATTAAGAGTGTAAGATTTGGTTTTCTTTTCCAAACTGTCCTCTTACAAGAACATAAGCTAGATAAAAATTGCCCCTACTCAGACAACTCACCTTGCAGGTCAGTGACAATCAAGTTCCCATTGGTCTTCTCATACACCCAGTGCTGAAAGGTGCAACACTTCTGGCCAGCCTCTGAGTCTCTTCTCAGGAAATTCACTTCCTTGCCATCCTTGACAGAGTATTTCACAAACTCCCCAACCAGCTCCTCCTCCACTGTGGCATAGGGGATGTTATTAGTGGGGCGATGAATAAGAAAAATCGGAATGATTCTGAAATCAATGGATAGAAGCTAATAAAATCCTGAGACCTCTTTCAGTGAGGGAGTAAGAAACAGACAAAAGTGGCCAGTGACCTCAGGGAGAGAATGAACAGCTGCCAACTCTAAACCAAGATGGAAGAGCTGTAACACTGTTCCCAGGTTTCCTCTTTAGTCCTAGCAATCAGTGGGCTGCCATGGCACAGGACAGTATATATAAGCATATACGTATATAAAATATATATTTATACTCACTCTGGTACTTCTCCAAAGCCTTCCAAGGGTTCAGCTTCAGCTGCATATAACTTTGCATACTCTCTTGCAGTATTTTGGACATAGCATTCCTGTATTACAACAGACATGCCTATGGGAATATTGCTCAAAACATTCAACAGATCATCTGTTTGAATATGAGGACAGCTTTTGCCCACAACTTTGGCTTACAAAGGCCAGGGGCAGCTCACCTGCAGTGCCAGACTGTAGTTCTTCTGCAGCAGCTCGTCCCTGCTCTTGGTGCCATAGGTGAGGGCGTTGTGCACCTTGAGCACGCAGGGGTGGCCGGGGGCGAAGGCGGGTGCCAGGCCCTGCAGGACACGGCTGCGGAAGGCTCTGCGGTGCATCCCCTCGCCAAAGTGCATCCCCTCTGTCATTATTGCTCCATGCAGTGTCCCACCAAAGTAGCTGGAGCTGAGGGGATCTTCTCTGAACATCAACTGCATGAATTCGATTTCTTCCACACCTAAAACACAACAGGAATCTCTGCAGGCACAGGGAGGGGTGGGCATGGGAGAGTAGATGCATTTCTCCAGAGAGGAGGTAAAACGCTCAGTGGAAGCACAACTTGTGTTACTGAGGGCTGGGACCCTGCTCCAGAGAGGCAGCTGCTTGCCTGTATGATCTAAAACCAGCATGAAGAAAGGTGGCAGATCAGGATCATAAGGAGAGAAGACAGAGTGTAGCAAACAAGTCTGTTACAGATGAAATCAAGGAATATTCTGGATTTCACCCCTTTAAATGATGACTGTAATCCAAATGGAAAAAAATTTGTAAGGGGATGTGGCATTTAAGTAAAACCTTATAAAATGAAGGCCTTGTTGCCTTTGTAAAATTATGGCTCAGGCCTGTTACTTCGGCTAGAGAAGGACTGTGAGAAAAGTCCATGAGAAGAAAAACAATTAGTTTTTACTCATGAGAATGTAGTATCAACAGAAGCATGAAAGTTAAACTATAGAAGGAGAAAAACAGCAACATATCCACACCTGTTATTTTTCTGATTGCTTGAATGCTTATGCTACAGGTAGCCAATGGTAGCATGTTGTAGTTAGCAATAGCCAACGAGTCTACTGTGGTAGCTTAGCAGCCAGTGAATACGTAACACGAATGAGAACATACAAAAGGTGTATGAAAGAGGCTGTTTTGTTTAATAAATGGCTTTTTGGCCCTTGAAAGAGGCGCTGTCTGTGTGTGTTGTGACCGCTCCAACAGAGACAAGGGGAGAAAAAGCTAAGCACTGAGAGAAACTAAAAAATTCTAACTGCACTTCAAGTGTCTCTAATCATAACATTTGAAGGACCATCAGTGAAGAAGATAAACAGGAGAACAGAGCTACACAACAAGGAAGTCTTTCCAGCTGCCCTCTGCATTTACCTCTGGTTTAGGCTCTGTACACTACCCCCTCTCTGAAGCACAGAGGAAACATTGCATGGATAAGGCCAGAATTAGAAGACTCCTTAATTCCACCTAAAATTCTCTGATTAAAAGTTATACAGTGCTGTTACGTGAAAAGTCCTGTCTTTATTTCACAAGGAAATAAATGCTTAATTTTAATTCTTCAAGGAAAAGAAAGAAAAGTCACCATGCCAACTGAAGGCCTGGATCTCTGTAGGCTGTTCAGGAATGACAACCCCACTGGCAAGGCACTATCTTTAGCTGCAGCACAGGACACATGCCAGGTGTCACTGAACACCAGTTAACACATAGGGAAAGCATTCCAAAGCTTCATGCTTGCCTTTCTCCTGGAGTACAGTTACACAGCAGGTGACCTGCAAGGACCATGTGTTTGTGCCGAAGAGCTGCCAGTGCTCTGTGTGTGTGTGTGTGTGTCTCTGTATGATGCCATGCAATGCTACTTCACTTTATATTTACCTTCATAACTCTGAAAACTTGAAAGACGTTCCAATACTACAAGAAAACAAAGAAATGAATTTTGTAGTAAAAAATTCTAAATGGAAACTGTCATTGTCATTATTATTAATCAAAACTGTAAACTGAGGCTTACCTGCAGCAGTCAGATGAAACTCAGCAGTCACCTTTCCATACATGTTATTCAAGCAGCAATAGTACATTCCCTGGTCTTGGTAACTGGCTTCAGCTATTGCCAGAGAGACAGGAGAGTCATCCTGGGCACTGGAACAGAGCATTTTGTGCTATCATGTATTTTACTTGTTATCACTGGAAAAACTGATAAATTTGATCTCTCTGCACTGTTTATTTGTTAAAACACAGCACAATTATTCAGCAGATAATGATATGTATTGATACTACAATGGATATAGCAATACAACAATCAAAAGCAGAAGAGTTAAAACAAGAATAATCAGAATGGAAAGTTTAACCAATTCATGCAACATTTTCTTTCCACTTAACACAACAACTAAGAAGAATCCTTCCTACAAAGTTTTTCATCTTCTCAGAAGTGTGCATTCTGATGGAAATATATTTTCTTTTTTTTTTTCCCTTTGGGTAATGTTAACTTCGTATTTTTGAAACATTCCAAATGGTTTTTAAGACCAGAATGTCAGTATTGCTACAAGGAAAATAACTCATTTCATTAAAATGGAAAAGCTGGATCCTGTTAATGGCCTTAAGAAGCTTTTATTTCCACCCTTCTCTAGGTTAAATGAGGTTCAAACTTCTTTTGATATTTGTTTAAAATCTGGATGACTGGCTGTGAACAGGCTGAGAGGTGATGGAACACAAACTATGACCAATATCAATGCATTGTGAGAAGATTTGCTTCCTGTGAATAGCAAAGTTACCCTGAAACTCCCAGTTATTCAGAAACACTTCCTTACCTTCTCTGCAGCTGAGCCAGTACCTTGGAATCTTTAGTCCATGTAATGGTGGAGTCACCATGAATGTCACCAAACTGACAGCACAGCTCAATATTGCCAGAGGAGTCGGGGAACAACTCTGCTTGGATCTTCTTCAGCAGCCTGGGGGCTTGAAACAGAAGAGCCACAGTTTAGGATTTGAAGACAATTATATTGTTTTGGCATTTTAGCATTTCATGTTAAGAATATGAACACTGAAATCCCTGGTAAGTAATTACGAGTTCTTGTGTCTCAATACTCATAACTAGTAGAATTTTTTAGCTGATCACAGCCTTTGAGAGAAAGTCCCAAAAGATCCTGCCAGCCTGGATCTCTGCTAACACTTTTCACTGCCTCACAAAACACTCCAGTGTCTTTGCACGTGGGCATGGTGTGAGCAGGGAGCTTGGAAAGAAAGGGAATCGACATATGCTTAGAGAAAGGTTTTGGGATCACAACACAGCCCCGCCTCAAGTGACACATCCCTGCTCAATGTAAGAGATGTAAAATGCAAAATGTTTTATTTCCTATGTCTTAATTCTGAGCTGCTGCACTCTGAATGAGATGGCATGGCACATGTCCCTCGAAGATCCCATTCCTGCAGTAATACTCCAGTAACACCCACTTGAAGGGTTAGGCACCTGCAGTTCAGTGCTATGGTTTCCCCCATTCCCAGTTCCAGGCCCCATCCAGACCAGGTTTCCCCACTGGACTGGCAGTCCCTGAGTCCTGGGCCATGTGAACCTTGCTGTATCAGGGCTAAAGTGACACAGACAGGACGTGACAGCTCTAGAAATAGAACCAATGGCTCCAGGTTCCTGCCCTGGCCCCAGTCTTCCCTCCTGTAGCTGAAACAATGCAAAAGAACACTGAGTAGATACCACAGCAACCAAACCAGCCTTCCCATAATGCTGGGGAAAGGGCCACAACAATGTCTAGAGCATAGACATACTTCAGTCAAGACTGAAGCAGAGCAGAAACAGCTGAAGAAAATTCAGTGTTATCTGATGGAGCCTGAATGTTTAAAACATTTTTCAAGCATAGCCCCAAGTAATGGAAACAGGTCAGGCATTGCACAGTCACTGCAGTTCACTTGCTGTGCTTTGAAGGAATGTGTCTCTCCTCCCACACATTTGGTTCCCTGGCAAAGGACACATCTTTGAACAGGGAAAAGTCTGGGTTTTTTCAAAATGTGATTAGAAAAGTAGAAGTCTCACGAGACTGCACTGTAATTAGAGTGTGTGAAAAGCTTCACAGTTGTGTAGCTTACCTTTAGTCACCGTTCAGTCTTGCTCTGACCTATTAAATCATTTTATGATGTGAACATGAAATGTCATGTCCAAAGGTAAAAATAAGACCTTGGTCTTTGCAAACTACCTGTAGAAACAACAAATCCCTCGTGCACCCAGCTGTTGCAACCCTGCTACAGTGTTACCAACCTTCTAGAGACTCTGACAGCAACCCAGATCTCCTTTCAATTAGATGTTTCCTCTATCAGTTTAATATTGCTCATTTCATCTGTGTCATTTTTGCAGCACGGCAAAGCAATGCAGAACCAGTCAGAAGACAGCACACAGGACCTCAAAACACTGCTTATCAGTGGTACCCTACTGCTAGCAATACTACTTTGCTAGTAATAAATCCTTTAGTAACCAAGAGGGGACAATTGCAGCTGGAAGCTGCAAGGTAGGAGCGTAACTGGGAACACAGTCCTGTGGGATACCAGAACAAGTACTGGGCTTGCAGCCGCTACGTGGTGTTTAGTTACGTGGTAGCATTATGCTGTTCATCCCTGAAAAGTTACTCCAAAAGGCAAATGAGGCAGTAACTATTTCAAACAGGTTACAAAATCCATGAATTGAATATACTTGCCAGCTGGGAAAAGGGTTCATCTCTGTGGCATGGGAACAGCACTCATTACTAAATGCACAAATCTGGAAATAAAGCTCCATGAGGGTAGGACACCTTTAGCTGACTGAGTCAGTCTGAAAGAGGCTTGCAGTGCCTTTCAAGAATCTGAATTTTGTACTGTAGCCAGAATGATGGGAAAGGACAGAAAAGAAAATCAGTTTTCTCTTACCTTTGCTATCCTTTTTCAAAATGAGTTTCCTTTGCTCTTTTCTATCCTCTTTATGAATCACGCCTGCCTCGCTCTTCCCAGACTTTTTAACGCAGCTGGGACCCTTGCTCACACTTCCCCTCTCCTCCAGCCTGGGTTTCTTGGACAGACTTGCTGGTGGTAACTTCTTCTTAGCTCCAGCAGCTAAATGCCCGCTCTTTGTTGTGTCCTCTTTACATTTGATGGGCTCAGGCTCTGCAGCAGTCAGTGGTGTCTGGCAGGATTTTGACCCTTCCTGATTTCTTTGACTTTCCGTGTTGACTGGAAATGGATCAAGTGTGGTCCATGCCAAAGAGAATGACTGAGTTCTTCTGTGGGGTGGTTGCTCTTGAAAACACTGGTTGTTCCCTGAATCAACTGGTGGCAAATTAACTAAACCACTTACTACACTCTCTGCTGTCCTGACTTCCTCCTTTTTATCATACTCAGTGGACTTAATTGAATTCTCAGCCTCAGTTATCTTGCTTGAACAGATCAAGTCAGGACAGAACTGCTTTGTGCTAATATTCATAATCTGTTTCAGAGCCTGGGAGCCAGTCAAAGTGTGCAAAGGAGCCTTTGTTTCAGCTTCTTCTGGGTTACATTCAGTAGCTCTTGGAATCTCATGTTCATTTTCACACAAGGCTGTTTCCCCTTTGGTTTCTCCAGGCACCCGCTGGAACAGACCCTGCCATGACTTGCAGAAAGTTTCCAGTGTAGTTAAATTTCCGTTTACTTTGACTCCAGTTTGTACGGATCCAGTTTTTCCGTCACTTCTTGTGCCAGGACGTGCCACTGTAGATTCACTGGGAAGGCCCTCTGAGTGGCTTACAGGTGTGAGGAAGGGCAGGGTTTTGTTTCCAAGCAGATGTTGGGAATGTAGCTGATCCCTGGAACCTCCGTGCTCCCCAAATGCTGTGCTCTGTTCTGTTGTATTACAAGGGGAAGCTGCAGTCTGACTCTCTGAAACCTGACTAACTCCTGAGTCACAGGAAGTTTCAGCCCTGTGTTCCTCAGGTATGCAAATCTCTCTCTGTGCTCCTGGTTTACATGGTTCACAGCTGGGCACTTCCAGATAAAAATCTCTTAAAAATGGCTCCCCAGAAGGGGGAGTGACTGCCCCTTCTTGTTTTGCTATTTCTGTCAGTTGGTCTGTATTTTGGGGTAGATTCTTATGTGTTATGGTTTCAGGAATCTTAATTAAAGTAGGCAATTGCATTATGTAACTGTATTTCTGTGCATTAGAAACAACTTGAAAATCCTGACAGCCATTATTTTTTGAAAGATGGTAGCTGTCATTTGGTGCATTCAAGTCTGAGTGATTTCCTTTTTCTTGTAAATTCACTTCATAACTTTTATGTATGGTGTTAACAGAAGAGTGTTCTGCATATGTAAACTGACTGGGGAAAATGTCTTTCTCTTCAGGCAAATAAGCCAGTTCTCCTCTCACTGGATAACAGTCCTTAAAATGACAGCCTTCTCCAGGTACAGACTCATTTATCACGGATACGATGTGTTTAGTGTGAAGTAACTGTCCAACTGTCCCATGTGACATATCTGATATGTCAGCTGGGTTTGCTTTGGGACATGGTAAATTACCACTCTGAGCATTTTGTAACCCTTGAGGAGAATCTGCTTCACATGTTTGGGCAGCATTATTAACAGCAAGCTTCCCTTCCCAAGCCACCATGGATCCATTCCTGTCCGTGGCCATTGGATTTGGCTCCAAGCACTCCTGGGTATTTAAGAGGACACTGTTTGCTGAAACACAAATGGATGGCATTTCCCTCTCATTCCCAGTGCCAGAATCTAGACACACACCATCTGTTCCTACCACTTGTGCAAGACAAATGTTTCTTACGGATGCACTCTCACATGCTTCAAGTCTCTGCAGGAGGGTATCAGAAACATTGCAGTCAGCTCTCTCAGTTCTGGGGTTATGAGCTGGTTCTGTGATGGGTGCCTGCTCTTCTATCAAATCCATTGGCAAAGGAGGATTGGAACAGGTCTCCTGCACAAAGTTCAGTTCTGTGACTTCGACATCTGTCAGCCTTGTACCTAAACTTGTGATGCCTCTGTTTTCAAATGGGATTTGATAGTCTGAGTCATCTTCATGAAGAAGTTTCCACAGCTTGTCATGCACTGCAGATATATCAGCATCTCCTTTGCACTCAGGTTCTCCAGATTCCAGGACTGATTTGGAATTAGCTTCAGACACAGCCTCATCAGCTGATAGGCTGCAGAGAATATCTGGGTTATTGCTATCAAGTATGTCAAGCCCAGACCTTTGCTCTCCCTCCCCTGGCTCATCACACAGCTTTGCAGAAGAGAGAACAGCACACAAGCATTCCTGTTTATCAGGAACAGAGTCCATATCCCATAGAGGAGAAGGGGAAATGCCATTCTTTGATTTTTTGCCATTACTAACAATTTCTTGTCTAGAGAAGTCCTGTCGGTGACAACCTTCTTTCTTTTCACAAGGAGCACAGTGAAGAGAAGTCTGTAAATCTGCATTCTTTACTTGCAGTGTGTTTTCAGCAGAGAGCTGGCTGGTTCCCACACTCTCACAAGCCCTGAAGATGCCTTCTTTTTCTGTTCTGGGCTGCATACAGAGGTTCTCACAATCCTGGGTAAGATTAGCACCTTGACTCTTCAAAGAAGAAAAATAGAGCAATGTAATTAAAAATTAGAACTACAGCTTAACACAGGCCTGAAGGTTTGGAATGTTGAGGTTTTTTGGTGGTTTTTTTACTTTTTAAAAAGATTTTTGTCAATAGTCAAGTTTCTGACTTGTAACTATCAATGTAATGGATTGAAATCAACCTCCTGGGTCTGAGTCTGAAAGTGTTGTTTCTTAGAGAAGGATTTATATCGAAGCTGATTAATTTTACCTCATAGATTCTCATTGTTTTTTAAGTAGAAATAGTTTAGCAAGGTAATTCTCCTCTGTAAATAAAGTCTCCATGTTACATTTATATCCCTCTGTTTGCACAAATGGAGTGTAACAAACCATCCCTAGAATACAGACAAAAAGTACATCACTGCCTCTGGGTCTCAGCTCTCTCCAATCCGCCACATTTGGGACTACTTTTACTTTATGCTGCTGTCCAGCAGTACTTAGTGGGTCTTTCCACTTCCCTGTTTCATGCAGTGCCACTCAAATTCCCCTTTCCTAAAATAACACCCTGCCTTAAATGGCACACCTGCCTTGGAGTAGTTGAAATACCTCAGTACCTGTAGCTATTTCAACTGCTTTAGACAGGTGAAACAAAAGACCTGAGCTTTATCCTGCCGACTGACAGGCACATCCTGCCAGCACCCTGCTTTTCCTGCTCAGAAAGAGCAGGAAAAGAGGAAGAACTATAATATTTTGAAGGATGAAAAGTGAGTTCTCTGCCAAAAACATAGAGCAACAGGCTAACCATGCACAGCTGTCAGGAGTCCATG
Organism: Corvus cornix cornix; assembly: GCF_000738735.6. Lineage (NCBI taxonomy): Eukaryota > Metazoa > Chordata > Aves > Passeriformes > Corvidae > Corvus > Corvus cornix. The sequence continues at coordinate 158,327 of NC_046357.1, read as the reverse complement.
CTCCAAAGCGGTACAGATTTTCTACGGGATTTTTTTCTTGGTGTGTCTCCCAGGTAAGACTGGAGCCAGCTTAAGACATGGACAACAAAATGGGATGTTATCTGCCATTCCTATGGTAGATCCTACTGAACGAGTAGGGCTGGCATCATGACTTCATTACTCCAACCAGGACTCCCCTGCTTGCTCTGACACAGAACTACAGCCCCTCTGGCATGGCTCAGGCGCAGACCATTCCCTAGCAATGCCAAGCTCTCATCTCAGCCAGATGCCCAACTACCCAGAACTTCTGTGTCAGTTCTGCTTCTCTCCTTTTCGGATAACAAAATTTAAAATGATCTAAAAGTGACATAAATTTGTCTTGGGAAGGTCAAACCAAGGATCTCTCAAATTTTATGTGAACAGGCTGTTCTAACATGAACAAAACCAGAATAATGGCTCTGTAACCCAGGAGTGACAGCAGCACCTTGTGCCAAGGTGATTTTTAAAAATAAAACAATGAAAGAGTTGGATATTCCAGTTGAAATGTACATTGACCACTGACAGGGACCCAAGGTTGCTGACCATTGACTGGGACAGGGTGCTGTCCAAACACTGACCACTGACAGGGACAGGGTGCTGAACACTGACCACTTAACATTGACATGGACAGGGTGCTAGCTGACTGCTAACAGAGACCAGCTCTTCAATGAAACCCAGCAAAGCCTCCTGGCTCTCTGTACACTATGTAATATTATACAGCTGGCACAGTTGGCGTCTTGGACCTATTATTATGAAGCTGCTTTGAAGCACCAGATAAATAAAGAATTTTACCTGTGGCTAGGCCATGAGGTCATGAGAGGAGTGAGGAGCCTCCCACCTTGACTGTCTACCAGAAGGAGAAGTCACACAGCACAGCAGGTGCTGCACAAGACGCACCACAAAGGTTGTTCCAGTTCGAGCACTTGGCGCCAAGGGGAAGTGTAAATCCTTGGGTCATTGGTGTTGTGATCCCGTGGCTGCTCTGTACCCCTCAGCACACCTGATTCCCACGAGGACAGGGAAAATACAACACCTTTCCAAAGCAGACAGCTGTGGGGTTTGCTGTGAGCCCCTCCCCTTGCTCCCGCAGAGCTGTCTCATGCTGCGCTCCAGCAAACACCCCAGGGCACTTTAACAGAAACCCATGTGCAGCAATAGATTCTTTCTTGCCTCTCTTAGATTACACAGGCAGAATTCTGAGGAGTTTCTGGCTTACTATATGGGTGCTGTGAGAAGCTGTCCACATTCTTCTAGTGCTACAAAAAAAAGAACAATATTCAGGTGGGATGCTTTTGTTTAGCTCATTTTCAAGACCACGTAATTTTGAACCTACACCTGAATTTCACTGTCACACACACGTTTAAAATCGGGGGTTTGGTCTGTGTCCAGCTCTCACCCTTTTGTGTACACCAATACTCACTTTTTATCCAATGTAAAGTTTTGGCCATGGACATGAAGACATACTGGCTGTGCACAACAGGAGTCTAACCAGCCACTCTGAAATTTATGCCAGGAACCTGACAGCTGCTCTTGGCTAAGAGGCTTCTGGGATTTAAATTATTGCACTGCACTTGGGGAAAAAAAAAAAAGCAAGCAAGACCTCTGGCAAACCACAGCCATACACCCTGTCAGGAAGCTCTGAGGAGGTTAATTCCAGTGAGGGGTATTCCCCATCATAAGGACATCATGTGCTCCTCAAATGGTATTGGAATTTTATGTACTATAAAACCAGAGAAACCTACGAACATTTTTCAGGAAGAAGAATTCAGTGATTTTTGACTGCTGAAGACACCCCAGCGGTGAGACTAAAGTCACTCTACTGTGACACTAACCCAAAACTGGGAGACATTTTTGCCCAAATAATCAGATGAAGAAAAGCATGTGCAACTGGAAAAAGCTTTTGTTGTGATAAATGGGGTTTTTCTGTGCAATTAGCTACACACCTTCAACTCAGAAAAATTTGCGACAATAAGATTATTCATGATTTAATAGTATTTATGTATCTTGAGTCTTTACTATGTGAAATAAAAATGATGATTCAATTTTCCCACTTAGGAAAACTGTTAGAGCATCATACCAGTGTCTACAGCTGTAATGATTTACCCAGCTGATTTTCTACCAACAGCATAAAATATGCAAGTACATGGAGAGTACCATGGAGGTTTTATCTTTTAATTGGTTTGTACATTTCAACTGGAATATCCAACTCTTTCATTGTTTTATTTTTAAAAATCACAGAGCTCCATTCACCTCTGTAAAATGAACTCTCTGCATTGAACTCCCTTCACTGTTATAAAATCCCAGCAAACCCCTGTTGATTTGGTTTAGGTTTCCAGCACCATAAGTGGAGGCCGGTTTTGTTTGTTGAATATAGATTGAAAAGAAAGTAAATCAAAGTATTCTCTGCTCACAATAGGTATTTGAGAAACTTTCTGGGTTAAAAGAAGCATTACTTTGCTAAGACCTGTGCAGTAGTCTCCATATCAGATTTCCCTATTCAGCTGTCCAGAGGCCCATTAGTGCCTCTCACCATTATCAGGCTCACTCTATAATTAGAACAGCTTAGGCTTTACTTGGGCCTTTTATAAACCCAGATTTCCCTCCCAGCCGTAGCTGTCATTCAGAAGTACATGAATAGTATCTTTCAAAGTAATTTCGATTTTACATTATTTTGTGACAAGCAGAAATGAATTGCATTGAGATCAGCAGAGCAGCTCATTGTGTTAAATGATAAACATGTTACTTACCCCAAGCGAGATGTTGTCATCTGGCATCTGGTTTTGCTCAGACAGGCCCCGAGTCCTTTTCCTTTCCCAGTGACTGCCTTTATCTGCCTCTTCTGTCGGACACAGACCAGCCAGCATTTGCAAGCTTTCTGTCTCCTCGGGAATTTGTGTTGAAAGGACACCTTCCTGACTGGGAGACGGAGCTGTGGATTCCCTACCCTCTGCTGCAGCCTGGAAAGACTGTCCTATAGTACTTACGTATCTGCAAAGTTCTATAGGGTTTAGCAGCTTGAAAAGGTTTCTCCTCAGACTTTCTGTTAAGGTACAGCCAGCATGTCGTGCATTTCCCTCTGTCACATTCCTTCTCCCCTCTTCCAGCAGCACTGAGCTTTCCCCCAGCATGTCTCCATCGGGGCCGGTTTCTGTCATTGTCCCTGAAGCCTGACCTGTGCAAGCAGCACCTATGCCATTGGCAGAGGAGTCCACCTGGGCAGGGACAGTGTCCGTGGGCTTTGGTTCATCCCTTGAGGAACCTGCAGCCAGGTGGCCACTTCCATTAGTCTCTTCTTCACTGCTGGGATGTTCATTTCCAGTGGCTGCAGAAGCAACAGGCACTTGATTCTTCTCTTTGTCTTTCAAAATGGTACTTTTATCTTGGTGGTGTCCAACAGTGAGAGTCATCTCTGTCTGCAGAGCTGACTGGCTGTACATAGAGGGGTCTCTCCTTACATTTACTCCTTTGATTTTTGACTGATGCTCACAGAAGCCAATGGGGGTATCCATAGGCGTAGTGTTATCTGACACTTGGAACACACAAGGCATTTCACTGAGGAAGTAAGCACACCCATCACAATCCTTACTCAGTTTTAGATCATCATCATCAATTTCTAATAAAAATTGTAATTTCTTTTTCCAGATTTCATCTTCATGCACAGTAAGCACATCTGAACATTCAAAGTACTCCAGGTCATCATCAGAAAAGTCATCACTTACACTTGTTACTTTCTCTGCATAGATCTCCAGAAGAGCGGCAGAATTTTCAGAGTCACGTTTTACAAAATCAGTGTGATTTCCTACAGAAGTGTCTGCCTGCTCACCAGGCAGGGAATTCGTGGTTAGAGGTCTGCCCAGCTCAGTGTTTTTACATGCCTGGACATCTGCCAGAGACTGAGGAGATCCAGAGTCTTGTGTGTTAAGGCAACAGTTGCCTGTGTGACAGGTGGTAACATCTGTGGGGTGGGAAGGCACCTGTCTGCAGCAGTATTCCTCTGCTCTTCCAGCAGCGACATCAATCACAGCGTTAAAATGAAGCAGGTCATCACCATCCTCTGACAAATCCCTTAGGTGGGAAAACATTGCCTGGGATTTAATTACATTTTCAACGTCCATGTTGTCTTCTGTGTTAGGCAAGCACCTGAGGGATTTCTCAAGTGGAGACAAAATTCCTGCTTTGCTGAGCTTCTCAAGCAGTAAACAAATGATTTTTGAAGAGTCAGAACCTGGTGAAATCAACACGGGCTCACCCTCACAGGGGGAACTCTTGCATTGCACAAAATGTTTCCCATTTTGCTCATTCTACCCTGAAGTCTGCCACGAGCTCATTTAGGACAACAATACATTCTGGGCAAGTTTTGTTCTTTGTATCTGGTTCTGGGTCAAGAAAAGTCATTTTAGCTGTCATTGAAGTGCAGATCTTGTTCTGCTCACCTGCAAGTAAAAGAAACACAAAGTTTAAAATAACTTCTGAAATGGGTATAGGTATTTTCTAAAAGGTGGTCAATTGACAGATACTTGCAAGCACTTTCAAAACAAGAAATCATTATTTAAAACCCCATTATTTAAATGACCCGGCTGTCTATGCAATGGCACTTAACGGCAGCACACTGCAATTGTCTGGAGTGATCTGTGCTAAGAGAACAAATCCTTGAGCACGCCCACCCATCTGTGTGGCACCTCAACAGGAGCTTTAGTACACGGCCTTTCAACTTTTCTAAATGCAAACAGGAACCTGCAGACAATGTACATTTTCTCATGTACACCACTGCTACAGCTACCTGCTGTTTTGGCAGTCACACTGGCACAACAGCAGGCTATTCCTCGAATTGGTATCATAGGGACATAAATCCCGAACTCTGTTTGTAGAAATACCTGGAACAATTAGCCAGCTTATATTTTATATGGCTATTTCTGTTTAAAGCAATTCTCTTGTGCTCTGGCTTGATATTTGCCAGTCCTGTGCTGAGAGAACAACAAAATGAGGCAGGTTGGCTTCAATTTCCTGCTCATATTGAGCTCTCCCCTCAAACAGCTGTGCAGTAGCACGGTGGTGTGGCAATGCTGAATTCACATAAAACCCAAGTGAAATACACAAAAAGGCTTCCACTAGCTGAATCCAAATAAATGTGGAACCATGTCTCTCTTCCTGTAACAAAGCCCTTGTTTCCTTAGCACTCCCAAATCTTAGGATTTTAGATACTTGAGATGTTTCTGTACACTGCTAGGGGCACTCTGGTTCATTGGTCACCTTAGAAAGGTGTGACATTTGTCACATTGGAAAACTACAGTACGTAGCAGTTTCAAGTAAATTTGACCTCCTGGAGGATGCCAGACCAACAGCTCCAAAAAAAAGTGACAACAATTATTCCAGAATTGGTGAAGAGCAGCAGAAAAAACTTTCTTGCCATGTAATCCAAAGAAGCCATTTAAAGACACCTCTGTTCCTTCTCTTTTTCCTTCTCTGTGCTTCTGCTGTGGTGATGTTCCCAGCTCACGTCCCTGCCCTGGTCCAGGTCTCACAGCCCCCAGCCCCACCCTTCCCAGCACTGTGTCACCAGCTCGGTGTCACAGGTACTGCAGGCTGACCAAAGGAGAGAGCACGGAGCTGGGCTAGAGCCTGGTGGTGAAACAGCAAGGGCTGCATGGCCGGCTGCAGTCTGCCTCTCCTTAAAGAGCACTAAGTAACCAGAGACATCTTTGTTCCCTTTGGGCAAACCTGCCACCAACACCTTTTCCACAGTCACCTGGGTGGCGAAAAGCAGGGAACAAAGGTGGTTAACAGGAAGGACACAACATTAGATGTGTGACAAATGGTTTGAGTCATTGTGCACCTATTAAAATGCTCTAGGGTATATCACTGTGTCCTGCAGCCATAGGGAGGAGGAGAGAAGATCCAGCAGGCAGGAATTGTGCAGCAACATTGATTTATTTAATTACTTTACAAACTCTTTTATAGACTTTTTTCTTCATAATCTAATTGGACGAGGATCAGCCACCCCTTGGGGGTGACTGGCTAAAATCCTAAAACATCCATTGTCAAAATATTTTTCTACTGTACTATAAACAAGACTTTTCAAGGTTGCAGGTGTTTCATTGTTTACAGAACTCTGCTACTATCTCTTTTGTGAGAGAGGAAAGTCTCTCACGGACTTAGAAAATAGCAAGAAAATTCTTGCTAGCAGCATTTTTGTGTCCCCATGCAGCAAGGAGCACAGACAAACAGCACATGGTGCAACCATACCAGCCTTTCTGATCCCACTCTGCTTTCCATTTCAACTCTAAGGAATATAAATATTTAACAGAACAAAAATGGAGCAGTAGAGATTAATCTTTTCTTCTCCATCTTATTACCGTACCATGGAATTACCCTCCAGCATTCAGCCTCTGCTCTTAAATATGCATTTGCCTAATGCTTCCTGTTGCATTCTTTTAACGCTGCTCTCATCTTTGCTTTTCAGAAGACTAGATGTCTCTTTCCTCTTTTTTGGAGAGTGTAAATTATTTTAGAAGCATGGTAATTTCCCCAGCTGAAAAGACCTTTGGCAACATGTTTTTAATGCAGATTGACTAATGAAGAGCCTTTACTAAAGCCATTGTACTAGACAGTTATCGTTGTCTCCATTTGGCTGCACTTTGACATTGAGGGGAAAAGAGCCGTCAGATTTTCCATATGAAAATTATATTGGATTGCCGTGCACTGTCAGATGCAACCACAGAAATGAAAGTAAAATAACGTTCCAGGAGGAAAACTGCAATAAACTATGGGTTTCCACCCAAGACAGATATTTTTTTTTTTAAATCTGGGAAGAAAATAGAAGGTATTAAGGTTTTTTTAAAAATTCAATTACTGAATTTAGATAGCAACTGGAAAGAGAACTTTTAGTACGATACCCTCTCAGCTCATCAGGAAAACTTGTGACAGAAGATGCACAGTGAAATTCAGAGGGAAGAGGAGTGGAAGAGACCATGATAATTTACCATCAGTTGTTGACTAGTAACCTGAAAACTAACTCACTTCCTGATAAACTGGGAGTTGAACACCTGCTTGCAGAAGACATGAGAAGATTTAAACATGTCAGAGTGTTGTGGCTGCTTGTCCCAACTCTCACTCTGGAAACCAATGATATTACTTGCTGAGTCAGGTCCTGCCTCACAATAGGAGACACCGAAGTGCAACCACACAGGAGGAATTCACACACCAGGTTTGAGCAGGTCATGGAAGGAAATATGCCTGGTTTGGCTCTCTAATCTTCAGTAAACAAATTTTCCATTTTGTACTGCTCAGAACCATGGGGAAATTTTATGGTAGCCCTTGAGGCAAATGAAACACACATTTGTGCTCAGCAGGGTCTGCTGCTGCCTGAGCTCAGTGCCTGGGAACTGAGATTACGGGAGAACAAAGCTGGGAGTAGCGTGAGAACAGTAACCTGACAACTGTGCTTGGGTGTGATTGAGGAGAAATATTGAACTGATGCAAGCCTGCAATAGTCAGATTAACAAGACAGCAAGAGGCAGATGCAGCTGCTTCACCAAAACCCTTTGATGGCAGGAAATTATCAGTGTTTGTGAAAAAAAATCAGTTTCAAATAATATTAAACAAAAGAATGGCTGGGAAAAACATCAAAATGACTAAAACAATCACCCAGCGTTTCTGTAAGGCAAATATATAATAAAACAAATTCAAGTCAATTTTCAGAGAAGATTTTTCACTTAAAATTCATGCTTTGTCATAATTTCACACTGGTTGTGAAAAGCCTATTCACTATTCATAGTGAAAATATTGCCTGAAATTGCAATTCTAAATATAAAATTTGACTGTTCAAAATTATTTTCCTTGAAATGACAACATTTTTCCCAATTTGAACTTTATTTTTATATATTATTAGAGATGTTCAATATTTGATCATTTATTTCAATGGAGACCAAAACAGTTTTGAAAAATTACACTTTAACATGGAAGGAAAAATACTTAAATTGTTTCATATTTAGTAGGTAGTTTTGGAGACAAGGCCACTTCTAGTGATTTCAGAAGGACCTGTGGGATTATTCCTAATGTCAGAAAAAAAATAACTGACAAAAATGTATAAACTTATGATTAAACTTAAGAAGTGGCCATTAAATTTCCTCTCTTGCATCGCATTTTTTTCCTACCTTATTAAGTTACAACCAAAACGAAAATCTTCCTTTAAGCAATTTTATATTCACAGAAATTATTTAGACAGGAAGCTTATGCATTTTAGCAATCCAGGAGTGAATTTGTGCCTTTCTGTGAGGTTCACGTCCTCTAGAGCCAGTGGAAAAATCCCCTTTATGACCTCTCTGAAACATTTTTCTCTTACTTATGATCTATTCATGGAGTAATCTCTGTTTTCAGGCCCTCCTCAGCCTGCACCCTTTTCAGCTGGATTCCTTCCTATCTTTCAGCAGCACTTGCTCATCCCTGACCTTCCTAGAGCTGTCCATCCACCTAGGAATAGCCTCCCGTTATCTCTGTGGCCCGTCCCACACATTCCCATGGCACAATGGAACCTGATCGATGCCCACCCCTCGAGGGAGTGAAGCTGTGACCCCCCAAAGCTGCCACTCGGAGCAGGTCCTGCCAAGGACCTGCCTCACGCCCACCCAGTCCAAAGGAGTGGGAAGGGAGAGGCTGAGTGAGCCCACACAGGAGATATCTCATCAGAACACAGGGGGAATGACACTGATAATGCCACAGTGGTTCACATTAGGAAATAGCCTTTTGTCAACCAACACTGTGGGTTCTTTACACCAAGCTGACAGCGGTTCTGGGATACCTGAAACACGAGGGAGAGCTCCAGAAACACTATGTGCCTCAGAGCACATGGACCCTGGCCACACCAATTCTGGCAGAGCAAGTGATCGAGGATTAACTTCCACCAAAGTTGTACACACAAAAAGGTCAGCCTTTCTCCGTTCTACATAGGTGCACATGAGAAGGACGTGAGCAACATGCAGTCTGCTCACCTGTTCTTCGAACACTTCTCCAGCAGTCAGATCCGGTTTAGAGAGTCAGTGCTTGTGTGCTTTGCTTTTTAATCTGAGCTTGGTCAGAGACAACTCCCCAACTGCCAGCTGAGTTTCCTACTGTGGCCTCCACTCCACAGGCTGAACTTTGGGATCTGGAGTTATTCTTTTGCAACACAATTACGTCCTATCCTATCCTATCCTACCCTATCCTATCCTATCCTATCCTAATGGTTTTAGCAAAAGCTCCTTCTCCACCTGCCTGAGCCTACTATATACATAACCATACATCCCTTTAAGAGATGTTCTACTGGCAGGTAGCTAAACCACAGAGCAAGCTGGTCAATATAATTAGACTTCATTTAAGATGAACATGAAGTATCTCCAAACCAAACCACCAATAACCACAGAACCTGTCTTGATGACGAACATAAATGGTCATATATTACACAGATCCAACCAGAAAGCTTGCTGGTATGAACAGCAGGATGTAAGAAATATTGATTAAAGGAACAGAAAGCAGCAAAAGTGGAACAGAAACAATAAAAAAAGCAGAAAGGAATCTCCCCTAACTGCAGGATCCCAAGATTGACCAACTACAGCACCGCATGTATAACACAAATCCTGTCACCTGTGAAATCTGAGTGTCCTGCTTAAATGCTGCTATGTTGCAAGGTTAATGCTAATTCCCTTGCCATTCCCCCTGGAAGTATTTCTCAAATATGTCTTAACTTTCCTACAGAGGTTTGCATATGTTTTGTTTAGCTCCTCTAAGAAGTCAACAGCTATAATTCCACCCAATCCCCATTCCCACCCTGCTGACTGTTTTGTATCTGCGAATATACACATTTTTTTACTCCTCATGCAGGGTACCTCTCAACAGAGATATTTTGAAGTTTAACATTTTTCTTCTTCCAAAGCAAAACAAAACATAAGACTTTTCAGTTATACAATAAATACATACCAATTTACATTTCTTAAATGAGGTATTATATGCCCTGTATGGAAATAGATACAACAGATTTATGATCTGAAACATATAACTTTATCTTTCCAAAAAGGTTGCCATGAATGTTTTGCTATGTTTAAATGCTTTTTCTGATGTTCTCTGTTTAAGCTTTTCCTTTAACAGAAATCAAGGATTTCAAAAGATTTTGGTTAAAAGTTTCATCAGCGTTGGCATTGTGAATCTTCTAAGCTCAGTGCATCCATAAATACTAGTGGAATCAAGTTCCACATGAAACTTCTGATCCACCATTCCTGGTCTATACAACTTGGAACACCATAAAAACATTTTCCAAATCTGTCGTGATCATGGTTACATTCTTAAACTGTTACCTTGTAAAAGTTACAACCCTCAAAAGAACAGAAACCAGAATTCCAGAATTCACTGTGTCTTTGTGAACTCAGCTCACCACAGGGATTTCTGTAAGGATTTCTACAGCAGTGAGCCTACTACAGAGTGAAACATTTGATGGGGTAGTAATGAGAACCCACATGTGCACAGATTTACAATGATGCGTTTTCTACTTGTTTCTTCCCCTCACAGGAGTTCTGCCTGGTTCAGTTCTGTCTGGAATACAAACAACGACTATAACCACATTATTCTTCTCTAAGTCCTTCGAGATACCACAACCAAATGGAACATTTCGAGCAGCATACTTGTCAAAGAGTGCACCGAACCAGAACCACAGAAACACTGTGTTATCTAAACCAGTTATCACACTATCTATTGTATTAACAAGGTCTAGATAAGAAAAACATCAGTGAAGTTGTGGCTGTTCAAAAAGCAGATGTCTGGAAAATATGCCCTTGCCAAAAATTCTGTGATATATTGCAGTTCTTCAACTGCCAACATCCAAGGCTTTTTGACAACTTTTTGATTAGTGCAGTACCCACTGTAAACAGCACTACGGTATAAAAACACCTCAGCCATAATTCATCAGCTAAATGGAATAATAAATGACTGGCTCTGCACATGTCTAACAAACACCTTAATATAGAGTAATTAAAATAAGCAATCACAGCACAACTCTTAACACTGATCTGTTTTAATCTATTTTTAACATCTGTCAAGCATCTGACCCTGTCAGACTGAGCAATTCATGAAGCCTGGGAATCATCTATTGCTACCAAGTGACCAGATTTTTTTCTCAAGAATGGAGAAACTTTTTACCTAATGAGTATTAGACCATGCAATAAATATTTAGAGTGGATAAATGTGTTTTCAGGATACCTGGTATCACTTACACATTCTTTGGAGAAGGAAGCTTGCTTTCGTACAATTTTTGCAGTTTTGTCTTACTGAGACTTGGTGGAAATAGTACCAGAGTGTAGTTTCAGAAACAGTGAGCAGAATTCTAAAGGCAATACGTTTTTAAAAAAAAAATCTATCAGGATAAGTAAAAATGGCTCCTCTTTAGCAGAAGGAAATAATAAATCCCATTTCCTGGTCAATAGCAGTATAAATCACTATATCCATGTAGTGCATTAATAATAAAGTAACTTGCTCTTCTTCCTTTGTCTTTTATGATACACATTCTATTTGCTCACAGGAGAAAAAAGCAGACAAGTCATTTTCAAAGTCCAAACACCCCAACCCCTCACTTACCCTCGAGCTCTTTGTGGACGCTCTGGCACAGGCTGGGCCTGGGCTGGGCCTCCCTGCTGGAGACAAAGGAGGCTGAATTTGTGCGTGTTGCTGGGAGCTGCAAGCCAGCCGACGGCTTCGGTGGTGTTTTGGAGTGTGACCTCAGGACAGGGAGTCTGATCACTGAACAGTTTGACTTTTAAGAGAGACGATTTCATTACATGCAGCAGATGGCCCTTCCTGGGAAAACCTCTGCCAGACAGGCAGTTGGCAGTGAGGAGAGGGCACATCCTACTTCCATAGAAGTCCATAGGAATTTCCTAATGGCCTTGAGATAGAGGAAGTGTTGGCCTTAGCTTTTCATAACAAAGCACTGGGCTGTTTTTTGAAGCACGTGCCTAACTGCTCTCCTAGGCACGTTGGGAACCTCTTACTTGCTGAAGTTAAGCACACAAAAGTTCTGCTGAGCATGAGAAAATCCACAGTGTCTAACAAGCAGGCTGAGGAAATCAAAGGTGGACAGTGGACTTTTTGCAATCACTACATGGAAATTCACCTAATGATTCTCATCCCTCAAAGGCAAATAAATGAATCCTGAAGTAAGAAAGTATTTCCACTCTTGGTACCCAAGGAGACAAGTCTCACACAGGAGGAACTGGAATGAATTGCACAAACTGCCCTGAGCTCAAGGGACTGGAGGAGGCTGAAAAGTAACTTTTGTGCCAAGTTTTTTCTTAAGCATTTTGCAGGATGTGCAGCTAAAACTGGTTACAAGATACTACTGTGCTAAATACTTCTTGCTCCCAGTGTTATCTAGACAGATAGGAAACTGGTGTGTTTAGCAATAAATATAGCACCTCCAACCACCCTCACTCAGAAACAGCAATAAGGATATCTGTGTTTTATATAAGAGCCTAAAAGCCAAAATAACCCCCAAAGAAATGAGAGGCAGCCACATTCAAATCAGAATAGTTCGGGTTGGATGGGACCTTTAAGGGCCATATAGTCCAACACCAACATGAGTAGGGACACCTTCCACCAGACCAAGTTGCTCCAAGCCCCGTCCAATCTGACCTTGAACACTTCCAGGGATGGGGCATCTACCACCTCTCTGAGCAACCCGAATGCTTGATCATTGAGTAAAAATGTTAGTAAAATTACATTCTTGCGTACTTTCAGTCCACTTTGAACAAGTTGCAATACCAGAGAGGTGAGAATTCGCCTCAGATCATCTATCCGTTTTCAGTGATCACGATCACTCACGGGAACATCTCCTGGGGGAGGCTCTTCTCGAGCAGCCCCTCCTCATCCTCCCTAAAGGGCGCAAGGTGCCTGACCCTTATGCTGCACGCCTGGAGAGCGGCAGCAGGCTGGGGGAAGTTATGTCAAAGAGGAGAGTCCATGGCCGTTCTGGTTGCAGCTGGATAAAGCTGTTTCTCCTCAAAGCGAGACGCCTGCCCTCAGTGTCGTCTAGGCTTCGTCTGGTTTATGCCCCAGCTCCCGGTTCGAAAGCCACGTTCGTCCTTCTCAGCGTCAGCCGGGGACGCTGCAGGAGGTCTCGCCCTCGCAGTCGGATACACAACACTCCCATTTCAACACGGGTACAACCACACCCGGTCCGTTTCCTCACGGTGTCCACAGGGCCGGCCGAGGGGGCGCCACGGCGCGCTCCCCTCAGGGCGCGGGGACCACGCTCCCCTCAGGCGGATCCCGCCCGGCCGCCCCGTCCCGCGCTGCCCTGCGCTGTCCTGCGCTTCCTTCCGGGCGGCGGCACCGCCCCGGCGGGGAGCGATGGAGCGCGGCGCGGCGGGGCCGCTGCCCCTCAGCCGCCTGGCCGAGCCGCTGCTCCGCAGGCTCAGCGAGCTGCTGGACCGCGCGGCGCCCGGCAAGGGCTGGCGGGAGCTGGCGCAGCGAGCGGGGAGCCGCGGCACGGTTCGGCTGAGGTGAGCGCGGGCAGCGGCGGGGCGCGGGCAGCGGCGGGGCGCGGGCAGCGGCGGCACCGCGCGGGCCAGCGGCCGGGGTTTATCTCTCTCTCTAATCTTCTAAAACTCTGAAAGTCCACTTGATAAGTGAAGGTATCACCACATACGGAAGGTATCTCGGCCCCAGGTTTGCGTGGCACTGTAATTTAATGAAAGAAACGTTGATGAATCTTCTTTGTGCGAATATGTAACCTTGTATTCCCTTTAGGTAGCTGTCATCGTTTTCTTATTTGTGTTGATTGAATTCGCTGTGATTGAAAATGCGTTAAGACAACACCAAAGTTGAAACTCTGAAGTTCAGACGCAGTTAACTGACGGTGGGTTAGGCTGGGCTCCAGTAGTCAGTTGTTTTAACAACTTTAAAATCAGTCTTCCTGTACTTTGAAGTTGAGAGTCTGACTCACTCTCTACGGCTTCTGAACTAGGCACATGGAAATGAAAGGTGCTGTACTACTTTTTCTGCTGAAACTTTAAAAGTGAAAATTAGAATATTTCTTAATACATTTGCTGAAAATTGTGAGGTATATGCATCTCTTGCAGCATCCAACTCACTAATACCAGTTTCTGTCTGTGGAGGTACCACTGAATAACCTCTGAACTCCTGAAGGAAATGCTGCAAATATGTTCAAATCAGCTAGGAGTTTCCCATCTCCATTTTTAAAAATCTTTTTATTTATCTACAAGTGATTGTTAACCCAGGTCCTTTCTGAGAAAAAGGAATTAAGAAGGTCTATGCCATGTCTTTCTCGCATTATTCCATAGCCCTCTGGATTTGGAGCAGTGTTCCCTCCAGGTGCTGGAGCCAGAAGGCAGTCCCAGCTGGAGTCTCCTGAAGCTGCTGGGGGATCGGGGCTGCACTGTGGTGGAGCTGGCAGAGTCCTTGCAGGCCCTGGAGCACACAGAGGCTCTCCGATGTCTCAGCCATTCAGGTCAGTTCTGGGCTGTGCTTTCACTGCAGCTCTGGATTTTACACTGGAAACACTCAAGTAACTAATTTTCTACAGTAACTAAAAACATCTTTAGTGCTTGAATTCTGGTAGTTGGGATCCAGATGATTACCAAGGTAATTGGCTCATCTGATTCTGAGGTTAAAAGTAAGCCAAGCCTTCATGCAGCATTGTTGCAGACTTGGACTTGGCTGCATGGATATGCTGGCTGTTGCCATTCCATCTGCTGACTGGGGTTTGGTGTCAGCCTGTGCCTCTGGGAGATGCTTATAGACCTGAGATGGACAGACAGGTAGTGCAGCTGGCACTTGGGTCTGGAGGTGTCAGTAACTTATCCCAAGTGAAGGGGAAGGATCCAGTTAGGGCAGTTCTGGTACATGCTGGATTTCGTCCAGCTTGCTAACTGGACAGATAAACTTAGTTTAGAACTAGATTTTTTTCTGCTAACACATGGACTTGATGATCCCTGTGGATCCCTTGCAGCTCAGCATATTCTATGATTCAGTGTGGTTGTTCACAAAGTCTAGGAAGTGGGGCAGCACAAGGAGATGATACACAAGTAGGACCATGGGGATCATGTGCTACTTGCTGTAGTACAAAACCAGAGCCGTCTCTTAGGTCCTTCTTCTTCAGGATGGGGTGAAATTCAAACTCCTAGGAAATGAAAAAAGCTTCTCTGAATGGGAAGTGGAAATGAGACCGGCAAGCTCCCTGCCATGCTGATGGCTGTCCTGTTCTTTGGACAGTGTGTGAGAAGAAGCCATGGGCTGAGAACCATTGTTAGGACAATCTTGGGATTTTTAAATTCCACGATATGTACAGGAAGTGACTGTGTAGTGCTGAATAAACTACAGGAAAAGAAATGAAACTGTGAAGAAATTATGGATCAGATTTCTTAGAACTTGTTTAGAATGCTTCTGAGGAGTGCAAAATACTTATCAGGAGAATTTTCTTTTTTTAAAAAAAGTGGAAGTTTTGGAAAGAGCAAGTCTTGTTAATTTTTCTGTCCTTTAAATTGAAATAGTATAATTGCTGTTTGTATTGGTTGTTAGAGGATTGTGATGCTCAAAAACTACTTAACACACTCAGTTTAACTGTGGAAAGCAGCAGAGGAAGTGTTGAATGAGGAACTGAGGTAGTAATCTCCAGTGCTAGGTGTAGAAGGAAGTGATTTTGGAGTAAAGAAGGCAAGGAATTTTGAAGTGTTGCAGCTATTTTGGAGTAGCTGCTGGTGTGTTCCACTCTTTCAGAGTAATCCTGTGTGTGGAGATAGCTGATAGAGCCCACTGCCCTGCCAGGCAAGGTTATGTGATTTCCAAATGCCATGTGGTCTCTGTTTCGGGCTGTTGCCTACATGGGTTCTGGTCTAGTTGTACCATCCAGAGCAAAGAATGCTTCAAATAATGTTTTTTAAACTTTCTGTTCTGCCGTTGACTTCCCCCCCTTCTTCTGATGACCTTGGCTACACCAGTGGATCTGTTTTTGGGATCATGCTGTAACAAGATCTGGAATGGTTTAGGTTAAGAAAATAACTGCATCATGTCATAGTTGCTCTCCTGGCAGTTAAGATTTGAAGTGGAAAATTTTACCTTGCAGAAAACCCCCACCCTGTGTTCTGGAGGAGTTAGAAGCATAAAGCTGAAACCAAGGATTCAGCTCATAAGAGTCCATAAGGAATAGCAGGAAAACACACTCTGTTGGACTTAAACTCTGACTGCTTTGACTTCCTCAGGCTGGGCCTAATCTTAATCTGAACAGCTCAAAGAAATTGTTGGGAGTAAGCAAATGCTTAAAACTGGAAATATCTTTCTAAAAAGGGATCTGTGATACCATAAGATGTATTATTTCCTTTAAAATTAAAATATCTGAATGATCTACTTTAAATCTTTTATGAGCTCCATCGAGTACTGATTGATTTGAGCATGGATTTTGTGTAGTGGAAGACAATTTTGAATGTCTTTAAGTAATATAACTAATTGGAACTGTGCATATACATAGTACAAACAAACTATTTTCAAGTATATTTAATGACAGAAATGTTCTTTGCTCCAAGGGCAATTTAAATGCAAATGTAAATTATGGACTTGTATTTTTTCATAACTTTCCTATGTGTAAATTCTGTCTTAAAGGTATAAAGATCATTGTACAGCCAGACTCTCAAGCAGTGCTCTCTGGTCAGATTGTCAAGCTGTGCTGCTGGGCAACAGGACACCCATTTGTGCACTACCAGTGGTTCAAGCAGGAAAAAGAGGTCAGAGTTCGTAAAGAATGTAGGGTTTTTAAATAGTGAAAATAACACATAATGATTTTGGATTACCCTTTTTTTAAAGACACTTAACTTACAATAAGAGAAGATTGTTGTATATACTCATAAAACCAAAATTTTAAGAAATGCTGGATAATGATCCTATGAGTGTGCTAAAACAAAACAGTGATTCCTTATATTCGCACCACATTGCTCCTGGGGGCTGTGTATGTGGAATGGGGCAGAAAGGAAGCTGTAAGTTCAGTTGTCTCTCAGCCTACCAGTAAGTTTCAAGTAAGTGAAGGAGTTGAGGATGGTGTTATGGACTTGGAAATAAATATTATAATGCTTGATCCTGGTTTAGATTAACCAATTGAAATGGAAGTATTTTTGGTTCACCTGTGATGCAGGTTCCCCATGGTAATTCTCCAGAACTGGTTTTGAGTCCAGTGAGTGTAAAGGATTCTGGCTTTTACATCTGCCGAGTGAACAGTGAATCTTCTTTCATGTTCAGTCGGTGGGCACGCCTTGAAGTTTGTGAGCTTCAGGATACGGCTCATGGTAAGTGGCAAAAACCCCTTCTGAAAGTGCCTTCCTGCTTCCTCGAGGCACTTGGGTCCCTGTTGCTGTGCTTAGGTTGTCTGACACTTCCTTTTCTTTTTACTTGCTTTTTATTTTTTTAAGGGAGCTTAATGGGTTTGCCTGAAAACAAGTTGTGCATTTGTATTCAGCCTCAGCCACAAAACCTGACAGTGGGGGATGCTTTGGTACTAGAATGTGGAGCTGTTGGAAACCCAATTCCTCATTACCAATGGTTCAGAAATGGATTTCCTTTGGCAAATGGGAGCAAAAATGTCTACACAGTAAGTTACGGCAGTGGGCCAGCCTTGGGAGCTAATGTGTAACCACCTTGAGCTTACTAGAGAAAGTTCCCTTGAAGAAAATAATTTCTCCAGAACCTTGATAACTTCTGACAAAGTGCTCACTTGAAGTGCTGCTTTTCGTTTTTTTACTCTTTCTTGCCTGTGGGCTTAGATGCAAGGATTAAATACTTGAGGCAGGTATTTTTTGGAGGTCTGTTGGGATGATTGTGATGATGCTTGCATAGGTAACTTACGTGGATGTGGAACATCAAGGAACATATTGGTGTCATGTATTCAATGACCAGGAGGACGAAGACAGCAAGAAGGTAGAAGTCATTATAGGTAAGGAGTTTTTCTGTTTCATAGAGGTCAGCTCCTTTGTCCATTTCTTCCACATCATTAGAATTTATTTTTGAAGCCTTCAGTATTAAGCCAAGCACATGCCTTCTATATTTTAAGTTTATCAATTTGTTAAGACACCTGTGCCTGCTTCCAGCAAATGGAATTTTACGGCTTTGGGTTTTTATGGTAACCAGCACAGAAGTGCTATCCCTTTTTTGCATTGCCAGCATGTATGTGGCTTGTTAGCAGATGCAAGATGATTTATGCTTTTTGGCAACTAAAAGCCACTTTAGCCCTTGCTGGGGACATGAACTCTGTTACATGGAGTCCTTCAGCAATCGGGACAGGTGAGATTGTTCATTTCAAGTGGAATGAATGAATAGAACACGTTTCAGTGCATGTGTATTTGCAGTGAACTGAAGAGGAGCAGATCTGTTTGTATAGCTTCCAGATCTATTTGGCAATACTGTTGTGTAATTTCCTTACCTCAGTAGTTTAGTACTCCTCAGTTTCAGGAATAGTTACTGTACAGTGTTATGGTCAATGCAGATTTACTCTGCTGTAAAGTGAGCCAGATTGCAGAGCAGCTTGACAGTGCCCTTTGTCTTCCACTTTGTGTGCTAACTCTCATAACTGAGAGCTCTTGTCTTCCATTTTTTCCCCCTCCTTAAAACACAAGGAAGGAAAGCTATGGCAGTGGAGTGCACAGAAGGTAAAGTAAACCTCTAGTTGTGAAGCAGTTTTCAAAATCAGTGATGGGGATGACAGGCTGTTGAATGTGTTGCTGAAAAGCATGTGTGGGTTAAGAGCTTGGGTTTAAAATGATGGATAATGCAACAGTCTTTCTGCACGTGCTTCTCTCTTCTGTTCTTCTAGACACCATGATCTAGAGCACACAGGAGAAAAACCAGGCTACTTTCTTCTTTTGTGGTATTCAAATAAATGTAAAGATCTGGAGATTTCTTTGGTGGGGCTCAGGAGGCAACATCCTAGCAAGAAAATCTGGAGATGTTCAGGAACCTGGGTGATCTTAGAGAGCTGGCTAGAGCTAGTTCCAGTGTCAGCTCCATGTCTGCAGAAGTGTTTCTAGCAACTTTCTTAGGATGATTTCCATTCTCGTTTGCATTGTTGCAATGGGGAGGAAGAAGTGTGTGTATTGTCACATTTAATGTTGGTACCATCCCTTGACTACTGAGCATCTCAGAGTCTGCAATATTCACAGCACAGGGGATTGTGTACAACAGCGTGTGGCTGCTCCGAGAGACCACTGGTGCTTCAGAGATGTTAGTTTTCTTTTCCCTGCTTTCCAGTGTTCTCAGAATAAAGAGATGAAACCCCTGGTAACTTAGAATGTTTGAAAACTGTGTCTGAAATCTTACTGAATACAGGTAGCTTACCAAAATCAGATTTTTTGCTCAGGATGTTGCTTTTTCAGCAGCCCTTCAAACATCTGTTCTTCAGTGGGATGATTCTGATGCCTTGTTCCTTGTTCCTTCAACCTTCTTGCATGCCTGTGGGATTGAGGTGTAGTAACTGTTTCCCCCCTTTGTTTTTACATCTACTGTACTGCAATACTGTGTCTAGCACAGCTTAATGTATTGCTATAGGATTTTCTCTTCTCTGTGTGGAATAAGCACAAAAGGTTTGATTTGCAGAAATGCAAAGCCAAAAGTATTTTAGAAAAGTAGTTTGTTTTCTGTGTTCGGCTGTGTTTAATAATGGCATGGCACTTACATTTTTATTAATAAAATGGGGTTTCTGCTTCTTGTTTAAACCATGATTTTATTGGTGTTTTTCTTCACAGAAGATTTAAGTGATCTTCAGGAATCAGGTAAGTGGTAAGTTTTGAAAAACTTTAATTTTGCATCTTCATTTTAAGTTACAAGTCACTGAAGCCTCGCTGGGTTACAGTATAAACTTTACAGTATTTGGATGTATCTGTAACTGAGAATTGAATAGGAGCTGATACCACCTTAAGAGCAGCACCGCTTTCTAGTTCCAAGAGATTTAACTGGAAGCATATAGAGAATCATAGGGGTGCTGTTCATAAAATCACGCAAGGCTGCACATGAACTTACACAGATACAAAGGGAATTACCTTTCTTGTCTGTGGTTTCTTGGGACTCTCAGTTTTAGCACATTGCTGCTTTCTCAGATAATTAAGGTGAAAAAGATGTGAGGTGTCTGGCTGTCACTCATAATATGTTGAATGGCATATTTCTTGCAGTCATGTTGGAGTCAGCCGATGTGATTTGAAGCCTGTTAGGTGTTTATTGTAGAAGTGTAGATCCATAATGTTGCTCCAGAAGGCATTATCCCTAATACAGTTTTCCCAAAATCTCAACTCCCAAAGATAGTGCCCTGGGTTAGACATCAAATACGTTTATGTTTGCCCAGCCTCAGTTTCAATCACTGAAGGGCTTCTGTCATACTGTGTGATGTTATCCAGGTGTACCACTTTGGCACACTGCTTACTGTTCTTCTTGACACAGCATTGGCTCTGCCACCCCTCTGTGAAGTACAAAATAAAAGAATTTTCACGTCCAGATGGTAATCTCTGCTAAGCATCCTTCACCTTGCATGTCTGCATTTCGTTTGGAGAGGATGAACTGTTCAGATGTCAGTGAAAATGCCAATGTGCAGTTTGTGAGATTCAGCATCTATTCTTTCTTAATCTATATAACTAGCTATTCACATCCTGTCAGGCTGTGTGCTGGAAAGGGTGAAGGAAATCAGCTAAAGAACAACAGCAATATCAACAAAACACCCCCAAACCCTGCCAAAAAAAAAAAAAAAAAAAAGAGGGCTTTTTCTTGCATTAAACTAGTAAAGTGTTAGACAAAGCAGTGCCACTAGACTGTGGCTGTGGGGAATATGCAGTTCATTTTCTGTAGTCACTGACACGCTGTTCTTTTCTTCTATTTCAAGCAGACCCACAAGAAGAGTCAAGTCACAGACCTGTGGGTAAGTAGTTTTGTGCTGGAATGGCTGTATGTATTTGACACCCAGGTATTGCTTCTACTGACACAGTGCAAGACCTGTGGGGCAAATAGAGAGCTGCAGGGAGGGAAAGCTGTCGATGTTTGCGTAGTCCATTTACAATGCTTGCTTGCCCTTTCAGGAGTAAACTGTGCTGAGGGCACCAGTATTTTTAGTGACCCTGTGAAGCATCTGCAGCTTCTCATCTGTTTCAGTTTACTGCTTCAGATTCCTGTGGCCAGTGTGTGACTCCATTCCTTTGAACGCTGGGAGGCAGTGGTATTGGGATGATGTGATAGAAAGGATTGCTATCCTGTCTGCTGAGGAAATGCTGTCCTTGCAAGCTCAGCTCTCCCTGTTCCATCATGTGGATGCTTTGATGCTGAGCTGAAGCTCATAAAGAGATGGATCGCACATGTGCTATGACGAATAGTTGCTAGGATTTTTAATCTCATTCTTAAATTTGCACTGTACACTTGAGTGGTCAGGCATGTTGTCCTGTTGATACTGAACCAGGTGGAAAGGCTGCTGGCCACCGTCAAAAATTTATGCCTCTTCCAGGTTCATCAGTGTTAGGGGGAGTGTGAGTGCTCCCCTCTCATGTGGATAAGTTTTCGTCTTCAGGCTGAAAAGAGAGTTGAGCTGTATTGTTGATGTGGGATGACTTGTAAAATCAGATAAAATATTGTGCCTGAAGTGAGATTGGATACTCTTTTCACTTTGGAAAACCTTCAATTTAAAGGTGTTGAATCCATGGAATATATAAATGTGACATGTTTTTTTCTCTGTGTGTTTTGGCAGCCACAGACAAGGTGGCTCTGTTAATAGGAAACATGAGCTACTGGAATCATCCCCAGCTCAAGGCTCCAATGGTAGATGTCTATGAATTGACCAGTTTGCTAAGGCAGCTGGATTTCAAAGTTGTTTCTTTGCTGGATCTTACTGAGTCTGAGATGCGAAATGCAGTGGATGAATTTTTACTTCTCCTAGATGAAGGAGTTTATGGTAAGAACACGTAAAATCCCTTCTGAAGTAGGTCAGTTTTGTATGTATCAAGTAGCAAACATCTGGTATTTGCCTCTCCTAAACAAACTTCAGGCTAAATATGATGCATGTAGAATGGGAAGAATAAGTTAAAGGCACCCACCAGCATATCCTCTGATATCCTTTGGTTAAAATGTTATTGTTCCTTTGCTTTTAGAGCAGACCAAATGTTTGAACTTTTTTCTTTAACCACACCTAAAACTGCAATGCAGGCTTTTGTTTTCTTTGATAGTACTGATAGTACTTTGCCTAGATTTGATTCTGGGGGACAAAGCACAAGACAGAAGTCAGGGAGAGCATGATGGAATTGATGCATGGAGCAAAAGCCTTCATGTCTTGCATGGAAAAGGCCAAGAATGACCTGGTTTGGAGTGTAAGAAAAGTTCTTACATTTTCCACTGACTGCCACTATTTTTTCATTTTTCTAAATTCTAAGATTGTATAAAAAAACTCCAGGAATTATTTAGGACAGAGAGCAAAAAGTTTTGCCAGGTCCCCTATTTAACAGATTGCAGAATTCCTGTAGTAAAAGTCCATCTGAGAAAACATTATTTGATCCCTTTTTGGAACGCACGGTCAGCTTATTTCTTAGTATGACTTTTTACGGGTGTGTTACCTGATGCTCTGTCTGTGCAGAACTGGCTGCTCTGACATTTGGGCATTTATATCTGAGCCAAAACCTGCCTGACATGAAGCCTCAGTCTGGCAGCAACATGAGGCTTTTGAGAGCTGTTTGCTCTTTCTATTCCCTGGGAAATAGATGGGCTTATCTATTTGGGTGAGCTTTAAGGTTTTTACACCTTCTCAATTTTTCTCTATAACTGTGGACATTTTTGCAGTTGTACTTTTTCAGCTAGTTGATTTAAAAGGTAAACAGAACAGTTTTTCAGTGGTGTTTGGCAATAACTATTTCAGTTTAAATCATCATTTTGTTCTTTCTTCATGGTGGCTATTAATGGCTTAAAGCCTGTAAAAGATGCTGTCAATGCACAAATAGGTAATGATTTATTGCCTTTCTAGTGGGCATAGCTTCAAATAGAAGAGGCATAGTGACTACTGCTGTTTAGTCTGTGCTACATATAAACCTGATGCCTACTAGGTTGTGTAATTCTGGCTTACTGCCAGGAAAGTGGCATTTCAGATGCTGGTCCTTAAGGGCAGGAGTAGTAAACAAAGTGATGATGATTGTCTCCTCTGATGTCTTAGTCTGTGCTGTTCTAAATGTAGGCTGCAATTAACATTGTATTCCACACAGGGTAAAAGCATAGACCCATATGTTTGAAAGGCTAAAAATATTTAGGCTGCTTAGTTTTTAAATGAGAGGGACCGAGGGAGGGAGAGAGGCGGATATCACTTAAATGCTGACGTCTCTGAGGAACTTGAGCCTACTTAAAATTGTTGTGTGTGAGTCTCTGTTGAGGCCCTCCAAACATGTTTACTCCACTTACCCCAGGTATGTGCAGATTTATTTCTGATGTTGAGCTCAACATATTAACTGTTGCAGGTACTTGGCACATAGCACAGTCATCTGCCGAGGACAGAAAAGGAATGTAGTCAGTCAGTCCCATTACTTACAGAATACATGCTCAGATACATATAATCTCAAATATAACCCTGATTTAGGTCCAGATCCAAACTCTGGAAATCACATTAAGACTTCCCTTTTAACTTAGGGCCTGACACAAGGTCATGCAGTTGCACTTCATACCTTATTTAGCTCTCTTGAAGCTTGCCTCTCTTGAGGCTCAGGTAGCCCTCATATTTTCATTTCTTGTAGCTATGTGTAATGAAAAGGTGAAAACATTTAGCGTGCCCACCTCCACAAGCTAAATTAACAGTAGATCATCTTGGTATATTAGGGTGAGGCTTATTTTGGGTTTTCTCTGAATGTGCCAGAGCTGTAGGTGACTTAAATTTCTCAGCAAATTTTAGTAAGAATAACAACATAAGAATATTGTATCTCCAGACAGCATAAATTGTCAGATTTCTGTTGACTTTTATTCAGCTGAGCACTAAATACTAATTGCAGATCTGACCCATAGACTGCTTTGACTAGATAAATAAAAATTCTTTTTAAAAGATGGAATTCGCATCATTAAGGAAAACCAGCACTGGGAATAGGCAATAGGAAAATTCAATTAAATCTCACAAGCCTCTGGTAACTGCATTTTATGGCAGTAGAGATTATTGATTCTAAGGTCATCTAATCTTCATGCAAATTTATATGACTTTAATATTGGACATTTTTATTCATATAAGGAAAATCTAAGCCCTAGCTTGCAGTTCCCTTTCTCAGGGTTGAGAAAAAATTTTATTCCATGATCGGGTTGGTTTTGTTCTACAAAAATATTGCATGTTTTATTGAAGATTTTAAATCTTAAAATGTTGTAGACTGTTGTGTAGTGACACATGAGGGACATGATGGCAGGATAATCATTTCTGGCTAGGTAAGCATCAAAGACTTTGTTTGTTTAGTAGACCCAGAAGAGTCATGAGTCTGTAACTAGGAGATACAGCTGCAATCAACTGAACATGAGCCGTTGGTAGTTTGGTAATGGGGATGTGCTCTGGAGTCCTACCAAACTCTTCAGCATTTTTTTTTCTGTCTATGAACTGCAGACTTACTGCTGCTCAGAGCTTTGTAACTGCACATGTGGAGAAGATGTTTTACAGTTGGCACATTTCCTTGTTCCTATCTGTGAGTTACACACATACATAACAAACTGTTTCTATTAGAGGTCATGACTACTTAGAGCATTTTAAGAGTATTTAACTTGGTACATTTGAGCAAATATCTAACTGATTCTATTGCATGTGTGATTTTTGTGCTTCTTTTAATTTATTGTGTTTGTGTATTGTGGAGTTGATGTTGATGTGGCTTGGAGGGGCTTCAGTGAACTCCCTGGCCCACAGTCAGAGCTGTGCATGACGGTTTTGACCTGCTAAAATGGACAGAAGTCTCTGATGCACTGCTCACTGTCACACGTGTTTTGAACTCAGGGCTGTTATACTATGCTGGCCATGGCTATGAAAACTATGGGAACAGTTTCATGGTTCCTATTGATGCCCCGAATCCCTACCGCTCAGCAAACTGCCTGTGTGTGCAGAATATCCTGCGGCTGATGCAGGAGAAGCAGACGGGACTCAACGTGTTCCTGCTGGATATGTGTCGCAAAAGGTATCCCCTGCATTCCGAGGTGGTGAGAGCTGACCTCAGCTCTTTGGGATCTTAACAGAAAGCTGGGTCTCCTGCTGACGAGAAGTCTTTAGGCTGAGAATTTCCTGTACTCCAAAGTTCATGGTTCTGAGAATTCACAGCCTGCACCTGAGTGCTTTTAGCATCAGTAGGATTCATCCACAGACTTCTGCCTGTGGCCTTGGATAGAGAGGTGAACCTGGTGGTTAGAATTTGTCCCCATGGGTACATACCTGCCTCCTGATTTCAATGATATTTATTTCTTTTTTGTTGTTGTTTTTTACAAGTTATAAACAGACTGATCAGATAAAAGTGAAATTGGGCATCTTAAAGAAGAAACGAGAGCCTTTCCCCTGGTATCATTATCTATCTTCTTCATTACAAGGAGGAAGGAGAATCACTGTGATCAAAGGAACGTTAACTTAGCAGAAGGGCTCAAATGAAGTGCTTATTTTAGAACTCTTCAGAGCCATGGATTTTGCTTCTGTACTGAGGATGTTGTGTCTTTATTTAGAGGTTAAAAACCAACTGATTGATGGGATTTTTCTACACAAAGTACTGTGTTCTTTCCATGTTGAGAAACTACTATGCTCAATTAAACTTGCACTTGAAATCAGCTCTTCAGTCAGCACTTCTGGCAGTTGGTCTCTGAGCAATGTTTCATAACAGAAAATTGCTGGTGCTTTAGTATCTGTGGAGCCTCTAAACTTCTCTGCCAATGAAATGCCCATGACCCAATTCAGCTTCACAATCTGCTGTCCAAATAGAAAATCCATTGACGTAAGCCTCGTACTAACAACACCATGGTTGGGGAGGGGGGTGGATTTTAAAAATCATGCAATTTTTGAAATAATCTGAAATGGGTGGATATCAGAATTGTGTTTTGCAGAGATTGCAGCCAAACTCTGCTGGTTACTACATCGTGCCCTTCTCTGGATAATGCATGGTGCCTCTGTCTTTACACTGCCCTCAGGCAGAGTGTTGATGGTGCTGACTTTTGTCTTTTAGCAGTCAGGATTCATTTCAGACTTGTAGGAGTGAAAAAAATTACTGGTTCTGAACTTTGCTTTTTTTGTATTTTGAATTTGTTGCCATTATTAGTTCTCAAATTATTATTTTACTTCCTTGTGTTTCCATTCATTACAGAAATGAATATGATGACACAATTCTCATCTTGGATGCTCTGAAGGTTACAGCCAACATTGTTTTTGGATATGCAACGTAAGGAAGTTTTTCTTCTTCTGTGCCGCAGAAATGACTGAGAATGTATAGCTGATCTTTTCCAGAACTGTGCTGTGGGTCAGTAACCTTGGTCACTTTTCAAGCGCAAAAACTGCTGAATAGAAGAAGTCAGGAGCTTTACTAAAGTTGTCTGTAATAAATGTAAGCTCCTCATATGAGCAGTTTGATGAACAGGTCTGGTCTGTGATGTCATTGTAAGAGAAAGTTCCATCAGCTGCTTGCAAGGGAACACGAAGAGCAGATTGGCCTTGAACACAACCTGGTTTTCAAATTATAGGGTTTCTTTCCCTCATTCCCAACATAAATTTACTGTTAATCATGCAGGTTTTTCAGTGTTTTTTCCTTGTCCAATGCTGATGATCTCACAGGTGCCAAGGAGCAGAAGCTTTTGAAATTCAGCAGTTGGGGTTAGCCAACGGAATCTTCATGAAGTTCCTTAAGGACCGTTTGTTAGAAGACAAGAAGATCACTGTTCTGCTTGATGAGGTTGCAGAAGGTGAACTCCAGCTTACTGCACTAACAGTCTCCTCAGCCTGCATTACTAGAAACAACTTTGCTTCCATGTCCTTCCTCTCATGGTGTATGTGTTACACTACTTAAAGCTCTTGTTGCATTTTGTTCAAATAGCAGGTGCTACTGGGCAGCATATTAACAACATTCCTGATGCTGAGCTTCTTTAATAGTGTTCAATTTTATACTTTGCTCTTCAGTGAACCTTATTTGTTCTGAGTATCTTTCTGCATGGAGCTTTGAATTGTCCATCTACAAAACTGCTCTTCTGTCCTGTGGTGCCAGCTGTCTTGTGGTAGTCCAGTTGTTTGCATGTTCATTTAAACAATTAACAGAATCCCACTTGCCTAAGAGTGCTATAGCAATGATAACAATTTGTTCTCTGAGTGCAGTAAAAAGGGAAATACACTGTGTTAATTTGCCTGTTTCAGTGATGGTATTTTTGAGTTGATGGGAGAAGCACTAAAGTGAAAAGTGTGGAGGGAAGTGTACTGCTTCTGTGAAAACATCTGCTCCAAGCACAGAAGAATGGTGTCATACTGGTAGTGTAGGTGCATCAGCCCAGCTCTGCCCTGGGTTCAGCAGCCTGGGGCAGCTGCAGGTTGCAGAGCTTTGTCTTCTGTTCAAGAGTGCAGGGAAAGATTGACTTGTCAGGCAGCGTGACAAGCACTGCTGTGAGTATTCCCAGGTGCTGAATGTCGGGGAGTATGTGAGAGCTGTGCAGACTGTGCCAGAGAAATGTTCCCATTAAGTGTCCCATGGAAACAGCCCCTGTGGAGAAGGCTGCAGCATGCTGGCACTGTGGTTCCTGCTGTGCCTTTGCCACAAGAGTGCAGTGCTCGCTCATGGTCAGCTTGGTGACCACCAGGTCCCCAAGGTCCTTCCCTGTAGAGCTGCGTCTCAGTGAGTCAGGCCCTTTGTGAACCTGTGCAAGGGATTATTCCTGCCTGGGAGCAGAACTTGATGTTCCCTGTTACTGGACTGCATGACATTCCTCTCTGCCCAGTTCCACAGCTTGTCCAGGACCCTCTAAAGAGCAGTACAGTCTTGTGGGGTATCAGCCATTCGTCTCAGTCATCTGCAAACTTGCCAAGCTGTGTACTCTGTCCTGACATGTGGGTCATTAGTGATGCTGTTAAATAACCAATATTGGGCCCTTGTATCTAAACTTAAAATACCCCCCTTGCCCCCAGTTCTTTATAATAATCTCCTCCAAAGGAATTACTCACGTTCTTGAAATTAGTCACTCTGATTAGGACCTTACCCAGCCAGAGCTGTGATGCTGCTTGGACTGGCTCTGAGGAACAGGGGAGGATGCTGGCCAGGCCACGTGCAACCCCTCGGGGCTCTGCAGAGCTGCTTTGGCCTTCAGGGAAGGAAGGGCTGAGCAAGGAATACTTGTAAAACTGCAACTTTTGATGGATATGCTGGCTCTGGCATAACCACAGCAACCACACAACATTGCAGGGAGATACTTAAGTCAGTTGGAATTGCAGCAGTATTGATTTTGAAAGAACCTCTCTGCATCTTGTTTTTAGATATGGGCAAGTGTCCCCTTACCAAAGGCAAGCAAGCCCTGGAGATCCGCAGCAGCTTGTCACAGAAAAGGGCATTAACTGATCCTGTTCAACAAAGCACATCTTCTGCAGAGTCCCTGGCACGAAACCTGCAGTGGGCCAAAGCTCATGGTACAGTACAGTTTGCTTTTAGATGGTCCTACTGCCATGATGGGAGAAGGGAGAGCATGTACTATTGAATGGAAATGGAAGAAATTCAAGGTTATAGCTGCATTTTCATTACTGTGTTCAGTTGGAAGGTTTTGTGTTGGGATTTACCCCTACATGAGATAGTAATGAACAAGGTGACATGTAGAATTCATGTATATTCAGTATATTTAAGACCACTCGGACAGTGGAGGAGAGACTTTTGGGTTGTCTACCTTCTGGGACAGTCTCCCAGTACTGTGTGTCTAGCAGTGACATTTGTAAGATGGCGTTGATCTCATTCTAAAGTCATCACCTAAAACAGCCATGTGAACTGTATGGTAAATGTGCATGATGAAAAGAAGTTTTCAATGTAGACAACTAAGAAAAATAAAATAAGACTGAGATGAGTTCCAGGCTTCCTAGGCTTCTTTTAAGAAGGGCAGTGGGGTTTAGGACCTTTTTATCTTTTTTTTCACCTAAACTTGTTGGAGTGCATCTTCAAATTTCTTTGACAGTTGGCACAGAGGGTCAAGGATGGCATTTCTAAGACCACTCATCATATAGGAAGACTCTTTCAGAGATGCAGATGTTTATTTGTGATACCGAGCGCTTAATTCTTGTTTGTTAAATGGTTGAAAAAGAAAAATGCATATGCTAAGTTTATATTTAGACTGTAACAATGTGTTATTTATTGGCAGAGCTTCCAGAAAGTATGTCCCTTGAATTCCAGTGTGGTGTTCAGATTCAGTTGGGGTTTGCAGCCGAGTTCTCCAATGTCATGATAATCTATACACGGATAGTAAAGAAGCCCCCTGAAATCACAGCTTGCAGAGCCCACATTACAGACTTCCCACTCGTAAGTGCTTCCTGCTGCTGTCTCGTGATCTTGCTCCACTGAAGTTGAAAATTTTCTGTTCCACCCATATCAAGCTGCAACTTGTATAATAAAATGGGTCTAAAGTGCTGCAACTTCTCAAACTGAAAGAAGTACTATTTTATGATCTACAAATTCTATACCGTCAATTAAGTTCTCTTTTTTTTTTCTTGCAACAGGACTTGGATGTAGATCCTAAAGAGGCCAATAAAGGAACTCCTGAGGAAACTGGAAGCTATTTAGTATCAAAGGACCTTCCCAAACACTGCCTCTACACCAGGCTGAGTTCACTGCAAAAACTAAGGGTTAGTATCCACTAGTCATTACAAGTTTGCCCAGATAATTGACACTAATTATGTTGCTTTGCAGTTCTGTTGAGGCAGCTGTGTATTGTTAGTGTACTAAGTTCTTTGGAGGGAAAGAATGGACAATAACACAGTTCAGTGACTTTAATTTCACAGCTGAAAAGTAAAAGGCAGGGAATTGATGCATATATGCAATCCTGAAACCGGCGTGCAAGGCCCTTTGTATTTGCCTGGCCCATGCTGAACTTGGCCAAGATGGGTATTTTTGTGCAGATCACCTCTTGCATGCTCTGAGGGTGTTCCTATGCCTTTTAGGAAGAACCTGACCTGAAGCAGAGCTGCCTCTTACAAAGTCATTAGTAGGCGATGAAAGTGTTGTGTATGATCAGCCTGTGCTCCTGGGCACACAGTTTTTGGAAGGTTCTCCCTTCAGCAGACTGGGGCACTGCTAAGTGTCTCTGTATCTTTGTGTCATAAACATCTGTGCCAGACACAGCCTGCTATCTCTTCTTCAGTGCTTTTGGCAGTTGAGGTAACACAAGTGCCTCTGGAAATACAGACTGTTCAGTAAACAAGTAGTGAACAAAAGAGGACCTCAGGAAACAAGGCTTGCCCAGTGTGTGTCTCCAGCTCCTAAAATGGTCACTCTGCTTCTCCAGGAGACTGGAGCCTCTCTAAGGGTTTCCTGTAGTGCTTATTTGGAGAGGAAGTATAACTTTTTCTCTCCCCCTCTTTCCTCTTTTATAGGAACACTTGATCTTCACTGTTTGCTTGCACTATGAGTATTCAGGAATAGAAGATACAATGGATGAAAGAAAGGAAGTTAATGTTGGGAAGCCCCTTATTGCTAAATTAGGCCTTCACCATGGATTCAAAACCAAGAACTGTCCCCAGACCTGTTGTATGCCTGGTTATCCTTTTCATAATCCAGTAGAGTTGAGTCCAGAGGCAGCTGAATACTACATCCCTAGTCATTGCCAACCCAATTCCTGTCCAGGTGTTTACCATCCAAACTGTGCTTGCTCAGCCAGCATCACACAACCAGAGACATGTTCCTGCAATGGGACTTCCAGGATACTGGCTTCAAGACATGAAGTACAGCATTATTCACACATTGTGGGAAAGAGTAATGTACCAGTAGAGACCACTGATGATACTGTTGAACTGGAATTCTTCCTCTCTGACAGCCTCAGCTTCTCTGAACAGCAATAGCTGGGATGTCTTTGGAATAGACCAGAGTGGCATCCTTGAATAGAGGGGTCTCCACACTGCCTCTCCATCTTCTGGAGTTAGGAGACTTTAGGACAAGGCCCTGGAGAGTCTAGAGCAGAAGCTGGGAATGAGGTTGTGATGAAAATTTTTCATATCCTAAGAGACCAAACTGGACCAATAGATTTTTTTCTTTTTTTCTTTTCATTTACTCTTTGTTGTTTGATACAGGGAAAAATCTGAACTGCTCAGAGTTTCCTATTCTGTTCTTTGGCCATTGTGTGTTAGGATCAGTCACTGATGTTCCAGTGCCTTGGATGTAGCCAATAAGCAGCTCTGACTGCATTCTCCTCTCTGATGGTCAGATGTCCAGTGTCTGGGAGCATCTGAGGTGGATTAAGATCTGTGCAAGGAGCCCAAAACCTAAAGAGCCAGCAAACTGACATCACTTTTGTTTTTAAGAGAACTACAGATTATCAGAGGGAGCAAAGTCACAGAATCCTACTGTGGTGGATTGTTCTTCTTATGATTTTTTTTTTCTTTTACATAACACTCTTAAGATTTTTGCTGATCTGATACCTGTTTTTTCATGTTCTGGAAGAACACTAACTGGAAAGATGAGGGCAAGTGCCTGCTCATAGCAAGCAGGGTATTGTATGGTCAGTCTCATAGACATGCTGAGGGCTAAAAGTGAATGGGCAAGAGGAGTGAAAGAAGAAAAGGAAAAAAAAAAGCTCACAAGAAAAGTGAGCTTTTATTAGGTCTTTGAAAGTCTTGATGCTTTGAAAATGCAAAAATATTGGGGTGTGAAGAAACTAAAATCAAAGGAAGTTTTCAGATGGGGTAGTAGCCTCTCCTGCACCGGTAATATTGATAAGTAGTATTGCTTAAATTAAGATCCCCATCATAAAAATAAAATAAGTGAATGTTACTGAGGCAGACAGGCCAGTTTCCATCTCCAGTGGAGAATGCTGTGATCTGGTGGCCTGGCAACATGCTGGATGGGCACTGAGGGATGTGCTGGTGTTGCCATAAAACTTTTGAGATGGGGATGTTAATGCATCTTTAACTAGATCTGGTGATCTTCAGGTTGCTCTATGCTGAAAGGTGGATATATGTACATGGATATAGCTATTTCCAGGATGACAGCCATGGTTGAAGTAATCTGTACACGAGCTTGAATTTCTGGTTTTCCTCCTGCAGGGTGTTAAATAGTGCCATACCTATTAATGAATGGGATGTACCTGCATTAACTATTCTGTGCAGTTGACTTGTAAATCAGATTATAGCTTGAGACATGGTCTAGGAGTGCGATATTTAGCTAATACGTTGTCAGTTTCCTAATTTCTATAAAAGCTTATTCTTTTTTCTTACTGTGTAATAAACTGTTGTCCACAAAATTATGTATGTGTGCATATGTAGTTGCTATATTCTTCTACACCTTCCAGCCTTAAAAAGCCCAAAGCTTTATTGAAACAAAACATGTAATAAAAGAATTTCCTTAGCAGAAAAGAAGGGGAAATCTGAATCATGAGCTTCAGCTCAAGATACACAGATCTGGACCTGGGCTGATACCCCTGCTTCTCGAAGCTCTTGCCTCTTGAGAGGTGCAAAGGCATTTGACGAATTCACTGAACTCGAGGGAAATCTTTAATAGGTACCCCTTGGACATATTTGTATATGCATGTATATGTATATGTATGTACTTCTGTGTGTGTGAATTGATTTAAATCCCCTATGGGAAGTATAGTATGGATATTGCCATCTTAGATCTAGAATTAAATTCCTGCTGTGCGTATAGGAATTGAATCATTTCACAAATGTTAAATTAGTCAGCAATTAGGTGCTGCTAAATCCTTCAGGTGTAAACCCCTGTCCAAGTCTGAACCCTGTGACTCAGCAGCAGGGCCTCCCTTAGCCTTTGGCATCCATGGTGCCCGTGTAAATCGTTCTACATTGATTCTAGACAGATTTTCCTCTGTGTGCATCATCCATGTAGCAGTTACCACAGTGAACCCTGCCATTGAACCTCATTACCCTTTTGCACATTTACATTAAACCTGCTTTTGCTAATACCTTTAACAGGGGTTCTTTAAGTGACCTAAACCACTCAGATTTGTCCAAATCATCTGACAAAAGTCTGCCTGTGGCAGTAGTGTGTGTGGTGGAAAACTTTATCTGTCCGAGCCCTCTTTAAAAAGAGAATAGTGATGGAAAGGCATTTTCTCACTGCAGCAATGTCTTTAGGAACTGCTCTAACTGTTTTAATCATTAGTGTTCAGAATTAAATACTCTGGTTCTTCAGGGCAAGCTGCAAGCAGCACCCATTT
This sequence comes from Corvus cornix cornix, assembly GCF_000738735.6. Taxonomy (NCBI): domain Eukaryota; kingdom Metazoa; phylum Chordata; class Aves; order Passeriformes; family Corvidae; genus Corvus; species Corvus cornix. The sequence goes on along the minus strand of NC_046357.1, from coordinate 124,958 downwards.
CCTTTGGCCCAGGTCCAGGAAAGCACTTTAAAAGTTCAACAGGCATAAATTAATTTAACATTTCAATCTCAGTGAAATTGGTGGGATTAAAAGACATGTGTAAACCTAGGAAGTTGTTAAAGCTCTCTTTGGCTTGTGGTGTCCTTTCTGAATTGAAGCCTCAGGGTTTGGTTTTTTCCTGCAGTGCAATTATTTGGATATAATTATTTTTTGCCAAAGTATCTGGTACGCTAAATTAGTTTGCCCTCTTCTTTAGCATTGCTGTATGGTTTTGTATAACTCAAGTGTTTGTCACCTGGGTTTGGACGTTCAATAGGTTTAGAAGAAAGGTTTAAGGTAATCCTTAAATAAACTCAGGCTTCTCTGGCAAAAGAAGGGTTCATGTGCTTCAGAAAGGCCAAGACAATTCTTCCATTGTCCCTCCCCACACTGCAGTAAGGTGGGAGTGCATTTACCTTCTGTACCTCCATAGAGCTCTGCAGGCTGACTCCTCTTGTTATCCTGAGAGTTCTGAAACTGGCTCTGGCTCCAGAAGACCCATCTGCACCATGGAATTCTTCAGTAGGAGATATCAGGGCTAGTCTTGCCGTCTCTCTAGTTACTGCCTTGGTTCATGCATCAACTACTTTTCCTCCTTCTCTCAGCTAATTAGTAACTTTGGCAGCTCTCACATGCAGTAAGCTCCTGGGCTACGTTCACCTTGAGATAAATTCCTCACTGCTGTAATGCGGATATGTTTCAGTATTACTTCTTCCTTGTATAGAATTTTAATTCAGGCACAGTAAGATCTGCTCACTTTTTAGAGTGCAGCATTTTGAGCTCCAAGGTTTTTGCTGGGAATTGGAGATAGGTTTAAAGTATCAGGCGGAGGAGGACAGGTTGGGAATTTCAGGGAGTTTGGTTTGTTGGGGTTTTTTTAAAGATTGATCCTTTAGCAATAGTCTAGGAATGCAGTGAGGACACCTCCATGTTGTGGCAATTAGGCAGTTACTAATTCCTAAGGTATTGCTGCAGCAATTTAGTCATACCAGGCTTATTTTAAGAGCTAATGAGAAGAAATGCTGTCTCCCATCCTTGTTGTTGGCACTCAGTGAGCAGGAGCCCCGGATCCCTGTGGGGGTGTGTTACCACAGCGACCAGCCTCTGCATCTGCAGCGGATGTGGGAGGAAGTGGGCAGGCCTTCCCCATCTGCCCTTCAGACAGAATCTGCTGGCACCCTGCTTTCAGCTTTCAAAGTCACTTGCAATTAGGATGAAAAGTCTTCAACCTGTTACGCAAATTAATTCACTACACATAAGATCAAGCAGCTCTCAGATGCTTCCTGGGCTCTCTGATGACTTAACATGGTGGTTATGATTTATTTCATCTCTCTAAACATGAGCCAGCTCTGCTTCCTGACATCCTGTATGAAGAGGGATGTTGACTGTGCATGGCAGGACAGCACAAGTCACAGAATCACCAACTATGCTGAGTTGGAAGGGACCCACAAGGATCATGGAGTCCAACTCCTTGCCCTGCACAAGGCCATCCCCAAGAGTCACACCCTGTGAGAGCGTTGTCCAAACACTCCTGGAGCTCTGGCAGCCTTGGGGCTGTGACCATTCTCTGAGAAGCCTGTTCAGTATCCTACCACCCTCTGGGGGAAGAATCCTTTTCTAATATCTAACCTAAACCTCCCCTGCCACAACTTCAGGCCATTCCCTCAGGTCCTCTCAGTGGTCACCACAGAGAAAAGATCAATGCCTACAGAGGTAGGGCATTGATCTGTGATTCTGTGGGTTATCATCAGGCAGCCTGTTAGAAACTGCTCGGATTATTCCCCTCTGAATGGGCTGTTTGCCAGAGCTGTAGGTGTTTAAAGCAGTCCCAGGAGTCTTCTCTGTTCACATCCTGTCTTCTTTGTGCCTGTCAGCTCTTTTCCTCTCTCCTTCTACTGAATGCCAGTAGTATGCATGAGACCTGCCTTGCAGGACCAGGATTGGTCCAGACATTTTTCAGGACTGCTTTGAGATGTTCACAACGTACTAAATCCATTATTTTTTTGGTCTGTAAGAAGCATAACAGTCTTTTAAGAAGGTATGGAGTCGCTATAAAATACTGGTTTGCTGATTCTCAAAGCTTTGTAGGCTTTGTTTCACACCTGCCTTAGGGATATGCAGAAAACTGCTGCAGATTCTGGTTCAGTGCAACACGATTTTGAAACACCCATTGGATTACCAGCTCTTATTTTAGTGGAAATAGTGGGGTCATTTGAATCAGAAAATAGCTGTGCTTCATGACAAGCCATTTACCCATGCTGGCAGGTAGAGAACTGCAGCTGTTTGCACCTCACTCCATCCAGCACATAAATCAGAGGTGGGACTCATTACCACTGCAGAGCCTCCCTGCTAGTTTCTCTCTTGCTGTCTGCACTGGAATAATCCAGGTTTTAACATGGGTACAACATGCCTTCCTGTGGTGAGATATGCAGGAGCAAGCCGCTTGCCAGCTGGAGTGAGTTTTACTTGGAATGAGGTGTTTTACCCTCCACTCTGGTGTTGCCTTGCCATCAGCATCTTTTTTCCTTTTCTAATCTGCTGAGGAGAGCCACGTGCCCAGTGGGCCCTTACGACCTTGCATGTGCGGGGATACCTTTACACCTCCCATCATCCTGTTCTATAAAACAATCCATGGGAACTCCTCGTCTCTGCTGCTGGCAATCCAATAATCCCTCCTTTTCTTTATAAGCTCTGATAAACAAAAACCTTTTCTTGTTATTGTTTTGTGGAGACTGTAAGTTTCCACAAATGGAAAAGCTCTGTCTGATGTCACGCAATAACTCTTAACAGAATATGACAGCAAAGAAGGATTAAACCCAGGTTTGTTACGTAAAGGTTCCCAAGAGAGATAGCTGCCCTTTCTCAACTAATTTTGTTTACAGTTATTTTCCTTTTAGACTTACTAGTTACAGTATTTTCTTATTGCTGTAGTCTTGATGCTAGTCAATAGTTACAATACAGTTAATATATAATATATGGTTAATAATAGGGCTGTCTTGAGAATGGTATTAGTAATGTTTTTCCTTATACAAGTGATCCTTAGTCATTCATGACAGCAGCTTCTCAAACTGACAGATGGTGGCTCTGTAAGAAAACATGTTTTCTTGCCTTGCCCATCAGTTCATTCCCAGACTGAGCAAGAGAACTCGGTAGTAGCATCTGTTGATGGGATAGTTCCTGTTAAACTCCATCTGCCTGCCAGCCCTAGGATGTTCAAACTGTGGTGTATATATAAGGTACAAAAGGTATAATTAGAATTCTGATGCATCGCAAACTAGAGTGGGTTTAATTATGTAAGACAGACATTTGTGGACGGCTCTAAGAAGTAGTCAAAAATCTCATGAGTAGAGAGATGATGCTCAGCAGTTGCCTTTTAAGCCTGCATTACTGTTTGCACCCATGCAGTGCAAGATGGAGATTTTTGGCTAATCTGAAGCCAAGCCAGTTCTTGCATTGTGGCTGCATGGGAGCCTAACTTCTGAGGCAGAAGTTTCAGAGGTGAAGGGACAAAAAGAAAAGATCCCTGGGGCTGGAAGGGAGGATGAGCCTCCCCCAGACAATGTGAGACTATAATTTGGCCAAGCAGGTGCAGGCAGGCCCCAGCACTGTCACTAGTAACAGCAGCGGGTGCCTTGCCACTGGCTCATGGTGGCCACTGCATTGCATGGGAAATCCACGCTCAATTTTTGGGGTAACAGGGCAGAGCAGCTGGGGGAACGTGTGCCCCCACACCTTGTGCCCCACAGGGAGCCGTGCTCTGTCACCGGGGAACCCTTCCAGGCAGGTAACTCTGCTGTACCTGTTCTTTCACATGAAACAAGCCAAGAGCCTGCCCACCTGCCCTTTTGTACTGCAGAGGGCAAAGCCATCCAAGACCGCTAATCTGGCAGATGGAACTAAGCATGGGCTGCTGCTGAGCAGTGAAACCCTCAGGGCTGGGGCTGGATGCTGCCTTGGTGCCTCTCCCCTCCTCTGTACCCAGGAGATCATCCTGGTCTCCTGCCTCCCTTTGTGAATGGGACAGGGTTGTCCCTAGTGCTGGCACATCCGAGGAGCAGTGTGGCATGCCACAGGGTGGTGTGGTATGCCAGCACAAGTCTTTTCCTGACTCAGGTGTACTCTACAATATTTTTGGTGGTGTAGGTTGTTGGGTACTTTTAACACTGGTGTGGGGTAGCAGAGCACTCAGCAGGTGGGGACGCAGCAGCTTGCCTCCCTCTCGCCGTGCTAACACAGGCAAAGTCACCCTTGGAGCGTGGGTAATGCCAAAGCCCAGTAGGGATCTAGTGAACTGGCAAGGACAGGACATATACCTTGGGCTAGGGGACTGCCTGCAGTAGACCTTGGGGGTCAGGTTGGCAGGAGAGAGAAGCTGCCAACAAGCTGTTGTTTGATCTGCAGCCAATAGCCAGCTGTTATTAAATTCTGTCTTGTGGGAGAATCAGTGCAGAGGCAGCAGTATTTGCAATTTGAAAGAAATTAAAATGGTGAAAACAACCCCAGTCTGTCCTAGGGACAAAAAACCAGGACACGCCAGCCACCAGCCCCAGCTGGGGGCATCTCTTGCTGATCACTGTGTGTTCAGGGATTTGTTCAGTAGACTTTTATGGCAGCAGACAGGAAAGTTTGCAACACGGGAAGTAGTGTTGTTACACAAACTAAATGGAATTTGTATAATCCTGACTCATCTTCAGTAGGTGGGGATGAATCAGATGTCCTTTCTCCAGCAGGGGATGCCAAGGACCAGCAAGGAAAGTATGAGTGCTTGAAAGACTCCCTGGCCATGCTGGCCACAAACCAGCAAGGCGCCTTGATTTTAACTTTGCTTCCATTGTAGGAAGATCATCACAGGCAGCTTGGAATCAGCAACCACAGCCAGGCTGAGCCGCTGCTGCCACCCTCATCTGTGAGGACAGTGTTTCCTGAAGTAAACAGAGGAAAAGTGGCAGAAAAATCACTCTTGGATTCCTCCTTCTTTTATTACGTGCTTATTCCATTTTCCAGGGTAGGCTCTGGAAAGGTAGAAATGCAAGCACACCTGCTGCTGGTCCTGAGTGCCCCGTTCCTGCCTAGAGGCAGCACCCCTTGTGTCACACGGCATCACCCCCAGCGCTCCTCTCCCCAGCTGTCCAGGTGCCAGCCCCAAGTGACCAGCAGGAACCCTGCCAAGCTGTGTGATTTGGGATGGATTTCTCAAGCTCATTGACACCCAGAGCTATGCAGTGTCTCCCACTTCCTAAGACCCTCCCAAAGCAAGGGTGCACCTGTGCCTGTTGTGTCTGTTCTCCACCCACTTGGGTTCTGGAATACAGTGTCTTCTCTCACTTCTTGGTCTCCTCTTCTGAGAAAGAAGTGCCTGGAGCACACAGATGGTGTCTGCCCCTGCTCACGCCCATAAGTCATGGCAGCACATGCCATGACTTATGTTAGTTGTCACACCTTGCAAGACCACGTATACGTAAACTGCTGGCAGTTTCTGTCCTTTACTTCACTGCTTGAAGTGATGTATTGAGTAGTTTGGAAGGATATATGCTCAGCTACACCAAGATTTTTGGAGAAAATTGTATTAGACAACACCTAGAACAAAATGTAAGTTTTGCAGCAACACTTGCTCTGCTTGTGTGGTTTGCAGGATCACTGCATGGGTATTACTCATCTCCCACCCTGTGTTCAGGTTCAGCGCTCTCCTTTTGCTGGCTAAATGCAGGGAACACACAGCACAAGAGCTGTTGATGGCACCATCTGCAAAAGCCTAATGGCTCATTCATTAAGCAGTGGGAACCGGCACCGCCACAGTCTAATCAGATACTGTATGATGAATAATTCAGAAATAATCCTCGTATACTTGAATAAATATCAGGAGGAGGAAGGAGAAAGCCCCATACATATGGCACGTTAAGGGAACAAAACAGGCATTCTTCAGTGTGCCAGGCTGCTGAGCTCTGTGGTACTGATGTTAATCATGCAGGTGGCTAATTCCTAATGAGGAACTGACTGAGGGGTTCTGGCCCAGCACTCAGAAGGTGTTCATAAGTGGAAAAGAGCACAGTGCTCACGGAAAATTCAAAAATCCATCAGCCTTGCATTCTGCAATATGCCTGTGGTTGTGTTGTATTAGCAGCTGGGGGACTGAGTTTGGGAAAAACTGAGTTGCCTGGGAAAATGCAGGTCCAGGTCTGGCCTGAGGCTGTGCTCCTTGTGCTGCTGGGCAGATGGCTGTGATCAGGTGTGTGCTGTCCCTCAGCAGCTCCTGCCTGCACACCCTGAGCTGCTGACCTGGTTAAAATACTGGTGTGGTGCACTCACAGCACTGAGTGACCAGTGCTCAGGGGAGCCTAAGGGTGGTAGATGCTCTATAAACGGTGTATATAGACATAAAGTGTTAGGGTACATATTTTTTCACCAGAGCCTGTAGTGACAGGAGAAGGGATGACCGTTTTAAACTGACAGAGGGCAGGATTAGATAGGAAATAAGGAAGAAATTCTTCCCTGTGAGGAGAGTAAAGGCACTGGCACAGATTGCCCAGAGGAGCTGTGGCTGCCCCGCCTCTGGGAGTATTCAATTTCTCCAAAAATGGTACTCCTGTGCATTAGAAATGCCTTTCCAGCTTTTCACAATCAAGTCATACAAGTTTTTCGATTTCATTTTTCCTATTTCATATCTAGAAATGCTTGGGCTTGAAGGCATGCTTTTGCCAACAGATTTAACCCTGTGACAGTGCCTCCAGCTGTCTGCCATGAACACCAGTGTCACCACTTGGCAGCTTGAGGATGAGCCAGCAAGTGCTGCAGGCATATGGCCTGTGTACCAGGCCTGTAGCATGTGCAACACTGAGTCTCATATATGGGCAGATTTTGAGAAAAGCCCTTTTTTCCCACTGGAACTACACTTCATACTATAGTGCATATGTAGGTGAGTGCCTGAGGTGTGTGTACTCTGCTCCTGCCTGTTGAAAGGAGCCATGGCCTCTTCAGCATGGCACAGCACCGTGTTACCTCATACCTCTCAGTACATGTGGAAAAACTGAGGTATTGACTGTAACTCCTCACAGAGCAGTTTTAAGCCCATGATCCTCACTAACCAACTGATTTCTTTGGATAATGCTTAGTTTGCTCTGGTTTGTTAACAGCCAGAAAAAAAATATAATTAAGCCCTGACAAATCCTCCTGGCTTTGTATTATATCTAAATCAGCATCTCTTTTACAAATGATTAAAAATGGGAGTCTCTTGTCATTCAAGACATTGCAGTATTTGGGCTTTTACAGCATTTAACATCCTGAGAGTCGTTAGGGTTTCTCACTCTTCATGCTACTTGGGCATTGCAAATGTTCACTCTGTAGTTAAAGATTCTCTCCTGCGGATGGATTACATGAATTGCCAATTTCTGTGAACACGTTCTTTAAATCTGGGGGAAGCTGCCTGTTGTGGAGATGTTCCACAGCTCTGGGCAGTGTTTGTAGCTTTCTCCCTACCAAAGTCCTTCATCTTATCTCCTATGAGATCACCTTCTTTTAATAAATCTCATCTTTCTAAAAGCGATCCCGGAGGTTTTAGTCCAAAATGTAACAGGAGACATATTTTAATAACCAGAAAAGGAAAACGATTTTTTTTTTCCAAGAAAATACCTGGAGATTAGTGATAGGAACATCTGAAAAGGGGAAGTTTAATTGCAAGCTGGTTTTTAAATATTGAATGTTTAAATATACGTGGTTAAAGGAAAGCACTACTGCATTCTAAATAGTGGTAAGAAGAAAAATATAAGTATTCTAAAACAAGAAATGCAAGCTTCTGCTCTGCTCTTGTTGATCATATGTTACAAGAAATTTCATGATGAAAAAAGCAATGGAATTAACAGACACTATTAAGCACCTGCCAGAAGTTGTAAAGCTATTACTCTGAAAACAAATTTAGGATTGGAAATATGGAATCTGTATTTTACCCTTCTCGCTTAAGTTAAGCATGTTTTGCTAGCCAGAAAGGAAATGGTTTGTTATTGTCCTCCCCAAAAGTAGGAAGGACAAAAAAGGCAGTATTTATTCTGACATTAAAAAAAATTAAATGTAAATTGACTTTAGTTTTTATTGTGTCAATCCACCAGCAAAATCCTCTTTGGCCCCAGCACATCTTTAATGCGCAGAAACTCCGTAGCTCTGTTTGATGCAGTTGATGCCTGTACAGAAGGCATGAGACGAATACACCACTGTTTAGAGTCCTGAATTTCACGAGCCTTAAAATCCTTAGAAGTTAAATAATTTAAAAGTTATTATTGTGCACAAGTTCAGCATTCACTGCAGCATCAAAGTGTTCTGAATTGGCAGCACTCCTTGCTAACTGCTCAGAAGGAGCAGCAGGCTGCACGGGAGGCATTTCTTCAGGAAAAGAAAAGGATGGGCTCAAGATGTACCTGGTTCCCAGAGAAAGAAGTATGAGCTATGGGACTCTGCAGGTGTCAGCACAGGTGACCAGGAGATCCTGTCTCACACCTGGAGTCCAGCTGGAAGGATCCACTGGTGATGGTTTCATTGTCGGGACAGAGGTTGTCCATGCAAGGACACTGGGGTTGGGGACTTTGATCCTGGCTGCTGCAAAGCCAAGGGATAAAACAGGATAACCTAAACAAGGAGAACTGCTTCCACAACAGGTTCTAAGGATTATGTGGCACAGTGTCTGAGGGACTGAACAGGACCTCTGGTCTAAGACTTCAGAGTTAAGACATAAGGTCAATATGCCAAAAACTCCTCCCAATGCAGAAGTGACACTGCAGGGGACACCTGTTACTTTGTGTGTTTGAATTAAAAAAATACTGGAGAAGTGCTATCAGCCTGGCATGGCTTGTAAAATATACTTAAAATTCTCTTCATTTTATATTTTCTAAGTCAAATACGTAGGGTGACAGACTTTTTCTCCCATGGAGACGTCAAGGACACCTGTCTAGAAGGAAAACAAGTAGAGTTGTGTGAAAGGCAGCACGCACAAGGACCTTTGTGCCATGTGTAAACTGTGAAATCGATTAACATTTCAGATATTAATACCACAGTAGTAGTAGCAGCTGCCATCTTCTTTATGCTATTATGCAAGCTGACCACAGAAATGCAATGTAAGGAAAGAGAGTGTAATTTTCACTTCTTTAATCAACTTGGTTTACTGGTCAATTGGGAAGAAATAGGGTGTTGTAATTATCATGGACTAATTCTACAAGTCACTTGCAGCATGATCCCTAGGCTTGTGCAAAATGAACTGCATGGCCCTTCTTGAATAGTAAAACTAGTGCACAAATCCACAAATCGATTTATTATATTCAAATTCTATAAACTTGTCAGACTCACTGATTGCCACAGCTGACAATCAGTAGAACCTGTGTTCTGCTGCTGTTTTAGTTAATTGGAATAAGTTAGAATTTTTACCCGGAGGCTGGATTGGAGCAGCCAGGGCATGGCCCGATGGATAATTTCCTGCCCGACTGACACCTGTGGGCACAGCTTCTGGGGCAGCTTCCCAGAAGGAGCTGTGCTTGTGCAGAAGGCCTTTGGGACTCTGCTGCCTCCCTAACAGGCATTAATACACCAGCCTAATTTTATCTAGAATATGTATAATACTGTATGCTCATAGCATAAACTTGAGACGGATGTAGTTAAAGCCATTAGTATGATTCAATAAAGCGATTCGCGTGCAAAACTTTACATTCTGAAAATGCTGCTGCACGGTGGTAAGAGAGAGAGGGAGGGATCTCGTCCTGCCGTTCCTAGCAATGGCGATGCCGCCAGGATGCTGCGCAGCCAACAAAGGCAGCTGGTCAGAGGAAGCGCACGGGCCGCAGGCGCTGTGCAGGCAGGCCCGAGAGTGCCCGGGTAACGGGGTGTGGAAAGAAAGACAGCATCGCTCCGGGACACGGTTCCCGGCCGCGCCCCGGGACCTGGTGGGGGGGGGGGGGGGTGACCCCGGCCGGGCCCGGCGGCCGCAGCGCCGGCAGAGGGGCTGAACCGCCAGAGCTGGCAGCGTGTGGCTCCTCCCGTCCTTTGTTGGCCTGGAACCGGAGTAGCGGCCGCGGGCTCTCCCCCTGGCTGCCCTTCGAGGCCTGAGGCACTCGGGCAGGGGCAGCGTCTCCCACGGCACCCGGGCGGCGCCGGCCTCGGCGCTGCGGAGATCGGCCCCGGCAGCCGGCGTGGTTCTTCCCTCCGGCACCGGTCGGAAACCCCCCCGACCTGCCCGGGCTGCGGGAGACCGCGACCCGGCCCGCCCGGCCCCGGCCCGGCCCCGGCCCCGCAGCGCTCGGCGGCCCCGCAGCCTCCCCGCCCCCGGCACTCTCCAGGGAGCCGTTCCACACGGAATCACACGGGAGCGTCTCCCCATCTGTGCCGCCGAGCACCCCCACCCCCACCGCCCAGCCCCGCAGCCTCCTGCCATTATGTTCCTCCGTCGCGGGGCCGGGCCGCGCCGCGGGCCGTAGCCCTGCCCGAGCCCGCCGGCTCCGGCCGCAGCAGGTGTGTCGCATGGGGACCGGAGGTTGCATGCTATGGGGTCGCTTCCTCCCGGCCCGCCGGCGGCCGGAGCCTCGCGGGCACCCGTGCAGAAACTGCTCGGGCCGCCGGCTCCGGGCCGGCCGGGCGGGGGCGGATCGTTCTCGCCGCCGCCGAAGGGGCCACGGCCTCCCCTCCCCGGCCGTCCCCAGGGCTCGCAAGGCCCGGTCGGACAGGGCCAACTCGGGCCGGGAGCGCGCAGACCCGCAGGGAGGTGCCCAGGGCCGCCGCAGCCCGGAGGAGGGAGCGGCCCCCCGGACCGAGGGGCCGAGGGAGGGCCGGCCGCGGTTGCGGCCGCAGCAGCCTGTGTGGGGAAGACGGGCCGAGGCAGCGGAAGAACATGGTGGTTCTCCCCAGAACGGGGTGGGGATGAGGGATGCGAAGAAGGTGTCTCCGCAGGGAGGGGTGCAGGGTTGTGCCCGAGACCTCTGTTCAGTTGCAGGTGCAGCCAGGGGCAGAGGGGCTTGCCGGGGTCGCCCACCCGCCCGGAGGGAGCCCTGCTGAGCAGCATCTCCCGCAGCCCCCGAGAGGAGGGGGTTTCAGCGCGTAGGCGGAGGTGGTTACTGGTGTTCCCAGAGCAAGGGTGAGTAGCCAAGAGGAGCGGGGTGGCTGCTGTCTCGGTCTGGGTGCCTTTCAGCCACGCAGGAGGAAGGCCCTGCGCGGCCGAGGTGAAGGGGAGCGGGCAGGAGCAGAGCGGCCACGGGTGCAGGTGGGTGCGGACCCCTAGAGCGGCGTGGGCACCGCAGGGGGCCGAGACCCTGGGCAGGCATCCCCTGAGAGGTGCAGGGCCGGGCAGGCGGTCGGTCCGCACAATCTCTGCGGGGTGGGAGCTGTGCAGAGCCTGACTGGGCCTCCCCGGCCGGCGGGTGCCAGCCGGGGGGGCTGCGCAGCCGTGGGGCTGCAGCTCGCTGCTTCTCAAGGCCTCTAGCATAGTCGAATAGCAAAACGGGAAAAAAAAAAAAAAAATCAAAAAATCAGTGCAGCAGCCAAGCCGGTGCTGCGAGGAGGGGGCAAAGGAACTATTTTGCAGGCATCTTGCTGCTGCGGAAATGGATTTCTTGAGGGGAGGGAGGCGCGTTTGTGGGTACTCTGTAGTGTAATGCTTCTCAGAGCACAGAAAATGCCACTCGGGCGGCCCCAGATGGAACGAGGAGTCGGGAGGGCGGATGGGAGAAGCCCTTGATCGGGCACCCCGTGGCCGTGGGCATGAGGGGGCAGATGTGACGTGTGTGAACAGCCACCCCTCATCTGTGGGAGCAGAGGGGGAGCAGCCCGGGTTAGCAGCCTGTCTCCCAGGGCTGTGGCCGAGCCTGCCTGGTGCTGCAAGAGAGATCCTATGAGGATTTTTATTGCGGTCTCTTTGTTAGCTACAGACAGGCACGCATACACAGCTCTCAGCCAGGTTGTGGGAGGTAAGTGGGGGAGGCGAGCAAGGGAGCGTTCGGGGGCTCTGGGGAGCAGGGGCTGCGTGGGCCGGGCACGAGGGGAGCCGGGGCACAGGGCTGTGCCGGCCCCACGCCACACAAAAACCAGCCCCTGCGATTTTCAGGGACTTGTTGGCAACTCAGCGAGGGTTGCCATAGCTTTTTATGTAGGGTGACCAGAACCGGCTGGAACTGGTTTGAGGCAGATCAGCTCCTGAACACAATGCAGTCACTGAGCTACTACACTGGGATAGCTTCCTCCCTTCATGGCAGCCAAAAGCAGAGGAGCTTGCAGAAAGATACCATCCCAAAACAGTATGTGAATGCACACTTTAGACACACAGCACTGGTATGTGGCTAACGTAGTCATAAAGGGTTCTGTATGTAAATGTACATATTTGCAGTAACTGAGATTACTTTGGCTTTTCGTGCCTTTTTATGCTTAAGGAATGGGCAAGAGCTGAGATTTATGACCCTTATTAAAATATTTTTGCTTTGCAAGGGTGGGACACTGGTTATGCAGTCTATTTTAAAACTAAACTAAATAAAATGGATTGAATGATTTGTAATTGTAGTTATGCTTGTGAGTGAGGATGCTTTGCATGCTGTTTTATTTACAGGGTGCTGTCTTGTGGTTTGCTTCTTTAGGAGACATTAAGGGGGGGGTTGCTGTGCCTTTCTCTAAGGCCAAAAGGAAACAATATTGTTATAGAATTGTGCATAAAAGCATTGAAAAGATGCTGTAAGGCATACTCGTTTTCCCTTTTTTTTTTTTTTCCTTGTAGGCCTATTGATTGGGGCTGCCTTTAACCCTTTGGTGTTTGCAGAGGTAATGTGGCTGTGGCAGTAACTGAGCACTGGCTAAAAAAATCTCTCAAAGGTCAAGGTTCACAAGGTGAGATGGGTGGTTTGGGCTGAATATCACAATAGCGTGGAGGTACATCCTGATTGCACACTTGGCACATTAGGAAGGAGACAATTGTTTAAGCGTTACTGAAGAAATGCTATTAAGGTCCTCCAGTTCTAATAGGATTAAAGCTCTTATTTGTAAAGACTTACTGATATCTTGGCTAAATACAGTATTTTCATTGAAATATATCCAGATATACGGTTTTTTTCCACAGTGTAGTGATACGGAATAGGCCTCTGAATGACAATCATGAATTGTGGACCAGTTGTGGCAGGGAGCTGTTCTGTTCTGTATTAGACACACACATGCAGAATTTGCTGTCTGATTATTTACACATTATTTTTTGACCACATCCCAGTGACCCAGTACTTGGTTTTGAATTAAGGTCTTTGGTGTTAAACATGTACTTAATATTGCCTGCAGAGAAAAAAACCTGTGCAAAAGAAATAGTGTGGATGGCTTTTCTTAAACTGTTGTAACCTGGGGAGGATTTTGCAGCAGCCAGGTGGAAAGATGCATTTTGGGGGGCTGGATGGAGCTCCTGTGCATTATCAGTGGCATGAATTATAATATTGTGCAGTAATGAAATCAGCATAGGAAACCGGATGGGCAGTGCAGCAGCTGCAGAGGGGTGACTGCTTTTAACTCAAAACAATGGATAATGGACAGAATTTTTAGTTTTTCTTTCTCAGCTAGAAAATACGAAATGTGTACTTAGATTTGAGCTGGTGTTTTTATCTTATAGTGAAACCTGAAGGATTCAGAGAGAGTGAGAGAGGCAGAGAGAAGGAAGCAGTAATGAATCTAGCAAAGGGAAGAACAAAGGCTGTTAGAGCTTATACAGTGGATCACTAAACATTTTGCCTGGGGGATTCTTTTGCTAGAACTGTTACTTCCTATAACAGGAAATCGCAACTCTAGAATCCTAACCAGTGTGATTTTTAAAAAATCTTCCCAGTCCTGGCTGTGTTAGCTGGTTTGGTAATCTACAATCAAGATAATATGGAGGCAGAACATTGGAAATATTCTGGTGTGGTGTGAAATGAGGATCCTTTCCTCTGTGCTCAGCAGAATAGACAGTCCTAAAAGCCTTGAGAGGTTGTGGATACTGGGTAAGTTGTGTGCTGGCTGCTGAGGCAGGGTGACAATACAAGGGAACCTTTTTGTTTCTGACTGCAGTAGATTACGTAAGGCATCGAGCTGTTAATTGTAGAAAAGTGAAAATAGCATGCTAACATTTGGCCTGAAATTCTGGGTTTGTGGGCTTTACTGCAGCTGTGATGTGTTGTTTTTCAGGTTTGATAGAGCAGTGAATAGCTTGTGGTGGAGCAAAATGCCTGACAGATCACTGTGCTGATTTCTGCTCCTGTTCTTCAGCATTGGGATGCAGAGGGTCTATATTTGACTATAGGCGTCTGTAGCAGAATGATGCTTGCAAACAGGAGTTCTGCTGCATGATAGGAATAGGATCTCTTCCTGATGAGGATGCATGTTCTTTTCCAAGTGTCAGCTAAAATTCATATATTACACAAGGGCACCTTTTGGGTTTTTTTTTTCCTTCTGCCAGAATAGTAAGCAGCTTTAAAATTGTAAGTTCTTGGATTGTGACAAAATTCCTTGTATCCATTTTTTTTTGGCTTTTTGAATGCTATCTGTGTTACGAATTTTTATTTTTAGCAAAGGAGATTTTGAATTTGCAGGGATTTTTGTTGGCTGTAAGATGAGAGACCTGCATAGATGGAGTCTGCAGTGTTCTTGGTGAGTTGTCTTTTTTCAGTCTAGTAATATCTGTAAATGCTCTTCATCAGGAGATTGGATTGTGCACGCGGGCCAGCTTTCCAGCAGCAAATGCTAGTGCTGGAGGGCTGCTCTTCTGTACCAGCACCCAGGATCTCATTTTGCATTGATCTCAATTATTTGATCTCTAGAATGAGGGTAAGGATTTATCACATTCCAAGTCCCTTTGGAATGAATTCCCTAACTTTTGTTTTCTTCGCCATATGCTTATGTGTTAAAATACAAATGTGCAGCAGAGTACCAGGAATAGATTTTTCAGAAAAACCCAAATTTGACCCTAAGGTTCTCGGGCCTGCTTGTTGCCCTGATGGGCCCTGCCTGGCTGGGAGAGCTCTCTGGGAGGCTGCAGCTGCTCACGCTGTGCTTGGACCACAATTGCCATCCACTTCAGAAAAAGTACCTTAAAGGAAAGAGGTGGGAAGCTTGTGCCATTTAGAATGTAATTTGAGTCTGCATTAGTTTGGGAATCTCAAAATTCTCTTCATTATTGTTGTGCATCTGAATTAGTCACGTGTTACTGCCCCAGCCTGTTTCACATATAGAAGTACAAAATTAAGCCATGTTTGTAATTAATTTTTTAAGTAGACTGCAAAAAGAATGGTATGTAGATTTCCCTGCTTTTCAGGAATTCATCTTTCTTTTAGGAGGGATTTAGGAACCCTGGCCTGAATCTCTTGATAAGTACAGGTGGTTTTCATGTGGCCATCTGTAGCTGAGGATGGCCTGTTCAGCTCCATGTTTTGCATAAGGAGATTCCTTGCTTGTGTTGAAACATCCCTATTCTTTTTGCCAGCCAAAGGCTGATTGTCCTGAACTTTGAACCAGCTGCATGTGGTTCTTTTCAAGCTGTGCTAGAAGTGGTTTAGACTCCAGAAGATTCATTCCCCTCCTCCTTCCCTTCTTGTTTTCTCCTACCCAAAGAGAACCTGAGATACCCAGTTCAAAAATTGATGTGTTGGACTACAGGATGAGGCTCCTAAGGAGTTGTAAACTACAAGTAACACTATTTTAGCTGTCAGAATGGTAGATTAAGTCTTTTACTCATTGAGTCTTGTGCATGGAAATAAATTGGATTTTCCCCTTTTTTGAAGGTGGGTAAATATGGTGTATCATATAGAAAAAGTAGGTTGCTTGGGACAAATTTTAACTGTGAAACACCCCATGCTTCACAAAGATTGTTTACATTAGGACTGGCATGACCTTACTGATGCTGTGGATGCTAAATAAGACCTTTATCCTGAGAAATCAGAATTTCTTAGGATAAGAATTACTTTGCATATTATGAAAGGAATTTCTGTGATTTGTGGAAGCAGCTGTTTGTCTGGGTTTTGCAACAGTAGCAAGTCATGGGCCCTTTGATTGCAAAAATGAGCCTATGTTTTATGTATATGAGCATGAGAGCCATTGCTGACTGTGGTTGAAGTGGCCTCTTGCACATCCTACTCGCCTGCTGAGTGTGTCAAGCCAGGCGAGGCTGTGATTGGAGATGCGGTTCCCATTTCCTGAAGAAGGTTTTGTGGTTAGATTAGCATATTGTTTTGTCTGTCTTTACAATGCTTGACTTTCAGAGTAAATGACTGGAAGTGTAAGTCAGTCATAATTACTAATGACCAATGAACTACTCGTAATTGGTCTATTAGGATGAAGTTTGCCTAATGTTAGGATATATGTTACTGTAATTCTGATCGAATCCCTTAAGTCTTCTCTGCCTGATGAAATTTCTTATCACAACAATACAGAAACCAAAACCCAAAAAAGTATGTTTTTATGCTGGTTAGGCTGGTATTGCTCCCTGTGTAGGCATTTTCTTCCAGAATGAGCTTGATGTTACTTAGGCACTATTACTCATGTTTGGAAGTAGAGTAATTATTCCAGACTACTGGAATTTTGCTCTGGAGTAGTGTGTCTGCCTGGGAATCAAAAGAAGTAACAGACTAATTTCTGTATGTGGCTATACCAGAACCAAAACACTGCCATGTGCCATACCCTGAAAAGGTGTGTCTCCGTGTTCTGATTTCACAAAACTGGAAAGAATGCTGGTGTTATTGGAAGGACGTGCAAAAGAAAAGGTCTCCATCCTAAAGGGTGCACAGTCCACAAATGTATGTAGTACAAACAGAGATAAAAAAAAGAGTTTAAGGCAGGTAAAGGAATGTAGTCATGAGAACATGAATGCCATAGGTAGATGAAGAATAAATTTGGGGGTTTATGTCCTTTGATAACAAATGGACTTGCTGCTGAGGGAAGCTGAAGTTGAGTAATTGTCTGAACAAAAGCAAGGAGTTAGATATTTAAGTATAGACAGTTACATGGGATTTGAAGGCAAAGGGTAGACATTCAGTAAGGCAGAAAAGATGGTCTGGTCCAGTTAAAGCACTTGCATAAAGTTGTTAGACTTGTGTTTTAGCTATTTGGAAGATCTGGATGAATAAGAAGGTGAGTGTCAAGGAGGAAAAGTTGGTTGGTTCTTCAAAGGTTAAGGATTAAATCAAAGTGTAAAAATTGAGCATGTAAGACCATGCTTATGATCCAGAAATGATAGAAGCCTTCATGCATAGGGAATATTAATTGGAAAAGTATTGAGAAAGGAGGATGATTATTTGCCATTTCTGGAAAGCTTGAAGCTGTTCTTGTACCTGATAGACAAAAATTAGGGGTTTGAGCAGTTTGGAGATAGGACCTGGCTGGGAGCTGCCATGTTATTCTATTTTCTTGTCTTCATTAGGCTGTTGAACTTCCCTAGAATGATTCTGATTTGAGTGTTTACAATTGCTTGGCTTTACCCCAAAAAATTACCTTTTAAACTCAGCAACAGCTTCTAGACAGCTTAGTCTTTCTGTGGAGAATGCTGGGCCCAATCTGCAGGTGTCCTGAAGCCAGAGCTACAAGATAAATCTGACTTAGAAAGTAAGAAAAAATGTGTGTGTTTCTCTGGTGTGTCCCCCACAGAGAACATGAAAGGGTAGGTTTGTTTTTCCTCTTATGGCTAGAGTCTTTCTAGCTGGAACAGGTACAGATGGAGGGGTTGAGGAGTTGTAACAATTCCATGCAGTGAAACAAAAAGTCAGTTCTTCAGAAGCAGCAGTTTACTTCTAAGTCCTGCTTGTCCTGCTTGCTTCTTCTACTGTCAGAAGAGAGTTCTCATGGTCTGGTTCTTGTTTTGACATAATTCCCCAAGTGAGTGCTTCACTGGAATGTGGTATCAGATGAACTGGAGTAAAAAGGCTGACTTTTGGGAGAAACAAGGCAGTGGAACAGACAAGGAGTGCCTTGCTTTGGCTAAAATCTGTGCCATGTTCTTCATGCTGTTCATAGAAAACACTTGAGGAGATGTGTTTCCAAAGAAACAACAACGTAGGAAGTCATGCACACGTGCTTTGAGAAAGCATGAACGAAAATAAACCACTCCTGGTTCACCTCCAGAACTTAGTTTCAGTGAGATATTGACGCACAGATACAGGGGTGGGTGTTGTCACTACAGAGATTCAGGGAAACCGTTTAATAAGGGTATATTCAGAATCTGTTACTTTAAGTTTTTAAGACTCATTATCTTCCCAGAAGTTCCCTCAACCACCATCAGAAAAGCAGAATGCAGAAGCATTTCACCTCACTGCTTTGCTAGGCTCCCTAGCTGTGTAATTCCTATTGGCCATATCCAGATTTTTTCCTTGTTACTTTTATCATTGAATGATTAGTAAGCAGAGTAATGCATGGATTTTTAAATAAACTGGTTTTCTGTATAACTCTTCTCAAACATTCTCAGAGCACTTTTCAAAGAAATTCCAGTTCCTGGAAAATCATGATTTCCTGGGGAACCAGGAGCTTGCCTTACTTCCTCTTCTGAAGTATTTACAGACATGATGTTGGCCCAGAGAAGGAATAGACTCACAGCTTGTATGGCAGCCAAGGTGCCAGTTGATTTTGATCTTGGATAAAAAGCAGAGTTTTATCCTTAAGGGAAAGAGTTACTGAAAGGTTTGTGGAGGGGGAAAAAAAGCGGGAGGAATATGGCTGCAGAGTCCTGGCAGTTGTGGTGGAAACATAGTTTATACACTGAATCTTAGTATGGGTGCCCTAGAATAGTGAGGAAGAGATGAATAAAATGGCCAGGTTAGAACTTCTCTTCCTTGTGTATGACAACTGACCGTGTTTGTCTCCCTTTTTGTTTAACTTTGATTGCTTGAAAAGTCTGAAGAATGAGAGAAGTTCTTGATAAGGGCAGCAGCAGTTGTCAGTAAAGGACAGCTGTGTTTCCTCTGCTGGGCAGTTGTGATCTTAAACATACTTGGAGGAAATAGCATGTAAGCAGGCCTTAATTCACTGCTATTGGTAAATGTTAATTAAACTCCAGGATATGTAATTAGAGGACGTTTCAGACTAGGGAGACTATCTAGCTCTTTTTGAGTGTATGCAACAACTGTAAAAAGACACCTATGGACAGATGTACTACCAGAATGCAACTAATTAGTATCCCTGATTAATGAGAAACTGTGTCAAAACTTTCTGTGGTTTTATATGGATTTGATATGCTCCGGTACCTGCAATCTTTTCCATTTAATCCTCATAGAAACTTGCTTTGTGATTTTGATATTATGTGTGCATCTATTTTTGTATTAAGGACTTCATCAGTTAGACAAAGGGCCCAAAACCATTAAGTGAACTGCGTAAACAATTTGCAAAACTCTTCTATATTTATTTGAAGCTGTTGCGTGAAATGTGTGTGTCTATTCCAGTATCCTTGAAAAATTTTCCTCAGTTGCCTTCTCATAGTCCACAGTGACTTCCAGGTAGCCAGTGTTGATGAATACTTAAGTCTTACAGATGTTTATTACTTTATTATTTTCAAGAAGACTCCTCAGATTAATAGTGCAACTGTTAAGGAAAGTCAAGACTTAGGAGAAATTGCAGGTGTCTCATGTTATTTTCATGAATGTCCATTTTGCAGTCTGTGTGGATAGGAGGGAATGTTAGGAGAGGGAACAGGAAGAAAGTCACTGCAGTTTGGGCCCAGAATGAAATTGCCAGGTTACCATCTGTGGAGTATATGAATTACTATAGTTCTTGGTGTAATAATTAAACTGTACACTTGGACTGGAACACTGTTCTGTAATGTATAATCTCTGAAAATATTGATTCAGAAGTGAAATAACACCTTTTTGCATGGCAGATATGAACAAACGCTTGTTTTGTATAAGACTGTGCTACTAGAGCTTAAAGTGATGACTTTCTGCTTATTTTACAGATTTGCTTACAATCAAATACGTGGCCATGGGGGATATGAAGACCCCAGATTTCGATGACCTTCTTGCAGCCTTTGACATACCAGACATGGTAGATCCCAAAGCAGCTATTGAATCTGGACATGATGACCACGAAAGCCACATAAAACAAAATGCTCATGCAGATGAAGATTCCCATGTCCCATCATCATCTGATGTTGGGGTGAGCGTCATCGTGAAAAATGTGCGTACTATTGATTCTTCCGAAGGTGTGGATAAGGATGGCCACCATTCCGCAGGCAACAGCTTGCACAATGGCTTCCTAACGTCAGCAGCTCTTGAGAGTTACAGTAAAGATGAAGGGAAATCACTTAAAGATGATGGGTCAGCTTCTGAGGCTACACTGAAGGATTCAGCTTTCAACCAGTTCAGCCCAATATCAAGTGCGGAAGAATTTGATGATGATGAGAGAATAGAGGTAGATGACCCCCCGGATAAAGAGGAGATGCGTGCAAATTTCAGAGCAAATGTCTTGGCAGGATCTCTATCTCAGCAGGAATATGACAAACTAAAGGCACTTGGAGGGGAGAACTTAATTAAATCTGGAATCACTGTTTCAAGTAGTATAGATAAAAATAAAGCTGCTAAACGAGAGACAGAGACAAACTCCATGAATTTAGGTGTCTATGAGCCTTTTAAAACTCGAAAAACAGAGGACAAGTTACAAAAAGACAATTCTGAGAAGCTTCTTGAAAACAGGGTACTTGATGGAAAACTGAGTACTGAAAAAAGTGACACAAATCTTGCCAGCATTTCCCAGTCCAAAGCGAAGTCATCAGCAAAGCTTTCTTCCTGCATTGCTGCAATCGCAGCACTGAGTGCTAAAAAGGCAGCTACAGATAGCAGTAAAGATTTACAGTCTAATTCAGAAGAGTCTTCTCCATTACCAAAAGACATAAGTGAAAGTCCCCGGGCTGTTGAAAAATCTCCTGAGTCTCAGAGTCTCATTGATGGTGCTAAGAAGCCGTCTGTCAAACCACCCGATAGTCCCAGAAGTGTGTCAAGTGAGAACAGTAGCAAAGGGTCTCCATCTTCTCCCGCAGGGTCGACACCAGCCATCCCTAAGGTTCGCATAAAAACCATCAAGACTTCTTCTGGGGAGATCAAGAGAACTGTTACTAGAGTGTTGCCAGAAGTTGATGTGGACTCTGGTAAAAAGCCAGAGCAGAGTGCTTCCATGGTAACCTCCATGACATCTCTCCTGGCCTCACCAACTTCCGCTGCTGTTCTCTCCTCTCCTCCCAGAGCTCCTCTGCAGTCCTCAGTTGTCACCAATGCAGTTGGATCTGCAGAACTTGCCCCTAAACAGGTCACTATCAAACCCGTGGCTACTGCCTTCCTGCCCGTTTCAGCAGTGAAAACAGCAGGTTCCCAAGTGATCAATCTGAAGCTGGCTAACAACACCACAGTGAAAGCCACTGTCATCTCTGCTGCATCCGTGCAGAGTGCCAGCAGTGCCATTATCAAAGCTGCCAACGCCATCCAGCAGCAGACAGTCGTGGTGCCAGCATCGAGCCTTGCCAGTGCCAAACTTGTGCCAAAGACAGTCCATCTTGCCAACCTTAACCTTTTGCCTCAGGGTGCTCAAACCACCTCTGAACTGCGCCAAGTGCTAACAAAACCCCAGCAGCAAATCAAGCAGGCAATAATTTCTGCAGCAGCCTCCCAGCCTTCGAAAAAAGTGTCTCGAGTGCAGGTGGTGTCATCTCTACAGAGCTCTGTAGTGGAAGCGTTCAATAAGGTGCTGAGCAGTGTCAATCCTGTGCCAGTTTACATCCCAAACCTTAGCCCCCCAGCCAATGCCGGAATCACGCTACCAACGCGAGGTTACAAGTGTTTGGAGTGTGGCGACTCATTTGCTCTCGAGAAGAGCCTCACCCAGCATTATGACAGGAGAAGTGTGCGAATTGAAGTGACTTGTAATCATTGTACAAAGAATTTAGTTTTCTACAATAAATGCAGTCTCCTGTCCCATGCTCGTGGGCACAAGGAGAAAGGCGTCGTGATGCAGTGTTCCCACCTGATCCTAAAACCAGTCCCAGCAGATCAAATGATAGCATCTCCTTCCAGCAATACTGCTGCAGCCGTGCTCCAGAGCCCAGGGGGAGCTGGCACGCACTCTGTAACAAAGATCCAGTCTGGCTTAACTGGGACAGTGATCTCGGCCCCCACGAGCTCTCCTGTCATTCCAGCTATGCCACTAGACGAAGATCCATCGAAACTCTGTAGACATAGTCTAAAGTGTTTGGAGTGCAATGAAGTTTTCCAAGATGAGACATCTCTTGCAACTCATTTCCAGCAGGCCGCAGACACAAGTGGACAAGTAGAGTATCCTATGTTTACATTCCAATGTTTCATCTATAAGCCTAGGAGACTTTGGATATGTTTTTACTTTCATTTAGCTGTTAATTATCTGAACCTCTGTGATTAAAATGATAAACGAAAACCACAAAAAGTCTTGCAAGCACTTACATAGTGAATGTCAACATATGCAGCATAAATAAGACTTTTCTTAGAATCTTTTTAGGCTGTGAAGTCTGAAATTGACACTGTATAGTTTTGCTAAAATTTAGCATTAGCTTTCTTACAGCTGAACATTATAATACAGAAAATAATAATGGGTTTTACTAATAATATTTTAATGCTTCTTTCTGTGCTTTGGAATTTGACTAGCCCGTGGAATCCACTTAATTGGCACCCTCATTAACAGCCCGTCTATTCAACCTGAATGATAGCTTCAAGTGATTCATTCTCGATTGGTCTTCAGGTTTTAGAGTTTTCATCAAGTGCCCTAAGTGATTGAGGCATTCCCCTCATGTGCAGGGAGGGACTCAGGCAGTGACAAATGGCACACTGACTACTGACAGGAATGCCTGCTGTTTGCCTCAGCTCTTCCTCAGAAAGTGCAAAGTGCTGTTCTCACTGGCACACCTTCCTTTCTGTGTGACCATTGGTTTAGTTGGTTGGGTTTCTTTTCCTCTTACAAGTGCTAATGAGTTCAACTTAAAAACCATTTGAAAATTCTTTACTAATGTATGTGGCCTGACCTGAAAGAAATACGTCATTCAATAAAACTTAATATTAATCAGTGTGCGATGTATTTTATAATCCTGGAAGAGTGAAGGTGGTTAATTAAATGATATGGTTGGATCTCTGTTGGGGTGTGCCAATTAAAAGGGATTCTGGTGTGTTTCAAAGCATTCAGGTGAGCTTGGTGCTCCAGCTTCCTGCTGCGGGGGGAAGCTGAAAACCTGCAAGCATGGTCAAGACAGGAGTGCCCCGGGAATATTCCTGGGAATCAGACAACAGTGAACAGGCTAAAGATTTTTAAGTCCTGAAGTTAGGAAAAAATGCACTAGTCCTAGGAGCACAGGCAGGTTCCTGTCAGGATGTATTCACTACACACAGGACCTGTTCTGTACCACGAAGCAGCTCCACTGCACCTACCACTACAGGTAGTAATGTAAAGAGATTTGCACGTGGAAATAACTTTGATTGTGTGGCTCTGCCTTAGCTCCTCCCTTTAACTGGCTAGCAGGTAGACTGAAATAGCCTGGATTCCCAGTGGAATACCATGCAAGTGAATTTTTCTTTGTAAGATACTACAGGTGTGCTTACCTAAGGGAGTTTCCTTCAGCAGAACATGTTCATCCATAGATGTTGCTGCAGTTCTGAACAGGGTCTAATGGCTGACCATGAGTATATTCTGCACCAGATTGAGCTACTTAGGGTTTTTAGCTGATTTGCTGGTGCATAATAAGCCCATTAGGTAACATTCCATCTAAGATGCAGTAGTCCTTGCAAAAACTTTTGGTTTTGGTACTGGAAAATCAAGCAAGTAAGAAGGCCCCAAGACAAAGCAATTGGATGAGAGACAAAGGATAGGTTGGGGAGGATGAGGCTAAAATACAAATGGAAAAAGAAAGAGAACAAAGATAAAGTGATGTTCTCACTTTTGGGGTGGGGGGATTTTTGTCTTTATGGCCAGGTAAACTAAACCTTTTGCCCTTCCCTTTCTCCCTCTGTCTGGTGCTTTTTCCCTGTTGCTGCTGAGTTTGCTCTCCATACATGTCCTGTTAGGTACTGTTTATCCTGGTGATTCAGTAAAGAAAAGCAATTGTGATGTTCACAGAATGTCAAAAGGGAGCTGCAGGGAGGTGGAGAGAGAAGTGTGGGTTCCCAGGTACTGCTGTTCAAGGAGGAAAGCCCCTGGAGTTGCAGGAGCAGCTGGCATTGCCTGCTGCCTGTCAGGGTATTTGTGTCTCTCATGGAAACTTGCTCTGCTTTAAGAGCTGCAGGTTTAAAAAAAACCAGTGCAAAGCACTGGAGGAAAAGAAGCTATTTTCGTGTTCTTCCATTTGAAAAGAACACTCCTCTTAATAAATATAGTTTAAAATGTTCTTTGTTGAAATATCCTTTTAAATATTAATTAATCACTTTTTGTAGTCCTTTTCATATGTCAAGCAGCAGCTGGCTTTTTACAGGGTGTTTGGTTGTGTCCTGTAGGGGTAGTATTTCCTGGAGAAAGAACTATGTATAGGCATTTATTACTAAGTATTTTGCTACTTTTTCTTTAGATGTTACCTTTCGAGAAGCTTGGATGAGAAATACTCTGACTTGTTTTCCTTCTTAGTGCTTGGCACTGGCTTTTTGCTGTACAACTGCCATTAATGTAGGTGGAAGAGGACAGGGAAGTTAGATGAGATTGGTATTTTTTCCTTTGGAAGGAAGGAAGGAAGAATGAAAGTAAACAGAGTTTGCAAACAAGTAATAGGAAAAAAGGTTATTTGCAGCTTACTCTTCTTTCTAGTGCCCATGTAATTGCTCCTGAAATGGAAAATGTATAGTTTTGTGTTTTCAGTGAGTAAGTAGCTGCTCTTATACTCCTGTTACGGAAGTAAAATGTTTTGTTTAAAATAAACAATGGTAGAACAATCCTAGCAATGAAAATACATTCCCTATGAAGTTGTTACCTTTCTATAATGTTTTATTGCCATTAATATTCCTGTAAAAGGAATATTAACCTAAAGGAATATTAACCCTGACTCACTGACAGGTTTTCTGGCTGAACAAAACCCTCGTCTACTTGCTGGGGGGATAAGGCAGCAAATCTGGGCTAATGAATGTTAATATTTCTCTTTAGTTACAGAAAGGAGTATATTGCTCCCATGGAAACTACATAGCTCATTTCCCTTCATACTCAGCGTTCTTGTGTATCTTTATTTTCCACCTCCACCATTTTTCCTTCTAACCCTTTTTTTTTTTTTCTGAAACTTTGACTTTAAATGCAGGCAGGTGATGATTTTCACAAACTGTGTTTTATTTTGGTGTGGGTTGGAATGAGAGAACTGGAAGTTAATGCCACCTTAAGCCCAAAATAAAATGGTAAGCAAACATGCTGAATGTCAGAATTTCACAGTAGATGCTTCTTGTTCTACTGTAATCAGTTACAATTAAACATCTTCTGTACTCATTGAAATAGCAGAGCAGGGGCCTTAACTAAGAGCATTATTGGCATGTGTGGTCAGTACATGAGTCTGGCAGCTTGCTGCAAAATCAGGACAATCACTGAGCTGGGGCTGGAATGTTGTGTGGCTCTTTTGTGTTACCGCATCCCGGTTTCCTTCAGAAGTCCTACAAGCCAAAGGCTTTGGAAGGACTGTGAAACCTCCAAATGTTTCTGTTACTGGAATAAGAAGTTCTGGTTTGCTGTTTTCTTACATAATCAAATAATGTTCCAGATTCTCCAGTATTGTATTGCAGCCTGTTAATACAGGAACAGCCAAACAGAGATTTGGGGAATGGTATTTGAGCCCAGTAAATGTGCCACTTATGGCTGGTCAGAGGGTTTTGCCTTTAAGCTGAACTTAAGACAAAGTTAACACCCCAAAACAGTTCTGGTCAGCCTGAGGCTGAGTCCCTCACTTCTGGCCACTGTTTGGTCAGTTAAGGCCAAGTGTTTGGCATTTCAAAGCGAGTATTTCTGTGTGTCTGAATACAGCCTTACCGTGTCCCAAAGGCTCTGAGCAGGTGCCAGTTTGAAATCCCTGTAGTTAGCTGAACTCGGGCAGAGCCTTGCAGTAGAGCAGTAAATGTACCCATGCTGAACACTGTTGTAGTGGGCTGGCAGGAGTGCCAGTGGAATCTGCATTGCAGTGATGGCAGGTTTTCTTTGCTTAACATGCTGTATATTTAATGGTTTGCATTTTGCCATCTTACTGTGTCAGGACATTGGAGAACTCTGTACGAAGACTGTGTTCAAACACACCGAGCCACAGCGCTCCCAGAGCATTTATTTCAGGATTTCTTCGGGTATACGTTAGTAAATAATGCAGCTCTGGAGATCATTTTTTGGTCAATATTTTTGCAGAGCGTACACATCACTACATACGCCAGACTCTTAGAGAGATCATTCCTAAAAATATGCAAATACATGTTCAAAAAATACCGACGTCATGAAGGAGTCTTGGGTTTGATTTTAAGTCTTTGCAAGTCACTGGTGAGATTCACAAGTTCCAAGCCATAAGAGACAATAGTAATAATTTGATTCTGGAGTTGTACGTAGGCCCCTTGCACTATCAAGGTAATCTGGGAAGGCGCTTCAGTAATACTTCTATAAACCCATGTGCATCTCCCATGGTCAGTGGTGTATGAAGGAGCTTTGTGGCCCAGAATGCCAGTCAGTCTGGCTTCCAGCACCTGCCAGCTCTGTCAGCAGGGCTTGTGTTTGTATTTGGCTACTGCTTTGGGTCCCATCCCAGTTATGACATTTAACCTTTATTTGCTATATTGCAGTGTTTGACACAAGACGTTACGTAGAGCTGAACCAAACCTTTTGTCTCATCTATTCTGGTTTATCATTTAGAAGACATGCAATATCTGCCAGATGCTGCTTCCTAACCAGTGCAGTTTTGCATCACACCAGAGAATTCATCAGCATAAATCTCCATACACGTGTCCTGAATGTGGAGCAATCTGCAGATCTGTCCACTTCCAGACCCATGTCACTAAGAACTGCCTGCATTATACCCGAAGAGTTGGGTTTCGGTCAGTATAATGATTCCTTTTGTTGTCAATTTATGTATAATTTATGGTTTTAAAAGTGATTTTCCATTTTCATAAGCATTATTTGGACCAGCTTCATGGGTTTAAGGTTGTCGTGGAAACAGTACTATTAGTACTAAAATTTTGGAATAAATACATCAAGATTCTGCTTTGTTTTGGGCATCCACTTTCGTACATGATTAAATCAGAATATTAGCTAGTGTCACACAGATTCAGGACTTCACGGTTTATAAGGTCTAGAAAATTCAGATGCATTGTCTTAATTTCAGTTTTTTAAAAAAACTTCTTGAGTTTTTTCAAAACATTGAATTTTAGATTGTCTCTCTGGTAGAACAGTCATTTTCAGTACTTCCAGAATGTATGATTGAGATGTTAATGGGCATACTGCACCTGTCTGGTTGTTCTTTTCTGTGGGAAGTCGATTCCTTGGCTTTACATGACTTGTAAATTACCTTTCTAAAACAGCCTTGTCTTTTGGTTCTCCTTTGTTACTCTTCAGTTTCCCTTTGACTTTCATGTTTCCCTGTAATGGCAACTCACTGAGAAAATGGGGAGCAGAGGCATTTCATAGAAATGTTTAGTTTTGAAAGACTTGAAAAAATGTTTTCTGTTAGAATTTTCCTTGCACTGAATGGCAGGCAGCACAGCAAGAGATCAGAAGAGCTGCCCATACCCTGAGCTTTGCTCAGCACTCCTAAAACACGTCCACTTCACCCTGTCTGCCTGGAAAAAAGGCCATTCTAAATCTTAGGGCAGGTAGCTCCTTCCACCCTTAAGGTGCCACAGTTCATTTTCCAGGATGGCTGTGCAATCTTCCCCTAAGGGAAGAAAGCATTTTTACTGCATCAAGCCTATGTTTTCAGCTTGAATCCATGGCCTGACATAACTCCAAGCTCTTTTCATTTCTTTGGGTTCTTTTCTTTTACCCTTACCTCTCAAGCAGTAGTCTGTCTTGTCCTGCATTTCCTCTATCTGTTTCCTGCACTCCACTGCCCTTCCCTCTAATCTGTGTCTCTTGGGTTTGTACACAGAATCACCTCTAGGGACTCCTGGCCTGCCCCAGTAACACCAGCGGAATCCCAAATCCTGCACTGGGAATCTAAGTCACTGAACTTTTCAACATGTCTCATAAACATCTCATTTAACACTGAGTCAGAATTTCTTGATCTGGTGAGACTAAACCAAAGTCACCCAGGCAAGCAAAAGCAGTCTCTGGGAATGTTACTGTCTCCCTCCTTAGACTCCTCAGCCTCTTCTTAGAACTGCAGTGCTTTTGCCTGAAGAGCAGCATGCACCATCCTGCTTTTCCAAAGGGTCTCTGCCAAGAAGTTCCCTTTGATTCCAGTGATTTAGGCTAGTTGTCTGCACTGAATCAGCTGAAAACTTCAGCCTGACGTTTCACTGCATCCTGCCAAGGTGAAAGCCAGAAGCTGTTAGAACAGTCCCCGAGAGGGCTTGGTCCTTAGGAACTGTGTAATATACAATGGTGGATGCTGAGGATCAGCTGTTACGTGGCATCACTAGAGAATGAGGTCAAGCCCTGGCATGGGGAGGTGAAAATGCCACCTGGCTCTCTGGGGGGACACTGAGGAGTAGATGTGTTATTGAGAGCATCACGCTGTGTATGGCTGTGAAGAAGTGCTCAGCTCTGTATGAGCACAGAAGATCTTAACAGAGCCAAAAAAGACCAGAATGATCTGCTTTAGAGAATGCCTTGGGTAGCAGAGACTAGATGGGTATAAACTCAATGAATAGTATTAAGACTATAAATTAAATGCTCAGAAAAAGAAAGGATGATATTTCATAAAATTCAAGGGTGATAAATTTTAAAAGGAAAATGGGATCCTCAAATGCAATGTAGAACTATTTCCTGCTTTATTGCTATCATCAGGGCACTAAAACTATTGAAAATTTGACATTTATGTGACAACAATCGTACTGCCATGATAGAGGCTAAAATTAAAGTTCTGGAGGGGTGAAGGCCTTCTACATTTGAAGAGTTTGTAAAAGTCTTACTTCAAGATACTGATTAATAAGAAATGGTTTCATTTGACAGGTAATTGCTCATTGCACTATGTTCTTGGGACTGATTTGGGAGCATTTGGTACTGGAGATGTAGGGCATTAAAGGGGGCCATTGTGTATAAAAATTCTTATGTTCTAATATTAATTCAAATTTTTAATCATTTCATTTTAGAATAGATGCGGAAATGTCACAGATTTTCGACACAGTAGAAGTATGTTTTTGAAAAATATTTTCCGAATTCCAATATGATATATTGATCTGATAGTAGGGATTTGGTTTAGTTTTCCTGAGTTCCAATCCAAGTGCTGATTTGATTACATGTGCAGAAAATCATTACCAGTATATCTTCAGTAAATCTAAACAAGGGAAATGGTGAAAATGTTTTCCTTACTGGTTTTCCATTTGGTGGTAGTTTCTAAATTGCTTTGGTGTACTTTATAAACAATACCCTGCATGTGATAAAAAATGTGTTCTGGAAAATCTCTTTCCAAATTTGCAGAGGACTTAAGCGTTCTTTCTGCAATCAATAGAGTATTTGTCGACCCTTCTGTTTTATTGTAATAACATAAAAACATGTTCTGACCTTGTATCTCTTAGATTTTCAAATGAAAATGTGTGAAATTTCTTTCCCCTTACTTTGTGATCCACAAATTGCTGGTTATGTTGATTCTTACGGGGTTGTTTAAATTGACAGAGTAATATTGTTTTATCCAGTTTTTATCCATACGTGTTTCTCTCTTCCCTTTGCTTGGAAATCTGTGTTGATTATGTCCAGCGCTGCTCAGGGCAGGGCTGCACTGACTCTCCTTCGCTCTCTCCGCAGCTGCGTGCACTGCAATGTTGTGTACTCTGACGTGGCGGCACTCAAGTCTCATATTCAAGGTTGTCACTGTGAAGTCTTTTACAAGTGTCCTATCTGTCCCATGGCATTTAAATCTGCTCCCAGCACACACTCCCATGCCTATACACAACACCCCGGTATCAAGATAGGCGAACCAAAGTAAGCAAAATTCATCTTCTACTGCACTTGCCTGCATTTGAATAAGCTGTGAAATTGCATTCTGTCCTGTGCTTGCAGTCATAACAGTCACCTCTCACAGCCACCACTTTGTCAGACTGCTGGTGATGGGGATTTGTATAGTGCTTTCATGAATTTTCAGCTGGCAGTTCACTGGGCAAAGGTGACATTTCTCTGAATGTACTAGCAGGTCTTTAAGCACTGCATGCTACAAGAGAGTGATTGCAAAATGTAATTACACAAATTATTTGGACAGGTGGCCAGAGTGTTGCTCGTTCTGATGTTTTAATCTGCTTAGCTCATCTGCATTTTTACTGTGAATTAAAATAATGTGATTCCAAAAAGAGCTGCTAAGACTCATCAGTGCTTATGTGGTGATTTTCATAACGTGGTTGAAAAGTTGAGAAAAAGCGATTTTATCTGTTTATATAAGCTTTTTTCCAATAGGTAATCTCTTTCTGGCTTAAAGCAGAAGTGGTTCTGTTTTGTAGCTAGGAAAGTTGGCCATAAAGGTGGTATTTTGCTGAAGGTGGTGACACAGGGCACAGGTGGGACTCGGCTTCAGGGTCTTTTTTTAAAGCTGTTGGACACTGGCGGGCTCTGCTGAAGGCAGCAGGTGCTGCTGTGTGTGCAAACCCCTCCAGCCCTCAGGTCTGAGCCTCTCTGAGCACCCCTTCTCCTCCATCTGCTGCTTCCTCACTGCTACAAGTGCACTGTTCAGAGCAAACAGTCAGGGATTGAGCTTCATGTTTTCTCTGGGGCATGCACAGAGCACCAGCACGGTAACAACTTGCAGGCTCAAGAACACAGAAAGTATCCTATGATATAATAACCAGCGTTCCTAAGAGTTCCGTTTCTCACTGTTTCTTCTAACATATTAACAGGAGATTTTTTTCTTTATTTACACCTTCATCAAAGCAAAATGGCAACAAACTCGCCATGTCTGATACCAAATGAAGGCATTTCTGCCTAGTGGGAAATGATACCTTGTTTTAATTCAGGATGGTATCATCAGTCAGAGGCTGTGAGATACCAACATTTAAAACTTTTTTCAGGTTCTCATAGTTCTCATTAGAGAGGTCCAAAAGATTAAGATCACTATTTCTGTAAGATGCTACACATACGAAGAGTGAACTGTGCTTGGATCTGCCAAACTGTTTCTGATCAGGTTCATGAATTAAGTATTTTTCATTTGTTTTCTTTCCATATAGATGCACTTATAATTGTATTTCTTTACTAATTTATTTTGATTATAAAAAATGAAATGAAATTTTATTAAGTACTACTCTAATAAGTCACAGAATCCATAGTTGAGTGCTTCTCTTAAGAAGTGGTGTTTCCTTTAAATTTGCCAGTTTTCATCAAGATGGTGCCTTAAATGCATGCAGAGTGACTGGTAGGATTTTTCCAGCCCTTGCAGTGCTCAGAGTTCTTGGCCTGCCTAGTGCTGAGCAGAACTGACAGGTTGTATTGGAGGCAATACGTTCACATTTGGGTTGTCTGTGCTGCATCACGGAGCACCCGGGCTGTATGACTGGCACCCATTGCAAGCCTGCCAGCCTCATTCCTGACCCCAGGTGTGTGGCACAGTCCAGGGACACTGGCCATGGCTTCAGCAGTGCCAGGACCCCATGGTTTCTGAGGGACTCTGTAGTAGGTCACACTCCTGTGTTTACAGGAATTGAGCTCCTGGGGAATCTTGCTGCCTGCCTCTGGCATTTACTTGGAACTGTGTGATTTACAATTACATTACAAACAGTTGCTTCAGAACAGATGCACTAAACTATTGGTGTATGAAAAATTACTTTTATATGCAGGGATTCTCAGTGGGATGAAATGAGATTATTTTAATATAGGGAAATGGATGGCTGTCTCATCTTTCAACTCTGGGAAGCTCTCTCCTGTAACATACTCTAAGCTTTGGTTTCCCACAAAACCACAGAGATGATCTTCTTTTTTTCAGTAAACAGTGTCTAGGTATGGCAGTAAGATATTTTTCATGGCTAATCTCTTTTTCAATACTGCAGAAATTCTTGTTTATCAAGCCGAATTATGGATATTTACTGTACTATTGGTAAAAGTGTATTATCCCACAAGTTCCTTTTTTTAGAGAAAAAAATTTGGGAAGGAGAAATACTATCCTCTGGTGCAGAAGCTTTCCAAATGCTAAATGTCTTTTATGTGATTGAAAGTATTTTCCTTTCACATGTATTTATATACATGTGAATTTGTTAAACAGATTTTTGGGAAGTGAAAAGGCCACGCGCCTGCTTTGGTGTATACTGTGGGGCCCGAGCAGTGCTGAGTAACCAGCCTGAGGATGGGATGGGATGGGATGGGATGGGATGGGATGGGATGGGATGGGATGGGATGGGATGGGATGAACTGCCTGACTTGCTCCAGCATCCCTGTAAATGTCATCCTGTGGAAGCACAACTGCCTTTAAGCTTTGAACAGCATTTTAGGCAGTTGCATGTTAAACACTGACTACTTGAATTAAATTTTAAAAAGCCAAAACCAGCATACATAGTTGCATGTATATTGTTAAGGATTGAAAATCATGCTTTTGCTATGTCTGAAGGAAATAGTCCAGGTGTGTATAGTCATAACTTATACTGCGAGATGTTTTGGTATGGATTTAAGTGAGTACAGTCATTGCCCAGAGACTTGTTGAAATTTGGATCTTTACCAGATAGTCCTGCTTCTGTGAAAGCAGAGTAAAGTATTTTAGCTGCCATAGAAAATGCATAGATTCAGCTCTTGGTGTTTTTAGAGAGTTAAAATTTTTATATGCAATAAATTCAGAAAGACGTCAAATTTTTTTTGTAGCAGATTCACTACAGATCTGCAGTGAAGGGTTCACCACAGAAAGCAGGACAGTAGTACATTGATAATCAGAGGTTGCTGTGTAAATAATACATTTATCTTAGCATATGTGGGAAACTGGGACCACTTGATACCACAAAAAAAGTCTTTCCCAGTTAATACGAAGAAGTGTACTGTTTTTCATTTGGAATTACAGGACAGCTTGGACATGGAAGCGATGCCCTTCTTCTTGTCATCTCAAAACACAGTGCAGTGTGATCCCTAGAACTCTGGAACAATGCACTATCAGTGATAATTACTTAGAGGGATATGGAAAGGACTGGGAACATTTATGTGGCTAAATGAGAAGATTTAGCACTTTAGCAGGCAGGGGGGTTTGTGGGTTGGTGGTTTTTTTAGGACAGGGGAAGCACCTCTTGCTGTACTGAGCACCTGTGGTTGGGATTCTTTTATTTTAGCTAAACTTTCTCTGCAGCACTACAGGTTAGATGGCTTAGATTTCTCTCTCATCTGATGACCTCTGGTTAGAAAACTGCTGTCAGAACAGGAGGCTGAGGGACCTAAGTTCAAAAGTCACACGTGCTCCAAGAGAGGAAGAGTTTGGTGGTGTCTCTACATTTCTATGACAGATTCATCAAGGCTTGGAATGGCAGATCAGGGAAATCCCATCCTGCACTGTTGGAGCTTCAGGGCGTTGACGGAGTCTAGGCTTGGCATTCAGGAGCCTCAAAGGCATGAACATTGCCAAAATTATATTTATCTTGAAGTATGTTACTAACTACTATTGAATGAATCACTCCCTTAAAACATACTGCTTTTGTAACCTGGAGCAGAGATATTATCCTTCAGCTACGTTGTGAGTTCAGAAACTGAAGATGTTGAACTGTCAGAGTATCCTGAGCAGATGTTGTTGTATATGTAACTGGCACATGCTGTTGTTTTCTGACTTCTTGTTTGCAGTTTTTAAATTATTTTTTTCTATTTTTCTGTTTCTTCTACTGCTCCCATATTTTGAAATTAAAGGATGTTTTGAATTAGTTTAACTTTTTTCAGGCAGTGTGAAACGATTGCTTAAACATGTCAGATCTTATCTGTGATGAGAAAAAAAGTTAACATCATGATTCTTGCAAATAGATCCTCAACATGACTGACATTGTTTATTGTACTTCTGTTTTTAGAATAATATATAAATGCTCTATGTGTGACACTGTGTTTACTCTACAACCTTTGCTCTATCGCCACTTTGATCAGCACATTGAAAACCAGAAGGTGTCTGTTTTCAAGTGTCCAGACTGTTCTCTTCTATATGCACAGAAACAGCTTATGATGGATCATATCAAGGTGTGTAGGCATCTTCCCTTGTTTCCTTCATAGATACCATTTGTCATGCAATATATGCTGTGAGAACATACTGTGAAAATGCACAGAACAACAAGAAGACTGCTGAGAAAGATGTTAGTAATTCTGAGAGGGTAATCTGTGAATATTGTTCTCAAATGTTAAAATGTTATATTTTGTCTTGTTTTCAGCATATCTGTGATCCCTCAGTCGGTTTTTCTGTAAGAATGTTGATTTTGGTATACTGGGAATATCTCAGCTAGTCCGATCCTAACAAATATTGAGCTTTATTTACAGTGTTCTAAGTATTATTCTAATTGTTAGGAGCTGAGAATGTTGAGTGCATCACAAAATCAAACCTTTGATGTTCAGAATTCACCAGGAAGCAGTATGTTGCTAGATGTAGAGGTTATCTGTGTGTATTCACATAGGAACATGAACATGTGTGCTTTAAAAAAAACTCTTAAGTGGATTTCCTCATAAACACCGTTAACAACTAAAGATTCACTGTGATCCTTGTAAGTCCTGGTTTTAAGGATCCGCAGTCCCCTGGCTATCCTTTGTTAACTGTGTGTTTGACACAGACTGTTACCTTCTACCATACAGACCAAAGCTAAGTTTTTTATGCGTTATTAACCCTTGGTCCCTGAACACGGCCCTAAAGTTCAGAATGGCACCATGGAGCTCGCTGCGTTTCTCTGGCAGTGACAAAATTTCTGAGTACAATTTCTCTACAGCAAAGTGAAAAACCAGACATCTTTTTTGGCTGCTGAAACCATCATTTTACATTTTAGTCCCAACTATGGCACTTGTAACCATAGAATTCTCCAAAGTTGTGCTGAAAATAAGATCACAAGTCTTGAAAAAAACAGGTGGTTTTAAAGCCAGTCTTCAGCTTGAGGAAGAAATGAGGGAAGGGCTGAGCCAAGATGTTCAGAAATACAAGGACTGGATATTGTCTTTGTTTCAGAACTAGTAGCACTAGTTCTTGCATGTTTACTGCAAGGTATCTTAGATGGTCCTCTCAGGCAGCAGTGCAAAGCTCTGTTTTCTATTTCCTTTGATCTACTCAGATGGTTGGGGTTTTTTTCACTAAATAGGCAAATTCTGTGTATTGCAGTGTATGTCTTGTTTCTGTAATTAGTTTTTCCTGACTCAGGTATTACTGGAAAAGTATTGTTATACCTGTACATAAGTACTTCTGTAAGACCTGAAGACAGCACTTTTAGGAGCTCAGTCTGACTGCAGTTAGGGCTAGAAGCTGTCTTTACAGAAATCCCGCTGCTCAGCATCTCACATTTTAAAGATACGCTCAGCTACTTGGGCACTACTTAACTTCTTTGGCTTTAGTGCTCCATGCTAGTACTTGAACTTTCAACCAGTGGGGTTTTAGCATGATTCACTATAAATGATTCAGACATTTTTGGGACTAAAATTAGAGGATTAGAGAATACATGTGCAGTAGCAGTATTTCTGGTTTTGCATTTAGGATGTGTGTATAGTAGTAGGGACTGAAGCAAAGCAGTGTAAATTGGAGTTCAGTTAAGGGGAACTGAAAAAAACAGTAACAGGTTATAAATAAAAGCAGAAAAGGATTTGGGGAGAGGATAAAAGCACAAAAAGGACTCAGGGAGAGTATGAGTGCCAGACAGAGGCAGAGCTTAGCTGCACAGACAGTAATGGTTTGGTATGGCTAGACATAAGCCATCAAGGCAGAGACAGACCTGGGTGAAAGTAGGACTGAAAGGGACAGAAGGAAGCTCAGGAGGAGGTTATTTAAAACTGCAGAAAATAACCCAGAGTAATTCCTGCAGATGTCAATATTTCTTGATGGCAAAATGTATGTCTCATTTTCCTGTAATAACTCGCTACAAGAAAATTTCCAGCAGCCAGTGAGAGCAGGTGGTGAGGACTGCTCTGGGCTGGCCTGGAGGTGTAATTCTCCCTGTTTGGCCAGCACTGGGACTCCATACTATGCTTTAATGCTCTTGGTGTAGTTCCAAATAAGAAACGAAATTTCAAGCATTGTATTTAAAAGACATTTGGAAAGTTGAGCGCTAACATTTTACATGCTGACAGGTTAGGCTGGAATGGAATCTCCAGGTCAGGAATCTTCAGTTGCGTGAGAGTACAGGAACCTCGTTTCCTCCTCCCCTGTTGCAGTGAGATGCTAAAGCCAGCCTACTCCTTCACTACACACCTGCACTTTGCTCTTAGTTGCTGGTCCTGTGCACTTTGCTTTTTACTAAGTTATGGGGGGTTAATTACTGGCTTTTCTTCTATTTAAAAGCTGTTGAACAAAGAACATGTACTGCTGATGAGGTTGATACTTGCTCTAGAGCCAGTGGGTAGCCCCAAGAGCCAAAGTATTTACGAAAGTACTTGTATCAGATTGATACTCCTGTATTCCCAGAATCAAGAATGTATTGAATGGGTTTTATGTGAAGGAAAAAGAATTCTGTTTGGGCTGGTTAAATGTATCCTCCAAAAGGGTTATAGTAAGTGTCAGTAGGTGAGAGGATCAGAACACTGTCCCGGTAAAGGACAAGCCTTTTAGATGTGAGACCTCAACTGTGGGTCCCTGTTCAGCAGTGGATTAGCTCTGGGCTGCAGTCATCCCTGATGGCCCACAACCATCCTCATTCCTGCTGTGTCCATATCCACGTGTGGAACTCAGACACACAGCTGAAGCCCCCCAGCCACTCCTGAACAAGTCACTTTGTTGGAAGGCTCAGGTGTCACACCAGCACACTGCACTGGTTTGGAAATGGGGGAAGGAGGATTCTTCCCTTCTTACTGACCATTGACTTAAAGTGCAGACATAAGTCCCTGAGGAGAGCTTCCCACCCAGAAGCTTCAGGGGCTGGAGAACAGCTGGTCAGACCCCTCTGATCTGCTCTGGGGCCCTGTCAGCCCCGCACACCTTGGCTTCTAACGGCTTCTAATGACAGGGTAGCCCTAAATGAGTGTGCTCATTACCTGACTGGGGAGTAAGGCAGGGCTTAACCTCAGCCTCAACTTAAAATGTTAATATATCCTAAATTACATAGCTGTGTGATATTTCCAGAGTTGCCTTGTCCTTCTTACCAATATGCCAAGTCAACATTTGGTCAGTAAAAAAACCTTTCCTTCTTGGAAAACTCCAGTCACATAGTCTGGAATGAGGATGCTCAACTAATATATCAGGTAAGTAAAGCAGGAAATGAGCATAAAGTACTTCTTGAGCCCTTTTTCGCCCCTGTTAAACCGCAACTTAACCTACAAAGTAAGTCTCTTATTTTTTTGTGAAAATACCTGCATATGGTACCTGTTATTGTTAGCTCTTGCTAGGTCTTGCCTTTACTTAACGCTGTTTCTTTAAGAATGTGATCTGATGATAATAGTATGCCAAAGAAGTAACTGAAGGTTTTTGGTTGAGTACAACAGTGTGTGTCTATGTTATTTTTGTACCTTTTTTTTTTTCTCTCCTTTGTTGTAGTCTATGCATGGAACTTTGAAAAGTGTTGAGGGGCCACCAAACCTGGGGATAAATCTGCCTCTCAGTACTAAACCCACAACTCAGAACTCAGCCAGTCACAACAAGGAGGACACAAAATCTGTCAACGGAACAGAAAAGCTGGAGAAGAAATCTCCTTCTCCCATAAAGAAAGCAGAGCCTAAAAAAGTTGCTAGTCCTGGCTGGACATGTTGGGAGTGTGACAGGCTCTTCACTCAGAGAGATGTTTACATCTCCCACATGAGGAAAGAACATGGAAAGGTAAAGGAATATATTCAAATACAAAAAAGTGAATCAAACCTGAAAGGTGAAGTATTTGTTTCTAAATTCTGTTTGTGTTTTTGCAAATAATTCCTTTAAGTCCCAGCATTATTATTCTCTGTTCTTATATCTATTTCATCTTTTTTTCTTTGGCTGCTTAGTTTTTTTCAGTTTCTACATCATTCTACGGAGAAAATCAATTAGGCTTGTTCATTCAGTACCGAAATTTTTTCAAGATGGAAAGAATGAGAGATACTGCTGTATTTCATCCAAGCCATCTAATCTGATCCAGATTCTTATTTCTTCATTGTGCCTTCTCAGTTCCCTCTCTTTAAGGTGGTGTGGTGAATGTGGCAGTGCCGGGATAACGGTTGGACCCAATCTTAAAGATCTTTTCCAACTTAAACAATTTGATTCTATTCTGTTCTGAAGCTCAGTGTCTGTTAGCCTCAGGGAGTGGAGACTCAGTCTTGTTTTACTGGTCCAGTGAGTGCCAACTGGTGTTTATCATTTAAAGGCAGACACATTCTACAGTTGAGCTGTTGCTCTAGTCTTACACTTGAAAGTTCAGCTGAGTTAACAAGTCGAATTTTGTATTTAAAGCAGGTGGACTTGAGATATCTTACTTAAAATGGATTGAAAGTGAAATATGGGAATGTTGCATCCTCAAGTCAGCAGAGAGACTGTTTGATGTTCTTCCTGAGTTCAATAGCATTTCCAGTTACATAGCTGTGTGATGTTTCCAGAGTTGCCTTGTCCTTGTCCTTGAAATTAAAAAGACTGGCAGGCAGGAAGGCAGTAGTGACCCTGCTTAGCTGTGGCAGGCTCCAGCCCCTTGCGGACATGTGGCAGCCACCTGCCAAGCCAGTCTTCACCTTCACCTTTGCTGTGTGCTGGTGGCAATGCTGTGGCTCTTTCCTCAGCTGGGAACCAGGGAGTTAAACTGATGTACTGTGCTGCACTGCAGCAAAAGACCAGGACTGGGAGGGATAATAGGCTTATTTTGTCTAAGTGGAGGAGAAACACCCCGAGTGAAAATCCGTAGTTTGCAGGATGCTAATGTGCTGTAATAAATGATTGCATATTTCCAGAGGTTTGTATTATAGTTATTATCTCTAAAGCTGTTCTGCAAATGATTTTATTCTGTTTATAAACATTTTATGGAAAAGCTGAAAATGCTGGACTACTGAGTGTCATCTTCAATTTTCTTAGGACAACTTCAAGCAAATAGCACCCCATCATCCTTGCCTCCAGTAACTCCCACCCCATTCCTTCAGCTTCCTGCTGCCCAAATATTAACTCAGCGGAGCTTTTACTGGCAATCAGAAATGAGTTTAAGACCGAATGCATTGTACATTTATGCAATTCTTAAAAACAAAACAGCACAACCTCCCAATGAAACTGTCACTTCAGAGTGAACTAGAGAGCGATATTCAGTCTGATTCCATCCACAGCAGAGTAGCCAAAGGCATGTAAAATAAGGTTAGTAACGTATCAATAATGCTTTCTAAATATTAGCTTTAAATCTGTGTCTTTCTCTATCTGATGTTAATGTGCAGCGTTACCTCAAGAACAGCCCTTATTATGAAATATTAGATAATTGTTGCACTCAAATCCTGGCCTGAAGGCCTCTTTCATGGCTTCCATTCAGGTGCTGTTTTTTATCCTCATTCAAGCAGTTCCTTGAATAATGCAGGAGGCAGATAGATACTAAAATGAACAGGAATACAACTCCATGTCAGATAGATATTAAAATGAACAGAGATCCAACTCCCTGTCTTTCAGAAATGGGGTATTACAGACCAGGTGCTACATTCCTTCCCAACTTGTCAAAATTTTAAGTAATTGTTAGCTGTCAAAAAGACTATGTTGAAAAGCTAAACTTTTTCTATAGAGAGTAGAAATGAGCATAAGATAACCAGGTATGTTATATGTATCTAATAAATAGAGGAACTAATTTATAGTCTGATTTTCTTAAAAATGGTAGGTGTGGGTTAAATGCTCTAAAATGGCAGGATGATTGTTTAAAACTGTAATTAAGCAATTCATGAGCTATTCACAAAATCCATTGTCATGCAAGGTATTTGAAAATACTTAGTTTCAAACTTCTAATTTCTGCTTTTGCAGGACCAGAGTGAAAGAGCTGTAACAACCCCTAGCTGATCCCAGGCTGGATTATGCAGAGGTATTCATAGGAGAGCTATTGCCATGTATATACCATTTGGACAGATCCTTGAGTTTCCAGCCCTTATTGGGAACTGTCTACACAGAAGACAGATTCAGATTTCCTGTATCCTCTCCTGAGGATCCTGGATGAAGGGAGCCAGCTGTAGGGTAGGAGATTTCGTAGCCACCTTGGTGTGACTCTCTGCCTGATCTTAAAAGTGCAGCAAAAAAAAAAAAAAAGCTACCAGCCCAGACAAGGGATTGTTCCAACAAGCCTGTACAACTCCTGTCTGAAACTGGATCATGTGTGTCTGCCCTCCACCAGGCAGGTATATGCTGAGCTTCCTCCAACTTGTGTGCAGGTGTGTTTCTGTGAAAAGGCAGACGTTTCATATGTAGGAATTACCAACTCCAACTTGCTCGTCGATCATCCTCTTCCTGTCAAGACAAGATGCTGTGCAACAGATCTAAGCTGCACTTAATTACAGAACTAATTTTTCAATTCTTTTGGGTTTAGCTGCCATTGCAGAAACTAATGCATCCAAAATCCTATTTAGGTCTCTATCTGGAGTCTCCCCAAGGAATTTAGAACAAGTGTGAGGTCACAGCTGGCTACCCTACATAGTGCCCCCAGGTACTGCTGAGCATTATCTTCCTCCTGCGTTTCTGACCATGGGCTTCATGCCTCTGCTCACTGCCACACAGCTACTGCTGTGTGACTGTTCCATCCTTCTTAGCTTCTTCCTTTCCTT
This sequence comes from Corvus cornix cornix, assembly GCF_000738735.6. Classification (NCBI taxonomy): domain Eukaryota; kingdom Metazoa; phylum Chordata; class Aves; order Passeriformes; family Corvidae; genus Corvus; species Corvus cornix. The sequence goes on along the minus strand of NC_046357.1, from coordinate 84,044 downwards.
TTTCCTTCCACTTGACCAGCTGCAACATCCACCCCACAGAATTCCCCAAACAGATGGCCATCAAGTTGGCATCAGATCATACCTCTCATTTTGTCATGACTTTTCTGAGACCTGTTAGTGTGTCTGTGAGGTTCAGTTTTGGTCCTTCGTCTTCCATGCTCTTCACCCCTCCCTGTTTGTGGCTGAGGAGCTCCTAGTCAGCAGCTGAGGACATGGTTTGGTGATGGGAAGGGAAAGTAAATCCCTCATCCTGCTGCCTTTTACTGATCCAGAATTAGTCTCTGATCTTCCCTGTTTCTTTGGTGGAAGAAATTCTCTTCACCCACCGTCCATGACACCAGTTTACAGCTGGGGACAGGTGTGTGTGTGTGTGTAGCTCATGGTGGCCACACTGCTTTGAATGAGGTCCAGCTCTGACTTGTACAATGCTGTTGAAGGAGGGGTGTACATGAAGTACACTACCAAAAACGGGTAAGTGATGTTTCTTTCCTATTTATCCAAAGGTTCAACGCATGCAGCACTTTTACTGAGCTTTTTTAATGAAAGTCTTTCTCTTCTTTTTTTTAAAGCAAATGAAGAAGCATCCTTGTCGACAATGTGACAAATCTTTCAGTTCATCCCATAGTTTATGTCGGCACAATCGTATCAAGCACAAAGGCATTAGGAAGGTTTATACGTGCTCGTAAGTTCTGGTTTTATTTATTTAGAAAGGGAATACAAAAACCATTGTTAGTTGAACATCTTTCCTTAACTGTGTAAGAGCCAGTGTCCCATTCGTTCAGATGCTCAGGACAGGCCAGACCAATTAGCTGTCCTGTCTGCAGAAACATGTCAGGCTCCTGAGAGTGCAGTGTGTAAAGTCTACAATCGGAAACTTGGCTGAGCTGAGCGTTTGCAGTTCCACCTTGGGGAACCTGGTTTTCAGGAGTCTCTCAAATACACAACCACTCTTCTACAAAAGGCACTTGTTAAGCATGACACTTGAATGTTTGTGTGTGTGTGTGTGTCTGCAGGCACTGCCCAGATTCAAGACGTACTTTTACCAAGAGGTTGATGTTGGAAAAACATATTCAGTTGATGCATGGCATTAAAGACCCTGATGTGAAAGAAATGACTGAATCTACCAATATGGAAGAAACAGAAGTAAAAGAAGACACAAAGGTAATCACTTAGAAGACTCATTCAATCACTGAGAATGGGGTTTTTTTGTGGGTATATATTCAGCATCTTTAAATAAATACAGGTACTCTGATGCCATAACTGTCTCATCTTCTGTGAAGTAGAGCCTCAAAAGGATTGTTTATCAGAGTTGTTGTAGAATCTGCCAAGGAAAAGGTTCTGACATTTGCAAGTCACAAATAGTTATGAAAATAATTGCATATTTATGTTTACATGATACACCATTTCTGTCTTTTTGTTAGGTTCCTAGTCCAAAGCGTAAATTGGAAGAACCTGTAATGGAGTTCAGACCTCCACGAGGTGCAATCACTCAGCCATTAAAGAAGCTGAAGATAAATGTTTTTAAAGTTCACAAGTGTGCAGTTTGTGGCTTTACAACAGAAAATCTTCTCCAGTTTCATGAACATATTCCTCAGCATAAATCTGATGGCTCTTCATACCAATGCAGGGAATGTGGACTCTGCTACACATCTCATGTGTCCCTTTCCAGACATCTCTTCATTGTACATAAGCTGAAGGAGCCTCAGCCAGTATCAAAACAGAATGGGTCTGGGGAGGATAATCAGCAAGAAAACAAACCCAATCATGAGGATGACTCGTCCGACAGCGCGGCATCAGACAGAAGATGCAAAGTGTGCGCAAAGACTTTTGAAACTGAAGCGGCCTTAAACACTCACATGAGAACACATGGCATGGCCTTCATCAAGTCCAAAAGAATGAGTTCAGCTGAAAAGTGATCAGATTGTTTGGGATGCAGAAATCTCGCTCCACATTGGAATACTAATGACATTTTTGCTACAGAAAGTTCAAGGTATAATAGTGTTAACAGTACTGTTCAGGCTGTTGCAATATATTCTGCATAAAAGTGTCCCCTTCACCTCATTGTCTATACCCTCAGAACCTTTGAAGCAGTATTTGAGTTGAAAAGAGTTTGTATATATTTAAACTAATAATTTTTATACTCTTTTGTTATGTGTTTGTATAAGTATCTAGTGGAAAAATTGGTTTTTTTCTGTTTTGTTTCTGTTCTTTTGTAGTAAGTTTCTTTAAAACAGAGTTCTGAATGCTGGGGCAGTTCCTTAGGTTCTCAAACTGTTTGGTTTTTGAAAGAAAGTTTAGCTAATGCATCAGAAGGAGGTGCTTGGAGCGGAGAGGAGAGAGGAAGCAAGCTAAGGGGAGATTTTAAATTCTGAAGAACTTGGGCTTCCAAATGTCTTAAGGAAGCTTTTAAACTTTTTCTTACAAAATATATTTAAAAAAAAAAAAAAAGTAGCATTACATGTGTAAAATGAAGTGCTGGTTTTTAGGTGGCAACACCAGAACAGGTGTACACCCCCTGGAGTGGTCAAGTACTTTTGAAGAGTATAAATGCCCAACTCTGTGTATCATGAAATGATTTTTTTAGGTCATCAGGTGCTTGTGATCAAAGCTCAAATTGTTACAAAAGGGCTGGGCTGCTCTGGATTTAAGAAATAAGATGTAATTAGAGGAATAGGTTTATAATGATGATGTTTTTTGTCATGTAATTTATTAAACATATAGAAGTGAGTACACAGCATTATGTATTTTCCTTGCTGGTTATTGAAAAGAAATAGTTAACCCTTGCTACCGGGGTTGAGATTTGCCAGCTCCACATGATCATGCCAAACGTTCTGGTGCTCTGTGTCACACGCAGCCACAACTGGGAAGGAGCCAGCCCCAGCCAGCAGTGGGACTGGGGCTTGCAGCTTTAGCACAGGCCCTGCAGAGCTCGGCCAGACATTGCAAACTCCTGTCCAGCACCACTAGTTTTGCTTGCACAAGTACAAAAAGGTACCATACTGTCCCTTTCAGATAGAGTTCTCTGTGAGAGTATATTTCTAGTTTGTTTTTGCATTTTATACCTTGTATGTAACCCTACAAAAAAATTTTTTGTACTTTTTTTTAAAACAAATTGTGTGTATATAGATAGCTGCATGATAAACAGTAGTAATTGTTGGGTTCCTTAAAAGTCTTGCTGCTGTCAGATGTTACTATACACTATGTCCATTACGACTGTATTAAACACATTTCATATGTAAATAAATGTGGAGCATTTTGCCCCAAAAGTTTTGTGAGATTCTGTTATTTATCATTAAATTTTAATAGTTTTAAAATTTAAAGTGTTTAAAAAGACATGGATCCTCTCAGCCACCTCTGTAAAACTTAATCGTTCTGCCAATTGTGTATCAGATACATTAGTTCTGCTCTCTCCATCTTCATTCCTAATTTGGCTCCTGGATAGATGCTTGTTAGCCCATTTATATTACTGGCATATCGAGTGCTTGTGAGGTACTTCATCCTACAGCACGCAGCAGGCACAGCACCTCAGCGTGTGCTGGCCACTGCTACCACTGCCCTTCCCATTTAGTGGATACCTCTGAATACTTGTTTGTTGATGTGCACTGTCAACTGTACAACAAATGAGTTATCACTATGCAGAATGGTGTTTTGTATACAGTGAACAGATAATAAAAGTTCAGTTTTCACAGCCATTACTAATACTTTTCTTTATTTTCCCTTTTCACTGTCTTACACCTGGAAGTAACCTGACAATGCAAATGGCATCGTGGTGCCAGGACGTCACGCTGCCACTCATGTCCCCAGAGGAGCTCTTGCACATCCAGGGAGTGCAGCCCAGCTGCTTGGCAGTGAGCTCTCTTCAGGTCTAACTGGCAGATCAATTTAACTGTCCAGCCAGTAATCTCTTGAAAGGTTTAAGGGATACAGGGTCTTGAATTGCCCCATAAGCTCCAGACACATTTCTGTGTCAGAGCTGATATACCTCCTTAACAGGAGGACGATGTCCTGAAAAGCAGGATGTGAACAGAAGGTTTTAAAGCAACGTGAGATAGGGTAAAAAAGCACACATCTCAGTAGGCATGCCTAAAGGAATTATTTCCTCTTGTAAACTATAGAAAAAATGTTTAAACTTAGTTTTGTCTAAGATCTGACATTTGAGTTGTTTGCTTTTAATCAACATTGTGACACTAACTGTCAGTGATTACAGAAATACTCTTTTTTCCCCCTTTCCTCTGAAGATTAAACAGTAATGGATTAAACCTCATAAGACCTCTCTGTGAGTTAGGAAAGGGATCATGTAGACTCCACCATTTTGCAGCCACTCTTATGGTTGGTAACAAAGGTGCTTAACAGTGCAACCTCAAATTGCAACAGAAACTAAGGCTATGTATCTCCTCCTGTTGTGTGCCTTCTGGTTCCATCCCTTCTGCTCTTCAGGGAGGCAGGGAGCACACTGAGGCCTCTGCCCAAATATCCAGCTGCACACACACTGCCCAACCAATAACAGCACCTAGGCTCAAGTCCACCTGCCAACACAGCCTCAATAAAACTGTTTTTTCACCTGCTAAGTTAACACCTCACCTCAGGGCATATGGGCAGTGCCTGGCTGCCAGTCACCTGGCTTGGGCTGTGTGGATGTGGGTCTTTGAGAAATAGCACCAAAATAAGTCAGTGAGGCTGTAGTAAGTGGTGTGGGGGGGAAACCCCACAAACCATGGGGACATGCACTCACTTACCAGTGGGGAAATAACAGAAAAAAATAGCATGGAAGTTCACAATAGCCCAGCGAGGCAGCATGGAGCTGGCCCTCCTCGATGTGCGCAGGGCCTTACCAAAACACCTTCCAAACTGTGCAATTTGCCACAATAAAGATGCCCTTGAGAAAGGCTGTGAGACTGGACAGAAGGAACAATGGGGGGAAGTAGGACACGTCGGTGTCAGCCAGACCCACTGCACTCTGTGCAATCAACCTCACAGGAAGCAAAATGCCTTGCCACATGAGCAGTGGGCTCAGAGGAGAGGCAAGCGCAATTCCAGACCCTTTCCAGGACAAGACCCGAGGCAACGGCCTGAAGTTGTCCCAGGGGAGGTTTAGGTTGGATGCTGGAGAAAGGTTCTTGACCCAGAAGGTGGCTGGGCACTGGAACAGGCTCCCTTGAGAAGTGATCACAGCCCCAAGCCTGACAGTGTGCACAAAATGTTGGTATACTCTGGGGTGTGATTCTTGGGGATGGTGCTGCACAGAGCCAGGAGTTGGACTTGATGGTCCTTGTGAGCCCCTTCCAACTCGGCAGATTCTGTGATTCTGTGATGTGTGCTCCCCCATGCAGGGTGCATTCTCAGCCTGCCACCCACTGCCTCACTCTAGCATGCCTCAATCCTTCATGTCCTGCCATGCGCATTGGGGCTATGCTGTACCTCTAAGCTCAGCCAGAAGTAAGTCTAATTAAATCAATGCATTTGTGTTGTCCAGTGCATGACACCTTTAATGACTCCCATATGCATCTGCCTCCCTTGTTCCTGGGGTGCCTGGGCATGGCGCAGGTGTGCTGTGCCCACCCCGCATGGTGCCCCCAGATACCTCCCTTGGGAGCTGTTGAGCCTTGGCCTGCTTGCCTGTAGGTACAGCCGGAGCTAAATCTGGCTGGCCACGATCACTGTACTTCTCTACACTTGTCTGGTGTTTGTATTTCAGGAGGGAATTTACAGATGTACAATTTGACCTGCCAAAGGCCCAAACATTCTCAGTTCTTAACCTCAGTCTACCAGTGGGGAATTAAGTTTGGCAAGCCTATTTACTTTTTAAAGGATTTTTATATAACTCTGACCTTTTCATTCTGTTAATATTACCTTTCTCAGTACACTTAGCGTACACACACAGCTGCCAGGCCAATAACAGCACACAGAAAAACCTATTTTAGTTTAAAACCTTTCTCAAATATTAGGGCAGTTCAGTAGTCAATTCTTTGTATTTGAATTTCAGATTATTACTCAAAGGTTATCTGCGCAGCCTCCCTGACGGGCGACTAGGAACAGTGGGGAATGGATTGACAAGAGAAATTAAGTACAGAACTTGTCAACCATAGAAGGCACAAGCATTCCCGACCTACATCCCCGAGCTTTGTGTACAAAGTAGATTCTGCAGCCAGAAGTGCATGCGGATGCAGGAGCACGAAAGGAGGAGACACTTCTCATCTCATCCCTGGGCACTTCTTCCCTTTGAAAAAAACCCCTGGATTTCCTCCTCAACAGTGACTGTACAAAACCTGGTTTTTATGTTATTTCTTTCATAGCTGGGAAAAAAGACAGCTTTCCTCACTGGGGACCAAATGGCCCATTTGAGGGCATCGCAGTGAGGCACTGCATTGGGAATGACCCAGATTCACCTGGAAAATGAACTGGAGGCACTACAGCTCTCTTCTCTGAGCCCCAGGATTCTATTTTGAAGGAAGAAATGTATTTGAAACAGTAATGTGACAATTAGCCAAATAAGCTGAGCATGGTACCCTTCTCAGATATGTCCCCTTATATGATTTGGCAAAAGACTTTATGCAGTTCATTTATTTTCTGTTCTCAAATTGTGCTATTTTGTATTCAATGGCTCTAATGTGATGGTGGGGATATGGATGCAGTGCATTATCAGCATTGCTCTCCCCGGGTCAGTCCAGCATTTGGCTAAAAGTGCCATAGCTCTGCGGGCCAGACCAATATTGCAGGTCAAGCACAACAATATTTCCTGATTTAGTGATTGTTTCTGATTTTTTTTCCCTGTTCCATGGGAGAAGGGGAAAGAAAAGAGAACACTATTTGCTAAATTCAATTGAATGTTCAGATAGTGGATCCCTCCCTCCCCTTACCCTTTTTCCCGAGAAAAAGAAATTATTTTCACAAATAAACTATTCTCTGAAACAAATCCACTCAGCTGAAATCCAATTAGCTCTGCAGACACTGGGTCGCAAAGCAGACTCAAAATATTGACTCATACACTTAGAAAGTGACGCTGGGGTTGCAAACTGTGCCTGTGAACAGGTCCTTGCCAGCTCCCAAGGCACATGACAAGACTCAGGAGTGGAGTGACACAAGACAAAAGCCACACATGCTCCCAAGCAATGGCCTCCAAAGTGGGGGTGTGCATCCATGGGCATGCAGGAAGCAAATAGTCTTTCTACTGTTACAAAACGGCAATGAAATACAAGTATTAAAAGTATCCAGAAAAGGGGTGAGTTCTGTGCCCATGACCAATCCTCTGGAAAACGAAGAGCTGCCATTCAATATTATACATACAGGTAGCACTAATGCCTGGCTGTTTGCAAAGGTCTGGCAAATCTGCCAGAATGTCAAGAACTACAATTTCTGTGTACTAAAAAGCTAGCATAATTTTCTAGCTGCAGAGTTCCAGAAGATCTACTGCACAAATATTGAAGTCAAACATCCAGCATAGGGGAAGATTTCAAAATACATGTAACCTTTAATAATTGAAATAATGCAGATGGTAAAATAACAAAGCCACCAACAGAGGTGCGGGTGATTCCCAGCATCTCTGGAAAAGGCAGCTTCCTAATATGTTTCTCTTGCTTCACCACAAACAGTGGGGGAGTCCAAGTGTGTTCTGAGCTATCAAACACCAAGCACAGTCAAACCAACAGGCGAAGAAACCGTAATCACAGAATTAATTGTGAGTTCATGCCTTGGACAAAAGAAAGTCCCATCTATGTGAACAAAAAAATAAGCAGCTTTGATCCTCCCAGATCTCAACACAAAGCTGCCTTCTTGCTTTTCTAAATTCTCCATACACTAACTCTGCTTCTTCCCTCCGCTTGTTACAGGATTAGATTTTATCACCTGGACTTCCACTTTTAAGTCTTTCCATCAGGCATGACTGCAAGGAATTGTTCTAACACTGACCAGGCTTGGTCACTTATGTTCTCTCAGCTGCTGCCATCTCTCTGCTGAGTGGCTTATCTTTTGGCTCCAAAATTGATATTCCTGCTTCACAATAGGCAAGAATAATTTTCTGCCTGTTTGGTGAATTAAAGCACTACCCAAAAAGAACACTCAGAGATCATTCTTCTATCACAGCCATTTGCCTTTGTTCTGTGTGTTGCAGCAGTGCAACTCTAGTCTAGGATGAAAATTCATCATTTATGTTCAGCCATTCCTTGTGTGACCAGGTAATAGAAAAGTGTCAAATATTTACTGTTAAATGCAAATATATAATTAAACACAAGGTAAGGATTAAGTCTATTCTACTTTAGTAGAAATTTGGGTGTGATACACACTGTTCTGGAACAAAAGCTGGTTTCTCGTGGTTTTTTGCATATTGATGCAGATATGATACCCTGCATTAATATAAGGAATTAACAGCTAAAGTGGAATGTACAGCTATAACCACCAGAAATAACATAGATTTCCTTCCAATAGCAAAGCAAATTTAACAAAGATGTTTTTCTCAGATTGGTTCTAATTGCCTCTGAGTTAGTGGTCTGAACCCTAGTGTAAATTACTGGTATGCTCAATGAGGTTTTTAGAGACTGAGATTTGTTAGTCTCCCTTATGTTGATTGTACAGCCTGATAATTTTGTCCCAACCACCATTTTCAATCTCTGTTTTCTCAGGGTTTTTTTATAAAAATAAAGGCAAGCAGATTTGTACACAAAGGCAAAAACCTCTATTGAAAAAAAAATCTGTCTAAGTACTATGGTATGAAAAACCTACTCAGAGGAATTGCAGAAAACCTTTTGCTGGGCGAGAGTCAATCCAACATTTCAGTGGGCAGATCCCACTCGTATAGAACACGTAACTTTGTTACACACCTTTATAATTAAACTCTTAATTGCACAAAGAAAATTTCAGAATCTTTTCACCCCCTTTGAGTTTTGTCTTGTATATTTTCCTTCTCTCTAAGTAATTACTTCTGAATACTGGATCTGCTGAAGGGGGAGAGTAACAAATGCTTTTCTCTGAGTATTTAAAGGATAGCAGAGAACTAACCTGAAATCACGTAAACTTAGAGGAACTCCTGTGCAGTAAGTAAAAGAATACTGGTGTCACTGGAAGAATAATCAGGTGAGAAGGTGATGGATCTTATCTAGATCATGCCTAGCTCGTGTCCTTGGAGCTTTCTTCCCAATTTGCCATTTCTGTTCATTCCTGAGAGCATTACAGCTTCCCATGTGATCTAATGCCAGTTCTGCCTCTCTTAGTCAGTCCAACTGTTCACCAACAGAAAAGTCTTGATGAATTTCTGGCAAATTACAAAAACACCGCTCCGGTCAGACAAACTGTTTGTTTCCATTTATCTTAGTAGCATTTCCATGTGTCCTCTGTTCTCTCATTCTCAGTCTTCAGGGGCTAATTCTAAACTTGGTGAATGCCTGACTTGGTTTGGTCCATTTAATTCCCAGGAAATCAGGCTCTGGGCTGTCACCTGTATCTGTGCGGCTGCTTGCTGCTTCAGGCTCATGCAACCATTCAGTGACGAACTGGAAATGTGTGTGAAGTCTCCCTGTGCTGCTGGGGGTCTGACACACTGCCAGGCACGCTCTGAGCAGCCCCGGCCCATCCCTGCCGGCCGCCATGCCTGCAGAGGGCACCGAGGGGGTGCCACACACGCCTGCGGCTTTTCTGGGTCTCTGCGCTCTTCTCTGATCGAGGCCGTGTCGCGGTCCCTGAGCAAACACTGAGGTCACCGCTAGCTGCTGCCATGAGATGATTCCGCTCACAGCGGCTGAGGAGGAGACTGCGGTGCCCCCTTTGATGCCCTCACACCCCTCCGCGTACACGGCCCCTCACGCCGTTCCCGCGCTCAGCACAACGCCCCCTGCCGGCCACTGCCGGCCACCCCCGTCCGCCCCTCACCGCGCGCGCCTCCCGCGCGCCCCCGCCCCGCCCTCCCCGTCCCGCCAATGAGCTGCGCACACGCAGCGGCGGCCCCGGGATGCCCGCGGCAATCGCCTGATCCAAAACACGCCATCCGGGAGACCGGTGCAGCCGTCCCGATGCTTCTCGGGCGGGCGCGGGTCTTCCCGCCGAGTCGGGGCGTCTGAGCGCCCACCGACGGTTCCTTCGTACAGCCAGCTGCTCAGGCACCTCCAGAGCCAAGAAGCAAGGGGCCTCGTCATCAGGACCTTTCGCTAAGGTACATCTGGGAGTTGTAGTTCACCTGGCCGCGGAAGCCCTCTGTGCGTCAGCAGGACGGGAGAGGAAGGAGACTACAGATCCCAGATCCCAGTGGGCCCCGCTGTCGTCCCGGGTGCTGCGCTGGGGGCGCGGCTCTGGCTGGCCCAGGAGCGGCGGGATCCGCGGTGGGGCCGCGATGGATCTGTTCGGGGACCTGCGGCGCATGAACAAGCGGCAGGTACCGGGGCTGCGCCCGGAGCCCCCGCGGCTCTCACCCCTCACCGGGGAGCGGGGTTTTCAAACGCCAGCGTGCAGGGTTCTTCCCACCACTGTACCTGTGTGCTGCCGGGAAAAGGAACAAAAAATGAAGGAGTGTGGCTAAGGCGCATCCGCTGCTGGAAGGGCTGGCGGAGCAGGAGAATTTGGGGGCAGAAAGTCAAATCAGTGATTTTCTAGATAAGAAATTCCAGTATGACTGCAGCAGGAAATGATCCTTTGTCGCCTCTTGTCTCCTACAGCCCCTCTTTTTAAACAAAAGTCACTCTCAAAAAGTCAGCCTTTGCTGATAGTCCGGTGTTCCACATGTCCCTCTAGGATATTTCTGAGCTCGGGTGGGAGTCAGGGCCGTGTGGCCGAGTCAGGTTTGATCGTTTGCCAGGTCGCTTCCCCAGCTTTACAGGCCTTTATCAGAGTATTTGCCTCTGTCACTGACACACAGGAGTGGATTAACCCAAGACTAAGGCACACAGAGGATCCCAGGTTTATGCTGCAGTTTGGTGGATTATGGCATGGCAATCTATGCCACCAAACTTGTGTTGAAATACGATTTTAGCATAAAAGCCTAGAATTTGTGGTGCACTTGGGTTGAAGGTCTATGTTGTGCTTCTAAATACAATACTGTACCTCTAAAAAACAAATTTCTTGTTTCACACAGCTGTATTACCAAGTCTTAAATTTTGCTATGATTGTGTCTTCTGCCCTAATGATCTGGAAAGGGCTGATCGTGGTCACTGGCAGTGAGAGCCCCATTGTCGTGGTACTCAGGTGAGTCGATGGAAAGGCTGTCTGCTTCGAGTCCAGGTACTGTTTTGCCTTTTGTCTCCTCCCCCTTCCCCTTGGACACATTTGGAATTTGAAATCTCACTTATTTAAAGAAGGACTCAAACACTTATTTTGTTCTAGCTGTTTTTGGGCTCTGGCAAAGGCCACACTGTCAGTAGCCATGGCCCAGTTTCCACTGAGGTTTATAGGAGCAGTAAATGTGTGAGACCTTTTAAAATCCAAGTTCCTTCACTTAATGGGTGAACTCCTGCAGATTGCTTTCTGGGATTTGGGTTGTGTTAAAGGTCTGAACAATGTTACTGAAGGGGTTAAGCTACAGATCTCAGTTAAAGTTGTGGGTTTATCTGTAAGAATTAAATGTTCTTTGATTTCATGGTGCTTCTTTCATTTATGCCAACAAACTCTCTCTTTCTTGTTGTTTGTAGTGGCAGCATGGAACCAGCTTTTCACAGGGGAGACCTGCTGTTCCTAACAAATTTCCATGATGACCCAATCCGAGCTGGTGAAATAGTTGTTTTTAAAGTTGAAGGCAGAGACATTCCAATAGTTCACAGAGTTATCAAAGTACATGAAAAGTAATGCAACTTGGCATTTTCCTTGTTTGTAAAGCTCCTTTCCTTCCCCATGGCTTTCAGTGACAGTTTAATTGTGGTTTACTGTGTGGGACGGGCAAGTGAGGATAAGCAGTGAGAGAAAGCTCAGTTGTAGCATGTGATCCACTTCTGTCCCCAGTTCTGTGCCACACTTCTCAAGGGTCTGAGACCTTTCCCTCAGCCAAACTGCTCAGGGTTGGAGCAGGTAAAGCTGTGCCCAGGAGGGATCCTGGCAGCAGGAATGTGCATGGGAGCAGAGTCCACTTCTGTGCTGATGGTTGTACAGTTAGGATTTTGATTTTAAGAGCAAATTTTTGATGGAAGGTGGAGATTCAGAATCAGGGTGCAGCCTGACGGGTGTGTGAGCTTTGCTAACTGAAGTTTTCCAAATTTGACTCAGGATAAAAGAAGAGATTCTTCTTATTATTGTGTCTCTTGGCCACACTGCCCACAACAATTCTTGCTGAAAAGCACCCGGGAGAGGGCTTGGTTTGGCCTTGATTGCAGATGCCTACTCTGCTAAACAGTTGCTTCCAAACCACAGTTCTGCTCCCAGTTCTGCACAGTGAAAAGCTATGCTGGAGGTGGCAAGCATTGACATATTTGCTCCATGAACTGAAGGTGTTTATTTCTTGAGTAATATCTGTTCTTCCGTGCTTTTTAAAAATTTCCAAGAATCATCTATTTTATTTCTTTTTATTATCTAATTTGTCTTTATGAGAACTCCTCATTTCTTGTTATCAGTACTTGAGCAAATTTCATTTGAAGACTGTAAACTTAAGAACTTTATTTGAATTTGTGTTCTGTTGAAGATACAGATAAACACACGGGGCTTTTGTTGAGGAAGCTTAGTGCCTGGATGGACAATGTCCCTTTCATGTCCCTTGCGTAATTGCTTACATCAAACAACAACCTAGGAGTGCTGTAAAAAATGTTTCTTGTTAATATCTGTTGATAGATAGTCAGTAATGTCTGTAATGTTAATGATTTAATGGTGCTTGTTCAATAAGCAGGGCTGAAAGCAAACATTGTTATCTAATCTTGTAGCACTTTTCATCCTCATTTGCTTTGTAGATGTTAATTGAGATTTTTAAATTATGTGCTATTTAGTTTATCACCTCTGCCTTCTAGAGGAAATGGGAACATCAAATTTCTGACTAAAGGGGATAATAATGAAGTTGATGATAGAGGCTTGTACAAAGAAGGTCAGAATTGGTTAGAGAAGAAAGATGTTGTTGGAAGAGCAAGAGGGTAAGTAAAGCAAAATGTACTTTGTAATTAGATAGAAAAATTAGCTCTTAAATCAGTTCTGCTGTTGATACAAACTAGATCTGATGTATTTTTAAAATTTCTTAAATAGAATTGTTATTAAAAAGAAAACCTGGAAAAGTTGCTTCTTATAGTCCTCCCACTGATGTGGAGTGTGGGGAAAAAAAAGGACATTTAAGAAATAGTTCACCTGAAAATGCAAAATTAACCAGCTTATCCTTGTAATTGCTGGAAATTCCTAGGAAATTGTTTTGGTATTCCACAGGAATTTTATGCACGGTTTGAGCTTTTGACTTTGTCCCCTTCTCCAGCTGAGCTGAAATCTCTTCAGATTTTCTCAGATAACTTTGATTAAGGAAAACTAATTAATTTTACTTTCTATTCAGATCTGCATTAGTCCCAGGTGTAAATGATGGGATTGCACTGAAATATTCCAGACTGAGCAACATTAAAATACTTCCGTGTAATATTTGAGGGTTAATTTTTACATTCACCTCTTTTATCAATTACAGGTTTTTGCCCTATGTAGGAATGGTAACTATAATAATGAATGACTACCCAAAATTTAAGGTATGTATACCGACATTTTGAATACTTGAATTGCTAGAATAACAAGGACAGACAGTAAGAACCTTGCTTCTAAGTATAGATGTTAATAAATTTGTGTCTGTGGTTTGGTACCTAATGTAGAATGAGCTGGGTTTCCTTACTTACTGTTGGGCAGTAGAATTTGTTGTTTGTAATGAGTTGAAAACATGTCATTTATTAGAATTTTGTGAGTTAAGTGTATCCAGTTGTGATGCCTGGTTATGATTGATTTGATCACATTAAAATCTTCCTGCAATTCTGTAGGACCAGAGCTCTGTAATTGTGGAGGGTGTGATGTTTGAGAGGGCACCCTTTAAAGAGTTTGTGCTTTCAGAGCTCTGTGGAGAGGAATTGTAATGAGTCTGTGTTCTGTGTTTCTTTGCAGTATGCTCTCCTGGCAGTGATGGGAGCATATGTACTGCTCAAACGGGAATCCTAAACACAAGAACAAAGGGAAATATACAGGGGAGAAAAAACTAATATATTTCAGATGGTTTCATTTCTGTATACGGTTACAAAATTGTGCAAGCTTTTGTCTTGTCTAAATAAACTACACCTAATGAGTGAAGCTGTTGGCTGCTGGCTAATTACAAAATTACATATTTACCACCTTCTACCGACTGCTCTCAGCTAGCCTGGCACTGGTTTGGAGGACACTGTCATATGCTGGAGCAGCCAAGGGCTCTCCTGCCATGCCACGGTGGTTTTTCTTGAGTGCTGCTGCATCTGAACCCACTTTCGCCCTCCTGTTTGTTTTGAGGGTTATTTTTAATCTGTCAGTGCCCTCTTATCTCCACCATACAAACTGTTTTGATGAGTGCTTGTAAGGACGCAGAATCTCTGAACAGGTAGTGAGTTGTAGGAGTTTAGTCAGAGTTACGCCTGAGGGAGGTTGGCTGGTTGTGGTTCACTCTGCCTTGGTGCTGAGCAGTGGGGACACAGAGCTTTTTCCCTGAATTTGAAACTTGCTCCTTCATGGGGTAGGGAAAAAAGCCCAGACGGCCTGATTTTTAGGGGCCTGATTTTTAGGGACTGTGTGTGTTGCTGGTATTCAGGCTGTTGACAATTCTGCCTTTTGTGTTCTAGCTCTTAAACAAACCTATCAAAAAGGTTTTCTGGGGCTTTAATAACACTTGTAAGTTACTGAATGAATAGCACAGTAGTACACTTCAGGGATATTGCCAAGAAGGGGAAACCAGAACTCTTATGCCAGTTTGGAGAATGTATTATTCTCTCCTATCATATAACACCTGAGTAGTGTTAAACATAAAATTGATTTTTTCATTTAAAAACTTACCTGATAACTGTGTTTTATGAATTTTGGTATTTTTTTCTCTTCTCTTCAAATGTCAGTGTTGTACCTTCAACAAAGCAGAACTTGTTTTCCTTGCTGGCTTTGTTTTTGTAGCTTTGATAAGGAACAGCATGATGCTTTTTTCCTCTGGAGTTCTGTTTCTTCTGTAATCCCTTACCTCTGCAAAAATACTCTTATTATACAATAATGACACCTTTTCTGTTGTAACAGCTCATGCTCAGCAGACAACTGCTGAATTTCTTCAAGTAATATTACTTCTTTTGTGTCCTACTAAGCAGTTTTCATGTCCAACTGTATTATGAAAATTACTTATTTTGTGTCAAATTGTGTAGAAATAAAACTGAGTATAATAAATGGCATGGCAGAATAATGCTGGGATCCTTAATGCAGTCTTCCTGGACGTGTATCATCCCAGTTAAGAAAAAATAATGTCTTGTTTGGAGACAGTGTATGTGCAGTAAGATTTTTTTCCTTCTCTTGGTATTGCTGAAATCCAGATTTATGCTGTCCACCTACCCCAATGCGAGCACAGTCAGCTCTGACTTGGAGAGTGCAGTTGGACATTTTGCAGCTGGCAGATGTGACACTGGGATCCAGTCACAGGAGTGGCTCAGAGCTGTGCCAGGGGGGGATCAGAGTGGATGTTAGGAAGCATTTCCATACTGAGAGGGTGCTCAGACCTGGAACAGCCTCCCTGGGGAGAAGGTGGATGCCCCAGGCTCAGCATTCCAGCAGCACTTGGACAATGCCCTTGAGCTTTCTAGGCAGCCTGGAAGGGCTCAGGCTGTTGGGCTGGATGGTCTCTGTAGGCTCTTCTGGTCCACAGGCATGTCCATAAATGCTTCCCATTTGAATTCTCCAATTATTCAACCCCTCCACCACAAAAATCATAAACTCTAACTTGTGATGGCTGCCGCAGCAGCCTGGCACACATTAAATGTGCAGTGAGCAATCAATCACTGTGGTTAAGCTTCAACTATCCAGGGCTTCCCAAAATGCAGCACAAACAGTATCAACTATCTTACACTGGGACTTATTAAATAAATGTTATTATTTCATATTATTCAGCCTCTGTAAAGTTGTGGAGCTCTTTTCTGTGAAATGTCTTCAGTTCTTCAGGGAACTGTTGCTGCACTGAGTCAGTGTTCAGGTTATTTGCAGAACACCTGCCCTGAGTGCAGGTTGGAAATTCTGGAGATTAGTCTATTCAGCATCTTCAACATTTACAGAGTATTCCTCAGTGATTGTGCCTGTTATTACATTGGAGATAGTCTTCCACCAGTGTTTGTTCTGTACATACATCTTGGCTGTGTCTAGCACCAGGATCCGTACAGAGAAAATGATGAAAGGCACACCATTCTTATATTATCCCTTTTTATAGCCATCAGATCTGCATTGCTGATAGAACAATGATGCTTGTCTAAAATGTAAAGGAAGCAGATTAAAGAGTGTTATCATAGTAACAGCATTTAAAAACTGTGAATGTTTTCCTGCCATGGAGCACTGCAACATTTTGCTTTGCCATGGGATGTATGTACCAGGGGAAAGGTATTTTAAAACACAGAGAGCTGTTTTTTTGTGTTCAAACACAAATTGATGTTAGCAGGTTTCTTCTTTAAGAGAAAGATTGTCTTGAGTGAGTTGAGTCACTCACAGTTTGTAACATCCTTTGGTTGTATCTGGATCCTCTTCTGTTATGGGGGGGTCCAGAATAATATTTCTCTATGTTGTCAAGTTATTCTTTTTCTTAAAAGGGTAATAAAAATAAGAATTAGAATAAATCCTTATGAACAAGTAAATAAATAATAAAGACCGAGTACATATACAACAGATGAGAAAGGTTTATTTGTTTGCATGGTGTTTTCAGTAAAAGAGATTTGGGACTCCTGGGCAACAAGGAACTGAGTAAGAATTCATGTTTGGTTGGTTTTGGTTTTGTTTTCTGAAAATTGACAGTTTCCTGAATTTTTCAATTTCCTGCCTTGATTGCTCCAAACAGTTCGAAGTTTTGCTGGATGGCAATATTTTATTTGATCAGCTGTCACTCAGCACAGAGCACGTGTCTGTAGCTGTACTGCAGGCTGCACAGTGAAACTTGAGGCGTGAGAATACTATTGTGAATTAAGCAGGAATGCATAATTAATAACCAAAAGAAAAGAATGACTCACATTAATCAGTAAAAGAAGATGAAATAAACTGTGACTAAACAAGGGAACAATTTAGCTCAGTACAGGAGGATACACAATTGACTTCAAAAGGGATTGTACAAGCATTTGCCCGGAAATTATGTTAATTCACATCCGTGGGAGCTTCCAGTAGGGATAGTTCAGTTCCAGTCATGTGGGGCTAGCTGGAGGAGCTGGCAGGTTCCTTACAGTCAGCTCTGTTCGCTGTGTATCCCACCTCCTGCCATAGTTCTCTAGACAGCAAAATCATCATATAAACTGCACTCATTACACGTGGCCTCATCCTGCCCCTGTTGTTCTCCTGGGTGACAAAGGGCGCATCAGGACCTCATATCCCATCGCTGCTCACCCACCTTCACTCCAGTGAAACCACTAAGTGTTCCACTTCACGGCCTTTCCAGGGATATTATGCTGTCTGCATATTTTCCCTGCACTGCCTCTTCAGGCTGGAATTCTTTTCATCCATTTACTACAAAGTTGGCCAGTTCCAGGTGCCTCGGGGTGTTGAAAAGTTTACAGGGTCCCTGTGCAAGGAAAGCAGAAAGTCCTGTAAATGCGCGTCCACTTTACTGTCGCTTGTGACAGGAAATGTAGGTGATACTTGAAATTAAAATAAGCTCTTTGCACAAGATTTTCTGTTCCAGTGAGGGACAACAAGACCCTTTGCCCCAAGTGCAGCCGAACGAAGGCAGCACGGTGCGGTCCCGCAGGGCGGGGGTGACCTCGACCCTGCAGCTCTCGGGTCCCCTCAGCGGCCCCGCCGCTGCTGTTGCCGCCCTCTGAGGAGCTCTCGGTGCCCCGGGCGCTGCCGGCACCACTGTTCCGAGGTGTCCCGGGCCGCCCTCAGCCCCGACCCCCGGCGAACGGACCGGGGGAACAAGAACTTGTGGGACGCGGCCGTGTTTCGGAGGTAACCGAGAGAGAGAACGCTCCCCCCGCCCAGGGCAGCGCCCGGGGCCGGCACCGCCTCAGCTCCCCCCGCGGGCGCCCGGGGGGGCGGAGAGCGGGCCTGTGAGGAGGCGTCAGGCGCGGGGGCTCCGCTCGCGCCGGGCCCGGCTCCGGATAAATGGGGGGCGGCGGCGGCGGCGGCAGCGCTTCGGAGCCGGAGCCGAAGCCGAGCGGAGCGCGGCTCGGGGCAGCACCGGCAGCAGGGCAGGATGGGGGGCGGGCGGCCCGCGGCGCTGCCGCTGCTGGCGCTGGCGCTGCTGACGGCGCAGGGCGGAGCGGCGCCCCTGCAGCCCGGCGGGACCCCCGCACTCACCAAGATCTACCCCCGCGGCAGCCACTGGGCTGTGGGTAAGTGCGGTTTAACTCCTACAAAGGCACTGGAACGCTCGGTTCCTGCGTCGCGTGTCGAAGCAGGGTAAGTCTAAAACCTCCAGCTTCTCCGTCCGCTTTTATTCCAGCAAATCTTACCAAGCGCCTCTCTATCTCCAGGCAAAGTGCTTGGTTATCGCTGACCCTTCTCAGCCACGTTTTCTCTGACAATGTAACACAAGAGACAGAATAAATTAATTGAGTGTGACACTGACAAAATCATCAGTCCCAGTAGTGCTTCAGTTTGACATTATCTACCCCCTTCCCTTCCCGCACCTTCCCGCACCTTCCCGCACCTTCCTGCACCTTCCCGCACCTTCGTCAGTAGCAAAGTCCAGCCGATGTTTGAATAATCCAATCTTTACCCGTTTCGGTTAATTTTGTGCTACTTCAATTGTTCTTACAGGACATTTAATGGGGAAAAAGAGCACTGGAGATTATCCTTATGGTTTTGAAGAAGAAAACAAGACACCGTTTTCAGCATTACCTGACAATATCAAGCAGCTGGAAGAGTATCTGCAGTGGGAAGAAATCTCAAAATATTTGCTATGGCTGCTGGAAAGGAATGAAAATAAAAGTGCTCACTTTTTAAAAGGAGGGCTTCCCTGGTATACCAGGAGCACCTGGGAGACAGATGACAATAGCAGTTGGAAACATGTAAGTAAGATAAAACATGTAAAGATACTCCATGTGTTCAATTTTTGGTTTACAGTAACATATCAGCTTCCTCTAACTTGTGGATTGTCCAGAAAAGCAGCAGAAATGCACCTTACGTGTTAGGCATTCAGTACAGTAAGACTCTGCTCTTGATTACAGATTGTCACTCACCATTTGTATTTTTGATGACTTCATTTGCTACTGGGCATGAACACAGCATGCATTCAGCAGATTTTAGAGTCTGGGTTCCCTTCAAGCTGCTTGGTTGGGCCATTCTTTTCTTTTCTTCATGCTTAGGTGATCACATCAGCAGCACATATTGCCCAGCAAAGCCAAGCTAGTGTGAAAAACAGCTGTGAGGGCGGGAGGAACCATATCACACCGACTGTCCCCCTCCACCACTGTTCAGGATGTTTCACCTTGGGCTGGGTAAAGCCACAGCGCTGCAGAATTTTCTCTGGTCCCAGCTTTGTCCCTGTCTCCTTTGCCTTTTCACCAGCCCATGGTGCTGGCTACTGCTGTGATCATTCCTGGGTTTGCTAAATGAGTCTGGGGCTACTGATAAGCTGCCCCCCCTCATCCCTCAACATCCCATCCTTCCTAGTGCTGCTTCACAAGACAACAAGGCTTTGGAACAGATTAATCCCTGTTCTTTTAGGAAATCCTATAAAACACACTGGGAAGGATAACAGGTTTAACAGAAAGTAATTGGAGTCTAATGTAAATCACGGAATCCACAAGAAAACTCCTTTCCTTATAATGCCTCAGGCACAGTCATGGTGATAAAGCTGCAGAATTCTTTTGGGTGACAATGAAATAGAGTAAAAAGATTAGTACGCCCCCTTAAAGACATCAATGGGAAGATTTTTTTCCTGTCCCATATTCTACTGCAATATGATGTCATTAATACTCCTGGGCTAACTTAAGCCCAGTTTCCTTCCTGAAATCCTGGTGCAGTCAAATCAGTGAATACTTAAGCTTTTATTTGAATGTGGATAAAAGTTCACTCTTTAAATTAAGCTGTGATTTAAGTCTCTCACGCCAGTGATATGAATGCTGCCTATACATTTCTTTTTGGCTGTGGTGTTATGATAGTGACTCATCATAGTAACTATTAGTACCATCTAAAACTATTTATTCCATCTTCAGCTCTGCAGTGTGCAGCTTTGTAATCAAATTAAATGAACAAATTCCATTATTTAATGTAAAGAGGGAAATGTTCTGACTTCCAAAAAGTATCTGTCAATAAATCCTACTTAGGAAGGCTGCAAGTTGCCTCCGGTAAGTTGAATCATATCCATATGTGTGTACTTTCACTATAAATTAACGTCCACATTTTTGTGGTCAGACATCGAACATCCTTATGGAATAATAAGGTTATTGGCTTAAGCATCCAGATTTCTGCAAGGATTAGTAAAAACCTCATGTTTTTCCTGTGACTAAGATAGAGGACTACTTGCAGAGCCTCATTTGGCCATAGAACCTTTGATTTCCATCATTCAACAGCATCTTTGTCTCCACCCTGAAGTAAAATCTAATGAAAGTAGCTGTAGCTGTACTTTCCTGCTGTTGGACACAAATACCTGATATTACGCAGCCTAGATAAGATATGATGCCCTGTTTTCCCCTTGGCTTCAAAAAAGCACCTGAAAGTTAAGGTATTTCTGAGATCTTCCTTTAAGATGAAGAAAACATGAAGATCAAAAGGAATGTGCTTTACTCTTTTGAGAGCTGTGATAGTTTCCTAAACATTTAAATAATGAGAATTATTTTTCATTTAAAAGTTATTTTGAATAAAAGAGGTCTTATTTATAAAGGCAGAACTCTGATATACTGATTGTGACATTTATGAACACAGTGACACAAGAGCATAACTGGCCTTTGGGGGTTGATTGTCTAGA
Organism: Corvus cornix cornix; assembly: GCF_000738735.6. Lineage (NCBI taxonomy): Eukaryota > Metazoa > Chordata > Aves > Passeriformes > Corvidae > Corvus > Corvus cornix. The sequence goes on along the minus strand of NC_046357.1, from coordinate 63,037 downwards.
TTTGTCAGGATGTGAGGGGTTTCAGGTGCACAGATTTTGGTTAGACAACCCCTCGGGGTAAGGTGCAGCTGTACCACAGCTGTGGAAGGTGTCCATGCAGAGGAGAGGATTACTAGGTACAGGAAGCTAAGGATGATGGCACAGCACATCCAAAAAATTTGTCCTTGGCATGAAATACTTTTCCAGGCACATTTCATGTGAGTTTGGAACAGAAACTTGTTCTAGGAGAAACCAGACACCAGATTTGCAGCGAGTTACTGTTCCCTATGCAGTGGCCTGTTGGACTGAGGTACTAAATGTGACCAAAAGAAGGTAAATAACGAACCCTGCTGACAGCTGCTGCAGTGGCTGTCCCAGGAGCACATGCCCTCTGAGGCCTGCAATTCCCATGCACTCACAGAGATGCCAAACACGAGGAGTCTGTGTCTGCAGCCCTGTGTCCCACCTGCTGCACACAGCAAACACTGGCTGGGTTGGGAACAAACAGACTCCAAGAACTTTGTTTCATGGATGCTTTCAAATTTAGCTGATTTTATTTAAAGCTTGAATTTTAAATTCAAGATCAGGAAGGCCCAAAGCTAGAAGTAAATACAGGTAAGTACCTTAGGGTCTTCCTTATTAGCACAAATCATCCAGTGCATCACCACTAATGCTCACACTGGACTGTGCATTTCTTAAGAAGAAAAGAATTCTTTCTAAAGGACTCACCCAGAGTGGGGAAATGGCTGTAACACACAGTCAAAAAATGGAAGAGGTGACCACAGTACTTTTCAGAGTCTAGCTTAAGATGGTGCACCTGTGTTATTTTGTTTTCGGTTAATACCTTGCCTGCTCTTTATTCATATATGAATAAATTACAGTTTATGTAGTAAAAGGGAACGGAAATCTCTCCTGCAAGTTGGACTAAGTGCAAAAGCAAGTTGGAAAATAAACTTTACTTTATTTCTATGACTTGGCTTTTTAACACTAATGAGACAGGATATAAATGAGATGGCAAACAGAATTATTTGGGAGAATGACTTTCCTCCTACTTTGGCAGTTGGTTATTACACTAACCAAGACAAATGGGGCCTGTTTTGGAAGGGTTATTAGGAATATATTTGTTATGTGAATGCACAGAGCAGTTATCTATTAGGCTTATTAACTTAAAGTAGGTTTATTAACTTAGTGAATTACTTTTTTCAGGATGGGTCTGTAAATAATGAGTTTCTCTTTTTATTAGATGATGGACTATCTGCTTCAAGTTGTGAATATGAAAGAGAGCACTCCAAGCTGAAAGAAGGTCTCTAAATCATGAAGAAATTGAATGCTTTCTGTAAGAGACTATATTTCACAAACACTTGATTGTATCAGATAATCAACAAGGTCTCTTTTCTGTACACAAGAATTCCTTTGTGTAAAATACTTAAATACACATATTCTTGTATGGTTCAGCAAGGACTAAATCCTCTACTTCATTTTCAAGGTTGCATTTTCTCATTCGAGTGGCTTTGGTATACATATATATATAATTGTCACGGAAGGGTCTTCCAATTAATTATATGACTTACCTATTGAATCAGTTCATCTCTTAGTTGGAAATTACATGACATTGCAACATTCGCAATAAATAGTACCAAGAAAAAGGTGGAGTTTATGCTTTTATTTGAGATAAGCAATGAAATTGGCTGTGTCAAAGCCAGTAGCAAGGGCCACTGCCTTCCCCAGGAACGGGCGTGTGTTGCGCTTCCAGCCGCTCTGTTGGGAGCCTCAGTGCTCCGTGTGTGCCCGGGAGATGACGCTGTCCTCGCAGCCCCGGCCCGCTGGCGGCAGCTCCGCTGTGCCCGGGGGCGGAACTCGGCCCGGGACGAGCCCCGACCGCCCACTCCCGCCGCCTCCAGCAGGCGGCGCCCTCGGCCAGGCCGTGAGGGGAGCGCTCCGGGGAGCGCGGACTGTCGCAGCCCCGCTGCGCTCCCTTGAGCTCGGACCGTCTGAGCCCCGGCCGTGCAGGGAACCCCGGTGCGCTCCGGTGCCGGGTGAGCTCCGGGACCGTCTGAGCCCCGGCCGTGCAGGGAGGCCGGTGCGCTCCGGTGCCGGGTGAGCCCCGGGACCGTCTGACCCCGGCCGTGCAGGGAGCCCCGGTGCGCTCCGGCGCCGCGTGAGCCCCGGGACCGCGGCTGTTTGCCGTATCTTAGTCGCACCACTCTGCCCGGCTCTGCAATTCCAATCTTAGTGGGGCAGAAGTGTCATATGACACACGGATGACTGCCAAATGTCAGACAGTTTTGATAATACCTTGGCAGAACACAAGAGATGCTCAGAGAGGAGACGCGGTATTAATTCTACCAGAGAAACTCGTAATCTCAACGTCCTGGTCTAACCAGCTTTTCGTTTCGCTCTCTTTTGTTTGTTTTATTCCGCTGTTTTCTCCTATGCTAGCATTTTGCTAGCAAAATGTAGCAGACAAACTACTGAAGGAAGTCCCAAGGTTTGTAACAGTGACAAAGGAGGAGGCTGACTGCATAGAAGAGAGAAGCTGAAACACTGTAGCTGAAGGGAACCTCCTTGAATTAATGCCTGTCGGACTTCATAGTAAGTCCGTAGAGACGAGGAAAGATGTAACCAGGAGCTTTGAACAGCTACTTGAGACATTTCAATAGTAAGAAACTGAATGTCCGTAATTGCAATGCCTGTCAGATGTAGCCACGGCAGAAGGAAACAAGACCGTTCAACTTCCTGCACAACTTCCTGCTGCCCTCGACCCCAGCAGCTAGTAACAGAAATTCAAGCTATGGCTGAGCAATGTGTGTTTTCATGTCACAGAGGATGTGAACTGCCATGGCAGCAGCACACACGACAGCCAGCCTGCTGCTCCAGAGGGAATGACAGCTTCCGAGCCATCCGGCAGGGACTGAGGGTCCCTTCTGCTCACAGAGACAGTCCTGCTCCACCAGGGAGCCAATGACCTGAACCTCACGTCCAAATTCTGTTTGGCTCAAAGAGCTCAGGTATCTGTTAGTTTTCTTGAATACTGACAGGATTTTGAGCAGAGATAGGAAGGAAGGGAGACCAGAATACACTTTTGAGATCGAATTCCATCATGGCATTTTCCTCATAATTATTAATTCCCTGGCAGTCTGTAATAATCTGCATTATTCTTCCTTAGAACTTCAGGTGTTGCAAAGACGTCAAGTATGGACACTAAAAATACTATCTTGCTAATACAGTTTAAGTAAAAGAAGCAACAGACCACTCAGAAGGCCATGCTAATAGCCTTAGCAAAGTTAGAGTAAAGAAGTGGTTAAGGATCTAGATGATTTAATCCAGTTTTAAGAAAAGGTTTTACAGTGAGCAATTAGATGCTGTTTAAGGAATTAATCACTAATGGGTCATTAACTCTGACTGGTATTGTACAGTTAACAAGCCGAGGCAGGATTATTAGACTCAGCACCCAATTAAGGAGGAGAAGATATTTACAACAAAATGAACAAATGGGCTTTTAAAATGGAATGGGACAATTTGAAAGAAAGTGTAGGAGCACCGAAAACTAGACAGGGTAGAAGAAAGATGTGAGTTTGCATATGCCTCTGTCTCTTTATTTGCCCACTTATGTGTAGCTGGTAAAATATTCATTTTAAGCAATAAACTCACAGCTTTCCTTGGAGGACATGTCTGTGCACAGCCGATCCACTACAGGGTTCACATGTACAAGGTGTAAGAAAGACCTGTTTAATATGCCAATAAAAGAACAACCACCATATCTTGCCATAATCTTTCTTTATTTGTTTGCAGATGCTGGATCAGGACCTTATTAAAAGTGAGCAGATATCTTCAGCTGCTACTTCTGCTGCTCTGTCATTATGGTTTTATCTGCTGCCAGTCCTTGACTATCTCGAGTAACCAAGTGTCAGCGCTGGTGACAGCTGATCAGGAAGTCAGAGGCTTCTTCCCATGGCTTTACAGGATACAGAAGAATCGTAGGTAAGAGAGAAGGAGGGTAGTAATGCCAAATGTGGAAAAGCACTATTGAAATCTTGGGGAGCTGGTTATTAGCCATGAGCAATAAGCACAGGTGAGAACTTTTGGGCAGCGATTAAATGTGCTCACCTGCAGGGGGGTTTTCAGCTTCAGAGCCACAGCTGGACTGCAGCCAAGTAATGACAAGTGAGATTGTTCCTACCCTGAGAAGGAAGAGTGCGCAGAGCCTGTGCAGTCGCTCATTAGTGTGTGTCTCTTGCTGATACAGGCTGGGCTATGCAGGCACTTCTCAAGCACACCAAGAGGAATCCTTCTCTTGCAGCCACCAGAAAAGACGTGCCTTCTTGCAACTCCAGCATCACGGGGGATGCAAGCAAAGCTCGCCTGTGGAAGGACCACTAGAATAAGACCTAAAAACTGAAGCAATATGATTTTTGTTCTCCTCTTTTACTCAGGTGTCCTTACTAGAGGTTAGCAGAATACCTCCCTGGTCCTGACAGCAACAGCAACTCTTTTCCTGGCAGCTCTTCCTCTCTTTGTCAAGGAAGCAAAGAGCTGTGTGCTGGGAAGGGTGGGCACCACCACAAAAGCACACACTGTAGAATTGTCAAATCCAGATCCCAGCAGGAGGGTCCCCCCCAGCAGGGCTTCATTCCCCCCAAATTCAGGGGGTACCACTCACTTGGCTTCCCTTCATGCCCTGGACCAGCACAGCTCAGGGAAGGGAAGCTGGGGGTGCTGAACATAGTGTGTGCTCTGGTCCAGAGAGGCAGGTTGGATCTGCAGGGAGGCTGGGGACAGAGGAAAAGGCATTTGAAAACAAGAGGGATTCCTATTATTATCTGTAAAAGAAGCTCTCCATACAATAGATGGGGACTGCTGTGGAGAAGGCTGTGAAGGGATGTTTAGGAACTGCTGTCTAAGGTTAAAAAGCTCTCTGAAGTGAAGCTGAACAAAGCTGACATACTTGTTTCTGACAGGACTCTTGAAAGATACGCACAGATTGTGAAAATATAATTAGATGCCAGCCTTTGTCTGGCCACAACGAGTGGGAAATGGTGAAAGGAGAGGTCTCCCAGTCTGCACTGAATCATCCCCAGGACACAATGAGGGCACTTGTGCATCCTTCTCTCTTCCCTAATGAGAAACGTTAATTGCCACAACCTCCTGAGTGTGTAGAGCACCCCATGCCCAGCAGAAGAGAAGGGGTGTTTCATTACAGCTTCTCAGCCCCATTACAGGCAGTAACGGAGATAATGAAAAATAAAGATGCCGCAGTTTTAGTTTCGGCAGCCTGGCAATGGGCACTGGGTGGGCAGGGGAGCGGGCATGGCCCAGCTCTGTGCCAGCCTCCAGGGGCTGTGCTGGGCAGCCAGAGCGGGCAGGATGAGCCTGCCAGGCCCCAGCTGCGTGTCAGTGCCCAGCCAGTGACCGTCTGTCTCCCCTTGTGGCAGCGGGGCTGCAGGGGCCAGGGGCCCTGGGGGTCCTGCTGTTCTCCCTCTCTGCAGAGGCAGCAAGGACTGCCACTGACTCCAGCCTGCAAAGCCCACCTGAGCTGGGCACTGCTCCACAAGGGCAGCTGTGGGAGTGGTGTGCCTGGCCCAAGGACTGCCAGGGCTCCGGCCCCTCTGTGCCCACTCTCATCTGGGCATACAGCCTCCAGTGCCACAGCCAGCTTGGGCAGGGTTCTGCTGCTGAAGGAGGACAGAGAAGAGCCCACAGCCAGGCATCTCCTACCCCTCTGTGCATCACACAGAGCGGAGGGTCCAGCCTGAGATGCCCATATGGGTGAAGAAACACGATGCACAGCCTCCATGCAGATGGTGCCATTTAATGATGCAAAAGCAGAACCGCCTCTCCAGGTACAGCATCCTGGGCTCCCAGCCACCTTACACAGCTCTTTGCCCTACTGCAGCTTTTATTGCAACTAAAGCATCCAGCCAAGGAGGGAGAGCAAAAGAGATTGGTTTTCCTAAGCTATGATCAGGCCCCCAACTCTGCAGGGCTTGTGGAAAAGGGAATTAAAAGGGCCACAAAATACAAAAGCCAGTCAAGGCTGGGGGGAAAGGCTGGTGCAAGGGATAGCCCTCCTGTGCCTGGCCATCCGGGGCAGCCAAGGCAGGGTAAGGGTGTCCCTCGGGCGTTCTGGGACGCGCCTTCCCCATGGCTTTCTCCCAGGTGCTGAGAGGGAGTTCAGATTGTCTGCCAGGGTTTGCCAATGGACTGGATGTGCTCCTTAGCCTTCAGCCTCAGGGCAGCAATGCTGGTGTTGCGTGGGTCTGCCTCTTCCAAAGGGAACTTGTCCACAAAGGTGGCCCCACACTGGTAAGGCGGCGGTGGCCCCATGGCCCCCAGGGGCTGCAGCGCGTGGGTCACTGCCGGAGAGTTCAGGAAGGGCGGTGGTGTGTAGCTGCCAGGCAGGCTCTGTGGTGAGGCCACGAAGCCAGGCAGGGTCTGCAGGGCTGTGCTGCTGGGCACTGGCGGGCTGAGCCACGTCTCCAGGGGCAGGCTGCTGCTCAGAGGACCCATGGGTGTTGCCTGTGGCGAGCGGTTGAACGAGAGGATGGGCGAGTCCTGCAGCTTCATGGAGGTCACCTCCAGTTTCTCCTGCCGCCTCCACTTAGCCCGTCTGTTCTGAAACCAAACCTGCAAGCAGAGCTGTATCAGCCAGGCCCCAGGCGGTGGACAGAGGCTCGCCCCTGAGTGCAGCGGTGCACACAAAACAGAGCGAGGGAAACACGCCTTGCCGAGCTAGGGCAGAAGGGAATTTGGAGGGCTCGGGCGTTCCCCCACGACTCACAGCCCTGCGCTGAATGGAAAACAGCCCCGCAGCGGAGCTGGCCCGCCCATCCACCGCCACCGCCCTGGTACACAGCGGGTTCAGCGGCCCCGGGCTGGGACACGCCATTCAGAGGGCAGCAGCACCGACGACGCGGCTGCCGGACGCAAATCGGCCCCGAACCCCGCGCTCCAGTGGGGCCTCGCGTGGCCGCTCAGCAGCGCACCGGCCGGGCCGAGTGTGGCCGGAGCCGTGCTGCGGTCACGGGCCCGCGCGCCGCATCGGGGCTGCTCCGGCCGCCGGGACCCCGGGGCTGCGCCGAGGCGCGTCGGGCCGGGCCGTGTGCGGCTTCCCGGCGCGGGGGGTCGTAGGGGCCGGACCGCCGCGGGGGCCGGGCGTTACCTGGACGCGGACCTCGGGCAGATTGACCTTCATGGCCAGCTCCTCGCGGCTGTACACGTCGGGGTAGTGGGACTTCTCAAAGGCACGCTCCAACTCGTGAAGCTGGTACGTGGTAAAGGTGGTGCGGTTTCGCCGGTGTTTCTTCTTGGGCTGTTCCTCGTCCGACGGCTTCCCCTCGCCGCTGCTGCCAGCGGGCAGCTCGGGGCTGGCGCTGCCGGGACAGTACGGCTCTGCGAGGGGAAGACAGGGGGGTCACCAGCGGGATCTCCCCGCGGGGCTCGCCCGAGGGCGTGGGGGAGCGGCGCCCACCCGTCCGCCCCCCGATGCCTGGCGTTCGTCCACAGCGCTCACCTTGGAAGCGCTCGGCGCGGCCCTGGGGCTCGGCCGGCGGCGGCTCTCCGGGCATCTTGGGCAGGCAGTGCCGGGGCCCCCGCCGGTCCGCCTCCTTGGCGCTACCGTCGGGCGGGAAGGCGCCCAACAGCCCGTCTTCCTTGGTGAACCCCAGGATAGCCTCGATGCTGTGCAGCCTCGACGGGTTCCCCCCGGGGCTCCGCGCCGCCGGGGCAGCCAGCGAGAAGGCGCCCTCGGCCATGGCGAGCGGGGCGCCGGGCGGGTGCATGAGGCGGCTGGCCCGGGGCTCCGCCGCGGCGCTGCGGTCTCACCCGGCCCCCGGGCGGCGCGGGCAGGTCTGGCACGGTGTCGCCGGGCGGGCTGGCCTCCTTGGGGCGGGGGAGGAGTGCAGGGGGGCGGTAGGCGAGATGGAAGGCGAGGCCCCCGCGCCTCTTCGGCATGGAGGGGGAGGCAGGGCATCCCCCGGCCCCCGCCGGCCGCCCCGCCCCGCCCCGCAGGCCCCGGCCCCAGCCCCGGCCCCAGCCCCAGACGGCGCCGGGCGATGCCATCCGGGGCCCCCGAGGCGGGGCGGGGCGGCCCCCGCTGCAGCCGGGGCCGGCCCGGACCGAACGCCGCGGCCGGAGCCCCGGGGCAGGGGCAGCACTGCCGAAAACCGCGGTGGGACGGGCGGCGAGAGGCGCGCCGGGCACGGGGGGACAGAGCCGGGCCGGCGGGAGCCGCGGGACCGCTGCCGGGGGCGCGGTAAAGGGGACTCAGCGAACGGACGGGAAGGGGCTGGAGCCCGGGCGTGCCGGGCCGGAGGACAGACGGTCCCCGGCGCGGCCCCGCGCTGTTCGGCGGCTCTCGGAGCCTCGCCGCGTTTCTCTTGCCCGACGGCTGCAGCCCAGATCCCTCCCGGACGGTTTGGTGGTGCGTCGGTTTCACGGCGACCGCTCGAAAGCTGATCCGCGGGACGATCCGAGGCCCCGGGCCGACTCGGGCACTAGCGTAAGCGCCTCTGCGCTGGTGCTCTGCGGGACACTCGCCCTGCGCCCGGTTGCTTCCAAAGGCGTTTCATAGACCAGGTGCTTCTGGGCAGGATGGACGCAGGAGGTGGACTCAGCCTTTCAGACTTCACAAGCCCGAGGAAGCTCTAAGCAATATTTGCGAGGACGTTTTCCAGTACGCTGCTATAGGACAAAGCCTGTGAGAAGAACCGATTTTGTGACCCTGTACTCCACGGTGCAAGTGGGGCTGGGGGGTAGCAGGCAGGGCATGGCTTCATGGGGGGATGTACAAAATGTTTTGAAGGTGAGGTAGGGAGACAGATCCCACACATCACGTTGTACTTGGCTTGGTGGAAGACGTGGACCCACCACAGTACCAACCAGGTAACAGCATCACATCTCCTGCATCGATATTTTTCCTGCTTTTGTCTTTCTGTCACTTTATCACTTTTCACACTAGCACTTCCCAGTTCCTCTGTACGTTTTGTCCCATCTGGTTTAAATGACAAACCCAGTAACATCCAGAGTGGTTTTCAGCCTACACTTAGCTTTGAAGATGCTTCCATTTGAAGCCTGAGGAGAGTGTATGTGAATGAAAAACACCACTGCTGCTGCTCATTCTTCCAGATATATTAGCTAGTCTAATAAGTATGACCTCTCTCAATAAATCTGCAATTTTTTTCTTCCCCTCCTGCCCCAACAGGCTCCATATCATGTAGATTTTCTCAGAGGAATCACTTCAAAGATTGGCAGTGCTTGCTTCTGCCAATGTCCACACCTTTTGCAGGTTTATGGTCTGATGTCCCAGAGTTGATTTCTTTTAGGAGTGCACGGCTTTTCCTAGATCCAGGTGAGGTTTGCCTTCACTGACTGCTTGGGGGGGTAGTTTGAGGCCAAAAGAACTCAGCCATCCGTTTGCACAGAGGGAAGAGGCTAACAGAAGAGACAAGAAAAGGTTAGTGTGGCTTTTGTGCACACTATAAAAAGCAAGTCAATACCATTGTAGGGCATTGGAGGGTACTCAAAGCAATCAGCCAGGGGCCATTGTGTTCCTTTAATCTACATGTGTGTTTCCCAGGAACTCTATTAGTGAAGATGAATGAACTGTGCAATGTCCCTAATTTCTTCTAATTTGAAACTGGGGGTTTACAGCCCTCAAAATCAGCACAAAACATACCTGTCCCTCCAGAAGCCCTGGGCAAAACTGGGAATCAGTTTTGCTTATTGTAGCTAAGAAAAATAGGAATGTGAGACGAAGGAGCAAAAACCCTTTAGTCAGTGCTATAAAGGGCATTGGATCCCGGCACAGATGCTGCTTTTTGGGTACCTGTCAAAGTTGTCAGCTACAGGATCAATAATCGATTTTTTTGCCATTAATTACAATGTGAAGGCAGCAAAAAAGCCTTCCAGCCCTGAAGCAGGGTGCTCGAGTCCCACACAGGACACAAGAGACCTTCCTCCTTGACAGAGAAGGCTCCTCTTTCCACAGCAGTAGATTGCTCTCTTTGCTCTAATTGTATTTTCCATACAGAGCTACATTTGTCACTGTAGCATCCTCCTTGCAGGCAAGTGGAATTGTTCGGAGGAAGCCTCTCCTTTGATCCCAATTTGAAAAAATACCTGACAAAAATCCCCATAACTGCATAGCAGAGCAGAGAGAGCTCTGACTCTTCCAACTCTAGATCTCTCTTTTCTCTCTTGCCATGCTTCAGGCACACACTGTGTGACACACATGAGGCATTACACTGCTCCAGGGAAGGAGGAAGTCTAATGGTTCCTCTGATTACACAGAGGTTTTAGAATGGCAAAGAACGGTAACTGAACATTTCCCTTTGGGTCTGATGTCCTGGCTGTCAGTTGAATCCCTTGCTGCCACAGAACCCTCTGGGATATGTGTCATATTAGAATGAAGCCTCAGAAACTGATGCTGTGGTACATCACAGCTTTGCAAAGACCATTGACCTTTGGAAAATTACAGGGGCAACCAGAATCAAATTTGAGAGTATTCGTTAGGGGATGAAACAGGCAGGGTATGTTACTTGCTTTTCCAAGGGATGCCCCCATTCCATCACCTTTTTTATTTTTTTTGCAATGCATTATTGAAATTTCTGCTGAAGTTATGCCTGGAAAGTAACAAAATTTCTCAAGATGGACAATCTGTCAAGTGCAGTTGTCTGCTGTACCTCCTTCCTGTACATGTATAGTGAAGACTAAAGGGAAATAGTTTTCATCCTGTTGTTGCTGTTGAGACATACGCATGGGACGTGGTTTCACACAGTGAAGTCAGCACCATAAAATGCCACAGATTCTTCCTTCCTTTTCGCCTGCCTTTTCTTTATGTCCAGGTGAAATAATTACTGACTTGCAGAGCAGAGATTTGAAACTGAAGTCACACTGCAGGAGAGACATCGCTCTCCAGACCAAAGAAGTGCAGCAGGGAGGACATCCCTGAAAGATAAATGTGGCTTCCAAGGTCAGACTGCAATTCAATGGGAGGGAAGCAAGGAAAAGGAGGAAATATTCACCTAGAGGGAACCTGTACCCTCCTGCAGTTTGCATGCTCTGTATTATCCAACAGATTGTTAAAAACAACCAAAAAAAGGCTTTGCTTTTTTCCTCCCCAGAAATTCCTAAGGGTGCAGTTTCAGAACTTTCTTGAAAGCATAACGCGTGAGGAAGCTGCTGCCTCCTCCTGTCACTGCATCGCTCACACCTTTCTTGTTTTTCTGCTGAGACTTTTCTTGATCTGCCCAGGAGAGTCAGTTGCATTTTCTCTACCTCCCAGGGTCCTGTCTGGCACCCAGGAGCTGCACAGAGATCTTGCTGTCCCGCTGTCTGTCCAGGCTGTGGAATAGGCTCTGGGAGCCAGGCAGCCCTTTTTGGTGGGAGCACCATGGACTGGGTGCGATGGTGCTGGGATTTAGGCTCACCATGCTCAGAGGGAGGGAGGGGAGGTTCATGCTATGAGGCTATATTAATGCAATCCTTCTTTACTTGTTTTCCAATTAGCCTAATTGAATTCAGATTGCTTAAAAGTGGGCACTAGAGACATTTATCTTGATGGGATGACGGTCTTGAGCTCCAGCGATCCTATTAACTCTAAGAACCCAAATCCCAGGTAGGGTCCGTCCAGCAGTAGCTGCCATGTGACCTAACCCTTTAATCTGCTCCTGACAAAGACAGACACACAGACACGTCTCCGTCCGTTCTCACACGTGCATAGCTGCATGCACACCCATACATGTGCATTTGTGCACAGAAATGGACACAAATATTCCCAGACTCACATACCAGTGCACGTGCACATGCGCACACATGCAGAGGCTCTCCTGTGACCTGTCCCCAGGGCTAAGCACCTCGAGAGCTGCATGTACCTGGGGTGGTACAGGGCCTCCCCTGCCACCTCCTACCCATGTGCCTCCCCAGGCCTGCGGCTGGCAGGTAAAGACCGGAACAGCTGGTGCTGGAGGGATGAGCCCTGCAGGTGCTGCCGGGAGCAGGCAGGCACCTCCGGCAGGCTGAGGATCAGGCTCCTGCTGAGGGCAGCACAGGTTTGCCACCCTGCCCTGACTCTGCTACTCCAGACTGAGTGTGGGAGCCTCTGGTCTAATAGTGGTGCTTAAGGCAGCTTACTCTCCTGCCAGTAGCACTTCATGGGGGCTGGGTTCCCATCCTGCACCAGTCCCAAGCCACCTCCCAGTCCTTCTTGTCTCTGCCAGCCCAGACATTTTTTTGGAATCTCATTAATTGCTTGTTTGGTGATTCTGACTGTACTTTCTTCTCTGACCCTTTAAACTGTGAAAATGCTGATCCTATATCTGCTGACAAATTTAATTAGATCCTTTAAAGCACCAGATGCTTTCAGTAAGATTTTCAGGATGTCCCAGGCACATTTTAATTCAAAGGTCAAAAGCCTTAAGATTGTTTATTTTGTTGTTTTATAGATAGGACAATTCAGTCTGTAAAGCAACACAACAGTGTGGAGACACTAGCAAGTTTTATACCAATGCAGAGGGAAATGCATTGAGCCTCACAAACCTCAGGCTGATTGAGCTGAGCTGGTGACTCTTTTATCTACTTTATGTAAAGACCTCCTAAAAGACCCCACTTGTCTTTCCAGATAGATAATTAGATTCCATGGTGCCATGTGAGAGCAGGATCCCAAGAGGGAGAAATTGGATCAGAAGTCTTGTTGGTTTTAGGCAAAATAACTCTGATGCTTGAGGGACCTACTGAAGATAGGTTTTCTTCAGTAAAGGAATGACCTGTTGGATAAGAGCCATTTAAGGCACCAGGACATCCTCTGGAAAAAGCAAGGAAGGTCAGAACTTGTCAACTCTGTGTTTCTTAGGTAAGAAAGAAATGAGCAAGAAGAAAATGTGTATTTTCTTGGTGCTGCAATGAGGAAAATATTGGATAACAGGTTTTCAAGCAAGTCTGTTTGATTTATATTTAAAGACTGATTGATGAAAGAATTTTCCCAAGCTCTATTTGTAGGAAGGAATCTCAGCTTCCTTTTACTGTTAGCAAACTGGCTGTGTTCAGGGAAACCAGAAACTGCCTACAAGAACATTTAACACATGGTTGGGAGGAGTGTTTTTAGAAAGTGCTTGTGTGCTCAGCAGAAACATTAGGGGAAAACTGGCAATCAGCTTGAAATGTGACAAAGGATTCTAGCCGAAAATAGGTAAAAGACATACAAATAAATGTATTTGCCAAATAAATGTAATTTGCCTTAATCAAACGTTCCACATATGATGAACACACAAAGCTGTGTGCTGCCCTCTCTGGTTTTGGCAGACACGGAGGCAGGCACCACTGTGACTGTCAGTGATAATGAGGTTTTTAAAGGCAGCAGCTTTTCTCTGGCCTTTTTCTGTGTCTCAGTGTCTGTGGCAGTGCACCAGGAGGTGGTAGGGAGACTCTCCCTCGCCACCTTGGCACCCAGCAGCTGTCGGAGCAGGAGGGAGGGGAACCTCTCTTGCTTGCCCTTCTCTCTGCCTCACAGCAGAGGTGACTTTGCCAAAAGGGTAATTTGGCCTCCTTTCCAAGTGACCAGTAAAACACTGCAGGCATAGCACAGGCTCACATCCTCCCTGAGATGCTCTGCCTGTCTGCCTCTTGTCACTGTCCCCATGTAGCTGTGGGTGACTGCTGACCCATCTGCAGGAACAGGGACTGTCCCAGGCAAGTGTGGAAAGGCGCTGCTCAGGTTTGGTGGGCTGCCTGGTGCAACCATTGCTTTACCTGTGGAATCTGTGTTATCCAGACTTTTCCTGTACCTCTTCCTGGGGACGGATCCTCCCTGGTGGTGATGGGATCTTCCAGGATCCATGGGATGACTTAACTTCTCTCCACAAAGCCCAGTAACTCTCTGGAGCTTGGCAGAGCCCCCACTGTTCTGTGGGTGTCTTGGGGTGGCTTTATGATGTGTATCCCATATCGCTGCCCTATGTCCAGAAATTAATTCTTGTGCCTTTCTAAGCCTTTAAACTAGCCTGAGAGGAGGAAGGAAAAACTGAGCAAAACTTTTTCAAAGCAGTTTGCAGCTTGTTCAAGGTCACACAGAGAGAGCGATTTTTTTTTTCCAGCTGTGGTGGGGGAGCAAGGAAGCACCCGGCTTGCAGGTTTTTTTTTCCAGTCAGCTTTTGGCCAGTTTTTCAGTTTCTTTTTCTCCAGAGAGAGACTGAGAGTTGAACTTTTTTTTCCTTCCCTGGAATTTCAGATTTTCTCCCTTTTCTGCTGGACTACTTCAGTATCAGAGCACATCGGGAGGACTTTCCACGGAGCACAGAAGGCCTGGCCCTGGGCCAAGCCCCAGCTCCGAGGAGACCAAAGGGAGGACTCTAACACTTTGCCAGGTTTTTTTCTTCACAGCGAAAGATTTTATTATTTAGCATTATTTTCCTTTTCCTGTGTGTTTGTTAAATAAATAGTTTTTATCTCTTTCACTTTCCTTCAAGGAAAATTTATTTTTCCAGAACCTGGTGGGAGGAGGGGTGGTTGTGCCTTCTCTCAGAGGATATATCTCTAAATTTGACCAAACCGGAACAGTGGGGCTGGAGGACATGACCCAAAACAGGCAAAGGGGGCTCAACACAGAGTGGTTTTCACACCTGGAGTGTGCTGTGGTTGTATCTTGTGCACTTCACAGAACAATACGTGAGGCCAGGATCAAGGAAGAAAGAAGAGAGAAGAGAAGAGAAGAGAAGAGAAGAGAAGAGAAGAGAAGAGAAGAGAAGAGAAGAGAAGAGAAGACAAAGCGAAAAGGAAGGAAGCAAGCAAGCAAGGAAGGAAGGAAAAGAGAAAGAAAGGAGATAAACCATACTTAGTGCATTTGTTAATTTAAAACGAATATTTTTACTTGATTGGGTGGAGACAGAGAGAGAGATAAAGAGACTTATAAACCTGTAGGAAGGTGCTACATGTATTCACTTCCAAACTTAATTCCCAGGCTAGCTCTTGGAGAACTTATGAAGCCATTCATTTCATAGAATTCCTTGGGAGTCAAAGCCTGGGTGTCTCATAGCCTCAGGCAGATTCAGAATTAGTGAGAGCTATGCCTTTCCTCAGGTTTAGGTGTCCTACCCTGGCATAACCTTCCATGTTTAGCCTTCGATGGAGACAACTCCCAGAATCAGCGTGAGGAGCTGGTTTTAGCCTATCCAAATTTTGTGCTGGTACCTCAAGCCTCAGAATTTGGCACACAGAGCAGCCAAGCAAAGGGTCACTGCTGTCCCTTGATGTTTGAAGTGTCTTTGAGAGGCTGGGAAATGAAAGCAGACTGGAGAAGCCTGCATTGCTCCAGAGCAGGGCTCACTGAGCCACCAAGCCTTACTTTCCTACGAGTCCCCACTCAGTGTATTTGACAACATTTTTCACCCATGCTGTTGAGTTACATGCTTCATTTTTTGCCTTTTGCTAAACTTAGTACAGAGATGATTAAAAAAATCAAGGTTTTTCAGCCAATGTCAATATTTGAACACTGTGTTTGCCTCAAGATGTTTGAAACAGACATGTTTTTATAAGAAATACATGTGTTTATTTCTGAAAGCAGGATTAAATATGCGGTTACCTCCATGTGATGTATCAGAAGCACAATTTTGTTCAAACACACATATTTAATAGCATTTCAATCTCTTGGAAAAAATGGGAAAAGGCACATTTTTTCCCCAATATTAACTTCTTTAAAGCCATTTTTTCCATGGGAGAAAAGGTTATGTTCAAAACTGAGGATCAGTTCTAACTTCCTTCTAGGCAGTCCCAGCAGGTACATTTTCACTCTCCCCTCAGGATTTTAAGTCTCTCTCTCATCAGTTTTCTATATTTACACTGAATGGTCTAGAGCTACGTGCATCCCTCTGCCTGCTCTCCCTCTGCAGCCCCAGCAACACAAGACTGAAGTTATAGCCCTTGGGCAGTGGTGGCTCTTCTACATCATGGAGCATTTCTGCTCAGCCGCCTGTTTCATCTCAGTGAAGGTGGCTTGTGCCTTTTCTTTGATGGCATCCATGTCCATATTCTGGATGTTCTGCAGCTGGCCCAGGATAGAGTCCTTGTCCTCTTCCTCCTCCTGATCTTCTGCCACCATCTTCTGAAGGTCTTCTGGCAACCCCACATCATCTCCAGCCATCTGTATTTGATTCTCATCCAATTCACTCTAAAGCAGGAAACAAAACCAGCAAATGAGAGTATTTCTGCTCTCCCAGGATCTACCAATGAGCCTCTTGTTTTGTTGGTTTTTTTAGGTTTTTAGGGAGAATGGAAACAGATGCACAAATTTTTCAGTCAAAATTTTTGAGTGCAACTTGTGAATTCAGGGCCTCAATCAGTTTCCATGCAAGTTCTAAGATTTTTCAGGCAATGTCAATTATATTTCTTTGAAGGGCTTCAGCACTGTCAAAACTGAAGCCCTCAGTGTCACTTGCCATTTTAGAAACCTTTGCCATGCTGATAGTGCAGGAATTCCATTCCAAGTTATTTGTATCCCCCAAAACCATGCTGCAAGACACTGCCAAGCCTGTCAGCTGCTCTGCTGTGCCTGTCAGCTTCTGCTCAATGAAGGAAGAGCTCTAGAAAAGCTGTGGTACCATTTCCTTATTCAGTTGTTGGGAGGGGATTTTTAAGGTATCAGCACTAAACTGAAGCCTTCTGGAAGAAAGAAAAAAACTTCGGGATGAATTACTGGAAAAAGGGTCCCCCATCTTCCCAAACCATGTCTAAACTCTGTCTAGATCTTTGATTGGCCTCTCTGAGTTGTGATGAAGAGCAGGGGCTGCCTGGCACATAATCAGTGTTGCAGTGCTGGTAAGTGGGGTAATAGGAAGACCTAGACAACAAACGAGAGGAGGAAGGTTGGGTGCTAGTCTGAGAAAGCAAAAGGAGGCAGGAGAAGAAACTGGTTAAGCAATTAAAAGGGCTGAGATTGCAGTAAGTACTACATACACTTGCTTCCTGCCTGCCCCCCGAAACACTCCATCACTGGGATTATGTCAATTTTTCAAACAATGGTGATTTTGTTCACATTTTCTCGTGGATTCTGATGGATCCAGAGCTCAGAACAGGATATTTTGACACAGTTCACACATCAAAGATGAACATTAATGCCTCATTACATCTCCAAAATGAAGCATGACAGCAGCAAAGGCCTGATATGAATAAGCAGCAATGCTATCAGCAGGAGGTGTTTTTTAGAGTGAGGGGTCTGGGTTTTGCATGAATGAAAGGACAAATGAATGCAAGGACATATATGAGCGATGTCTGTGTTGTTGTAGGCCTTAGCAAGGACAGGCAGACTGGGGGTGGTTGGCCGCATAACCACTATTTACTGTTCCATATTTCCATACTTTATGTTTGCAATAACTGTACTTCCCTTTAATCTGATTTCTCCCCATTATCTCATGTGAAACTGCGGAGAGCTCTAGCAGGATTGTTACTGCTGTGTGGATAAAATGGGTGAGGACATCTCTTCCCCTTTTTGGGTAAGGGTTGCTGCAGTCAGATCTGTGGGAACTAGAAACACTCTCCCAATCAGAAGAGATATTCTTTATTGATTGTGTAGCAGGAAAAAATGTGTTAAGCTTTTATTCAGCAGCTGATGGCTACCAGAGGAGTTAG
This sequence comes from Corvus cornix cornix, assembly GCF_000738735.6. NCBI lineage: Eukaryota > Metazoa > Chordata > Aves > Passeriformes > Corvidae > Corvus > Corvus cornix. The sequence goes on along the minus strand of NC_046357.1, from coordinate 45,445 downwards.
CCCTTTTGAAATCCTCACCAGTAGCAGTAGAGGATAATAAAAAAGACACTGTTAATTACTGAAAAAGTGTGCCTAATCAGACGATCACACATGTTCTTTTCTTTAGAATTATTTCTAATTTAAGGCATCATCACTGCATGCTACTGTAGTGATTCACATCTTTGGCAATGTAAACAATTGTCTGGCATGTTCTTGCACCAAAGCCCGCTGTCCTGTGGAAGTCTGAGATGTGATGCACAACAGTTTGGGGCTTCAAAGTGTTCTCTGACCAAAAAAGAATATATTGAGATATAGTCTAAAGCAGTACAATTCTGCCAAGCCACCTGCTTCTACCCACTTGGCATTTAGCTTGAAAAGACCTAAATTTGGCTTCAAAAGGGTGGGGCTGCTCAACAAGAAGCAAAGAAGCACATCATATGTGTAGCCTCTTCTCTTCCTTCTAAAATTTGACAGTTTGATTCTTGCTTACTTTGATTTGAAATGGAAAAGCGAACACAGAAGCTACATCTATTCTACTAAATTAAATATGCCTGGCACAGGTCTCTTGCCCCAAGGCCAGCTGGCCTGGAAAAACCCACTGGGATGCTATTGAACTCTGTCGCCCTGCCGAACAGGGTGGTCCCATCAAACTGCCGATTGGGAATGCCTGTCCTAACTCCCAAACTGGCCCTGGGAACTGCTTGGGAGGGTGCCCAGGCCAAAAGTGGGTCAGATATTATTCTGACAATTAACAGCATAGGCAATAGTGTCTGAGTGCATGGTAATATTTTTTGACGCTGACTATGCATCTGATGTAGTCAGTCCCAGATCTGTTTTGCTATAGATGCAATAGAGTTCTTTACATATACAGTGATACATGCAGAAAACTGTCTAAATATCTGCTTTGTTACAATTTGTTGGTAAAGTCCTCTGCCTAAATTAAGGTGCAAATGTCCAGTTCAAGGGTACCAACTTTATTTTGTAACACATTAAGTGTGTACAGAAATGAGAAAAAAGGAGAGTGAAAGAGAGAGAGAGGGAGGATTGAGATAGTGCTAGCAGGAGATGGTCACCATCTGATATCACAGGGGAAGTTCCTTCTTTAGCTACCACAGGTAAAGGACATGGTTTAACATTAGACAGCCCCATGACCACCGGGTTGGAAGAGCAATCTCCCTCAGGGAGAGACAGCTTCTTCCACTAAAAGTTTTGTCAAACTCCCTCAAAGTGAGATGACGCCCTCCAGGCAGAGAGACAAACAATCAAAGTTTGGTATTGCTTGTTAAATGGCACTTTCAGTTCTCTGACCAATGATGTTGAAGTCCTCTGTGCAACTTAAGGAGCAAAGAAAACCAAATGCTGGTTCAACACTGCTTATATGAAGTCTGCTTGCAAACAAAAAAGAACAAAGCTCACAGACTAATCCACAGGGGAAGCAAACTCTTTTCCAGCATTGCTGTGTGAGATACTGCTTTCCTTATGCCTAACTTACCCTGTCATAACATTTACCTATGCTGATGTACAGAGAGCCTTAGGTAGCTGGCTCCAGACCTGATCCTGTGATTCATCACCTATAAGGCACCAGTAACATACAAAATCAGAGTTCACCTTGCCTTGACTTGCAGGTGGGATTTTTGATTAGCAATACAGCAGCCCCACCGTCCTTATGCCAATGAAGGGCTGCAGGTACCTCACAAGTACGAGGAGCCATAGGTTGGAACCAGCAGCCCTCCTCCCCAGAAACACCCTTAGAGATTCCGGACATCACAGCCTGGAGCACAGACCTGGTGAGTGGGGACTGGTCCCTCCTGATATTTGCACTGGGACTCCATTTTTCCACAGCTCATGCCCGTGTGTTTAGACCTTGCAGAAATTCATTGATTACTGAATCCCAGTTCAGGAAAAAGGCAGCAAGTGGATAAGAGAGTTTGGTGAGGTTTTTTGGTTTTTTTTTTTAAATTATTATTAAAATATCAGTGTCTGTACATAATATTTTTAAAATGTTTTGTGTGAATGTGACACACTGAATACTCCAAAGATGAAAAAGTTGTCCATAGATCAAATGTCTCATGGCTAAAACCATCTTTCTGATGATAAACCTAAGTTGACAACTCTGTTAATAGGATTAGTTTCATTAAGGGTCTACTTTCTCTTATAAATCTGGCCCAGATAGCACGGAGCTTTAGATTTTACATGGCAAAGGGGGCCCTGCTTAGTCCTGAAATTCATGCTTTTACTTAAAATGCTTGCTAGTGATTGATACTGGTAATATTCAGTGTTTCCAGCCCATACTAGGCTACCTGAAATGACTTTTAATTTTCAAAATAATTAATGCATTATCACAAGTCTGAGAGCATTTTGCTGCCAGCATGTTGTATCCCAGCATTGAATTTTTTTCAGGGACACATAGTGCGCATGTAATAATTTAATTTTCTTCCTGCTATAACATGTTTTTGTAAGGGCTGAGGAAAACCAAGATATATGCTATATAGGGAGAAACAAATGCGGAAAAACGTATCCTGCAATATTGTTTGCTGGCTAAGGGCTACTCTCCTACCTTGGAGACAAGTCTTCTATTGTTATTACTGAAATTTGGCTCCAGACAGAACTTAGTGTATGCCAAAGCCGAGATCCTGCTGGAGATAGGTCAGATCACCACTGCTTGCTTGTGTGTCTTGAGCTTGAGGTGCTCAGCCAAGGGGGACTGGAGACCTGGTCACCATCTCAAGCTGAAAAAAGCACTACAAGTGGGAGAATTTCAAAACCACAGAGACACCCAGCTGCACTGATGTTTAGTTGAGACCTGGGCACTCAAGTATCCTGGAGCTTTCCAAAGCAGCCCCTCTTGGAGCTGGAAGCTCTGGCAGGATGCTGGGTAAGTGCTACTCAGGAGCTGTCTCAGCATATGCCTCCAAAAGGAAAGCAAAGCCTAATGATATTTTATTCCTCAGCTGCTAATTAAAATGCTGGTGTTTAGAGACTTAGGCCTCCAATCCAATCAGTCACTTAGAATCTTGGACTTAATTTTTTTGCATAATTAATCTTTCTGTAATTAAACTCACCCTCAGAGTATGTTGTCCAGCTAGAGCACCAGAAGAACCAGGCTCTTAGGGGTGGAATACATCTTAGCTGACTTCAGCTGTCACCTGAAGAGACATAGCCACCGGGAGGTGACCCAGCTCCATCTTAAATGCTTGTTTAAAAGCTTGGCTAGATGAGGCTACAAGTCCTGGTCTCTTTCTGTTGATAACGAGTCCCTAAATGATGTGTTTGGATTAAGCACTACATTTTTTTGCAGTTAAATTACAGGAGATGGATTCTTTACCTTCCTCCATTTTAATTAATCAAAAGCACTGGAAAGTACTGATCAGAAAATGAGTGGTAATGAGCTGGCAGGTGAGTAATACAAATAAACTCTCAAACTGCTAAGAACCACCACACATTTCCTTGAGGGGTATAAATGAAATATGCCAACATCTTCCCACTAGTGATAGGTCAGAGCAAATGTGTGATCCAAATCCCTGGAGAAATATTCTGTCCTGTATTACTTCTCTCCTGCCCATGGCACAAGCTTACAAAATAACACCATAATTAAAAAAAATATTTTAAATAAGTGAGATCCATGGATGTTTACCATAGGTTTAGTGCTAAAGCCTGTACTTTGCTAAACTTTTGCTAAATAAGGGTTCTGCAGTTAAAACCCTGAAAACAAGATGATGAGAAAATAATGAGTAAGTCTCCCCTCTAAACCAGGAAAACCACTTTGAATACAGTAGAGAGCTATCCTTTTTTGTATCCAGGTGACTTCATGTCAGGAAAAAGCTGTCAATCTAACTGTGCTCTCTGTCATGATCCAGAAGCTATTGCAGCTGCTGCCTGCTTTTAAAAAGCTTCCAGATTTCTCTGCTGATTGAAGCTTTTGCTTTCAATATTTTGGTTTTCCTGGGAATATTTGACAGTGTCAGGATCACTAAGGAAAAAGGAACAGGCAGTTTAAAATTGGTTGAAATTTGGCCTCTGGACTAGATGAGCTCATGAGCTACAGGCTTACCTTGGGCAGTCTGTACTTTTCTCTCAGGTGAACCCTCAGAACAGCTCGCTCTGCTTTTTTCTGTGCAAATGCTGCATCTCTTTCCATCCTGGAAATCAGAACAAATGTTCCTTCAAGATGTTAATAAATACAATCTTTTGCACGGAACCAGTTGCTTGGCTGCAAAAAGTTACACATGGGAGTTATTCCCCAAGTAACTTGTCCAAAGGCACAAAAGGAGCAATACCAATAAAGTGATGCCAAGGGGCCACACTTCCTGTGCTTCTGTCACCTGTGAATTTTCCTGGTCTTTCCTTGTCCATTCATTGTTTCACAAGGGCAATGAATTCTAAAGCTTCCCTGTATGGAAAAGCACTGAATTAATCTGTGATTTTATAAAATGTTTTCATTAGATTTAAGGATTGGTCTGCACAAATATTTTTTTAGATTACATATGTGCATATTACATACTTGCAAAATGTATCTCCTCAAAGATTTTTGGTAACATTTGATAACACTCACCTTTCACCCCCCTCTCTCTTTAATTTCCTTTTTCCCCTGGTAGCATTTTCATGGAAATTCTATTGCAAAATTGATCTTGTTTCAGCATAGGTATTTTGGCACATAAAAGCTACTGGCAAAATGAAATATTACTTTTCCTCTGTTTCCAAAATGAGTTTTTGGATTTCTCTCTCTCTAAAAACAAAACCCCCACAAACAAACCTAAAATCTGAGGAGGACACAAAGCCTAGTTGGTTACGGGTTCAAAACTGAGCACAACTTCAGCAAGGCACATTTACTTTTCTGGTCTCCATTCCTGCACAGCTGAACACTGGGCAAAATCCAGGGACCCCTGAAACAGGAACATGCTCTGCCCATGCCAGAGATTTCTGACACAGAACCACATCTCTTCCTAAGATGATCTTTTCTTTTAGAGTTTCTAACAGTCCTATAGGGGTACTCCTGCCCTGCTTCCTCAGTACGGTTCAGTATGGAAAGGACACATGCACCACTTAAAAACAGTATAGAAGTAATTCTTTTCCCAGGCATTTCCCTGTCCCAGGAATCCTGTGTTGCTTCTCAGTCTCCATAAAACATCTTCCTGCCAGCAGGTGGTCATTCCTCTTTTAAATACCCCCTGACATAAGGCAGAGCAAAACATTCTGTGTTTTTTTCCAGACTAAATAACACCTCTTCAGGGTTTCCTGATAGAAATGTCTGATGCTAAATACAGACCTGGATACCTCAAATTCCGTCAGTCATTAACCCGGTACCTATAATCATCTTACAAGAAGGATTTACACAACCATTATGTAATTGACCATTAGAGGAACAGATGCATTTGAGATTTAAAAGTCAATCGTTTTATTTATAATTATGCATAATTTGAACTCCTGCATGCCAAGTCCTCCATTTTACTTGTTTTCATAAACACAGGAAGAGATAAAGATTGTCTTTACAGTCAAAACTGAGACTTAATTAATTTTAAAATTCTGCTTTATTTAGTGGATTTTAGAAAAAAAACAACCATCTTAAACCTTTGCTCAAGATAAATGAGCATTTAATATAGCACTCAGTACTTTTTCAGGTCTGCCATAATAAACGTGTACAACGAAATATTACCTATTGAAAGAATACTCGACATGGAGCTCTAGGAGAACAAATCATATACATTTGAGAATTAAATACAAACATCTTGGAAAATTTTTCTAGATAAAGTAACATCACCTAGGAATGAATCCAGCATATGAAGCTGTGGAGATAGCAGGAAAGCATAGGAGAGAGTTGCAGGGGGGGCAGGAAGAAGGAACATAATATTTTATCATTTCCAGTTGGGGAACTTTTGTTTTGGAAAGTCTTTTTAGCAAAGATTCATCTGCTTCTAAAAAAAAAATACTGAAGAGCTGCATGTTTGGCTTTTTCTTGGGTTATTTTTATCTGCATAAAGTTACCAAGAATTAGCCCCATGCTCATAATAAGGGAACAGGTACTCACTTCTCCTCAACCATTTGCTTTTGATATTCCTCATACTCCTCTCTGGTCATTCCTGCAGCTGCTGCTGGATCAGAAGGAGTGCTTTCTTCTTTGCTTTCTTCCCCTCCACCTCCAAGTCCCAAATTCTTTACCTGGTTGCTCAACATACTTTTCATTAGAAAGGCCATCTTCTCAAAAAAAAAAAAAAAAAAAAAGAAAAAAAAGAAAAAGAAAAGAAGAAAAGGAGCTATAAGAAAACAACTACAAGAAAGCCAAACAAAAAATGTTTTCAAACACAACAGTTGTAAGCGAGAGAGTTTCTACAGCCACATCAGCTCTTCAAGGGCACAGTGCTAGTGAAACGTGAATGCCAAAACCAGTTTGTCAGCCATAATCTGGATTAAAGAGTGAACTCCTTAATATATAGAGGCAGATGGTTCAGATTACTCCAAAAAAATCATTAGATGCAGCTACCTACTTTTTCCATTAATACTTTAAGCTAATTGTACACGCACACACACAAATCAATTATAGTGTGCAATAGCAATGTTGATATCTTCAGTTTTGAAGCTCTCTCTCACTTTCACAGAAATCACAACATTCCCTTGATCTGAATTGAAAACCTGCTTGACTCAATAGCCATAGTAAAACAGCAAAATTCAGGCTGCTGAGTGGTAAACACTCAGATTTGAGATTTGAAAACTTGAATTCTTCATTAAGCAAAAACACTGATTCTTTTTATCCCACTGGACAGAAAGTATTTGGTACAGTTTTTCTTCAGCCCTTCTTCACATGATTGGTTTATCTCCCAGATGAATGAGGCATCACTGCTATGATTACTTTATTTCAAGAAAGTAACCCCAAAGGAAGCAAGTCAGATCTTCTTACTGTTCTTTCTTTTGGGTTTCTGTCAGCTCTTGCCCAGGCTGTCTCCATCTACATCCCTGCTTTGGTGCTGCATAGAACACCTGCTGTTTGTAATCCTAATTGCTGATAAAGAATAAATAAGTCTGAGTGTGTATGCCATAAAACAGTCTGGATACCTTTTGGGTGTAGATTGTTTCTGTAGGTCCTCATCTTTCAAACTTTTATTTGCATCATTAGCCTCACCAGGTCTACCCAGGTGAAGATTTCCAGGATCTGCTACCTAGGTCATAGACTATTTTAGGAAAGAAAATCAACTGCTAGGTCTCCGAAGTTCATGAGTTTGGGTTTTGAGCATTTATCCTACTGCAGTGACTGCACATGCCTTAATGCAACATTCTGGAATTTTGATTATCTAAATGGTTCTCCCAGCACTCTCATAATTTCAATGAGAACTGAGAGATGGGAGGATTCCAGTTTGCCTAATGCCTTAATATATATTACAGCCTTTCTAATTAAAGCAGACCTATTACTACTAAAAAAACAAAACCAAAAACCAACCAACCAAAGCCCCCCCCAAAACCAAAAACAAACCCCAGGACGTTCTGAAATCCTGGATTACTAGTAACTAAACAAGAAACTTTTAACTTTCTTTTTGAAACTCCCACTCAGAATCATGAAATCCAAGTAACAACTACTTCATCTTTATTTAAAATTCTCCTAGCTGGAACTTTGCAAACACTACATGGAGCACTGATTTTTCCAGTGTTAGGTCTCAAGAGTCTTCTCCAAGTGTATGGGAAGTGGTACCTCTTAAGCTTTTCACTGTTGGTCTTTACTGAAGAGAAGCTTCCCTAACTTGGCTGTAGGCTTTGATCCCTCTAGAAATGTTTCTAACATCATTTTGTGCCTGGAAGTGATGCTTTCACAGGATTGAGAAAGGCAAGAATTGGCTTGGGGAAGGACTGCTGAGAGGTCTTGCCCTCCAGGTCTCACCCCTGCAATCAGCAAAAGGCTTTCCAATGTTAATTTTGAGATCAAAGATAACGAAAAGGGCTTTGAAAGTTACTGGGCCTATTGGTACTGAAGCTGCTGAGAAACCACAAGAGAGACTGGTGACAAAAGGCAAAACACAGCCAGTACCCCCAGAATAATTCTGTTTCAGGCAGGTGCTCTATTGAAGTTAAAAAACTTACTACTTTTTGTTGATGACAGGAATCCCACACTTCATAAAAACATACAGACAGCAGCTAATTAAGTACTCATGTTGCCACTTCCTTTGCTTTAAATCTATGTCTTTTCCATCTAGCTTAAGTGAAATCAAAATTAAAGACTCTGTTCCTGTTTTATCTGATAAAAGTAGGTGATATAAAAAAGCCTGTGTTCCACACCCAAGGAACACACGGATCTCTAACCCCAGCATTCAGTCTTGAAACAGGCAAATTCCAGAGCTAAAGATAAAAGCCTCACAGAGAGGCCAGCCCAAAAATGCCATCCGAACTCCCAGTCTTTTCTAGATTCTGTGTTCCTAACAGTCACATAATGCAAAAATACATAGGAGTTCTTGGAAGAATCAGGATTCTGCCCTGATTCAGCCCTCTACCAAGAGGATGTTGCCTTTTCTAGCAGCTGGACCATCAGAAAGATTCATTTTAGGGTTTAGTCAGCTTGAATAGATTCAATTCAAAGATCCCTCTTCCTCCACTTGCTAAAATCTTGCTCCTGGCTGGGGAAAAATGACAGAGGGAATTCAGCCCCAGAATACCATTAACTCCCCAGTGTCAGGTAGAACTGAACCCAGGTCTGTAAGTATTCAGACTCTGAACTGAGGGTAAAGAATGCTTCAAATACACTTGCTTAGATTTCATGGACACATACCAAATGAAAAGAAAAAGGCTTACTAAAAATATGCACCTTTATTCAAACAAGGTTATCTCTGAACTCCAAGTATCAATTTACATCAGTCAGAAACAAACATGAAACTGTCAGCTGTTTGAATTTAAAATAAAATAAAAAACCAGTAGACATTTTTTGGTGTTACAGTAATTGATCCATTGAGAAAGGTCATATTTTCTTCCCACAGAAGTTACAAACCAGAGCAGTTAATTTACAAACCGTATTGTGCATTTGACTTGTAAAAGATTCAGGGATCACCATCTGTTTAACAACCCCCCACCAGTACAATCCCATTCTCTTGTCATTGCCAAATATTTGCTACCTATCATCCACAATTCAAATATAACTTATTCTCTCTAATATTGTCCAACTCAATTCCAAGGTGTCTTTTCCTCCTAGCTGGGAAATCTTACTGGATAAGAATCAAACACACTGTCACTGTTGAAAGAAACCTCCTAACAGGAGGCTACATTGACTGAAAAAATATTCTTAAAATCCAAATTTCTTGCTATTACTTCAAGAAGACAGGATGAAATCTGAGCTGGGCAGTTGGGAGTTTTCTTTTGATCCAGTGAGTTATGGAAGCTCCAAGGAGAGACGATTGTGAAATGAATCATGAAGCGAAGTTACCAGTCTTCTGATGTTCCATGTTAGACCCACTGTTCCCTACCACAGAAGTTTTCTCGTTGCACGTGGGAGACATGTCTGATCAAGCAGCCTCCTCCTGAAGAGAAAACTGTAGGTTTCAAGTTTCCCCCTAGACATCACCCCCAGCCTGCTCTTCTTTCTAACCAAACAGAAGTACAGGCTGCTCCAGCTTTAAACCAAAGGAATGGGTGGGTAAATTCACAGTAACAAAAATCCAGGCTCATTCCAATGGGCACATCAGAACTGCTCCACATTTTGCCAGATATTTATCAAAATACTTTCTGCATAAGGGGTTTTGCAAAGCCTGCTGTGAGAGAAGGAGCTCTGTTTGGATGTTGCACTGATAAAAGAAGGTCTGCAACTGAAAGGAACCACCACTGCACAATTTCAGAACCATTTAAGAAAATATATTACGTTTAGTTACAAGAGTCAGGGTTGTAATAGCTTAGATTCAAGGCACCTGGAAATATTTGCTGGTGTTGAAAGAACTGAAGCGATAAATTCCAATGTGTTATTCTGCTTTATCTGAAAAGTTGTTTATTCATTGATTAGCCTGAGGCAATAGTTTCTCTCATTAGTACAGCAAAATCTGCTCAAATTTAGAAATGAATCTATAAAGCTACACCACTTAGAGTATCCTCCATACTGCAGATGTGTTAATTGGTGTGTAGGCAGTGTCATTTTCTTGGTATAGCACAGACATTCACTTTTTGGACACTGTATTAGAAGTAACAAAATATATTGCATAGATTTATCATTTCTCCAAACTGACAGGCACAATACTGAAGTGTTCTTCATTACAGTGAATTTGGCAGCACGTGTTGCACTCCAAGGGAGCAGACTGTAGAAATGCAATAGGAGTAGTCATATTACAGATCATTTTTGCAGATTCAGACAAACAAATTAACAGTTCTAAATGAAATATCCTGATGCATTTGTGTATTTTATAGAATTCAGGAAACTACAGAAATACTTACTCTAATTCTACACACAACTCAAGGACAAAGTTACCACCGATATGTAAACAAGGCAAAATTAATTAATTTCACATTCCTAAGTTGGGCCCTCTGCTTTCTTTCTTTCCTGAAGCAAATGTTCACTTGATAAGCAGTATCAAAATCACATGTTCAGCCTTATGCTTTTGATATCCAGGCAGGAATTGACACAAAATACTGGTTCTACAGATTAACAAACGTGTCTGAAGCTAGTTTGTGAAGAAATGGGTTAACACTCAATACCTGCAGTTTACAATATTCACCATGTCAAGATTTAAATCAAAGCATCTGGACTTGATACATGAAAGACACAAGACAGCTTTAGGAAACTAAAGACAAATTCACACACTAAACATATCCTTGATACAATCAGATTGGAAGACAGATAAAGCAATCATGTTTGCTGGAAAAGTTCCACAAATCTCCCCAAAAAATTACAGACATATTATTGAAACTATGAAAGAAGAAATCAGCCCCACAATATACTTGAAGAAATTACTTTATCACATTTTCTCTCACTGCCCAAAATCAGGCTGCAAAATAAGGAGAAAAGCCTTTCTTCGCATGCTCTCTATAATTGGTGTTTTACATCAGGTATCAACAGTCAGGGTCTTAAAGGCCTGTCTTTGTATCCACGCATTAAAAAATGTTTAAATGAGAATTAAAGAAGATATCCTTACACTGTTAAATCCAAGTGGTAAACAAATAAAATGTTTATAGTAAGTTTTTACCTGCCAAAAAACCACCAAACCCCACAAAAGAACAGTTCTTTGAGGTGTGGGATTTTCCTACCTTCTTTTTCTTTTCTTTTTTTTAACTGCTATGTCAGGACACTTAGTAGCAAATTTTCTGCACAAATCATCCATCTGCAATTCACACTCTGAACAAACACCAAGCCTGGGTGTTTCAACTCCTCCTCTGGAATCTTAACAAAGCAGAGGAATCGGGGATTTGCCTTTCAGTATTAATGAAAAAGTCAGCTGAAAACACAGACCTAGATAGGGTGCAGTCTTCCCCCATCCAGCAGTTGCTCCCTGTTTTAGCATCAACACCTTAAATGAGAACTCATTTTATTTAACAAAATTCAATAATTTATAATATTGAAGTATATCCAACACTAAAATTTCCCTCATTTACAGAAGTGTAGAATTTTCTGTGCATACAGACTGCTGTTACATACACACAAAAGGAACAGGTCATCAAAAGAACTTTTTGGCTGCTGCTTCTTGTTGGCTCCTGAAAGAAAAGGCAGAAAAGAATTCTTCAAGTCTTTTTAACTTAAAACTAGCTAACTGTTGTAAATTTTCATTTATTTGAGGATTAGAAGATTCCATTCCTTATCAACAGAGACTTAGAGGAAATGTTAAGTCATATCACAAAAACAGGATATAATTTTTTCTACTCACAAAGACATGGGTAGCATCACTGTAGTTCCAATTTTGCATCAGACACAAAAGGAAAAAACCAAACAACCCCACATTCTGGACAAAAGCCAGAAACAATGAAAGAACAAACAAACAGACTTTTAAAATATTCTTAACATTTTCTGAAGCTTCTCGGTATCTGATTGGCCAAAAGATCAGCTTGGAAAAGGAAACCCATGCAACTATTCAGGGAAAGGATTTACTTTTCCCTCTGGCACAGATCATTAATTTTCTTAGTGGATACAGACACTATGGATCAACCACATCCAGGTGCTGGAATTACAAAGGCATCACAAAGAACTGGAGGGGAACAGCTCCTTGTTTGTCTTGGAAATCATCATTCCAGCCAATGGCAAAAAGACTACCAAGCATGGAGGTTGTCTTTTCCATCAATGCAAATAGAATTTCAACATTATGACATCACAAGGAGGAGGAAGACAACAGAAAAACCATCCCAATTAGCTTAGATAGAAAAAAAAGAAAAGAAAATAAAAGACACAACAGTCAGGCTGAAACAGGTCAGGTTCCCACTTGATACCCGGTGGGTGAGTGGGGATAGAATAAACCAAACTTCATTATGAAAATTCAACATTTCCAATGAGTTCTGGGACAGTGGTAAATTCTGCATTCTTAGAGGTTTTGAAGACCTGACCAGTTTAAACCCCAAGTGACCTTGTCTGAATTCAGTGTGGACTCCGTTTGGAGCAGAAGATTGAACTGGAGACCTCCCAAGGTCTCCTCCAATCTGAATGATTGCTTGTTTTAACAAGATTAACACAATGATGCCATTCCAATGACATTATCAGTCAGCAGTTCTAAAACTATTTGCCCTGCTGTCTTTAAGCCACACAAGACTTACCTATACGTGACATAACCAATGAATAACACAGTTTGCACCGCCACAAATATGAAGAAATGCATTGTAGATAAGCAGGATGGAAACGGTGGCAACTCTGGACACTTTGGTTTCTCACTGGATGGCTAAAAACCAAGAAAAGACCAAACAAGACATCCTATCAAAAGACTTACAAAACAAGGGCTTTGCAATGTGATGTAAAAATTGGAGCACAAGCAGAAAATGGAGGGAAATTACAGTACTCTGAAAAATAATCTTACTCCTCATCTCACTCTCCCCTTCCGCTTTTATGTTTCTCAGATAAATTGCCTGATGTTAAATTGAGGGTTATATAGAAAAGAATACATAAATATGGTAAATTAATCAAGGACCTTCTATGGATCATAAGCTAATTCAGCTTAATTGCTACCTAGGCTAGACTAAGGTACTCCTGGATATGAACACAGTCTTTTTTGCACTTAGAAACCTTAAGCAGAGTCTGCCTGAGTTTCCTCTGATTAAAGCTCTCCCTTGTGTGCAGAAGCATCACAGAATCTCCTCTGTATAGAGCTGTTAAATAGGGGGACAAACACAAAAAAAAAAAGCACCCAGAAAACCTAATTGCTTGACCTTGTTTCCACAGGAAATTAAGACTAAAAATCGTGCTCTTTGTGCAAAACTTCTCATCGAGACCCAGATCATGCAGTTAGGTCAAGGCAGCATAGTTTTAGCGAAGCAGCTTAATGAAGGATTAATTGCTCCCTAAACTGCATGCTGGCTCATCCTAGCTTTTCACTAACAGCCAAAGAAAGCTGTGTTACACTCATGCTTTACACTCCCAGCACATAAATTACCGTGTTTCGTTGTACTAAATGCTCTATGTCCCTCTTGACTACATGAAGGTGTTCTTTGATGTCGTTGAAGTGCTGGGTTGTTTCATAGACTCCTGCAGAGCCAGGGTGTTGAGCTCCACTGATGGATCTCAGAGCATCAGTCACAGAACTTCTGAAACAGGACAAACAGCAAACCAACTTTCAAAACACATCAGCTTTTCTACAAACAGCAGTTATTCTGGACCTTTTTTAGTTCATTAGAATTAGGCTGAAATACATAGTTGCCCCAAAAGGCAGCAAATTTCTTCTAGCTTTCGAGAATACCTCTCAAGAAATAATCCTTTAGTCAAACTATGATTTTTAAAAATAGTTAATTGCACGGACAGTTGCCATTTGTAGAGTGCCCCATATCTCGGTCACGCTGAGAATAAGAACTAGCAAATATTCTGTTGCCAGAACTTCTCCTTTGCCTGCCTGACTGATGAGGGCTATAGAACAAGAGTTCTGTCTGAGGCTCTTGCCAAGGCTTTAGGATCAGCAGAGTTTAATGCAATCTTTGAAGAAAACCAAAAGCTGTTTGAAAAATAAATAAATAAATAAATAAATAAATAAAAGCAGTCATGAAAGAAATAAAAACAAAGAGGCTTTAGGGATAAGAAAAGATTTAGATACATCCTTGTTTCATGATTACCATTTATATGAGGAACTCATTTCCCATATGCACTGTCATAATACTTAACATTGTCTTATTGTGAATTCATTTTGCTTCTACAACAAATGAAATTAAATCCAGAAAAAGTTGAGGTTTCATAACTAATTTGGTTTGAGGTAAACTAGTCAATGAGAGAAAAAAACCTTAATCTCTAATCAATATGTTTATATAATTTTCCTGTAGTGTGCTGTTTCTTTTGAGTTGCAAAAGAGGATTATTCTACAGCTAAAATATTTATCATGTGAATGATAATCTCCTCATTATTAACAGAATAGACAATCAAAATGTATGCCTTTGGATTTCTTTTTAATTTACTTAAAACTTTCCATTTGGTTCAGATGGGAGCTTACTTCAATGCTTTCACAGAGCACTCCTAACTCTTTGTAGAGTGGTCAGCAATTTTTCATTTACCTGGACTTGCAATTAGTATTATAGTAATATATTTTAGAAATAAATTTCTCACTGGAAGGTTTTATCTTAAATAACCCATCATGCCCACTGCCTAATAACCACTGACAGTAATTCTGTCTTTCCATATGCCTCACAGTGTTACAACGTAAGTGGGACACTCACTTAGTTCTTCTCCCTCCTAACAGAACCGTATCTACATAATGAGTAGCAATCTGCACACTCACCTTCCCCCAGACTGATCCAGTCTTTGTTAAAAGCAAAATAACTTCCCTTAATAGACACAGGCTGTATCAAATTGAATTTATATTGACTTTTGCATTAATAATACCCTGCTGATAGTTTCTATTGTAGGAACATGCAAGATTCTTCTGTAATCAGATGATGAAGAAATCCACAATCTTGCCAAGAAAATTACTTGGCCCCTAAGTCCTTTTCCTGCAGGATGACAAGCAATGCACCAAGGGGCTGTTTATTTCTCTCTCTAAATAAAGCATTTCTTTAATCTAAGAAATATATAAAGATGATGTTATGCAAACTCCGAGCTGGTAAGTAGTCACTAAAAGGGCAGACTGCCAATATTAACAAGAAAATCTAATTTGCTTGCAAGGTATAAAGATTTGTCAAGAATATTAACAGAAAAGCT
Source organism: Corvus cornix cornix (assembly GCF_000738735.6). Taxonomy (NCBI): domain Eukaryota; kingdom Metazoa; phylum Chordata; class Aves; order Passeriformes; family Corvidae; genus Corvus; species Corvus cornix. Next base: position 30,201 of record NC_046357.1, on the reverse strand, counting down.
TCCATGGAAGAACAAGTGCAAAAATGGAAGCACTCTAATCTTCATTCTACAAAAAACTGACCTACTTAGATAAATCACAAGAGCTGCCCTTGAACTAATACCGGGGGGGGGGGGAAGCACAACTGAAGGAAGTGTTTTCTCCTTTTTTTAAAAAATACAAGGTAAGGAAGGTTTTAGCTGCTACAAATGAAGGGCTAAACCAGCTTAAAGGCATTCCTGATTAAGACAGCAACAGCAAAATATTAAAGAAGTATTGAGACATCCTCATCAAACACAAGCATCTTCACAAATCTATGTACAAACAGCACCTTCAAGATAATGGTTTTACTTCATTGTTTTTAAAGGGGAACTTACCTGTTGAAGTGGAATTTCATGATAAAAAAAGAGACAAATTAGGGTGCTTAGCAATCCTTGGGGCATGAACTGACTTTACTACAGAAATTAAATATATGCAGAGAGTCTTCACTGAGGAACTGACGCAAACATCAAGTTTGTCAATATTGTCCCACTGAAGTAACGCACAGGATTTAAAAGGAAAACCATAAAATTCAAAACACACCCTTAATATTTGGAAGGTGTTTACCTTATTTCCTTTACTTGTCTAATGACCTCTTCTTGAGTTTTCACAACTGTCTCTATCTCTTGCTGGGAAACCTGGTAGGGGCAGGGGGAGGAAAAAGATCAACATCTCTTGGAAAAAGCAAATGGATCCCACTGCTGAAATCAGGCTGGGCTCTGAATCACCATGGGTTTTATTTACCTGTCCCTGATGACCTGGAAACCCAGCTCCTCTTTTGGCAATCTCCTCTGTGACTGCAGAGACGTATCTCCTCTGCTCATCCAGAATCATGTCCAGTTGCCTGTTAAGCTGTTTGATTTCCAGATGAATTCGATTCTGCCCCTCAAAGATTTGCCTCAGTTCACGATCACTCACAGTTTCAAAAACATCATCTGCTGCTAAGAAAAAAGCACAGGGGGTTCTTACACACGTGCACATTCCTCACAATTCCTTGCGTTGGATCATTTCTCTTGCTCCCTTAACATATCCACATCCATCTACCTTTTCCTACAACTTCACCGTCCCAAAGTCCAAAAGACTCTGTGGCAAGGGGATTATTTCTGATCAATAAAAGGCTGAACTGTATCTCAAAAATGCAGATCAAAATAACATATAGGACCTTTAGAATAGTCATAACTTATCACTGTGCAATACAGATGACAACCTGAAATTCCACGTCTAGATGCCTAAAGTACATTCTCAGTGTATTTGCATTCACATACAGCTATTAAAATCCACAGAAGTAACAAATGGCTTCCATTATATTTTCAAATAATCAGGTTCTTGTTTGCCCAGCATTAGGCAAGCATTAAAAAGCTTTTCCATGTAAGCACATGATCCAAGATATGCACTAGACCATCTTTTAAAGGGTTTTCTGTGAATGTAGAGAAACAGACCAAAAAGATGTCCTTTAAATAATGAAAAAGGCCATGCTTCCTTAATCACTTTACAGAGGGATGCATTACCTTCTCTTCCTTCTGTTGTTCTTAATTCCCACCATGTTTCCAGTCATTCATTTTGTTCTCAAGCCAGGCACCACTAAAATAACTTTAGAAACGGGAAGCACTTTACAGTAAAGATTTTTAAATAATGTAAGTAACATCAGTGGGAGCTTAGCAAGATCAACCGGAGTATCCCTAGTTCTGAACATCCTGGAAAACAAACATTTCCCTGGACAACTGAAAAATTGCTCAAATAACTTGCCTGGCTGTCCTTGCACATCAGGATGTTCCCTTTGAAATTCTTCCTTCTTCTTATCCAATTCTTGCTGAAAGTGCTCAAACTCTTCTTGATACTTCTCTTTATCTTTCTGAGGGATTTCTGCATCTGGTGTTGGCTTTAAAACATTATTGGAGGGAAGGGCATGTGTGAGATTTTTCTCATGTTCTCCCCCCCGCCATGCTTAACACAAATGATTCTGCAGCAAGGCTGTTCAGATTTCAGATGTGAAGATATAATAAAATTACTGCAGCACATTAATACATTTAGCTGAAGTGAGAAACCACACATTCTCATGGAGAACAAATAGAAAATTTTCCCAATAGAAAATTAAAACAAGCTTTACATGGATAAATGCTGTTTAGCAGTACAGAATCATTCTAGAAGTAGGGAAAGTTGAAAGGGAGAACAGATATTTTCCCACTTTCCAAGGAAAATGTACTTTGTAGTACTGCATGGTTTGATTTAACACCACGAGTTTTGTTGCTTCAGTGGTGCTTCAGAATTCTGGTCTTGAGAATATTAATGACAATATTACCAAAACATTACAATACCAGTTTAATTTTTCTAAACCAGATGACAGCACAGCTACATGGCAAAACTGTGAAACAGGAATGCCACGTGTCACTTAAGAGGAAATACCATAATCTGGTGCTGCATATAAAATAACATGCACAATAAAATATTTTACTAATCATGCATAAAAATCCTTACTGCTTCCTTCCCAGGCTCAGTCAGCTGGAAGGTCAGAAATGACAGCACATCGTGGTCATCTGTATTCAACAAACAAAACAAAACCACCTTACCAATTCCTGTAATTCCCAAGACAACCTTCCACTTGCAAAGGATCTTCAAAAAACAGCATCCTCCCAAGCGTTTGTGCAGCAGGGAATGAGAGTATATAGGGGCTTTGTCGGGAAAAACCAAAAATTCTTCACCTAAGCATGTCATTAATTTGGGACTGCAAGACGGTTAATTACATCATCATGGTCAAAAATTGGTATAATGGATCAACACTCGTAGTAAAAAACCAACCACCCAACCAACCTCTCTTGCAAGCCTTTCAAGTCCCCACAACATTTGCCATAAATTTTAACGTTTCCTACCTGCAAGTCCCCCTGTGGCTGCAGATATTCCAAAGTACCCCTGTGATGGCAACACCATATCTTCCACTTTGGCACAAAATTCATAGTCCTCTTTATCCGGAGTAAAGCCATTATTAATTAATACCTAAAAGGACAAACACTTAGGATTTTCACCACATTTGTGTTAATTGTTTTGTCAGTTTGCAGTAATGCTCACAAAATACAACTAATTGGGTAACTCAGCAGCTCAAACTGGAAACCAAAAACTATTTCTTTTCTGAAAAGAGACATTTTACTGACATTTTACATAAGCATTCTATTTGCAAAAGTCCACATCCTAAAAGGGTTCTGGGCAACACAGACCTGATCTACACCAGTCATCCCTTGCAGTTCTGATTCAAAGCTTAGGGAGACTCTGCAAATGCATCCCCAGAGAAAAGAGAGAACTGTTAAGTTTAACAACAACATCTGGGACAGAGAAGTTCCTAGAGGAGGCATCAGGGCCCAGGTGAAAACAGAGCAGCCTTGGAGGCTGAAATTTAACTTTCATTCAAGAGTGACAGGCAGCTTTTCCCATTAACAACACAGTACAAGGTCTGCCCTCTTTTAGGTGCAGTCACGTTTACTTTTAGAGAAACTTCTACTACAAAATGACAGCTCTGCACTTTATGGCTGCTACCTGTGAATATACGAACGGCACCTTTCCAGAAGGAATCAGAAGCCAACACACAGACACTTTGTAGTTGTCACAACCCAGCACCGCATTAGTATTTTTCTCTCCTTACCTAGAAGGAATTCACAATCAGCTGAATAGTATTTAAGAAGTCTTAAAGACTCCCTTATACCAGTGGTTTTTAATCTTTAGTCTTCAAAGCCCTACTAGGTTTTGGAGGTGAGAATCCTCAAGTAGCAGATTTAAATCTACTGTTAAATAGTTTCATTTTTTTAGCCACACTTCAGAACCTCTGGTTCAAAAATAAGCTACAAAACCCTCTGCAACTCTTAGGTCAGCTTAAGAAATACCAAGCTCAGGAGCTTCTCAATCACTTGAATCTTAAACAAATCCTGACTTTGGGACACCTCTCCAGGCAAATCAAGAGCAACAGAAGGGTTTGAGCACATTATGAGTGTGTTTGCACAACTGCCTCCTAAGTCACATCAGAAAAATCAGCAATACCTGCATTCTAATGTAGCCAAAAGAACCTGTGTAGCATTAAAACACAACACCTCCTTCCAACCTCTGCAGCCAAGCTCCATATTTCTAACACCAGAACTGACACATGTGTTGCAACTCTGTGAAAACCAGTTTCACATTTAAGAAGTTGAGAAACACAAGTAATTCTGTTATTTCAGACTTACAGTCAGTGTTTTTTGGTAGTATGTGATCTTGACTCGCACAGGATAGGGCTTGTTCCGAAAGTCCCTCTGACAGGATGCCAGTGCTTGCGTGGATCCATCACTGTGCAAAAAGGGAACATCAATAAAAATAAGTGTTATGGTTTATCAGCTGGGCCAAAAAGGTGTCTGACTCTCACTAAGCAACCTGATCCCAGTTTTTCAATCTGCAAGCTTTTCCAAGGCTGTTCTGTAATTGCACTGAGCTTTCTCAAGCCTGGGATCTCCAGTACTGCATGCTGTACACTTGACACAACGCAGAGGGAATGCAGGAATGGATGGGGAAATCTGTTTTCTGAGGTATAATTCTCAGATATATTCCTGCACCTGGGAACCTGGATGGAAATAAGATGCAGTGACTGCACCAAGTGAGCTAGACACCTGTCCTCTTTGAAATCCAAAAAGGTGTCCATTGTGCTGTTGATAAACAATCAAAAATCAAAATTAATCCAACTAATTTTAGTAACAGCAATTAGCTTTCAGTTAGTCACTTCTGCCAGTTATTAGTGTGTCTGGAGGATCCCCATAAGCAATAAAGTCTGTACTGTACCTCTATTTATCTGAGTTCATCCATCCCAAAGGGCATATGCCACTTAAATATCGATCAGTTGCCAATTTCTCTGCTGTTACTGCCAAAGCAGTGTTTTAACAAGTAGAAACCCTCAAATGTAAAGGAAACAACAAAGTTTCATATGAAAGAAGCCTTTATAATGCTTCTCATGGAACATTTCATCAATTAAAAGCAAGCATTCAGCAATAACACTGAAAAGAAACTTACTTCTGATGGTCATACAGAAGCTTTCCATTATTGCCTACAACAATCACTCCAGGATTGTTTTTCTAGGGAAAGAAACGGCACACAATTGGATTAGTTTAATTTGAAGGGAAGCATCAGCAACATCCCTGACGGTCTTCTACTAAAATCTGTCTAAAATGTCTAAAAGCAAGCCAAAATTGTGCAGGGGAAGCAAAAGCAGCAAAGCAGACCTATTATGTACTGTTTAAGCTTCAGGATCATTCTGGACTGGGAAACTGAGAACTGAAAACAGCAATTGTCATCCTCATCTGATACAAAATCTTTGCTGCTGAGTTACTCAAGGCAGATTTCTTCCAAGAAAAAGAGCATCTCTGAAGACACACATAGAAATTGCTGTTTCCACTATAAGGGAAACTTGACTACTTTATTTTATCCCTTTGAAGTGAAACAGGGGAAGAGTAGAAAAACAACATCCTTGCTTTTTCCTCAACAGGCAGGAAATTAATTTATCATCTTTTCGAGAAGAGTTTCCTTCCAACCAACCTTTCCATCATTGTCAAAGGAATCAAAGAAAATTCCAACACCGTTCCATTTATCAGCTGCCCCGAAAACAGGACCTTCCAAGCCTTGCTCTTCTGTAAACCAGATTGCCTATGAAGAAAGCAAAAAGTCATAGGTCAAGATTCACTTTTAAAGCACATTTATTTTTCTCAGTTAGGTCAAACTGCTCCTACCAATCCATCAGCTCCAATGCGGCCTCTTCCTGTAACTCGAAAGGTCACTTCCACTTCCCAATATTCAAATATTGATTTGTTTTTTGTCCACACTGAGCCTTTCTGGCTTTTCAAGGAGGTAGTTATGCGGATCTGATCTGCACTTGGGATGGCATCTAGAAAGCAAACAAGATGTTCTAACTTTCTGTTTAGCAGTGTAACAGAACAATAGGAATACATTCAGAGAGAAACTCGCTTGCATTAAGTAACATTTCTTTTTGGGATCATTTTCTTGAAAAAGCAGGAGAAAAAAACCTCATCTATGGACAGTTTCCTCCATGTTACTTGTAGCATAATGTCAAGTAAAAAAGTTACATTAAGCAGTAGCAACTAAATTAAAGTCTGAAAAAAACCCAGCAGAAGGTACTGCAGAGAAACTATGTGAAGGTGGAACTGTAGATGTCAACACCTTTCATAAGGGGGGACACTCGGGAAGGATGACAAGCCTTTCTGAGCACAACGGAACCCTTAACCCAAAGGGCACAGAAACTGTACAAACATTATTGAACCAAGTCCTATTTGCCAAGGCACACTTTGCATTTCGAGCTTCGAGACGATGAAACCGAACAGTTTTTCTGGCAGCACGGCCAGGGCCGACCTCGAGCGCGGCAGCAGTGACACATCAGCACTTCCCGGCAGCGCCACGAGTCCCCTCCCCAGGGCCCGCAGCCGCCACACCAGGAGGCTATAGGTACCTTCGCACCGCGGGTGGGAGCCCGGGTGTGCCCGGGCACTTCCCCGTCACCGCAGCATCTCCTCTGCGCCTCTGATGCCACGTGGAGCCCGAGGGCACGGCTGGCACCCACGGCCAGCTTCGCCCGCGGCTTCTCCCCGAGATCCCGCACCCCCCCGACCGGACACTGCTGCCTCCGCCTCAGGAACGCCACTGGCCCGGCCCCGCCACCCCCGTCCGGCACTTACTGCCCGTGTGCACCCAGAACGGCACCGTGCCGTCCGCCTGCACCAGGTGCGGCCCCTTGAAGCTGTACTTGTACTCGAAGCGCCGATGCGGCGCAGCCGCCGCGCCCTCCGTGGCCTGCGCGGCGGCGAGCGCCGGGCCGCCGAGGGCGAGAAAGAGCAGCAGCGGGGCGAGCGGCGCCGCCATCTTGGCCGAGCTGCGGAGCGATGCACAGGGCCAGCGGGGCGACCCCTGATTGGACGAGCGCGGGGGCGGGCGCGGGGGGGGCGGGGAGAGGGGCGGGGCCGGTGTGTGGGCGGGGAGCGGGGCGGGAACTGGGCCGGGCTGGGGGCGGGGGCGAGGCCGGCGTGAGGGCGGGCAGCGGAGGAGGGCAGCGGGGGCGGGGAGTGGGCCGGCGTCGGGCTCCCAATGTGCCCAGTGGCCACGTGGGAGCCTGGGGCCGGCCCGGTCGCGGTGTCTCCCGGCGAATTTCCGAGCTCCCCCGGGTTCGAGGGGCCGCGTGCTGTGGGCGGGTGCGCGGGACCGCCGCATTTGTGCGGCCTCTCGGACAGCTGCGAGCCGCTAACAGTGCACAGAGCGTCTGAAGGATAAATAATCTGTTCTTTCCCCTCAATATTACTTTCGTAGCAAAGACTGCACTTCCGCGGGCTCTTTTCAGTTCGTTTGCAGAGTAGTCGGAAGTCCCGCAGGAAAATCCACACTGTTTCTCTCAACATGCGAGGCCAGCCTTCCACAGAGGTGAGCAAAGCAAACCTCGGGTGACAGGCAGGCCGGGTGACAGTGGTGACAGGTGGGGATGGCCCCCGACACTGCCAAGATGAGAAACACGGCTGTTTTAAGTGTGCAGCATCACGGAGCAGGGGCAGGGCTTGGCTCAGAATTAAATCAAGCACTGAGCCAACAGTTAAGAGCTTCCTTTTTCATTCTCTCCGTTTTCATTTAGCAGCCTATCGTACAGCCGTATTGGAGAAAAAATAATTATCAGGAGTGGGTTGTGGTTTTTTCAGCTTCTTTACACCCTTGGGGTTTTTTCTACATTTTTCATACCCATTTGATTCTGACATCCCTTCTTTTCCTCTTAATCTGTGAGTATGAGCAATCTAAGACTCTGTAAGTAGGTTCAGAGCCTACTAAAGAAGAGGATGATCTTGGTGGCATTCAGGAGAGATTAAGTTCTTTTTTTTAAATGGTACACATTTCCTTCAGCATGGATGAAAGTAAAACCTCACATTCTCCCTTCTTTTTCAGCCACACAAAGGAGTAAGCAAATATATCAGGACCAGATGGGACTTCGCAAGCAAAATATTTCTGAGATAAATTTTAGAAGAATTTCTATATATAAATATATTGAGTATTCTTGATCAGTTAACATTTGTTTCTATAGAGAAAGAAGTGCTTGATTTCTTTTTTTTAATAGTGTCTTCCATCCAACAATATTCTAAAACATCCCCGATTTTTGAATCTATTTTGCTTTTTTAGAGCATATATGTGGGAGATGTCAAGGGAATTGGGAGTCTCTTCTTGACAGCTTTCTAGACACAGAAAACTCAGCCGTTTTTCTGTCCTTAAAAGATCTAGAAAGTAATTTTTGAGGTAAAATTCTGAAATTACTTCTGGAGGATAAAATGATGTGTGTATCAGAGATCCAAACAGAGCAGCACGAGGCCCTCTCCTGTCTGTTTCCTACATATGGCATTAACCTCAGAATTTATGCCAATAAAATACCAGAACCACGCTGAAGGAGACTAGAACCCTAAAGCACAAGCCTTGAAACAATTCCCTCTTACCCACATGAGTGAAAGCAGGCTGAAATTTTGCCACTTAGAGGCACTGCCATAGAAGCTGTATTAGCAATTGTGCATGGAAGATTTGTAAAACCTCCTTTAAAAATGGAAATTCCTTTAAAAGTCTTCTTCCCAGGCATGGAAAGCTGCCCTCCAATCCACTGTGACATGCACAAAAACATCCACAGACTCCCAAAATTATAGATATTAGCAGTTGAGACTCTTCCAGTTAAGTCTCTTCAAGCTGTTTTGCTACATGAGCTCACTAGAGGAAACAAAAAATGTTTCCTCTTTGTAAGAACTTTCTTGAATTCTGTCCTGAAAATTACATTTGAATTCAAACCCAGTAATAGGGGAAGGAAGGCTGAGCAAAGAGAACAGAAAATGGCTCACTGGCCTGAAACCCACTTGGATTGGCAGGGACTGAGAGCACTGGCAGGATGATTATCTGTATAATCATAATTCTGTACCATCATAACAAGTGAAATACCTTCATTTTCTCAAATCCTGCCTGGAAATAGTTGGTATCATTTCTGTCATTATTCTTATAAAACTGCCATGATATTTTCCATAGGTCTTGTCAGGGAAGTCAAAACCCCTTGAACACACAGTAACTATAAATCTCTCCTTCAACCTCCAGAGCTCTCAGCTTTTGGACACATTAACAAGCCCACACGGGAAAGGGCAGAAGAGAGAAAAGGAAAACAAATGAGGCTCCAGTGAGTGAACTCTTCTAAAAAGTGTGGGGGAGAACCACTGCTTGTGCTAATAAACTTCCGAGGTATCTTGTGTTGAACTTGAGGATTTTGAGCAGAAATGCAAGTGGCTGTATCTGTATCCAGAGGACCTGTCTGATCTCTTCCCGTCTCAGTGATCGGTCCATGATTTTTATAAATATCCCTGAAAGCAAGCTTTTGCACACAGGCAGAATTATTTTCTGTGTCACAATAGATGGGAATGCTGAAACAGACTGGGATTTTTGCACTGGCTGTGCTTGAATTTATGTGCAGTTAATTAAATGCTGTGTGGAAGTCACAGAGGATTTTAGTTTTGGTTTTTCCTGAGACCGTGCCTTAGCATTTGAGCCTTAGCACAGCTTTATAAAGCCACTCACAGAAGCCAAAGACTCACTGTCCTTGAGCTGCCACTGGAAAAAAATGGATAGGAAAAGCACTGGGCATCTTAGAGAGCATTACCTTTTCTCATGATGTCTGTTTATCAAATCAGTGAAGGGAAGGTGGGTTTTCAGAAACTGTAAGCCATATTTCAACAATCCAACCCCATTTCATCTCTACTCCAAGACATCTGGAAGTAACTTTTCTTTTTAGAATAATAGAATTATTAAGGTTGGAAAAGACCTCTAAGATCATCAATCCAGCCTTTAATTTTTTTTTTCACTGAAGAATTTCTTAAAATGTACTACAATTTTCAAGAGACAATTAATATTTTGAGCCCTGTTTTTCTATGGTTCATCTCCCTGTCACAACCTTGAGGATTCTCCCTTGTTCCTCCTCCTAGGCCAGCAATCTGTGTATGAAGTGTATTATTGAATTTCAATTACAATGTTAATTACAGAAGACAAGTGGTTACTGAACCTTGCACCATAATTAATCAACCTGATATTTACTTACTCCGTTGTTCACACTGGATTAAGCTGGGTCTGGACAAGCAGGGCAAGGAAAGTGAGTGACAGGAGCATTATCATGGCGCACTGCCTCCCATTGGGAAAGTTCATCTTCCTCCTGAAAGAGACGCCTTCAGGGATCATGGAATTTGAATTCCCTGTGAATTTAGTGTCATCTTAGCTTGACCAGCTCTGGAAGAACATATTAACCTCCTCTTGTGATTTTCAGAAAACCATTCTAATTTAGCAAGTAATTAAGGGTCACATGTAGGATAAAGAGCTAGATAAGCTTGGATTACGCACAGGAAGCTTTGTTTCCAAGGCAACCCGAGCAGAGGGGGTGTTAATGCTGAGGTCAGGCACTTAATGAACTGGGAATGGTTACTGGCTGCAAAATGTATTCGAACTGGGCAAGGCAAACTAACAATTGCATTACCATTTAATGATTTGATGAGAGAAAACAAATGCCTACAGAGCTACTTACCACCGCAAATATTGCAGACAAAGCTTACAGGCGGTGGCACCGTTCTGCTAAGTGAGGTCAGGAGAAGTCCAAAACAATGACGCTTGACAAGCCCAAAGTACTTCAGTCAGTACTGATGGATTTCGTGGCTTCCCAGTGTGAAGGTGTCGCTGTTTGCGTCAGCTGTCGTTGCTGACACACTCACCCTGTGCTGGGTGCTCTTTTCCTCCCGAGGTTAGTCCTGCCCGGAGGTTGCTACCTGTAAGATCACCCTGGGGGATTTAGCACACTGAAAAGCAAGACAGCTCTTCCAAGAGCTCAGGCCGTAACCCACTCCTGGGGCTTTAGGCTCTGGGAATTAATCCCATGGGAGATTTGACAGGGCAAACACACAAATGCCATGGACATGGATAAAACAGCCAAGCAGCTCATCTGTAGCAAAATAGATGGATTTAGTAAAACACAGTAATATTTTCAAAATGGAATCTTGCATTGTTTTGTTCTGTATGACGTAAGGAACAGTTGGGAATGAGATTATTGTGCTTGAAGAATATTAGAAAGTACAGAAAGTGGGAATGACCCATTAAATATCTGCTGCTTTCTCAGTTCACTTGGACCATTGCTCTGTGAGAGAAAAAAATTGCACAGGCATTTTTCAAAGCTTTCTTTGAAACAAACAGGCATTCTCTGCTTTTTGAGACAATTCACAGGATATTCTGTAACAGCTGGGGCATTCTTGTGGCAGGAACACAGGCACCTCTAACTTGGTGCCATGCTTTTTGGAAATATGTGGATGTATAAATCAGGGCAATTTTAGAGGCCAGCTAATCTCTGGGTTTTTTTCTGTGTAGCCTTGGCATAAAAGCAGGTGGTTTTACATTAGGCCAGCTGTCTGCCCAGGGGGAATTGAAATGCACAGTTCTCTCAAATATGAACTGTAGGACTTTCAGTAAAGGATAAGACTGTGCTGCAGGTGAGCTGGCAAAACCTGAGCCCCTCACAATATTCAAAAACAAACCAAGCACAAAAAAAGCCATCAACCAAATAAAAAAACCCCACAAACCAAGTTAACAAAAACCCACGAGGGAATTTCCCTTCTTCGCCCACAGGTAGCCAGAAGAAAAAAAAAAGCAATGTCCTTAAATAAGTTACACGTTTGAACAGTGGGAAGGAGAATTTATGCAAAATACTAGGGGATATTTTGCTTTTCTTCCAACTACCAAATACCTGGAGAGAGGGCCAACAAGGCCATAGTCTCTCTACATAAGATTTTTGAGGATGCCATCACAGGTTTTTTGTTGGTTTTTTGTTTTTTTGTTTTTTTGTGGTTTTTTTGAGACACAATTTGATAATTATTATTCCTGGATCGAGGCTAAATCTTACAAATAATGAGTGGGCATCAATTAATAAGGGCCATCATGCCTTCCATAGCCACTTAATATAAGAGGCTAGATTTCAAAAGAATGCATCAATTGGGTGGCGAAATCCACTAAAGGAACTGCAAAGGGCTTAACATGCTTGGGAAAATCAAATGCCATAATCCAAATTTGGCCTGTAGAAGCCTCATGGTGGCAATTACTGCTTTGATAGTGACCAGAGTTGGGCCATCATGAGATGGAATGAAGCTGCACCATCCTCACTTTCCTCTTCAGGGAGAGACCCCCTCCTAACATGTCCTTCTGTGGTGCTGGATGGCTCTTTTTTAATTTGAATTTTATTAAAATAAACAATTGAGCCATTCATGTTTATCTCAAATAGGGATGAGCTGAACAGATTCAAAAGCATCTAAACCTCTTTGAACATTACGAGTTGTCAAATTTAGAATCTCTTCAATCGAATGACCTAGAAGTGAACCATAAAAACCATGGAAGCATCCCTGCCTTTGAACTTTGGCTTCTGGAGTGCAGGCTCTGGGTGAGCTGCTCATGTGATTCTCAGCACAGCTTGAACCACCCCAATTTCTCACTGCTGCCTCTCTTCCGGCTGTGTGACAAGTCCGTGTCACTTGTCAGATGTCTCCCCCAGACTCTGAGCCTCGCCTCTGCTACTCTTCTGTTCTCTCCCTTGTTTTATCTCCCCTCCCTTCCTTTGCTGTTGCTTTCTCCAGCACATTTCTCTCTCTACTAACCCTAGGCCTTCCCTCAGCTTTGCCCATGTTTCCATGATCTTATTGTTTCTCTAAAGCCGTACAAGTCCCAGCCTCCATGGGGAGGGCAATATAGGGCATGATTCCTAATGCATCTCTTGATGAACAGAGAACCATGCAGATAATTTTCAGTGCAAGCACATAACTGCCACTTTCCTCTATTTCTGTATGTGAGTAGGAAGGAGTTCTCAGTGGGTTTGGTACCCAAAGGAATAACCAGTCAGAGAAAAGTCCCCTTCAACTGAGTTTTATTGAGAAGAGCTCTCAGAAATACCACGAGGAAACCTGTGGAACTCAGGGGAAAATAGACACACCCACAGACACACTCACACTAAGTCCTTTGCTGTCACCCCTCGTGCTTTTTGCCTTCAAATGAAGTTTGTAAACCTATTAAACATTACCCCAAGCGAATTCTTACTGAACTAACATTTCCAGAGTGACCAAAACTGAGGAAAAGCCAATTTCAGACTATGAGACAAAGCAGCAGGAAGGAAGACAGGGAAAAGCAGGGGAATTTCACTTCCCAGCCTCTCCTCTGCTGCTTGCAATTGATGGATATGCTGCCATCTGCCACCTCTCCTGCGGGGATAGCTGCCAAATTCCCTCTGAGGTAAAAAATGAGATTTATTGGCCCCTGATGGTAGGAGCCACGGATGAGATGGTCTGAAAATGCACTCAGGTCCCACCAGAAACAAACCAAAAGATGCTCTGCTCTAGTAAGTGCAATGCTGATTACAAAGGTGATTTGGCACGTGACACTCCAGGAGCTTTGCAGCCACTGAGCTACTCTCTGCCTCTGCAGGAAAAAGCAGGATATTTCCAGTTTTGCATCTTTCTTGGCTGCTTTATAGCTGGATGGCTCTGGGAACACGTTTGGAGGAACTGGTTTTAACTTTGTTCTCTAGGAAATTTCTTTCTAGCAGCCAGCAAGAAATCCCTCGTTTTCATGACAACCAAAGGAAAAGCAAGTGACCATGCGTTAAAGTGAAAAGAATCCATTTGGAATGTGAATAGAGCTACAAATTACCAAGCATAAACACAAACCCAAGAAACTGGCTGTTTGTAAACTGATTGGGTTTTCTATACACAGGCAAAAAAAAAAAAAAAAAAAAAAAAAAGAAGTGAGGAAAGGAGGAGCCCTGACACTTTATTGCTCGCTTACATAAATAGACAATCAAAATTGTCTTACTGAAAAGTTCATTGACTTCTTGAGCTGACTGGAGAGGTTTCATCTCCACTTTCCTCTTTTAGTCCAATAAAAAAACTACTTAGCCGCTGGATTTTGAAGAATTTTGAGAGTTGACTGTTAGTCCTTATCCTGTGCCGGAGACTCTGAACCCTTCATCATTGGGCAGCCTCTTCCTGGAGCCCTAAAAGTATTGCTTACTTGGACAAACAGCCTGAAAAAGCATCCTGTGCCCACATGTGTGCCTAGATTGGATATAAACAAATTCCGAAACAGCAGAGGATTGTGTTTAACACAGGGATTTGCAGTGCCACCTTCAAAAAGCTCACAGAATTATTTCTGTGTCTTGCTAGGCAACATCAGCAATACAGCAAGGCCTTTCTGTACTCTCCTTTAGCACTCAGAATACTCCCAGTAGCTGGGAACTTCATAATTGGTCTTGAAAACGAGGAGCCAGTCTCAATGCACCTACAGAATACATTGGAAAATGTAGAGTATTTAATGTTATGCAAACACTTTTTAAAGAAATACATTTGGGTATGGCAAAGCCAGGACCTCTGGCTCCAGCTGTAGTGACAACAGGTTTAATATTCTGATGGCAGCACTTTAAATAAAGAGAAGAGAATACCAGGGATGCTGGCCAAAGTGTGGGGGCATTCATTTAGTGCTGGAATTGCCCCTTTCTCTCTCATAACTCAAACCCTCACAGCCATTTCCCTCGTACAGTCATTTCCCTTCTAGGTTTAGTTTCGAACAACAGGAGTTGGTTTAGGTTTTGAGGTTGGTTGGTTTCGGTGGCGCTTGCTTTTTTTTTTTTTTTTTTTTTTTTTTTTTTTTTTTTTTTTGCTAAGCCCTCATTAACTCCACTCACGCTGTCTTACTCTGTTTGCCAGTGCTTAAGTAGTGCTTTTTTAAAAAAGCAACCAATTAGCACCTCATCAGCTTCAATTAGAGGAGACAAAAGCAGTGTAAAGATAACTCAATGAGAGGGGGGTGGCACAACATCATGTAATCACTTAAGACAGCGGTGAGCATTCACTGTGCTGGCTCTGCTGGGCCTATTCACCTTTTTTTGCTTCTTTCTGGGTGCATTTAAGACTTTTTTTTTTTTTTTTTTTTTTTGTTTTTCTGGGAAGCCGGGCCTCCCAGGAGTCTCAGAGTCTCTCATTCAGGACTACCTGTTTACAGCTCAGCGACCAGAAGGACCTAAACAATCCTATATTGTACGCCCAGTGCTTCCTTAAACTTAGGCCTCCACAAAGGCATGTTTTCAGAAGCTGGGCAGAATAAGTTAAAGGCTGGCTTTATACTCATTAAGTGTTCTGCTTGTACTGTCTTCTAATTACACGGCAGGGCAACAATGTCTTTTTTTTGTCAATGGAGTTCTTTGGAGCAGTTAATTTGGTGCCTGTACTAAATGCCCCCAAACATTAATTAGTGTGGAAGGAACCCTAATTTCCTCGGCGGCTTTCCTCTCCATTTACTTCCCTTGTTTTCACATAGGCTTGGATGAGCCTCTATAATGAAATTACCTCATTAATGCTTTTATTCTTTCAGAGTAACTCATTCAAGATCTACCATTTAGTTTTAATTTAATGCTGTCAAAAGCAAAAGGTGCATTCATGTCTTTGATTAGTGCATTTTTTTTCCTCTCTAAAGAGTGGACAGATTTAAATTATTAAGATGGCAAGTAGTGAGTTATAATTGGATACAAGCAGCACTTCAGTGAATATTAAATGCTTTCAAAGCCTGGCCTATCTGCTCTGCTGACTATTAACTGTGTCCAGTGAGTTCTTCTGTGGGGTTTGAATTAACGGCACATTAGCTACTGTGAAGCAAATGAAGTTTAATTTTGTTTATTAAAAATGTTGCAGTTGCATTTATGAACATGACATTTCCCTGTAGCAGAACACAGTTTGCCCCACTATCCTACCTTGACCTCATTGCTTGGTAAGTCCAGCCCATGCAGGGGCTCATCGTGGATTCAGCCTTACAAAGTCTGTCTGGAGACATACCTGGGTATGGCCGGGAGGATAAGACCTGGGAAATTCTAAATATTGTCACCTCAGCTGCATTTAACCACTCTGATAATTTGCTTACAGAGTAGAGGGGCACGAATTTGTATTTATGATTAATGGGGAATGCACAGGCATGGAATAAGCAGGGCGGATTTAACACCAGATCCTCGATCTTTATTTGTCTCCATCCTCCCTCCTTTTGTTCACAACTCATGTCACAAACTACCTGAGATGCATCAGAGAGACACGGATGGCAGAAGACTTCTGCAACCTGCTTGGCACATGCAGTTTAGGACTAATTAGAGTTTAATGGGTGGTTGCAGTACTCCCAGTGGTCAAAGATCAGTCACATACTTGGGCCAGGACCTCTGCAGGACCCTGTGCTCCCAGGGTCTTTCAGTTTGGAATATATCCAAGGATGGAGATCCCTCAACCTCTCTGGGTCCCTGTTGCAGTGGTTACTCAACTCCAGAGTGATGTTTTCCTTCAGTAATTAGCAGGGAATTATTATACATGCAATATTATTGTATGTTAAATGCAAGCATCAGCTGTGGTAGGATAACTTGAATTGATAATCTTTTATAAATAACATCTATTATAACTTTATTATGTATTATATTTATTATAAATATGTGATATATTTAATGCATATTACATAGGCTACATGTGCACTATATTATGTATCTATTATGACTGCAATCACAAGGCACACACAGAGCAGTGCTGTTTATCTTTAGAATCTTTCCCACCTGTGCTGTAAAAGCATCTTGGGTCTGGATTAATTTCTCCTCCCAGCATGAGCAGTAGCAAACCTTTGTATTTATTTGTTCCACGGTGGAGCAAGGTCAGGGGAATTTTGAAGTCATTTCTGAATGCATGGCTTTCACCATGAGCTGTGTCTCACTGCCCTCTCATGGCTGGATTATCCATGGACATCCCACTTCCATCTTCCTTAGGTTCTTGCATGAATGTTCTGGCCAGCCGCATCTCTCTAAATTTCCGCCCCTCTGGGCACAGCCAGACACCACAACCCCATCATCCCCAAGGAACTCTGGCAGTCGCCTCTTTACCTCTGCCCTTTTCCAGCAGCCATGGCTAGGACCGGGCTGTCAGAAACGGCATTCCCTAGGCAGTTCATCCCAGCAGAGAGGGAAAGAGTTCCTGGGAACATGAGCACGACCCACATCTTCCACCCTGCTCAGCCCAGAGTCCATCCAGCACTCACCGAGAGCTGCTGGGAGCTGAAATTCTCCCTGCTCCCCCTGCCTAGGAAACCCTGCCTCCAGCTCCGGCTCCCCCCAGCTCTCACCTCCTGGGAAAGAGCAGCTCCATCCTTGCTGCGTGCTCCTGCCTCCGGGCAGATCCCATCCTTCAGGCAGGGAGATGGCAAAGGCATCTCCGCTGACTGTGCCAAGGGTAGGTGACAATGCCAGTGGGTCACACCAATGCCAAGGACCCTCAGAGTTCCTGTTTGCAGGGAACAGCCAGCCAAGCAAGGATGCTTTTCCACTGAAAGGGAACAAACAGGGACAAGAACTAAAGAGGCTGGCACAGCACAGCCCCGAAACCTGCCCAGTCTCCAGCTGCCACACGCTTCTGTGGCCAGATAGAACCCAAATCCACACCCAGAATAGCCTGGGGCGAGGTCCAGCTGCTCACTTCCAGCCGTGTCCGAACATCCAGTGCCAGTGTCCGTCAGTCCCTGCTCCCCTCTGCCCTGAACCACTGGCATCTGAGATATGTTGGCACCACTGCATTGACTAAATACCCACAAACACATACTGGCAATATCAGATTTCTCTGCCCACCCAGGACACACCAGCCAGGTGTGTCCCTTTCTCCCACTCTCCCAACAGAGACCTCCTCATTCCACATCCCATTCAGGCAACACCAACTTAGCCCTGGGCTGGGAAATGAAAGACAAAAACCATTCAAAAAATCATCCCTGCCTTGAGGGTGTCCAGGCCTGGGAGAAAGCCCTTCCCACCACCGTCTTGGCCTTTTTCTAGTCCAAGTAACTGAGGAAATACACATCCAACCCCAGCAGACAGGCTGGAATGTTGTCTGCACGCTGAACAGCACGGCCCCGAGCACCAGCAGCATGGTGATGCTCTGGATTGCACTTCACAGCCTCAGTCAATGCCACATGGGAAAGCCAAGTGATTTTTCCTTCACTGAGAGAGGAAAAAACAACAGCAAGGGCTGTCGCAGCTGACCTGGCCCTCGTGGGCAGCTGCATCACTGAACAGGATCATCCATCATGTCTCACTCTGCTACAGGAAAATACTGCAAGCCTTGGGTCTGGGGTTTAAAAGCTACTTTTAGATCAGCAAAAAAGTCTCTGGCTGGGACAATTCACTGAATTCACTGGTACATACCTGCCCAGAACAGTCTCGAGGGGTGGTATTAAGTGCATTATTCTCAAGGTTTCAATGATTCTGGCATTATCCCCTCATGTTCCTGAGTGTGCCAGAAACCCCAGAGGTCCAGAAGCTGCAGCCCGCTGCAGGCAGGTGTTTTTCCTTCCCAGCTTTTTGGGAGTGTGGGTGAAGGTCCCCTTCCCTGCTCAGCTTTCGGAGTTGTCCCTACCACAGAGCCCACACTGATCTTTGGCCTTGCTGGAGCCAATTCCCTTGTCATGGCCCACTTCCTGCAGAAAAATGGGAAAGATTGGGTATTAGGCAGGACTTCTTCCATGCAACTGGCTGAGGCCCTGGCACAGGTTGCCCAGAGAAGCTGTGGCTGCCCCATCCTCGGAAATATTCCAGGAAAGGTTGCATGGGGCTTGGAGCAACCTGGGACAGTGGACAGTGTCCCTGCCCATGGCAGGGAGTGGGACTGGATGACCCATAAGGTCCGTTCCCATCCAAACCCTTCCGCGATTCCAGGATAATTCTATGATCTCTTCTTGAGTTTATTTTGCATCATTTCATCTCAAATTCAAATCCCCAAATTTAGATGATTTGTTAAAGGAGTAATTTTAAAAATTATTCCAGGAATAAAATGGGGTGGGTCAAACATACAAGAATCATTCCTACAGCCATCAAATCATTATTCATTGGAAGCCTATTCCCTCATCTCTGTTCTTTTTTGTCTTTCCTGGAAAACCTTATGATCAGCTCTCCAAGAGATTACTGGGATTTGGAAAGGTTTGCTTGTCAGAGAGCAGGGGGGTTACAACACTTGTTCCTCTGCATCTTTATCCTTTCACCAGCTTTCCCCTGGAACGGTGCTGCAAGAGAAGTTCAGAATTACTAGAAATGGATCAGGTTCACCTTTTTTCCTCATTCTTTTCCAACGACTTCCAAATTCTTGGAATTATCCTCAAATGAGGCCTAGCAAGCTACTGTGAAAACATCAATCAGAGGAACATCTTGAAAAGAGAAAACCACATCCAGCAGCAGCCAAAACAATGCCATTGCTATTCTTACCTGGTCTCCAGGTGCTCCTGCCAGAGCTCCCAACACCCACTGCCATTCCATGAGGGTGAGGAGGCAGTTTTGGATGTCTTTGCCACGGGATGGGATAACAGAGCCCAGAGGGTCTTTGTGTCCCTTCCAAGCCACCCCATGATTCCATGATACCATCAGCACCTATACCAATTCCATTCTGGAAAGCCCAATTCCATTCCTCCCATCAACTCAGAATTTCTCCCTTCCTCTCTCTGCTCCACATCAGGCATGTGTTGCCACGTGCCACAGCCATGGGATGCCTCAGCATTGCCTGGGAATGCCACTCAAGGCTGCCCTGGTGGCCTCAGCGCTCCAAAATGCCCAGCTGGCTCCCGTTCCAGTCAGGAATGTCCCAAACAGCAGCGTGGGGTGTGCCCTCTGCCATCCCACCATTGGGGCAGCTCCCATAGAATGTGACCGACTTACTGGGTTTGGAATTCCTGGCTTAAAAGTCAGGTGGTGAAATATCCTCTCCTGGGAATATCCAGAAGACCAGAAGGCTCCCTGGAAGCCACAGGTCAGGGACAGAGTCAGATGACCGATCCTGAACTGGTTTTCAGGGGATGCATCCCCAGCCTGTGGCTGCAAAAACTCCAGAGCTGTTCCTTCCCCTTGGGACAGCCAGGGAAAACATCCCCAGCATGGATTTCTGACAGGAAAAACCTCACTGCTCCAGGCTACTTGGCTCCTCCCAAATCCAGGCCAGCACTCCAACAGGCTCTAAGGACAAAACAACAGCAAAGACCATCTCAGGGCACACGCCACGAGCTGGGCGTCACATTCCTCACTGGAACTGGGCTGTTCCCACATCCCTGGGACAGTCGGGAGCATCCCCTGTTCCTCGCTCTTCCATTCAGGAGAAAGAGACAACAGAGCTGTCAAACAGCCAGTGTGTAACCCCAACAATCCAGGGAAAACCACCTCGCTCTGGGGAGAAGCATAATGCCCAGTTCTGGAAAAAACTAAAGAGCAGTACTGGAAACACTGCCAGGCGTGGAGCCTCCCAGCTCCGGAACTGCAGCTCTTCCAATGGAAACCCCAATCTTGCCCGGGACTGGGCTCAGGGAGAAAATCCCGCCCGTTCCACCAGCCTGGCACGGAGCATATTCCATGGACACCCCTGGAAGGTGTGGCAGGGATTGAACAGGATGATCTGTAAGGTCCTTTCCAACAGGGATCATTCCAGGAGTTTAAGGCGGATTTGAGCTAATTCTCATCTCACAATTCCTTCCCAAGCCTCATCCTCTGGGCTGCCTGTCCCACACCTCGCTGGGAAGGGAAGCGGTGTCTCCTCCCCCTAAACACACCCACTGCCAGTTGCTGTGCCCTGCCCAAAACCCCCCGGATGACACAAGGGGTTGATCCACTGTCTCGTCTGTTTTCCGTAGCCCAGCACTTCAGTGACTCCAGAGTCAGACAATCAGGATCAATCCTAGGTTACAGGTACTGGCACAAAGCAGCTGCTGTGCTGGAAGGGGCAATTTCAGTGGCTCCTCTCCCCTTAGCTGGGAATTCAGTGCTGCCAAGAGCCCAGCAATGATCATGGATTTAAGCCTTCCTGTGCATTGATCCCCAACACTCACCACCAAGTGCTGCTGGAGCATCTCTCCGGGGAAAAAAGCTGTGCCTAGTGCAGAGGAGTCCCTGCCCATTTCCCCAGGCTGGATGGGGAGCTGCTACTGACAGGCTGGATCTCAGGAGAACTTCAGGAATTTGCTGAAAACTTCTAAACAGGGACTTGTTTCCAAGTCTAAGGCAGCTCAAATCCTATCGCTCTCCAGGCTTCCTAACAAAGTGCTGCAAAAATGTGTCTCTGTGAGGGAATCTGCCTTTAACCCAATTTTAGGGAAAAGTTGCCTGAGATTTCCGTTCAAATTTAAACCAGCCTGTGACATATGAGACAGAAAAACCTATTTAATAGCTCCTTAATAGCACGTGCAGTTCAAAACTGGGAATATATGTCTGGGACTGAACGTGCAGTCCAGATTTGGGAAAATGCATCTGGGACAATATGCGCTACCCGGTATGAGGACAAATTGTCCAGAACCGAACATACAGTCCGGATCTTGGAAAATGTGACTGGGATTGTGGAATCAATAAAAAAAATTCAGGGTTGAACATACAGTCCAGATTTGGGAAGAGGCATCCGGGATTACCCATGCAGTCCAGAACTGAAAAACATGTCCGGGGCCTCATGTGCAGTCTGGATTTGGGAAAACGCGTTTGGAACCGTACGGGCTGTCCAGAACAGGAAAACAAGTCCATGACCAAACAAACAGACTGGATCTGGGAAAATGGATCCAGGGTTGCACGCACAGTTCGGAAACAGGGAAAACATATGCAAGACTGCACATGCAGTCCAAATTTTGGGAAGAGACATCCAGGACCGCACGTGCAGTCCAGAATGGGGAAAAGTCGTCCATGACCAAATGTATGGTCCTGATTTGGGAAAATGGATCCGGGGTTGCACGCACTGTCCAGAATTGGGAACACCTGTCCAGGACGAAACCTGCAGTCCGGAACTGGGAAACATGTCTGGGACCGAATGCGCAGTCTGGCAGTGGGAGAACATGTCCGGGACTGCACGTGCAGAAAATTTGGGAAGAGACGTCCAGGACCGCACATGCAGTCCAGAATGGGGAAAAATCGTCCATGACCAAACATACGGTCTGCACCTGGGAAAATGAATCCAGGGTTGCACACAGAGTCTGGAATCGGGAACGCATGTCCAGGACTGTACATGCAGTCCAGATTTGGGAACCTTGTCCAGGACTGAATGCGCAGTCTGGAACAGGGAACAGGTGTCTGGGAGGGCACGTGCAGTCTGGGTTTGGGAAGACATGTCCAGGACCGCACGCACAGTCTGGAACAGAGGAAAAATTGTAGGCGATTGCTTATGATCAGTGGGGAATTACCTTGGGAATTATTAACCTCAGACATATGGAATTTTGGAGGTGGAATCCCAATCCTTGGGTACCTGGAGGAGAAGAGGTGTCCTTACCCAGTGTGTCAGGTGCAGACAATGAACGAGCTATTCAGGGAATGGGCAGCAAATCCTTTCTGCACCTGCCCTCACCCTGGGACCGGCAACAACCCCGGGTGTGAGCTGTGAGGATGATGAGGGGGGCAGAGCAGCCCCAGGTGTGAGCTGTGACGGTGAGGAGAGGGCGGCTCCTGCCGGGGGTTGTTTTAGGAGGGGTTTCCTCAGCTCACTTTTGCACTGCGATGCTGGAGGAGAGGTGCTTATGCCGGGCTCCTGGGGGGGGAGATGTCTCTCACGGAAGGATGGTGAGAGCGTCTCCCAGGGTCTGGGGGAGCACTTGGATGTGGAGCGTTGCTTAAAGGAGGTGCCGAGGGACAAACCTTTGTGCCAGGGAGCAGCAGGTGAGCCACGGTGTAGATTTGCAAGGGGGGGGTCTTTCTCCTTTCCCCTTTTTCTTTTTGATTTCATCTTGCCAACCCCTCGACACGCCCGCCCGCCCCCCCCCCCCCCCCCGCATAGTACCCCCAGAAAAAAGGGGTTGCGAGGACAAAAGGGGTGTAAATTGACGGAAGAAATGCCTCTTTCGTTATTGTCTGTGTTAAAACTGGGGAGATGCCCCTTCACTTGTAACTTTAAGGGTATTGATTGAAGGAAAACCTGCCTTTTCCATGGTGTTAGGGTTATCAGTTGATAGGGAGTTCCCACGTTCCACTTTAAATGGAAGGGGAGAGCACGGGTCTTGCCACTTTAGGGGTTTGAATTGCGGGTAACCCCCCCGCATTTTCATCATCCTGAGGTTTACGCTGAGGGGGAAGCCCTGTTGTCCCTGCTTTTTAAGGGTTTTAATTGAGGTAAAAGTCGCTCTTCTCCCATTATTTGAAAGATTTAATTTGAGGAAAGCCCCTCTCTTTCTGATATTTCAGGGGATTAAGCTGAAGGGGAGAACCCATTTATTTGACATTGTATTGGTTTAAATTGTGGTAAACGCTGCCCGTTGCCTCAGTTCCAGGGGTTAAATTGAAGGGAACTCCAGCTCTTCCAGCATTTGAAGAGTTTAAATCGTGGCGTGCTGCTGCATTTGAGGGCGCTTTTGCCCGTGCCCCGGCCCCAATGTCTTGCGTGGGAGCACTCCTGGCCCTGGGAATTTCTGAGAGGGAATGGCAATTTGGGGGCTGGGCTGCCGACAGGACCGACGGAGCCGCGGCGGTCCGAGCGTGCGGAGCCCAGGCGAGCGCTGTCAGGGCGGGCAGGCGGGAGACGAGGCGCGGAGCCGAGCCGCTCCCTGTCGTCCCGCCCGCTGCGTGCGTCCGTGCGCGGGGCTCGGCGCCGCCGGGTCCCCGCCCGGTGCTCGGCAGGCGCCGGGGGCGGCGGGGTCTCCCGGCGCGGGGCGCCCCGCCTGCCGGAGGAGCCGCTTCCGTGCCGGGAGCCGCGCTCCGCCCGGGTCCGGGAGCGCGGGGTCCGCCCCGGGCGAGTGCCGCTGGTGCCGTGGGTCGCGTGGCTTTTCCGGTCCCCTCGCACCGTGGAACGGCGCCAGCCCGGCCCGAGTCCCGGCAAGGGACGCTGGGGGACACTTGTGGCTTGTCCGCTTCAGAGCTTGCTTGCAAAAGTCACTGAAAGGAAGATTGGAAAAAACCCAACCCCGACTTCCCAGGCTTTTTGCCTGGGGACTTTTTTTGGTGTTGCTCTTTAACTGAGCCACGCCTTTAAATACCAACGTGGGTGCCTGCTGGAAGCGGTGTTCCATGTATATTGTACTCTCTCATGAGACCTTCGTGGTGTCATATTTCCATTGCTGTGTTAATCCAGCGGCAGGGGTGGAGATAATTGGAGGTCCAAGCTGACAGTGTGCCGTGCATCTGTTGTTCACTGATCTATTTGTGGTGTGAAAAACGAGGTTCACTCTCCTGTGAGAATTTAAAGGGTTTAATATAAAGACAATAAGAGACACATAAAATAAAGCAAAGGGGTAATGGCTGGATGCCTTGGCGCTCTGCCAAGAGCACACCTGATGCTCGAGGTGAGTCCTTTTTATACTATTTTTACTGTCTGTTCTCGATTAATATTCAAACTTTTCCCGGAGCTGTTCTGCATGGCCACTCCTTGGTTCCGCCTTTTTGAGCATGCTACTCTTCTGCCTTGCGGTTTTATTTCTTTTGATTCTTGGGGTTGGGCTCGCTAGGTAAGAGTCGATGGTGGGTGGATCTCTTAATTCTCCAGACAGTCAGGGCTGATTGCAGCTTTGGGCCTCTTCGTCTCTCCGGGCAGAGCGGTGATAGCAGCTCTCGGACTCTCCTGGCCGCCCGTTCTTCGGGCGGAGTAGCCTTTGGGCCCTTTTGTTCCCTGGACAAAGTGTTGATTAGCAGCTTCTCGGGCCTCATCCTCTGTTCAGCTTGGAGGTTATCTTACTTGGTCACACTTGCTAACATTCTTGCTAAAAAGAGAGAAAACCACATCCACACAGCAAAAAGCATTTCTAACATTATATAATACCTACTTTTATACTTGTGAGAAGCCAATACTATATGTTTATAACAATCCCCCCTTTTTCTATTTTATAAATCATTTGGCTTGAGCAATAATTCTTTTTTCTTGGCTTCTAATGTCCGTTTGTTCTTTTCACAGATCAATTTGGCTTCTTCGAGAGGGTCTTTTATATCACTTTGTCTTTTTAATACTATAATTTTTTGTGCTGTTCCAGACATAGCCAACTTTGGGTCCGTAGGCATTGCCACAACTTGCATGCCTTGAACTACGCTTGTGATTAGCTGAATAAAGCAGGGGATCAAGCAAGGGAGAAATATTAGACTGGCTGTAGCACATAAGAGGAAGAAGCCTAGCTTCTTCCACCATTCTTTCCCCAATATGCCATCCCACCAGTTAGCAGTCATCATTGATTCCCATTTTTGGACTGGTACATGGGCTATTTTTCTGATATTGTTGGCGATATCTAGAATGGCATCCTCATTGTCATCGATTTTTAAACAACAATCCGATGTATTGAACTTCCCGCATACATCCCCTTCTTCAGCCAGTAAATAGTCTAAAGCCAGCCTATTTTGATATATTGCAGCTCTGGTTTGGTGTTGCTGGCTGACTATTAATTCCATAGCCCCGGCTGTTTCATTGGTTATGATTTCTACAAGGGCTTGGAGTCTGATGATACGATTCAGCATGTAAATTGGGGTTCGATATCCCCAACTTCTATCTTGTGCCCAGGTAGCTGGCCCATGTGTTTCTAATATTTGTTCAGGGGGCCATTCCTCATCTTTCCATTTTTGGAATCCTCCAATCAAATCTCTTTTATTTCTTTTGAAGTCTTCATAGACAGCTATTTCTAATTGATCTCCCTCTGGTTCTGGTAAAAGGAAAAACCCTGGTTGAATGATTCCTAGTGTACCACTCCCTTTCCAGTGTGAAGGGAGTATCGGGTATGCCCTTTTCCCACATATCCAAAATAAGCCATCTGGTGCTTTCCAATAATTAATTTCTTGTTGATTTATATTCTCCCAAAATTTGGGTATTTCTGGGATTCCAAAATAAGGATTTTTCCTTGTGTTATTACACTGAAAGAGTCCAATTTCATTATCATATGCACAGTCTTGTCTTTTTTTCTGAGCCCAATACCAAGTTGGTTTTTCTGGGACCCACTATGTTGAAGTTTTGTTACTCACTTTATACCTTTTACAGGGAGTGTTTTTTTACTTCATTAAGAAAGTTTTTCTCAGTTCACCAGAGGCATTCTTCCCCTATCACTGTTGAACTTAAAATCCACCCCTCAGGTTGGTTCCCCCCTCTTATATTTGTCCGGTTCCATTTAAGGAGTTCTACTGGGCCTGTGCTGCTACCTTTCCATGGCCATTCTTCTGTCATTAAAGCTCCTCCACAGACCCAACAGTTGGTTATGTTAAGTTCTTTACTTATCCTCTCCCCCAATTCCACAAAGAGATTTTTTCCTAACCTTGGGGTTTTTTTCCTTTTAACTGTTGTTTAAGCTTTGCATACAGGTCCTGATGTGAGGTGAATATAGGGCGAGGTTGCTGTGCTGGCTTTGTAGTTTTACTTACCACTTGTTCTTTTACCAAATCTTGGACTATTCCCCTGGTGGCAGCTGTGAAGCAAATCCATTTTTCTCCTTTTGGACAATTACTTCTTAGTCTGTTTCCACTTGTTCCCAAATTTTCTGTAATCTAATATTTTTCTCCTTTATGCATGCAAATACCTAATTTGGACGAGTCATAACAGTGACTGTTGATATGGGTATGAGTAATATGTCTTTCCATGTAGAGCTTTCGGTAGCATTTGTAACATGGTCTTGCCGGTGTCCTGAAAGGGACCAGGATAAGTGACAAAAGAAGGAGTAACAGAGGTCTGGCATGGCTTATATTCCCACCTCCCTTGCCTATGAGGTTGCAACCCATAGCAGGTGTATTGGATCTTCTT
Organism: Corvus cornix cornix; assembly: GCF_000738735.6. Taxonomy (NCBI): domain Eukaryota; kingdom Metazoa; phylum Chordata; class Aves; order Passeriformes; family Corvidae; genus Corvus; species Corvus cornix. The sequence continues at coordinate 3,399 of NC_046357.1, read as the reverse complement.
GGTGGCGAGTACAGTGGCCAACCCGGTCTTGCCCTCTATTTCCTTGTCACTTCCTTTCAAGTTTCTTTTGGCACTTTTTTTTTTTTTTTTTTTTAACTGTAGTATCTTATTATATCTTAGGTATTTCCCATTCAACAGGCACTAGTAATTCCTATCTGCAGAGCAAAGTTGTTGCTTTTGTTGCTTATGATTTTGTCTGGATAGGGGGTCGATTTTGTGCTTGACACCCTTGCCAATTTCCCTCTAGATTAATTACTTACATTTGACCTGGCTGGCATGCCCTGTGTTAGAATGATTCAAACAGGGTATATGATGTGGCATTGATGGAAGTTGTGATTCTCCCCCCTCTTAACACAAATCACAGGCTAGAATCAGAACATGAGAGTTCCCTGTTTGATACAGTCCCAACCCTTCCTGTTTGAAGTGAGAATATTCTTCTCCAAGATGTCCCAGAATTTCTCCAGGGGGCACTTGAAACTACTGTTATAAATTTGGCTTTTACTTCTCAGTTAGGTGTGATTCTTTGCATATCCTTTGGATTATTTAGATTTGTTCTAGTTCATTGCCACCTGGCCTCCGTTTAAGAATAAATTTGGTATCACTTGGTTTGGATATTACAGTCCATTCTTCAGGTTCTTTTACAGGTCCTTTGATTCTGCTGGCATGGATCCACCCTCGTTCCTTGGTCCGGATTGCGGCCTCAGTCATCAGCAGTACCTGAAAAGGACCCTCCCATTGTGGAGTCAAAGATTGTTCTTTCCATGTTTTTACTAGTACCCATTCCCCTGGATGGCTATTATGAATTTTGATCTCCAAAGTTGTGGTTTGAGGGATCATTCCTTTCAGCCGCAAATTTTCAAGTGTTCTGGCAATTGTGGTGACATATTTTTTGACACTTACTTCTCCTACTTCATAAGTGGCTGTTTCATGTTGAGTGGTAATCTGAAGGTAATCTGAACATCATCTCATAAGGAGATACTCCCAGGTCTGACCTGGGCTGTGTTCGGACTCTCAACAGAGCCAAAGGTAAGCACTTTACCCACGACATTTGAGTTTCAATCATTAATTTTGTTCAAGTTTTTTTCAAAGTCTGGTTCATTCTTTCTACTCGGCCTGAACTTTGTGGGTGCCAGGGGGTATGTAATTCCCATTTTATCCCCAAGGCTTGAGTTATTTGTTGTAAGACTTTGGATGTAAAATGTGTTCCTCGATCTGAGTCTATTTTATTAACCATTCATATCTGGGAATAATTTGTTCCAGAAGGGTTTTGCATACTATGTTAGCTGTAGCTCTAGTAGCAGGAACTGCTTCTACCCAATGAGTTAGATGGTTTACTATTACTAATAGGAACTTTCATCTCTGTACTTGAGGAAGTTCAGTGAAATCTACTTGGATACTTTGGAATGGTTGCAGAGCTAACTCACGGCCTCTTAATGTTTTTCTCATTATTTTCCTATTCACTCTTTGGCAAGTTATACAGTTCCCAGTTATTTGTTTTGCTACCCCAAAGATTACAATACACCCATAATTTCTCAGAAAATGATCACACAAAGCTTGAGTACCCCAATGAGTTTTTTGATGCATATCTTTTAATATTCTCTTAGTGAGTGGCTTATTAAGTAACTGTCTCCCATCAGGGAGTTTCCATTTTCCAGATTGATCTTGTTCTCCCCCTATCTTAAATAATTCCTTTTCTTCTTCTTTACTAAATTTGGGGATTTCCAATTCTCCCTTTTCTGGGGTCAGGATTAACATAATTAGTTTAGTCCCATTTTCTGCTGCATCTTTGGCTTCTTGGTCTGCTAGATTATTCTCTCTTATTTCTGGTGTCATCCCTTTTTGGTGTCTTTTGATATGCACTACGGCTATTTCTTCAGGCAATTTTAATGCCTCCAAACTTCTGAAATCAGGCCTTCATGTATCAGTTCCTTCCCCTTTGAATTTAGTAAACCCCTTTCTTCCCAGATCTTTCCAAAGGTATGTATTACCCCAAAGGCATACTTTGAATCAGTATAGATGGTCCCCTTTTTGTGTGCTAAATGCTCCAGCGCTCTCTCTAGAGCGTATAATTCACAAGATTGCGCCGACCAATTTGAAGGTAGTTTTCCTTTTTCAATGGTCTGCATATTTATCCCATCGACTAAGGCATATCCTGACATTCTTTTTCCTTGCAAGCATCTGGATGAACCATCCACATATATTCTTTCCCCTTCTAAGAGGGCTTGTTCTGCTAGATCTTCCTGAAATTTTGTTTGGTATTGAATAATTTCCAAGCAATCATGTGCCAGGTTATCTTTTGGTTCCCATAGGAATTGGGCCAGATTGAGGCTTTTGCTTGTTCCTATAGTTAGATCATTACTGTCAATCAGAATTGCTTCATATTTTAATATCCTGGAGTCTGTTAACCATTTTTCAGCTTTTTGATTTAGCACATTTCGGACTGCATGGGGTGTGTATACAATCAGTTTACTTCCAAAGGTGAGCTTACGGCTTTCCTCCACCAAAATAGCAGTAGCTGCTATGGCTTGAATGCATACCGGCCAGCCACGGCTTACTGGGTCCAATAATTTAGATAAATAAGCTATTGGTCTTCTCACTCCTCCCCATTCCTGGACTAATACACCATGCGCTACTCCATTTTCTGCATTCACGTATAAATGAAAGGGTTTTTCTAGTGAGGGTAAACTTAGGGCTGGTATTGAGGCTAGTTTCAACTGCAGTTTTTCTAATTTATCATCATCATTTTTGGTCCATTGTGTATTGTCTCCCCCTGTTAATTTTTCATATAAAAATTTTACTGCTTGTGTATATCCTTTAATCCATAGTCTGCAATATCTCAGTAGCCCCAGCAGTCTTTTAACCTCCTTCTTTGAAGAGGGAGGAGGGAGGGATAAAATCCCTGTAATTCTTTCAGGACTTAGTTTTTGGCTACCTTTGCTTATCAGGTGGCTGAGATATTTTACTTCTGATTCCACAAACTGTAATTTCCTTTTTGATGCCCTTAGTCCCTTTTCCCCAAGAAAATTTAGAGCCTGGCAAATCCATGCCTCATCAGACCCATATTTTGGCCAGTACACATGATCAGATCTGATTTCTTTTTTTACCCACTCTTTCATGCAGAATTGAATCATTTTTACTTTACCTTTTCCTTTTGTAGAAGGATCAGTTTCCCAGTTTGTGAGTTTGACCCCGAGGGGACTGTCTTGGGGTATATCCTCTGGCACCCTTTTATAATTTGAACTTAATTTACTAGGTTGTTGTCCCATTTTTCCAGGAGTTCTCTATTCTAACACTTAAAATACCGATTTATCCCCCCCTTTGAAATACTAATTCATTCTTTTAAAACACCACTCTTCACTGCTGTAAAATACTACCCACCCTTTCACAGTACAAAACAAA